>NC_135562.1:23435859-24105859 GCF_964340395.1 Glandiceps talaboti | reverse complement strand
GGCTGCTAGGCGGCCATATTGGATCGTATCATGAAACAAATTGACGTGCATATGTATGCCATTGTATGTTGCCCCTGTATCAAGTTTGAAAAAAAATCGGTCCAGGCATCTCCAAGAAACGGCTGCGGACGGACGGACGCACGGATGTGTATTATTGTGGTTGATATATGTACCATATTATACGAAATTTGAAGCTTGTATTTTTAAGATACAGCCTAGTTACCTAGAATCATTAATTATGCAAATTGTTCATTAAAACTGTAAGCTACATGTATATCAACAAATTTTATAGGACATATCCTCTTTGTTATGGTTAACGTATGTACCAAATGATATTGAAATTAAAGTATGCATAACTTCTCAGGGCTCGAAGTTAACTTTAGTGAGTACTGCCCTTCTGGCAGATGAACTACAATTTCCACTTGCCCGAATGGCAAATATACTTGCCCACAATATTATTCTCAAATATTCAATAGTTCATCACATTAATTGTCCATCAGTGTTGGTCGTCTTGACCTTTGCCAATATAGAGAGTAATGTCCTTGGCAAAGCTAGGTAGTATGGTGAGAATGAGTGGATGAGTGAAACTCTAGAAGTTTGACCTGTTAGTACTCCATAAATGACAGTACAGTTCAACTCATATAACCTCACCCACTAACCATGCTCTGTCTACCCATGCCACTCTTTCATCATGTTATTTGGATGATGAGTACAACAAAGAAAAAATTTCTCACAAGAAAGTCTGTTGCTAAATAAAGTAAACATCTCATGAACATATTCCATGACATCCTTCTAATGTCTTCATGTATGCCAATATTTTGACAGCTATTCTGTTATGACTGTCCATAAGTCCATAGAGATTTAATAATGTTCATACACTTTCACACCATAACTAAAATGTATGGTTACATGTTATCTACATTTCCTGTAAAGCTCCTATAACTGGTGTACATGTACCAATTATGTACCAATTATTATAACTGTACTAGACTAACCAATGACAACAATTATGTACCAATTATTATAACTGTACTAGACTAACCAATGACAACAATTATGTACCAATTATTATAACTGTACTAGACTAACCAATGACAACAATTATGTACCAATTATTATAACTGTACTAGACTAACCAATGACAACAATTATGTACCAATTATTATAACTGTACTAGACTAACCAATGACAACAATTATGTACCAATTATTATAACTGTACTAGACTAACCAATGACAATTATGTAATAGTACCATAAATACAAATGGTAACAAAGCCATACCCAAAATATATTTGATAGTAATCAAAGATAAATTGAATATGATTAATTATCAAAGTTGATTCAAATGGTTGCACATGTGTTATATCATTGCTCATCTAAATCAAGAGTGAAATGGATGGTGAGAAAATTGACGACATATTAATGCATCATGATATAGGAATGTAAATTGAAAGTCCATGTAGCTATTAATGAGGCCACCCATTTGACATGGCTCACTAATGTATCAATATTTGAACTTTTACACAGAGGTCAAAGGGTCACAATGCAAACATTTATGGTTAAAACTAAATGTAAAGTCTTACATTCTTAACAAACATGGTCTTTAGTATAACTAGAAATGAAACTAAAATATAACTCCTACTGAGGCCATCAACATTTTTGTTCATAATCTTTTATGCAAAGCTCACGAGGTTAAAGTTCAATAGAAAAGTGCCAATGGCATTGTAGCACAACTGTTGACAGTACACTTTAATTTTCTGTAATGATTATGTGGTCTTGTTGCTAGACATAATTGCATACATTTTTTGAAGATTTATTCCCATGCCTACCCATCCATGGTGTTATATCTGTAATATACACCATCATTTATTGTTACTATGGCCGTGGTCACTTGCATCATCTACAAGACAGACAGACAGGTATTTTACCTTGAACCAACCTGTAGTTCAGTGTTAAAGTTAGGTAGACAATGTTACCAAGCAACTTCAAGGAGAGATTAATTCCAGTGCCATTCACATACACTTGTTACAGTATGTTGAGTACCCCATAAAATTTTAATGGTTTAATGACATCAATAAAACAATTTCTGTACACTCCTATCACCTAAATATTCCTGACAAACATTTCACACACAAAATCATGTTTTTCAGCCCTAATTTGCATATTGCTAATGGGATCATCATGTAATTGATATCACATGATCTGTACATCATATCCCCAGAAACATCCCTGTGAAATTTCAGCCCAATCAACAAAGTGCTTTTGGAATTATAATTTTAAAAATAGCGCAAATGGCATTGTAGCACAACTGTCACAGCAAAATTCATTTGATTTTTAATTTGCTATTTTGACCAACTCCGGTTGTCTATACATGATAAAATTATGATTAGTATGGAAACGGTGTAGATTTTCTATGATTTTGTGCGATAAAAGCTTTTGTTGTGTAGTTTTCGAAAAGCACGCCCGGTGGGAAAGTCACCCAACAGGCAATCTCGCACCATTGCTGTACTACATGGCACTTGAATCTGGTGGGGTGTCTCTTGAAAACGGGAATAGCGAAGGACGAGCCAATCAAGTGAGACCTTTCAAATCTAGCTAATATTATAGCCAATAAAATTAGTTGTAAAATGATATGTGTATAATACGAGTCAGGCTGGCATCTACAGTAGTAACAAATAATGTTGAAGTTTTTGTCGCGTGAGTTCGTATTTATGTACGGGTGCGTAGTTTTTCTAAACAGTAATTTTCAGATCAGTTGGTATTTAAACTAAGTTTCTGAGTTATTTATTCAGTAGGTTATTGGTGAGCTCCCTTTATAAAATCGCTGTACAAATTGGACGTGGACGTCAGCATTCACCAGCCGCGTTCAACAGAACTGACTAAGTGAAGCTCAATCATAACAATGGTGGCTGAATCGAAGACGCAATTTGATCGTGTTGTTATTCAGCAAGAAAACAACGTGGTCTATGTTTTTGTACTTACTACATGCTGTGATGATCGTAATTTTTACCAGTATAACTTACAGCCTACAATAAAGCCATGGTAGTACTGCTAACTAGTAACAGTAACACGGTTCCGTGTTGCGAGGTCGTGTTTTGGGGGACATTTCTAAATACACCAAAGCAGTTATTGAATGTGTAGTGGATATTGATATTCAGTTTGAAAAATTAAAATCCTGAACTTTATTTTACGAATGGTTGTCATTTCTTAGTAACTATAGGGCCGACTGTATCACATTTAACATTTATGTCAACCCGGAAGTACATACACATGAAATTAGACTACATGTAAGTGACTTTTACATGTAATTAGTAACTACATTTTACTCTAACTGCTGGTAACCTTCAAATTTATTCATTTTTATGTTGCAAATACATTCTAATACAAGGACGACACTATAAGGACTTGCTCTATGGGAAGGTAATTTTTTTGTCTTTTACAAATGCAATAGTCAGATCAATTTGTACCAGAAATGTTATGTAATATTTAAGATAGAAATAAGACCACATCATATCTTATTACTCTTCCCCCAAAATTAAGACAAACTACTCAAAGAAAAAAAAAAAAAAAGCTCCAAAACATGAAGAAGAGAACAAAATTTACAGTATGGAGTTGATGATGCACAAACAACTACAAACTTTGGAAATAGACAGTTCAATTGGAACACAGGGTTTGAAATAAATATGGGATTTGGAAAAGTGAATTAGAAGTAGAGCAAAAACTTAGAGAAATGAAGAGAAGTGAACAAGTGAAAGCACTTAAAGACAGGACCACCAAATTTTTTGCAGGACTACTATGCTGTCTATTTTACTAGTCCTGTGGGATAGTGAGTTTTTTACTCCAGTGTCGAACCCTGCAACCCTGTTGTTATCTTTGTGATAAACATGATCATTTGGCTGTTGCTATGGGCATGTTGCTAGACACATTTGCCTACATTTTTTGTATGTTTCTTCACTTGTCTATGAATCCCTGATGTTATCTTTCCAATATACATGACCATATGGCTGTTGTTATGGGCGTTGTCTTGTTGCTAAGCACATTTATATACATTTTTTGATTGTTTGTTCATTTGTCTATTAATCCCTGCTGTTACTTTGGCAATATACATGATTGTTTGGCTGTTGCTATGGGCGTGGTCTTGTTGCTAGGCACATTTAAATACATTTTTTTATTGTTTATTAACTTGTCTATGAATCCCTGTTGTTATCTTGCAATATCTGTGATCATTTGGCTGTTGCCATGGGCATAGTCTTGTTGCTGGGCATATTTGCATACCCTTTTTGAATGTGTGTTCACTTGTCTAAGAATCACTTGTTATCTTAGTGATATTCACCAGTTTGGCTATTGCTATGGGCGTAGTTGTCATGGTTGCTATGGATATTTGCATACATTTTTTGAATGTTTACTCACTTGTCTACCAGACGATGCTATTTAATCAAAATATACAGGCATTTGGTTGTTGTTAAGGGTGTGGCCATGGTTGCTAGGGCCAATTATGTCAAAATCTTTTGACAAAAATCTGCAGAATAACACTTCCAGAAATATCTTACCTAGTTTCAGTCTCATTGACCAAGTTCTTTTTGAGATATAAGTTTTTGACCAAAATTCACATTTTTACACCTAATTTGCATATTACTGATGAGATAATTATGTATGCTTAATATTTCTGAATCATTTTGTGAACTGATGGTCCCTGGACCAGTGCCTTAAAAAATAGCACCAATGGGCGTTGTAGCACAACTGTATTCGGCTGTTGCTATGGACATGGTCTTGTTGCTAAGGATATTTGCATACATTTTGGAATCTTTATTAACTTGCCTACCCTTCCCACTTTTCATCTTTGCAATATAAACCATCATTTAGCTGGTGCTATGGGCGTGGTCTTGTTGCTAGGCATATTTGAATACATTTCTTGAATCTTTAGTCACGTACCTACCCATCCCTGTTTGTTATCTTTGTACTATGCATCACCATTTTTACTGTTGCCCATGGTTGCTCGGGCCAATTGTGTCGAAATTCTTTCAACAATAACTGCAGCAGAATAATAGCTCCAGTAACATCCCCACCAAGTTTCAACTCATTCCCATGATGCAGTTTCAGATTTTTAGTCCTAATTTGCATATCACTGATGGGATCATCACGTTATAAATACAGCTTCATCTACACATCCCCAGATGTATCCCTATTAAATTTCAGCCATATTTGCTGAGTAGTTTTGGAATTAAAGAATATTGACCAAAAAGACACATTTTCATACATAATTTGCATATCACTAATGGGATCATCATGTCATGAACAATTCTTAATTTACTCCCCCCTCAGAATGTTCCCACCAAATTTGGAGTTTAAGTTTTTTTACCAAAATCCCACAACGGTGGGTAAGATCATATTGATTTGAACAATTTCCCAACCAGACACCAAAGGTAATATACCCACCAAATATCATGGTAATCGGTCCAGTGGTTTTTCTATCAATCTATCTATCTAATAAATTTATATAGCGCCAAATATCCAAAGAAAACAATGTTCAGTGGTGCTTAGAGTTAGAAAGGAGATGAAAAAGCTCTCTGAAATATGTGAGTTTTCAAGCGTCTTTTAAAAATGTTTACATTGGGAGAGGTTTTAATGTCCAGGGGTAGAGAGTTCCAAAGTTCAGGAGCTGCTGAAGAGAAGGAGTGGCGACCATAGGAAACCAGATTCCATTTGGGTGTATGCAGAAGGCATTTATCCGATGAACGAAGAGTGCGTAATGAAGAACTAAAAGACAAGTACAGTTCATTATTGTCAGCGAATTGGTGAAACTGAAGTTTATGATGGCGAATGATCTGGCTGAGTGGTGAAATATAAATAGTAAACAATAGAGATCCTAGGACAGAGCTCTGAGGTACTCCGAACCGTAGCAATTGAGCAAGTGACATTTTCCCATTTACTGTAACTGATTGAAATCTGTCTGTGAGGTATGAGCAAAGCCATTTAAGAGGAGTTCCTTTGATACCAAGATCTGACAAACACTTTAGAAGTATTTCGTGATCTATGGTATCAAACGCTGTGGATAAGTCTAAAAGAACAAGAAGAACAATTTGTCCGGAGTCGAGTGCACTCAGAATATCATTATGTACAAGGAGAAGTGCTGTTTCGGTACTGTGGTGTTGTTTGTAGGCAGATTGAAGTGGCTCAAATAAAAGGTTATTATTCAAGAAGTTTGTGAGTTGAGCAGCAACTACCTTTTCAGGTAACTTAAACAGAAAAGGTAGATTGGAAATTGGACGAAAGTTTTTGAGAATTTCCGGATCGAGCGTGGGTTTCTTTATAAGTGGTGTGACAACTGCAGACTTCAATAAATGAGGTACAAAGCCAGATTCGAGTGACAAATTAATAATCCAAGTGATAATTACGAGTAGTTTATCAAGACACAGCCTGACAAATGATGTTGGCAATGGATCTAAACTACTTGACTTGTTTGGTGCACCCCTGATGATATCGTGAATTTCCTTCTCTGATACTGGTTGAAAACAATCAAGAGATTCTGAAGAGATGACTTCCACATTGCTAAAGTCAACAGCTGAGCTTTGAGCATCTAGACTTGAGCGGATATCAATGATCTTTTGCATGAAAAAATCACAGAAACGGTTACTTAATTCAGTTCAGATATGTGAGACGGAAGCAAAGTGTCATTAGGTGATGATGAAATTGATGACAATATGTTGAAGAGAGACTTGATCATGTGCATTCTTTTCAATGAGATCTTTGTAGTAGGTCACTTTGGCATTGCAGATCAGGAAGTTGTTATTTTTACAAGATTCACGATATATTTGTCGGTGAATTTCAAGTTTTGACTTACGCCACTGCTTTTCAACACAGCATCTATCTTTCTTGGCAACTGCAATTTCAGGTGTGTACCATTTACAATCCGGTCTAATAGTAACAACATGCTTTTTTATGGGTGCATGCTTGTCAAGAAGTTCTCTAAGTTTGGTATTATAAGTATTAACAGCATCAATAAGATCAGACGGTGGATCGGAGAATTCTGTAATGCTGTCAAGATCTTTCAACAAATCTTCAGTTTAAAATTTTTGCAAGTTGACGATAAGTAATTTCTTTTTTGAGTCAACATGGTTTAGGGAGAGATAACTTGGCAACAACCGGGTTGTGATCAGAGGAACGGAAACCATCCACATGAAGAGATGATATGAGAGAGTCATTGTTACATATAACTAAATCCAACGAATGTCCATGTTTGTGGGTGGGATGTTCAACATACTCAGAGAAGTTGCTGGAAGTCAGTAGGTCTATAAACTTCCTAGCGTTAGTATCATTTACATCGTCCACATGAATGTTAAAGTCACCAGTAAGGACTACATTTAATGCACACTCAGCGTAGTTTTCAATAGTTGAGCCAAACTCACTTAGGAATTTAGTAACTGTTTGACTAAGTTGTTTTACACACACACACACACACACACACACACACACACACACACACACACACACACACACACACACACACACATCTACACAGACAGACAGACAGACAGACAGACAGACAGACAGACAGACAGACACTTTGCCATGCCTATAGCACTACTGAACTTTATCAGTTCAGTTGTGCTAAAAATCCAGTGGTCCTGCTAACAGAACAAGTGGTCCCAGGTCCCACTGTGTGAAACGTTCAATCTTGCCTATAAAGATGGTATGCTTGAATTCAGTCAATTGACAATTCTATTCATCTTTATTACTATGTATTATGAACTGGGTATAGTTCAGCTAAAGTTGGTGTACATATGAATATTTGATGCCCTGCAATTGTATTGCCCATGAATGTGTCAGTAACCTACATACTATTAGTATCAGTTTTTACGGCCGGGGGATGGGCCGGTGACTTTTTGTTCATGTTGTACTTAAAAATAGTGACCCCCCTGCAATTCATCCACAAAATAATCCAACCCCCCTCTGACAAATAAAAAACACAATGACCCCCCCCCCCCCATCTGTTGACAAAGAACACTCTTTTGTTCTTGCAAAAGACACTCTATTCTCAAAGCAAAATACCGCACACTGCATAGTTAATTTTACATGTTACATTTTCAGTAATTTTAAGTGTATCTGGTAAATTGCTAACCAAAATCCATTGTTTCACATGTATAAAGCTCTTTAGATAGGAACCCTATGAGAAGTGTGATTGTCATGGACATAAAAATATTCATGGTTTAGTAACCAAAAGTTCTAGGATATCTCTTAGATTGAGTGAAGTATTAATATTGATTAATTCAGCTAATTCTCAAGTACAATATTATAAATGGGGTTAATACACTTGTAAACCCATGTCAATAACTGTCACACATAATGATGTACTTGCATAATATAATGAATTGTTTACATCATATAGTTGATTGTTTTCTTTAGACTTAAAACAACTGCGGCTTTCCATACATGTACACGTTTGCACTCCTCAAGGCACTTGTTTGTCCTGTTCATAATTGTTCAGTTTATCATGGCACTGACTCAAAATGCCACCCCCCCCCCCCATTCATTGACCACACTGCTAATTTTAACCAAAATATTTTTGAAAGGTTTTGAATAATGAAATGTGATAAATATCATTGGTTTCAAAATAGAAATTAAAAAATGTCATAAAAATGTTTTCTGTACTACAGCAGTTTTTAAACTAGATTACTAATTCAATTCACTTACTGTTGGCTATGTTGTCAAGTATATTGCTGGCAACATGATAGCCTTGAAAATAAATACATTCTAATACCAAGGAAATGTAATATGATCTGCTGAAAAAATGTTACTCGCAGTATACAGTCACTCAATGTGGATACTAGATATTCCAGGGGAGATGTAAAATCTAATTTTCCTCTAACGTTGCACCGTGTCAGTACTATAGAAGTTCTGGCTACAGTAAATAGCCCTTTACTAGATCATCATCAAACAAGTCTGTGTTTATAACTTTGTTTATCAGTCATTCACATAATATATATTCTCCGAGAATCCGATTAATACTGTGTTCACCTTGGATTATATTTCTTTCTTGGTAGTTTATAGTGTAAAACAATAGCAAGACAAAAGGGGGTTTCACATGTAGCCTGGTAACATGTATTAAACTTGGTGATGGTCACAGGTATCAGAGAAGAAGTGAAACACAAACACAGAAAAGTAATTTTTGATAAGACATGTAAAATTGTTGCAGACAGCACAATCAATTTCAAATCAGTATGTAGTATTATGTTGTGCTATGAATACAAAGCCAGTATGTAGTGAGGAAAAATAGCTCTTTATATGCACAATAAATGTATTTTAGTGCCATGTATAACAAATTTTTTCCCATTTTTCAATCTGACATTTTTTAGAATTGTTTGTATTGGGGTACAAAACAGATTTCATTTTAAAAGACCTCCTCTCACCCCACTCTACACTAAAAGAATTTAGTTTTTACCCTACATTGAACTATTGATCTCAACCATAAATCAATTTGGGACTTCTAATGGAGATGATTGTAGTTATCATACATTAGATGTACAAAAATATATAGGAAGTAGACTAACTATATACATGGACATTGAATATCCAATATCTAGACACAGGCTGGGTCAGGCACTTTCAGTCACAGTGTTTGCCACATATTATTTCAAAGTATCCTAAATTGGTTATGTTTGTACACAATTCAACATGTTCAGGTCAATGGATGAACAGATTTTAGAGCCAGTAAATCTTAAGGTATTTCATTTCTTATGTTTTACATGTACAGCTCCACATGCAAGTTTTTGTACCACAAGATGACACAATGCAACTCATGGCGTGCAATAGCGAAATCAGACTTCTCTTTCGAGAATTTATAATATCGTCACCATACTCTGTAAATACTGCCATCTATTAGGTACTTGCTGTATTCACTGGTATAGATGTTCATCCACTCAAATTGTTCACGCCATCGTACCAATTTTACATCTTTAGATTTTCCAGACTGTGACGATTGAACTTTTCAAGCCACCACATTTGAAACATCGCCTGTTGTCTTGTTTTACTAGCGGGTTGTTCATCATTTCCATCACTCAGACCTGGCTTACTAGATGAAAAGAAATGAGTTATATGTCCTTTACTCATACAGGAACCGGTGGTTCTCTGCTGTGTAGGTACTCGGTCAAACTGTCATTATTTGAGGAGAGACGTTGAACTAAAATCTTTAAAATCACCAATGTCAGGGTGAAATGGGAGTAGCCAATGAAAACCAGAAAAGGGCAAATTGTGTCAAAATTGAAGGCTTGGCGACATACATGTCATGTACAACAACAAACCTAACAAATTTGAGTACACTACTCACGTGAATGGTTGTCCATTGTTATCTAAAGGAAGTGTCAATCAAAACTAATATCAACAATGTTTTCTGTCTTCATATGTTTTGGATACATTGGAGTATGTCAGTCTGGATATTTCAACTGCACTTCGACATATAAATTACTTGCAAGTGCGACCTTCAAAATTGCCAACAAGCGACCTATCGGTCAGAATAGCTCCGCTATTGTTTTTAATTTAATTTTTTATTTTGGTAACATCTAGAAGTGGTTCAGTTCTTCAGCTCTTCACTATGCAGTTTTGTTTTAGCGATGTAATAAAGTGGTTAGTGGTTTCATATGATGTCTCACTATAAAACACATTTTACACAGAAAGTTTGTAATGTATTGTACTTTTATACCATAGTCAGCATTTTATTAAAAAATCTGCTGTTATGAAAAATTACACAAAATATCAGAAAAATGATGACTGGGAAATGCACACAAGTAAAAGAAAAAAAGAGGATTTTGAGGTTGGCTATAAATAATTCCAGTGTCTTACAGCTTTAACCCTGGAAATTTTTAATGATGAATGAAATAAACTAGGGATCTAAAATAATTTTGGGGCAATTCGAATTTCAATTTTCTAACAAATTTACCAAGTCAACAACATTCAACTTGTACTAGTTGTAGTAGACATAACATCATCTGATATTTTAATTTACGGAGTTTCTTGTGACCGGCGCCTGTTAGCAGACTCGGCCAATTTTTTTTCATCATTCCATTGTATTTAAACCTTGTACTTGACATTTAACAATATTTATAATTCTCAACAAATTACCTCAACATGCCTCACCTCGCTCGTACTCAAAGCAGTCCCGGTATGATCACTGACGAGTCGTGCTTGCATACGAGGTAATCCGGGACTCAATTCTGACAATTGTCCCTACTATTTGTTTAGAGTCAAGTCAGCAACATAGACTTGTGCACTGCCTGTCGTATGTAAGCAGGGCTAACCACTGGCATGACCAGAGAGAACCTTTTCAGATTTACATGTAAAACGGGGAAAGATACGAAAAACATAATGCAAAGTCTGAAGCCAAATTAAAGTTGTAATTATTTTAATTATTTTTACCTGCCAAATATATGCATTTTCGAAATGGGAAGACACGTTTGTGTTGTTTAACTTTACATGTAAACTGTCAGCCAATAAAATAAGTTTGGTCGATTCACAGTCGGCAGTGAGACTGCTCTTGCATAACTTCAACCGCATGGCAAGGCATGCCTTCCTTACGCGAGTTGTCTTCATTCTGGTTCACTGTCACTCCAAATTGCACAACAATATAGAATTAATCACAAGATACAGTTTATCTGAAAAAATCAAACTTTTATAGTGGGTCTGAAGTGTGATTTTAGTGAGTACCAAGAACTCTCGTGTTTTTGCTGTGGAAAATCGCCCGGGCGTCAAACGAGGTCATCTTCAGCTTCCAGGTCAAATCAGTCATTTTCTACCTAAAATTCTTGAACAGTCAGGACCGTTACACAAGGATCCTACTAAATTTACTTGCCATGCTTATTTAAAACACATAAAAATCCACCTTTTTGTGAAATTTGTAAACTTTCCGGTCCGTATTGAGGAAACTGAGCATAGAGGGTTATACTTCCATACTATGAGCGAAAAACTGGGTCGAAATTTCAGGGCCTCAAGTATGCGTCCCGAATTCCTCAGAAAATCGGTATTCCTAAATGTAATGCCGAAATTTATTTTGCTGGCACGAAAAAAGAGATATCAGTTGAGGTTTAGGTGTTTACAGTATCTGAAATGGGGAACTCTAGTGAAAGTTACGGCGAGTTGAAAATACCGAAAAATAAGGCCCATGAGCAGCCATTCAAAGTGTCGTTATCTGGAGCATATATGAGGATAGATAGTATGCAAATGTGGTTTGTTGCGGACTGGATGATTATGTAGAAGGGGTGCAAAATTTGGATTTGAAGTTTACAACCCTGTTTCGAACAAACACTTGTCATTTGGGCACACAATGCGTGAATTATGACTATAGCACATATTACATTGCTTGTTTGACGTCAATAGTGTCTTTTGAAAAGTGGCAGTTTACTTAAAGTCTTGTGGACTGATTTCCGATATGGCGTCAGCCATAATGCTCATTAACATATTCATTTTTCTTTAAATTACAAAAAAACAAGTCATTGAGAATGACATAGTCCCCGCTATGATTGGGTTTTAAGGAATTATCACTACTCTGATCACGCAACAACACTTGTGAACCTAAATCAAACAGACTTAGATATGTTGTGTCTGCTTGTTGGACATGGAACATGCCTACAAAAACAAAGGATTGGTCAGGTATGGGGGATCATATCGCAATGAAAATGGATATGCACATGTATGTCATAGAACACTGTCCTAATACCAACTTTGAATGTGATCTGTTCAAGCATGTCTGAGTTATGGCTTTGGACAGGGAAAATTTGCAAACAAAATGGCTGCTAGGCAGCCATATTGGATCGTATCATAAAACAAATTGACGTGCATATGTATGCCATTGTATGTTGCCCCTGTACCAAGTTTGAAAAAAATCGGTCCAGGCATCTCCAAAAAACAGCTGCGGACGAACGGAGGGATGGACGGACGGACGCACGGACAGACGGAACCCAATCCATAAGTCCCCGTCCCGGACTTCGACAGGCGGGACTAACAAATCTGGGTAAGCTACCCCCTTGTGCATCAACACACCAGATATCAAAGCAATCTGACAAGAAGTAGTTGAGGTGATGATGAAAATGTCATTTTTTGAAGAAAAAAATCATAAAAAATTGAAAATGGCACAGATCAACTTGGCATGAACAAATCTGAATAGCCTCCCCCCAGGGAACATGCACACCAAATATTGAAGAATTCTGACTGTCACTTTCAGAGAAGATGATGAACATATAAAAGTTTGACGGACACCTATGATTCACCTATACTCTCTATACTCTATACAACCTACATGTATACCTAAAGCTATGCTTTCAGATTTCGCTGACAGCGGAGCTAATAAAATGTCTATAAATTTGAAATTTCACCATTTATATACCAGCAAATTTAGAAATTGTACTTGTTGACTGCCGATATTTATAGAATTCACTGGCATGGGCACATTTTTCACTGGCAACTTCCTAGGCTGCTCGGACGCTGGATTATCAAACAAACTAAAAACAAGATTTTCAATTTTGAAATAGTGAAGAGATCATATGAAGTTATGTAGACGAATTCTCCAGCATGATTGCCTTAAGACTTACTGCCAACCACACATGTAATAATGTGAAGCTTTTATAGAACGTTGTAGCATACCGGTAGATCTCACGGTAGGAGTTGTTAATGCCAAGAAAAAAAAGAGAATTGTTTCTGGCCAGTGTGCATCTCTTAAATACCCCACTTCGATCTTCTGTTTGTTTCGTGTTTGTCCAGCCAATGCAGACTGCAGATACAAGGGAAAACACAAAACAACTCTCCCTACATTAATTGCTACTTCTGGGAAGACAACTGCAGAACTAACAATTTTCAAAAAAATTATGTGATCACAACACTTCAGACAACATTTCCTGACCCGAAACAACTTTCTTTTTTATGGCCTACAGGTCTAATTACCGAAAATATGCCAATAACTTATTAAAACTAACAGCTACATCAATAATATTTTCAAGACAGATGTGCTTTGGTATTGCAAATGTATGTACCAAATTATATTGAATTTGAAGTGTGCATTCTTGAGATATAGCCTAATTACTGAAACCTCTAATTATGCAATTTGCTCATTACTATTCATAGAATGTTACCAAAACCTAATCAGTTCTTGCCATTAACCTATGGAACACGTGTACCAAATTTTGTTTGAATTGAGCCAGATCCATGTAGATAATGATGATACAGACAGACAGACAGACTGACACACACACACACACACACACACACACACACACACACACACACACACACACACACACACACACACACACACACACAAGGAAAGACCTTGAATGATGACATCACTTGGATCTCACGAAGGATCAGAAATTTGACAGAAACAAGTGACAACATAAATTCCAAGAACATTGGAAAACAGTGATAGCCATGACGACAAAAGTTGTACTATTGTTTGTAAAACTTGTCAGACAACCGGTAACCCAGACATTGCAAACTTTACAAATAGGAGCCAACTTCAAATTCGCCAATCATCGAGGCTTTGGCAAATATCATATCATTACGTGTATCAGTGTTAAAATTATACATCGATGACGATCTGTGACATGGTTAGATACAGACATACACGACCACCGTTGCTGAATCTGACTGTTCATTTTGTGTAATTTTGTGTTCAGATGTTTTCCTACAAATCCATAGCTCAAAAGATTGACCATTGTCCAAATTGACTTTAATTTGTCCATTTAAAATTTTAAATAGTCCACTACTCTGTACTAATATACAATGTACATGTACTCACACACCACCAGCCAGCATTCAACTGTCAAAGTTCACGTCACCTCCGTATTCAAACAGTGAGGTCACGTCAATTTCCTATTCAATTGAACAATACACTATACCCCTATAATGCATATTGCGGGTTTGACGTCAAAAGTCATCTGATTATACTTCATGACCAATAGAAAGGTCATGCAATGCATATAGTTTTAGCTCTATTGCGGCTCTGATCACAATCATATTTCATGTTTGCTCATTTTCAGTTGTTGCTGTTCCTAATTTTTTCATCCCAGCATCCCATTAAATTTCAGCCCAATCTGCTGAGTAGTTTTTGAATTAAAGATTTTTAACCAAAAAGACACAATGTTAGCCGTAATTTGCATATTACTGATGGAATCATCATGTCATGAACAAATGTTAATTTACACACCACTAAGAATGTTCCCACCAAATGTCAGGCCAATCTGCCTGGTAGTTTTGGAGTTTAAGGTTATTGACCAAAAATACCACCAATGGCGTTGTAGCACAACTGTACAGTTTTTAAAAATGCTAACATGCGAACAATAAGTGTTCATTTGGTGAATGACTATCCAGTTGCCTATCCAACCATGTTGCTATCTTTATGATATATGCTATAATTTGGCTGTTGCTATGGATGTGGTCTTGTTGCTAGGCATATTTACATACATTTTTTGAATGTTTATTCAATTGTCTATTAATCTCCATTGTTATCTTCACAATATATGTGATCATTTGGCTGTTGCTATGGGCGTGGTCTTGTTGCTAGGCACACTTGCATACATTTTTTGAATGTTTATTCATTTGTCTTCTATTCCTGTTGTTATCTTTGCAATATATATGATTATTTGGCTGTTGCTATGGGCGTGGTCTTGTTGCTAGGCATATTTACATACATTTTTTTGAATGTTTATTCAATTGTCTATTAATCCCCTTTGTTATCTTTGCAATATATGTGATCATTTGGCTGTTGCTATGGGCGTGGTCTTGTTGCTAGGCACATTTGCATACATTTTTTGAATGTTTATTCATTTGTCTTTCTATTCCTGTTGTTATCTTTGCAATATACATGATTATTTGGCTGTTGCTATGGGCGTGGTCTTGTTGCTAGGCAAATTTACATACATTTTTTGAACGTTTATTCAATTGTCTATTAATCCCTGTTGTTATCTTTGTGAAATACACGACCGTTTGGCTGTTGCTATGGGCGTGGTCATGGTTGCTACGGTATTTGCATACATTTTTTGAATGTTTATTCATTTGCCTACAATATGTTATTTGACCAAAATATACTGCCATTTGGTTGTTGCTAAGGGCGTGGTCATGGTTGCTAGGGCCAATTTTGTCAAAATGTTTTGAAGAATAACATGCAGAAACATCTCACCAAGTTTCAGACTCGGTAACCAAGTAGTTTTTGAGATATAAGTTTTTGACCAAAAATGAACATTTTTACACCTAATTTGCATATCACTCATGGAATCATGGTATGCTTAATATTCCTTTGTCCATACATCCCTAGATACATTCCCATTAAATTTCAGCCCAATCTGCTAAGTGGTTTTGGAATTATAGATTTTCAACCAAAAAGACACATTTTTAGCCCTAATTTGCATATCACTGATGGAATCATCCCGTCATGGACAAATCTTACTTTACATCCCCTTAAGAATGTTCCCACCAAATTTCGCACCAATCTGCCCAGTAGTTTCTGAGTTTAAGATTTTTGACCAAAAATCACATTTTTTGACCCAAATCACACATCTGTGATGCGATCATTTTGATTTGAACAATTTCCCAACTAGACACCCAAGGTAATGGACCCACCAAATATCATGGCAATCGGTTCAGCAGTTTTTGAGTTTAAGTTGTTTACAAACACACACACACACACACACACACACACACACACACACACACACACACAGACATCTGCACACACACAGACATTTCACCATGCCTATAGCACTACTGAACCTCAGTTCAGTTGTGCTTAAAAATACAACATTAGAGACAACTATCAAATTGACACTTGACTGTCAAAAACTTCAAGATTAACACTTGACTGCCACAAAAACTTCAAGATAACCAGGAAACTGTCAAAGTAATTCAATCTATCTTCTGAAACTCTGAAAGATGACATAAAAAATAGAACTGATTTCTAGCAAACTGGGAGTTTTCCTTGATAGTCAGTGATCTCTATGGATACAAATGTTAATACAAATTGTGTTTTTATCTGACATGCACATCTTCCAATTTCAGTCCTCTTCTCAAACATGATGACATGATTTAGGATAAAACTAAACCCAATTATCTCATCAAATTGTTTTCTGAATTGAAAAAGGAAGTTTTGTTTTCCCAAGTTACAATCACATAGATACATTCAGCTTTGTCTCCTTTTCCCCATGTTGTACTTTCATATAAATGTCAGCATTTGTTCCAATCAATTATTAATAATCAATATGAAATCAACTGTATTGATATATTATTAGATTAGATCAATTCAGATGGGATTATCTTTAGACTTAAGTAAATTTATTTAAATAAATAAAAAATTGGATTACATTATAATGGATCTCTCTCTCTCTCTCTCTCTCTCTCTCTCTCTCTCTCTCTCTCTCTCTCTCTCTCTCTCTCTCTCTCTCTCTCTCTCTCTCTCTCTCTCTCTCTCTCTCTCTATTTTATATATTATATTAATATTTAATAGAACATATGGTAACATGGCGCAGATGGCACTTGAAGTTATTGTCTTCCTCTCTGATACTGTACTATTTGAGGGCAAGCAAGTCATGTTAGTCTTATTAACTATTATTTATGAATGCAACAGCTAATCAGATATAGCTTTACCGATGTATCTGGGGATTTTGTGCAGTCGTACAGCTATCCCTTACTAGTCTCAGTTTTCAATATTCAATCTCTGCAACCACTACCATCAGATTAAAACCTGTGCGTGTTGAAAACGACCCCATCTTGCTCTCTAGTGACTTGACTGCTGCATTTCTTATTGTCAATTGATAGATTTTGATACTGTTCAAATCTAATAAAAGAATAGCTTAGATTGCATACAACGTAATGTTGGATTTAAAGATCATGTGAATCTCTGAGGCATTCATGTTTTCTAGGATTACCATACAAATGCTGGTTTAATGAATTGTACACCACCTTTTTTAACAGCAATGTTATCCATCCCAAGCTATAGTCAAATCTTACTCACTCCAGTTTTCTATTATTTTTGTTATCTATTGTCAAATCTTACTCAGTCTGGTTTTCTATTTTTGTTGTCTATTGTCAAATATTACTTAGTCTGGTTTTCTATTTTTGTTGTCTATTGTCAAATATTACTCAGTCTGGTTTTCTATTTTTGTTGTCTATTGTCAAATATTACTGTCTGGTTTTCTATTTTTGTTGTCTATTGTCAAATATTACTTAGTCTGGTTTTCTATTTTTGTTGTCTATTGTCAAATATTACTCAGTCTGGTTTTCTATTTTTGTTGTCTATTGTCAAATATTACTGTCTGGTTTTCTATTTTTGTTGTCTATTGTCAAATATTACTCAGTCTGGTTTTCTATTTTTGTTGTCGATTGTCAAATATTACTCAGTCTGGTTTTCTATTTTTTTGTTATCTATTGTCAAATATTACTCAGTCTGGTTTTCTATTTTTGTTGTCTATTGTCAAATATTACTTAGTCTGGTTTTCTATTTTTGTTGTCTATTGTCAAATATTACTCAGTCTGGTTTTCTATTTTTGTTGTCTATTGTCAAATATTACTGTCTGGTTTTCTATTTTTGTTGTCTATTGTCAAATATTACTCAGTCTGGTTTTCTATTTTTGTTGTCGATTGTCAAATATTACTCAGTCTGGTTTTCTATTTTTGTTGTCTATTGTCAAATATTACTCAGTCTGGTTTTCTATTTTTGTTGTTATCTATTGTCAAATATTACTTAGTCAGGTTTTCTATTTTTGTTGTTAGTTTTCTAAAACTTTCGTCAAATACAGTGATACAGTGATAATATTGTGAGTCGGTCTTTCTACTCAGTTCTTGTTTGCATTGCGAGTCAAATTCTTCACATTTACCAATGTTGGTCTTTTTCACTCAAGTCTACAAAATTGTAATGTAACATACATGTAGACCGTATATCTTATCTTGAGGAATGGTTCAATTTTATTACATATGGCCTACTATTTTCATTACACTACTCAAACACTGCCAATATGCTGCAATCTATGTGACTGCCAACAGTGCCAATATGCTGCAATCTATGTAACTGCCAACACTGCCAATATGCTGCAATCTATATAACTGCCAGCACTGCCAATATGCTGCAATCTATGTAACGGCCAACACTGCCAACATGCTGCAATCTATGTAACGGCCAACACTGCCAATATGCTGCAATCTATGTAACGGCCAACACTGCCAATATGCTGCAATCTATGTAACTGCCAACACTGCCAATATGCTGCAATCTATGTAACGGCCAACACTGCCAATATGCTGCAATCTATGTAACTGCCAACACTGCCAATATGCTGCAATCTATGTAACTGCCAACACTGCCAATATGCTGCAATCTATGTAACTGCCAACATTGCCAATATGCTGCAATCTATGTAACTGCCAACACTGCCAATATGCTGCAATCTATGTAACTGCCAACACTGCCAATATGCTGCAATCTATGTGACTGCCAACACTGCCAATATGCTGCAATTTATGTAACTGCCAACACTGCCAATATGCTGCAATCTATGTCACTGCAAACACTGCCAATATGCTGCAATTTATGTAACTGCCAACACTGCCAATATGCTGCAATCAATGTAACGGCCAACACTGCCAATATGCTGCAATCTATGTAACGGCCAACACTGCCAATATGCTGCAATCTATGTAACTGCCAACACTGCCAATATGCTGCAATTTATGTAACTGCCAACACTGCCAATATGCTGCAATCTATGTAACTGCCAACACTGCCAATATGCTGCAATCTATGTAACTGCCAACACTGCCAATATGCTGCAATCTATGTAACTGCAAACACTGCCAATATGCTGCAATCTATGTAACTGCCAAAACTGCCAATATGCTGCAATCTATGTAACTGCCAGCACTGCCAATATCCTGCACTCTATGTAACTGCGGACACTGTCAATATGCTGCAATCTATGTAACTGCGGACACTGCCAATATGCTGCAATCTATGTAATGGCCAACACTGCCAATATCCTGCAATCTATGTAACTGCGAACACTGCCAATATGCTGCAATCTATGTAAATGCCAACACTGCCAATATGCTGCAATCAATGTAACGGCCAACACTGCCAATATGCTGCAATCTATGTGACTGCCAACACTGCCAATATGCTGCAATTTATGTAACTGCCAACACTGCCAATATGCTGCAATCAATGTAACGGCCAACACTGCCAATATGCTGCAATCTATGTAACGGCCAACACTGCCAATATGCGGCAATATATGTGACTGCCAACACTGCCAATATGCTGCAATTTATGTAACTGCCAACACTGCCAATATGCTGCAATCTATGTAACTGCCAACACTGCCAATATGCTGCAATCTATGTAACTGCCAACACTGCCAATATGCTGCAATCTATGTAACTGCAAACACTGCCAATATGCTGCAATCTATAAAACTGCCAATATGCTGCAATCTATGTAACTGCCAGCACTGCCAATATCCTGCACTCTATGTAACTGCGGACACTGCCAATATGCTGCAATCTATGTAACTGCGGACACTGCCAATATGCTGCAATCTATGTAAATGCCAACACTGACAATATGCTGCAATCTATGTAACAGCCAACACTGCCAATATGCTACAATCTATGTAATGGCCAACACTGCCAATATCCTGCAATCTATGTAACTGCGAACACTGCCAATATGCTGCAATCTATGTAAATGCCAACACTGCCAATATGCTGCAATCTATGTAACTGCCAACACTGCCAATATGCTGCAATTTATGTAACTGCCAACACTGCCAATATGCTGCAATTTATGTAACTGCCAACACTGCCAATATGCTGCAATCTATGTAACTGCCAACACTGCCAATATGCTGCAATCATGTAACTGCAAACACTGCCAATATGCTGCAATCTATGTAACTGCCAAAACTGCCAATATGCTGCAATCTATGTAACTGCCAGCACTGCCAATATCCTGCACTCTATGTAACTGCGGACACTGCCAATATGCTGCAATCTATGTAACTGCGGACACTGCCAATATGCTGCAATCTATGTAAATGCCAACACTGACAATATGCTGCAATCTATGTAACAGCCAACACTGCCAATATGCTACAATCTATGTAATGGCCAACACTGCCAATATCCTGCAATCTATGTAACTGCGAACACTGCCAATATGCTGCAATCTATGTAAATGCCAACACTGCCAATATGCTGCAATCTATGTAACGGCCAACACTGCCAATATGCTGCAATCTATGTGACTGCCAACACTGCCAATATGCTGCAATCTATGTAACGGCCAACACTGCCAATATGCTGCAATCTATGTGACTGCCAACACTGCCAATATGCTGCAATCTATGTAACGGCCAACACTGCCAATATGCTGCAATCTATGTAACTGCCAACACTGCCAATATGCTGCAATCTATGTAACGGCCAACACTGCCAATATGCTGCAATCTATGTAACTGCCAACACTGCCAATATGCTGCAATCTATGTAACGGCCAACACTGCCAATATGCTGCAATCTATGTGACTACCAAATTGACCCAAAATCATTACCACATAAATTACCACATAAATTAGAGACAGTGGACTCAACGATACTCAAGTCAAATACTAGGAATTTTATAGAACTAAGGAAATGGTGAAGGAATTCTATAGAACTATGGAAATGGTGAAGTGATAAACAAGGAATTTTATAGAACTATGGAAATGGTGAAGGAATATTATAGAACTATGGAAATGATGAAGTGATAAACATAAGGAATTTTATAGAAGTTAGAACTATGGAAATGGTGAAGTGATAATTAAAGGAATTTTATAGAACTATGGAAATGATGAAGGAATATTATAGAACTATGGACATGGTGAAGTGATAAACATAAGGAATTTTATAGAACTACGGAAATGGTGAAGTGTTAAAAACATAAAGATTATTATAGAAACAAAGTACAAACTATGTCCTGTATCCTTTCTATAGAATACACTGTCATGTGCTGTATCGTGTCTATAGAATACACTGTCATGTGCTGTATCGTGTCTATAGAATACACTGTCATGTGCTGTATCGTGTCTATAGAATACACTGTCATGTGCTGTATCCTTTCTATAGAATACACTGTCATGTGCTGTATCGTGTCTATAGAATACACTGTCATGTGCTGTATCCTTTCTATAGAATACACTGTCATGTGCTGTATCGTGTCTATAGAATACACTGTCATGTGCTGTATCCTTTCTATAGAATACACTGTCATGTGCTGTATCGTGTCTATAGAATACACTGTCATGTGCTGTATCGTGTCTATAGAATACACTGTCATGTGCTGTATCGTGTCTATAGAATACACTGTCATGTGCTGTATCGTGTCTATAGAATACACTGTCATGTGCTGTATCGTGTCTATAGAATACACTGTCATGTGCTGTATCGTGTCTATAGAATACACTGTCATGTGCTGTATCGTGTCTATAGAATACACTGTCATGTGCTGTATCGTGTCTATAGAATACACTGTCATGTCCTTATCCTTTCCATACAATACAATGTCATGTACTGTACATACCCCGTCTATAGAATACACTGTCATGTACTGTACCGTCTATAGAATACACTGTCATGTGCTGTACATACCCTGTCTATAGAATACACCATCATGTCCTGTACCGTCTATAGAATACAGTCATGTACTGTACCGTCTATAGAATACACTGTCATGTCCTGTACCCTCTATAGAATACACTGTCATGTACTGTACCGTCTATAGAATACACTGTCATGTCCTGTACCGTCTATAGAATACACTGTCATGTCCTGTACCCTGTCTATAGAATACACTCATGTACTGTACCGTCTATAGAATACACTGTCATGTGCTGTACATACCCCATCTATAGAATACACTGTCATGTCCTGTACCCCGTCTATAGAATACACTGTCATGTCCTGTACCCTGTCTATAGAATACACTGTCATGTCCTGTACCCTGTCTATAGAATACACTGTCATGTCCTGTACCCCGTCTATAGAATACACTGTCATGTCCTGTACCCTGTCTATAGAATACACTGTCATGTGCTGTACCCTGTCTATAGAATACACTATCATGTGCTGTACCCTGTCTATAGAATACACTATCATGTGCTGTACCCTGTCTATAGAATACACTGTCATGTCCTGTATCCTTTCTATAGAATACACTGTCATGTGCTGTACCGTCTATAGAATACACTGTCATGTCCTGTACCCTGTCTATAGAATACACTGTCACATGCTGTACCCTGTCTATAGAATACACTATCATGTGCTGTACCCTGTCTATAGAATACACTATCATGTGCTGTACATACCCTGTCTATGGAATACACTATCATGTGCTGTACCCTGTCTATAGAATACACTGTCATGTGCTGTACATACCCTGTCTATGGAATACACTGTCATGTGCTGTACCCTGTCTATAGAATACACTGTCATGTGCTGTACATACCCTATCTATAGAATACACTGTCATGTGATGTACATACACTGTCTATAGAATACACTGTCATGTCCTGTACCCTGTCTATAGAATACAACGTCATGTCCTGTACCCTGTCAATAGAATACACTGTCATGTCCTGTACCCTGTCTGTAGAATACACTGTCATGTCCTGTACCCTGTCTATAGAATACACTGTCATGTCCTGTACCCTGTCAATAGAATACACTGTCATGTCCTGTACCCTGTCTATAGAATACACTGTCATGTCCTGTACCCTGTCAATAGAATACACTGTCATGTCCTGTACCCTGTCAATAGAATACACTGTCATGTCCTGTACCCTGTATATAGAATACACTGTCATGTCCTGTACCCTGTCAATAGAATACACTGTCATGTCCTGTACCCTGTCAATAGAATACAACGTCATGTCCTGTACCCTGTCTATAGAATACACTGTCATGTCCTGTACCCTGTCTATAGAATACACTGTCATGTCCTGTACCCTGTCTATAGAATACACTGTCATGTCCTGTACCCTGTCAATAGAATACACTGTCATGTGCTGTACCCTGTATATAGAATACACTGTCATGTCCTGTACCCTGTCTGTAGAATACACTGTCATGTCCTGTACCCTGTCTATAGAATACACTGTCATGTGCTGTACCCTGTCTATAGAATACAATGTCATGTCCTGTACCCTGTCTGTAGAATACAATGTCATGTGCTGTACCCTGTCTGTAGAATACAATGTTATGTGATGTACCCTGTCTATAGAATACAATGTCATGTCCTGTACCCTGTCTGTAGAATACACTGTCACGTCCTGTACCCTGTCTGTAGAATACACTGTCATGTCCTGTACCCTGTCTATAGAATACACTGTCATGTCCTGTACCCTGTCTATAGAATACACTGTCATGTCCTGTACCCTGTCTATAGAATACACTGTCATGTCCTGTACCCTGTCTATAGAATACACTGTCATGTCCTGTACCCTGTCTATGGAATAGACTTTCATGTCCTGTACATACCCAGTCTATGGAATACACTGTCATTAGAAATAGGACAAAACTAACAGATAACACATTCAAAAGAACTTAAAAGACATATCTATTCTCCCGAGCATTCTCAGTTTTTTTACTGCACTTCATCACAGGCAAGTCAGAACAATGATAAAAACAAAATAACAATAGCCTACAAGACAAGAAAGACCATACATACATACACCCAAAGTGCTAGTGATAAGGAAACAATTAAAATACAAAAATAGTGCCAATGACGCTGTAACACAACTGTATTTGGCTGTTACTACATGTGTTGTCTTGTTGCTAGGTATATCTGCATACATGTTTTGAATCTTTATTTATGTGCCTACTGAAATAAATACCACAATTTGACTGTTACATATTTGTATACAAATGTACATGTTTGAATACACTGTTAAACTGCACAGTTACCATGACAAGGAGTATGTACACAGCAACTTAAGGTCACAACTATAAACTTCAGAAGCCACCTGCAAAACTAGATATTCATAAATATTCATTCCCTGTTCGTGTCATAAATGAAAGGAACACTTTGCCAAGCCATGTAATCATGTCAAAGGACACGAATGACTTCAAGAACAATATTGATCAGCATTTTTGCAAGACATTGTATGTTTACTCACTTACCTACCCATCCCTGTTATCTTTGTAATATGCATCATCATTTCACAGTTACGAAGGGCACGATCATGGTTGCTGGGGCCAGTTGTGTCAAAATGTTTTGAGCAATAACTGTAGAATAACACCTCCAGAAACATCCGCACAAAGGTTCAGCCTCCCCATTCACCTTGTAATTTTCAAGACATATCACCGATGGGATCATCATGTTATGAGTATACAAACGTACCTACATCTACACATCCCCAAATGTACCTACATCTACACATCCTCAAATGTACCTACATCTACACATCCACAAATGAATGTACCTACATCTACACATCCCCAAATCAATGTACCTACATGTACATCTACACATCCCCAAATCAATGTACCTACATGTACATCTACACATCCACAAATGAATGCACCTACATCTACACATCCCCAAATACATCCCCATTAAATTTAATCCCAATCCACTGAGTAGCTGTGGCATTATAGAATTTTGACAAAAAGACACATTTTTAGACCTAATTTGTTTATCACTTATGGGTCAGGTCAAGAACAATTCTTAACCTAAACACCCCAAAGAACACTCCCATCAAATTTCAGTCCAATATGTTCAATGGTTTTGGAATTACAGAATGATGTTTGACCAAAAAGACACATTTATAGCCCTAATTTGCATCTCACCTATGGGATTATCATTACATGTCATGACAATTCTTAATCCATACACCCCTAACATTCCCGCAAAATTTCAGACCAATCTGCCAAGTGGCTTTGTAGTTAAAGTTTTTTGACCAAAGAGGAACCAAATACTAATGCAATCAATCATCCTTGAGTTTAAGTCATCCGAACACACACACACACACACACACACACACACACACACACACACACACACACACACACACACACACACACACACACACACACACATACATACATACATACACTGCACCATGCCTATAGCACTACTGAACTTTATTAAAGACAGCCTGTAAATGGAATGGACAAATAGGTGCCACACACCTCTACTAGTGTCCACCCAACATGATTGATTGATTGATTGATTGATTGATTGATTGATTGATTGATTGAGGTGAATATTACTCCTACCCTCAGACACTAAGAATGCAAAGATTTTGAATAGTTATATGGAATGTGTTACGATCAGAAAATTGGTTCAATCTAATATTTAACACTCACCAAGTATAGTGATTCAAAAACCATTAACTTTTCAATCAATTCCATGTTTTGTGCTTTTACATCAAAATCTGTATTTGTTGTTATTTTTGCTACATATCAGAACATATAATAAAGACAGAAATAGACACATACATTAGAAAATGATGACACAAACAAACAGACAGACAGACAGACAGACAGACAGACAGACAGACAGACAGACAGACAGACAGACAGGCAGGCAGGCAGGCAGACAGGCAGACAGACAGACAGACAGACAGACAGACAGACAGACAGACAGACAGACTGACAGACTGACACACACACACACACACACACTTTTCATCCTTAAATTATAACCTCCCTTACAGAAGGTTAAAAGGTTTTGAATGAGTCCAGATTAATTGCCTTCAGAATGGATTAGAATGAGACAATTATGGCATGGTGGCCTAGGGCTGTATCTGCCCATCATGTCTCATACAGCTGCATACACCCATGGCAATGCATCACAAATTATTTATTACAAAACACATTTATTGCTAATGTTCCTAAAATATAATGTTCTAAAAGTTTTCCAAAAATGATGAAATATGTTGTCTTTAAAGCAATGGAACCAAAATTCAGAAGAAAATTCCCAAATTGTCTGTGAAATTGTACTTTGTAAGACGCAAATACCAAATGTGTGTCTTGTATTCTGTTGCATTCAGATTTGATTGATGCTTATGAATCATGTCAAACAAGTATGTTTTGCTGTTTTAATGCAGTAATAAAATACTCATTGCCTCTCCTATTTCTTGTCACTTTCT
This sequence comes from Glandiceps talaboti, assembly GCF_964340395.1. Taxonomy (NCBI): domain Eukaryota; kingdom Metazoa; phylum Hemichordata; class Enteropneusta; family Spengelidae; genus Glandiceps; species Glandiceps talaboti. Next base: position 24,078,706 of record NC_135562.1, on the reverse strand, counting down.
TGCTGACCTCTGACCTCATGACAATGTGTTCCTGATTTACAGCAAATAAGAATGTTAAGAAACCTTTACAGTTCACAATTGTTGCAATGGTTACAGTTAACAATTGCGGCCATATTTGTTGTCACTATACAGTTAATATTTCAATTAATCAATTAATCCAAGAATATGTATAGTGCCAAAATCCAATACGATGCAATGTTCTATGGCACTGAACAGGAACAATAGTAGATCAATCTAAAAAGTTAGAAAGCTCTTGCAAACAGATATGTCTTGATGTCCTTCTTGAATTTTAATGTATATAGTGTAAATTTTTTTTATTGCTCGACACTGTGTGAGAAGAGCCATTTGGCTCAACAGTCTATCGAGTTGAAATAAAGGCTAATAATAATAATAATAATAATAATAATAATAATAATAATTTATTGACAGGTGGTGATATTTCTTGTCACTACACGGTTCACATTTGTTGTCACTATACAGGTCACATGTTACCAAGTTACATTGTACATTTGCTATTTCTTTTCACTATACAGTTCACACTTGTTACCACTATACAGGTCACATTTGTTACCATGGATACAGTTGATATTTGTTGCCACTACCGGTATACAGATCACACTTGTTGTCACTATACAGTCTACATTTGTTACCATGGTTACAGTTCACATTTGTTGTCACTATACAGTTCACATTTGTTGTTACTATACAGTTCACATTTGTTACCATGGTTACAGTTCACATTTGTTGTTACTATGCAGTTCACATTTGTTACCATGGTTACAGTTCACATTTGTTGTCACTATACAGTTCACATTTGTTACCATGGTTACAGTTCACATTTGTTGTCACTATACCGCTCACATTTGTTACCATGGTTACAGTTCACATTTGTTGTCACTATACAGTTCACATTTGTTACCATGGTTACAGTTCACATTTGTTGTTACTATACAGTTCACATTTGTTACCATGGTTAAAGTTCACATTTGTTGTCACTATACAGTTCATGTTTGTTACCATGGTTAAAGTTTATATTTGTTACCATGGTTACAGTTAACATTTGTTGTTACTATACAGTTCGCATGCATTAACCATGGTTACAGTTCACATTTGTTGTCACTATACAGTTCACATGTTTGCCACGGAAACTTCCTTGTAATCGTCACACGATGTTGATATGGCCACAATCATATGTGTACACCAGAATGAGGCTCTTATGCGATTATGGCGTGACTTAGCATCCAGTTTCAAAATTTAAAGACTTTCAATTATATCTGAGAATGAAATAGTGAAGAGATCGTATGAATTTTAACATCTCCAACAAGATTGCCCACAGATTTAGATTGAATGACCAACATGCAATGAGATTGATGGCTCAATATAGGTAAAACCATGCAAAAAGTTTTAATAAGTTTGCAAAGAGATGAGCTAATTACCCAAACACAAATATGCAAATAACTAATTAAAACTAAAAGCTATATCAAAATTATTTTCATGACAGATAATAATAATAATAATAATAATTTATTGTGTAAAGACCACTACACAAACATGTCTCAGCGGTCTGAACATTACAAAATGAGAAAGACTAGCAAAAGAGCAACAAATAAAAATCTAGCATAAGAACACAATGAAAAGTTTAAAAGCGTCTCTAAAAACAAAATCGGATTTAAAAATTAGCAATCAATTTAAAAACATCAGCAATAGCATTGTCGGAAAATATACGTTTTAAGACTCTTCTTGAAAGGAGCAAATTTCTCAAGTAGTCGAAGCTCAAGCAGTAAACTATTCCACAGTTTAGGAGCATACACACTGAAAGCCCCGTCACCATACGTTTTAGAAGGTTGTTTTCCATGATCTTTAATAGAGAAAGGATTCAGCCTGATTCCAACACTCTTTCTCATATTATGGAATGGATGATCGATACTGATAAGTTCGGACAAGTAGTTCGGCGCAACTTCTCCTTGACGGATAATTTTGAAGATAATGCAAAGAATTTTATAATGAATTCGCTGTTCGATTGGCAGCCAATGTAAATCCTTCAGCACTGGATTCACATCAGCTTGACGACCAATCCTCCATCTTGTCACCAATCGAGCAGCAGAGTTTTGAATATGTTGAAGTTTGTTCAATTTATATGCAGGTAGACCGAAAAACAAACTGTTACAGTAATCTAATTTCGATGTAACAAAAGCATGATCTAATTTTTCAGCACTAGACTGGTCCAACAGTTTTCGAATTTTACTCAACCGCCAGAGTGAATGAGACGCACTTTGGTATCACATATGTATGTACCCCATTACACTGAATTTGAAGGGTGCACTCTTAACCCTTTCACCACCAATGGCCTCATGGGATTGTGTGTTGTCCACCAGCCCCCTCACTAACATAATGTGAGAGTGACAGTGGTGTAATCAAACTGATATAAAAAGAGTTGCTTATTTTTATAAAATAAGGTATCATTTGAATTGAAAATAAATTTTCTACATCATAGTAGCAAATACATACATTCAAATATCACACACATAACCGAAATATGGATTAATGTAATAAAATATCAATAAAACAAACATAGGTTGTTTATTTATTGACATATCACAAATAAACAAAATATTTATATTACAAACAAAATTCAAAATACCAACATTTCTGTTCCTACAAAACTTCTGTATACTGGTTAAATGGTCAAAATCGGCGAAAATTTGTCAGAAAATGTTATTTTTAGTCGTAATAAATTTGAACAAAAATAATTAACGGCTCACTAATCCGATTACAACGCAATAGTCAGCCCCGCACCGGCAATCAAAGGGACAAAAATATCTGAAGTCGTCGCCCAAATACCTTCTGAAAAATCAGTTTGTATAATTATATATCATTATTTGACAGAACAACAAAAAATTATCACCAAATTTATCCTCAAAATCAGTAAAAAATGCCCCCAAGTTGGTAGTTTACGAGTCCAAATCAGGACGCCAAAGTGATGCTTTTCGCCGACATGCTTACCCACAAAAGCAATTATGCAGTCGGGACTTTGAAGTTACGTTGCGATAATCTGTTTTTGAGAAAATGATGATACAGACAGACACACAGACAGACACACAGACAGACAGACACAAAGATTTTTCATCCCTAATATAATATAACCTTCCTTATGGAAGATAAAAACATTGTTTCCATGGAACTTTTTCTTGTTTCTATGGAAATTTTGTCATATATTTTGGGCAGGAATTATAAAATGAATACCTTTTTACCTCCCGTAAGGGTACGGGAGGTATTAAAATACTAATGTCTGTCTGTCTGTCTGTCTGTCTGTCTGTCCGTGTGTGTCTGTGTCATCATTTTCTAAAATTCGGCTGGCTCAATTGTAATGAAATTTGGAATATATAATCTTTAGGGTAATAGCTAGACCTGATTAGGTTTTGAGCCAGATCGGTTAATGTTTAATTAGAGAAATTTCCATATTAATGAAATCAAATAATTAATCAATATCTTAAGACTCCATACTTCAATTTGAATAAAAATTAGTATATTCATCAAACATAAGAAAATACATTTGTTCATGTACTTTAAACTGTTAAGACAATATGAATTAATATAATTACGCTATATTAATTTGAGTAAACTCGGAAGGCTGCCCTCAGCGGCCGGTCACTATCAATGGTTTTATGATATTGCGTCTAGTCTGCCCAAATTAGTGGGTCGAGCAGACCAAATCCGAAACATTTGGTGAGTATACAAATACTATATATTTTTTAGATCTTCCCTTTGGCTCTAGTGTCTACATATCAATTGAGTTATATCTTTACGAAGTTCAATTCCGTGAGAGAATGCAATGAAGACAAATGCGTATGCATGAAGTGTAATATGGCAAGATGGCGTCCATTTTTCGAACATGTCGACTGTATTATATTGTACCGGAGTTTTCCGAAAACAAGCCCATCCGTAAAGTTGCCCATGGGCGATCATTTGGCAGGTGGGCGTCTATTGGGTTTTTCAGATTCACTACGGCAAGAATTTTGCCTTGTTTTATTGGTAATGTTAGTTTTTATTTAGTTCGAATGTTCCGTTGAAAAAACCCATAAACTTAGAGTGTCAATAAAAAAATGGGCGTTTTTTCCACGAGAAGAAAGTGATCATGAAGGTAGGTACAGACACCTTTGTGCTGAACCTGGTCGGTCAACAAGCCGGCAGATGACTCAAGGAGATCCGTAGACATCACTCTCAATGCGACACACTGCGTCTAAAAATAGGTCAGGGTAATTTGCATGGTGAGTGTGCACACAAAGTGAACAAGTGAGAGTTGAAGTAATGTCACGTGTAAATGAGTTCATGGAGATTTAACGAACGGTACAAGACTAATGTCAAGTTTATCCAGGGGTGAACAAATCATTTTGTGAACTGGTGGCCCCCGGACCAGTGCTTAAAAAATGCAGTGGTCCTGCTGAAAAAAATTAGTGGTCCCAAGTCCTGTTAATGTGAAACATTGAATCTTGCCTATGAATCTGTATATTCAGACGTACACCACTTTTAGTTGAACAATATCCAATTTATAATAATAAATATAAAGTTGACATGCTTGGTTTCAGTCAATTGACAATTCTATTCTATTTGTAATGGTTATTTTTGTGGCATCGACGAAACGAAAAACCTCGAATGACGACTTCACTTGGATCTCAGGAAGGATCAGGAATTGACAGAAATATGCGACAATTTTAAGAATATTGCATTATTGGAAAACTGTGTTAATAATGGTTCAACAGTGCAGTATAACGACAAAAGTTGTACTACGTTTTGTCAAACTTGTCGGGAAAACTCAGACATTTGCAAACAAACCATCACAACTGTACAAAGAAACTGACCCCTTCAAAGTTGATCCTATAAAATACCAAGAAAAAAATAGGAACACATACATTGCCTGACTAGAGGGAGTCCATGTGACGGTATCGAGATAAATTCAAATTCGCCAGTCCTCGGGGCTTTGGCAGATATCACATTACAGTGCTAAAAAAAAGATACTTCGTTGACTATCTGTAACTCTAGAATCAGACTGTTCATTTTGTGTCATGCTGGTCAGTTGTTTTCCATAGCTCAAAAGAATGACCATTTTCCGTGTTGTCCATTTAAAAGTTTACAGCCGTTCGCATTTCAGATCGGGTCTAAATTATTTACGAGATGGGTAGCCACACCACAAATGTACTTGAGAAATGGAACACTGTTGCTTATTTGAGAGGGAGTGTGGACGTCCTATGTTTACAGTAGCAACCATGGTAACAGATAAGATATGGTGGGAAATGCCTTGGCGCATACCATTTCTCTCTAGGGTTGGTCTTAGCACATTGATTTTAGTTACACCTTAATTGCATGTAAGGAGAAAATGAAACAGTTGGTGCATATTTTTGATCGTGTAATGTTTTATATATTACAAAGTAAATGATAATAAGCAACATAAATGCTTAGATTTGGAATGCATTTTTGTTATGTGTCTAACAAGCAATCCACACACCCGAAATGGAATGAGCCACTATGAGCCACTACACACATGCATTGGTGGGAGACTTCATTTCATGATAAATCATTTGATTGAAAGGGGTTCTACTATAAATCATTTGAAGCTCCTTTATGAATAAAAGCAATAATACAATCAATTCTGATAGAATGATAGCAAATAAAATGTTTCATTTGATATACTTGAATTATTATAAAATGGAATTATTATTCTTGTCTTCCTAATTGTTGTGTCCCTAAACTGGTATGTCCCTATTCGTAATGATATGAGCCACATGGCTGTTGAGTGTTGACTGCCAAATAATCGCCCTGAGCTTCTATTTAGTTCCTCTGTTGTGGTTCCGAATTTGCTGATTTTCTGAATAGTGGCCCAGGGCTAGTTTTCGGAAAACTCCGGTAGGTAGCGTTTGCTGTGATTTTCGGGCTTCTTCTTCTGTGTTTGTGACATTGAATTCGGCGTGAACCAAATCCTACAATTCCTACAATGTAAACGCAAATAGAAGCGATTCACATCTGAATTGCAAAGTTGAATGGGTTTTCAGCTAAATTACGCCTTACTTGTCAAATTTTAATATAACACATCGTATGCAAAACGTTTCACCACTTTCATGTGCCGTCTTGGATAGTTTAGAAACTACGAAATATTATCATTACTTATACACGTGATTAGTTACTTATAATAGACGTGATTACAAAAGGTCTCCATCAATAGCACGGCCATTCCGGTGAAGCATCTTCCTTCACGGCCGAAGCGATAAATAAATACACCACATCGCTGGACCCATGTCACCATTTCATCTCACTCAAACTGAAACCTTTTTTTTCAGCTTCGTTACCGGATCGAACACATTACGTGAACTTACAGTTCACTTCATGCTCTTCGAAGATTCATTTGAGGTTAACCATGGTTCACATGTACACATCGTTCAGAAATAAAAATTATCATGGTGTATACCAAGTTCATAGTTCTCCTCAGCAACACAAATTTGTTTATACCAGTTTGTTTTTTTAGTTTAATTTTAATAATTGGTGGTTCCTTTACGGGAGGCGCTCAGTTTACATCTGGTTACAGATTATCATTAAAATTCTTGTCTTATCATTGTCAACGTATTCACCCTAATGTTAAAAGAAAGTCTCCACATTGTCAGTGTATTCACCCTAATGTTAAAAGAAAGTCTCCACATTGTCAGTGTATTCACCCTAATGTTAAAAGAAAGTCTCCACATTGTCAGTGTATTCACCATAATGTTAAAAGAAAGTCTCCACATTGTCAACATATTCACCCAAATGTTAAAAGAAAGTCTCCACATTGTTTTCCACCAGTCAGGAAGTGAAGAGTTATGCACATGTAGAAATCACATATTTTTATAATATTTATACCACTTTCAGACAACAGTTTGACAGAAGTCAAACCCTACATCAATTACCGATACCAATGAATTCCCTTTCATTCTTTGCAAGATAAAATAGCTTAGATACAGACAAATGGAATATGTGTGTTCTTGCAAAAAAAAATATCAAACGGGTTTCCACACACAATGTGTTTGGTTACTCCAAAAACATTTAGCTTTCTCATGTTTGAAAAGTTTAAAATAGACGCATACTCAACTTATTTTTATAGTGAAACATAATAACTAACATGTTTAATTTTCCAATTTATTATAGAATTCACCTTAGGGCTGACATACACAAATATAAATTTTTCAAATATCTTTAACATAGGACAGAAACTAATACAAGCTCATTGTAAAATGTACAAAGAAATTGAGAAATTTGACTATTTTTTTGCTTCCGTTTGGATAAATTGGAGATATTTTTTTCAATTAGTAAAAATTATTAGTTATGGAAAAATTTCAATAGATTTTTTAATTGACACTGTTGTTCTAGTGTACAACTAAATATATTTCTTATCCATTTTTAGCTAAATAATCAGATAATTTATAGTCTTTGATGAACAAAATTGACATTTCCTAAACTAACTTACATTGTTTTGCACTTAAAATGATAAACATGATTAAATCAATCAACCTTTTTATTCAGTACTGTTGGCCACCGGCCAAAAAATACAAACCTTAAATATATATACAAAAATGAATGGATCACTAGAAAATATCAAATTTGTCAGGCCCTTTGTATCTCAAACATGATTATTTAATGTATCAACTAGACATCTAACTACAAACTATCAAACCTATTTGCCAAGTAGTTTCTGATATTAAGATTTTTGACAATTAATGCTATTTTTTTGTACCTAATTTGCATGTGAAGGATGACATCATCAAGTACTAAATATCCAGTAATTCACTATCTAGCCTACCTGTAGACTTGAGAATAACTAGTGCTATATTACCCTAACTGACATTTGTAATTTTTGAATTTGCCCTCTGTTCCCATCTACTCTGAGAATCATACGTTGCTAGTATTTATATGACATTCCTTTACAAAATGTTTTTGGTCGAATACATAATTAGACATATGTAATTTATGCAATCAGGTCACATGATGAATACATAATTAGATGTCATCATAGAGTTTTTACAGGAACAAAGAACAAAGGTCACTTTCAAAATAGCCAAGTTGTACTGAAGGATGTGGATGAGGAGTTGACTACAAAACAAAAAAATACCACCAATGTAGCACAACTGTTGAGGGTAAACTTTAATTTTGATGTATGATTATGTGGTTTTGTTGTTAGGCATATTTGCATACATTTTGTCAAAACTACGTCATTTCCAGGCAAAAAGTCAGAAACTTTGGAAACCTATTTACATACACTTTAAAGTCAAAAATACCGCCAATGGCGTTGTAGCACAACTGTACAGTTTTTAAAAATGCTAACATGCTAACAATAAGTGTTCATTTGGTGAATGACTATCCAATTGCCTATCCAACCATGCTATCATTTGGCTGTTGCTATGGACGTGGTCTTGTTGCTAGGCATATTTACATACATTTTTTGAATGTTTATTCAATTGTCTATTAATCCCCATTTTTATCTTCGCAATATATGTGATCACTTGGCTGTTGCTATGGGGGTGGTCTTGTTGCTAGGCACACTTGCATACATTTTTTGAATGTTTATTCATTTGTCTTCTATTCCTGTTGTTATCTTTGCAATATATGTGATCATTTGGCTGTTGCTATGGGCGTGGTCTTGTTGCAAGGCACATTTGCATACATTTTTTGAATGTTTATTCATTTGCCTTTTTATTCCTGTTGTTATCTTTGCAATATACATGATCATTTGGCTGTTGCTATGGGCGTGGTCTTGTTGCTAGGCAAATTTACATACATTTTTTGAACGTTTATTCAATTGTCTATTAATCCCTGTTATCTTTGTGAAATACACGACTGTTTGGCTGTTGCTATTGGCGTGGTCATGGTTGCTACGGTATTTGCATACATTTTTAGAATGTTTACTCATTTGCCTACCATATGTTATTTGACCAAAATATACTGCCATTTGGTTGTTGCTAAGGGCGTGGTCATGGTCGCTAGGGCCAATTTTGTCAAAATGTTTTGAAGAATAACACTCAGAAACATCTCACCAAGTTTCAGACTCGGTGACCAAGTACTTTTTGAGATATAAGTTTTTGACCAAAAATGAACATTTTTACACCTAATTTGCATATCACTCATGGAATCATGGTATGCTTAATATTTCTTTGTCCATACATCCCTAGATACAGTCCCATTAAATTTCAGCCCAATCTGCTCAGTAGTTTTGGAATTATAGATTTTTAACCAAAAAGACACATTTTTAGCCCTAATTTGCATATCACAGATGGAATCATCATGTCATGAACAAATCTTACTTAAAACCCCCTTAAGAATGTTCCCACCAAATTTTGCACCAATCTGCCCAGTAGTTTCTGAGTTTAAGTTTTTTGACCAAAACTCACATTTTTTGACCCAAATCACACACCTGTGATGCGATCATTTTGATTTGAACAATTTCCCAACTAGACACCCAAGGTAATGGACCCACCAAATATCGTGGCAATCGGTTCAGCGGTTTTTGACTTTAAGTTGTTTACACACACACACATATCCACACACACACACAGACAGACAGACAGACAGACAGACAGACAGACAGACGCCGGCAATCCCTATAGCACTACTGAACCGCTCGACCGACTGCCATGATATTTGGTGGATGTATTACCTTGAGTGTCTAGTTTGGAAATTGTTCAAATCAAAATGATCTTACCCCCACCAGTCTGTGATTTGGGTCAAAAAAATCCACACACACACACACACACACACACACACACACACACAGCTACATGTATACCTATAGCACTACTGAACCTTATCAGTTCAGTTGTGCTAACAAAAAACACAGAAATGTCAGAGTCAGCTGCACTATTGAATATGTTGGCAACCTGAAATGTCCATGTCTACTGTACTATTGACAATGTTGGCAATCCTGCATTTCACATACAGGAAGTCAAAACACTCAAACAAAAGACACGCTGTTCCAATCCAGGCTGACATGCTGGCTAACTGGATACTCACAATGGAAACAATTTGAAATGTTTTATACAGACTAAAAGGTTGGCCCTCTTTTCTTTGTGTACTAATTGCAATATGGCAAATTCAGCTCTACAACGCATTATGTGAGTTGAAAGCTAAAGTCTCATACAAAATGCTGTCACTGTGTATACTGTGGAGTGAAGTCAGCTATGTGTATACTGTGGAGTGAAGTCAGCTATGTGTATACTGTGGAGTGAAGTCAGCTATGTGTATACTGTGGAGTGAAGTCAGCTATGTGTATACTGTGGAGTGAAGTCAGCTATGTGTATACTGTGGAGTGAAGTCAGCTATGTGTATACTGTGGGGTGAAGTCAGCTATGTGTATACTGTGAGGTGAAGTCAGCTATGTGTATACTGTGGGGTGAAGTCAGCTATGTGTATACTGTGGAGTGAAGTCAGCTATGTGTATACTGTGGAGTGAAGTCAGCTATATGTATACTGTGGAGTGAAGTCAGCTATGTGTATACTGTGGAGTGAAGTCAGCTATGTGTATACTGTGGAGTGAAGTCAGCTATGTGTATACTGTGGGGTGAAGTCAGCTATGTGTATACTGTGGGGTGAAGTCAGCTATGTGTATACTGTGAGGTGAAGTCAGCTATGTGTATACTGTGGGGTGAAGTCAGCTATGTGTATACTGTGGGGTGAAGTCAGCTGTGTGTATACTGTGGAGTGAAGTCAGCTATGTGTATACTGTGGAGTGAAGTCAGCTATGTGTATACTGTGGAGTGAAGTCAGCTATATGTATACTGTGGAGTGAAGTCAGCTATGTGTATACTGTGGAGTGAAGTCAGCTATGTGTATACTGTGAGGTGAAGTCAGCTATGTGTATACTGTGAGGTGAAGTCAGCTATGTGTATACTGTGGAGTAAAGTCAGCTATGTGTATACTGTGGGGTGAAGTCAGCTATGTGTATACTGTGGAGTGAAGTCAGCTATGTGTATACTGTGGGGTGAAGTCAGCTGTGTGTATACTGTGGGGTGAAGTCAGCTATGTGTATACTGTGGAGTGAAATCAGCTATGTGTATACTGTGGAGTGAAGTCAGCTATGTGTATACTGTGGGGTGAAGTCAGCTATGTGTATACTGTGGGGTGAAGTCAGCTATGTGTATACTGTGGGGTGAAGTCAGCTATGTGTATACTGTGGAGTAAAGTCAGCTATGTGTATACTGTGGAGTAAAGTCAGCTATGTGTATACTGTGGAGTAAAGTCAGCTGTGTGTATACTGTGGAGTGAAGTCAGCTATGTGTATACTGTGGAGTGAAGTCAGCTATATGTATACTGTGGGGTGAAGTCAGCTATGTGTATACTGTGGGGTGAAGTCAGCTATGTGTATACTGTGGAGTGAAGTCAGCTATGTGTATACTGTGAGGTGAAGTCAGCTATGTGTATACTGTGGGGTGAAGTCAGCTATGTGTATACTGTGGGGTGAAGTCAGCTATGTGTATACTGTGGGGTGAAGTCAGCTATGTGTATACTGTGAGGTGAAGTCAGCTATGTGTATACTGTGGAGTGAAGTCAGCTATGTGTATACTGTGGAGTGAAGTCAGCTATGTGTATACTGTGAGGTGAAGTCAGCTATGTGTATACTGTGGAGTGAAGTCAGCTATGTGTATACTGTGGGGTGAAGTCAGCTATGTGTATACTGTGAGGTGAAGTCAGCTATGTGTATACTGTGGGGTGAAGTCAGCTATGTGTATACTGTGGGGTGAAGTCAGCTATGTGTATACTGATGGTGAAGTCAGCTATGTGTATACTGTGGAGTGAAGTCAGCTATGTGTATACTGTGGGGTGAAGTCAGCTATGTGTATACTGATGGTGAAGTCAGCTATGTGTATACTGTGAGGTGAAGTCAGCTATGTGTATACTGATGGTGAAGTCAGCTATGTGTATACTGTGGGGTGAAGTCAGCTATGTGTATACTGATGGTGAAGTCAGCTATGTGTATACTGTGGGGTGAAGTCAGCTATGTGTATACTGATGGTGAAGTCAGCTATGTGTATACTGTGGAGTGAAGTCAGCTATGTGTATACTGTGGGGTGAAGTCAGCTATGTGTATACTGATGGTGAAGTCAGCTATGTGTATACTGTGGAGTGAAGTCAGCTATGTGTATACTGTGAGGTGAAGTCAGCTATGTGTATACTGTGAGGTGAAGTCAGCTATGTGTATACTGTGGAGTGAAGTCAGCTATGTGTATACTGTGAGGTGAAGTCAGCTATGTGTATACTGATGGTGAAGTCAGCTATGTGTATACTGTGGGATGAAGTCAGCTATGTGTATACTGGTGGTGAAGTCAGCTATGTGTATACTGGTGGTGAAGTCAGCTACATGTATGTGTACACTGGGGTGAAGTCAGCTATGTGTATACTGATGGTGAAGTCAGCTATGTGTATACTGTGGGGTGAAGTCAGCTATGTGTATACTGTGGGGTGAAGTCAGCTGTGTATACTGTGGGGTGAAGTCAGCTATGTGTATACTGTGGGGTGAAGTCAGCTATGTGTATACTGTGGAGTGAAGTCAGCTATGTGTATACTGTGGAGTGAAGTCAGCTATGTGTATACTGTGAGGTGAAGTCAGCTATGTGTATACTGTGAGGTGAAGTCAGCTATGTGTATACTGTGGGGTGAAGTCAGCTATGTGTATACTGTGGGGTGAAGTCAGCTATGTGTATACTGTGAGGTGAAGTCAGCTATGTGTATACTGTGAGGTGAAGTCAGCTATGTGTATACTGTGGGGTGAAGTCAGCTATGTGTATACTGTGAGGTGAAGTCAGCTATGTGTATACTGTGAGGTGAAGTCAGCTATGTGTATACTGTGAGGTGAAGTCAGCTATGTGTATACTGTGAGGTGAAGTCAGCTATGTGTATACTGTGGGGTGAAGTCAGCTATGTGTATACTGTGAGGTGAAGTCAGCTATACGTGTATACTGTGGAGTGAAGTCAGCTATGTGTATACTGTGGGGTGAAGTCAGCTATGTGTATACTGATGGTGAAGTCAGCTACAAATGTATGTGTATACTGTGGGGTGAAGTCAGCTATGTGTATACTGTGGGGTGAAGTAAGCAATGTGTATACTGGTGGTGAAGTCAGCTATGTGTATACTGGTGGTGAAGTCAGCTACATGTATGTGTACACTGGGGTGAAGTCAGCTATGTGTATACTGATGGTGAAGTCAGCTATGTGTATACTGTGGGGTGAAGTCAGCTATGTGTATACTGTGGGGTGAAGTCAGCTATGTGTATACTGTGGGGTGAAGTCAGCTATGTGTATACTGTGGAGTAAAGTCAGCTATGTGTATACTGTGGGATGAGGTCAGCTATATGTGTATACTGTGGGGTGAAGTAAGCAATGTATATACTGGTGGTGAAGTAAGCAATGTATATACTGGTGGTGAAGTCTGTTATGTGTATACTGTGGAGTGAAGTCAGCTATGTGTATACTGTGGAGTAAAGTCAGCTATGTGTATACTGTGGAGTGAAGTCAGCTATGTGTATACTGTGGGGTGAAGTCAGCTATGTGTATACTGTGGGGTGAAGTCAGCTATGTGTATACTGTGAGGTGAAGTCAGCTATGTGCTGGTGGTGTAAAGTCAGCTTGGGATATGCATATAGTATATACTGTGGGGTGAAGTCAACTACAAATGAAGTATACAGCGGTTAGCACCCAAAATAACACTACAACTCCAACTGTACAAACTGAAAAGATGGCCTGGTGCAAATCTGCAGCACACAAGTTGGGCAGATTTTTCTGTTCAATAATACGGTGCCAGTGTTCTCCACAGATTGTGTTGTTAACAGGGTGGTTCATTTGTATAATTTATTCATATGATTTGCATAACAATAGCGGTTATAGACAGTGGATCGGAAACACGTTATCGCGTGGCACAACAGTGTCACTTTACTTCGGAAAAGATGTGAATGATTGTGTGTTTTACGGCATTTTCTTTCTTAGAGGGTTTGGTTAAATGGTTTATGTGTGATAACAAATATAACGATGGCAAGGGTTCAAAGGATACAAATATAACGATGGCAAGGGTTCAAAGGATACAAATATAACGATGGCAAGGGTTCAAAGGATACAAATATTCCTGGAACAATATGGGCAGAGGATTTAAATGGAAGGTGGAAGACTATAAGTATGACAACAAGACACATGTCTGATATACCAGGGTGCAGAACATCAAAGCAGGGTCCTGGCCATTGATAGCTGGGTGCCAGGCATTAATAGCAGGGTGCTGTGCCCTGCTCATGGAGAACACTCCTTACCTGTTACCTTTCAAATAGACACCACCATTTAGCTGTTGCTATGGGCATGGCATTGTTGCTAGGCATATTGGCATACATTTTTTGAATCTTTAGTCACTTCCCTAACCATCCCTGCTGTTATCTTTGTCACAAACACCACCATTTAGGCTGTTGCTATGGGCAGGGTCTTGTTGCTAGGCTATTTGCATACATTTTTAAAATCTTTATTGACTTATCTACCCATCCCTGTTTTTATATTAGTAATATGCATCATCATTTCACTGTTGCTAAGGGCATGGTCAAAGTTGCTAAGGCCAGTTGTGTCAAAATGTTTTGCACAGTAACGGTAGAAAACAACCTCCAGAAACACCCCATCCAAGTTTAAGCCCCATTCACCATTTAGTTTTCGAGATGTAAGATTTTTGACCAATATTTGCATATTGCCAATAGGATCATCATGTTGTGAATACACCTTCATCTACACATGCCCTGATGCATCCCAAGTAAATTTCAGCCCAAGCTTCTTAGCTGTTTTGGAATTATAACTTTTGACACAATTTTAGACCTAATTTGCATATCACTAATGTGATCATCATCTCCTGAACAATTCTTAATCTAAACATCCATCAGAACGTTCCCACCTAATTTCAGTCCAGTCTGCTTTGGAATTATAGATTATTGACCAAAAAGACATATACTTAGACCTAATTTGCATATCACTGATATGCAAATTGAACAATTCTTCATCTAACCACACCTGAGAATGTTTCCACCAAATTTCAGACCAATATGCCCAGTACTGTTTGAGTTTAAGGTTTTTTTTATCAAAAATAGCGCCAATGGTATTGTAGCACACCTGTACAGTTTTAAAAAATGTTTACCCATATAGGTGTTCATTTGCTGAATGATTATCCAGTTGCCTATCCAACCCTGTTGTTATCTTTGTAATATACACGATCATTTGGCTGTTACTATGGGCATGGTCTTGTTGCTAGATATATTTGCATACATTTTTTGTATGTTTATGCATTTGTCTATTATATTAATCCCTGTTATCTTTGCAATATATGTGATCATTTGGTTGTTACTATGGATGTGATCTTGTTGCTAGGCACATTCATATAGTACATTTTTGAATGTTTATTCACTTGCCTATTAATCAGTTATCTTTGCAATATATGTAATCATTTGGCTGTTGCCATGGGTGTGGTCTTGTTGCTAGACATATTTGCATACATTTTTTGAATGTTTATTCACTTGTCAAAGAATCCCTGTTATCTTTGTGAAATACACCACCGTTTGGCTGTTGCTATGGGTATGGTCATGTTGCTAGGGATATTTGCATATTTTTTGAATGTTTATTCACTTGCCTACCAGGTGATGTTGTTATTTATCCAAAATATACTGCCATGTGATTCTTGCTTAGGGCAATGTTATGGTTGCTAGGGCCAATTGTGTTGAAATATTTTGAAAATCCGCAGAATAACATTTCTAGAAATTTTGAGATATAAGTTTCTGACCCAAATTCACATTTTTACACCTAATTGCATATCACTGATGAAATCACTACGTGGTTAATATTTCTTTATCTATACACCCCAGATACATCAGCCAAATCTGCTTAGTACATTGTAGTTTTGGAATTAAAGATTTTTGACCAAAAAAAAACATTTTTAACCTTAATTTGCATATCACTGATGGGATCATCATGTCGTGAACAATTTCTAATCTTAACACCCTTAAGAATGTTCCCACCAAATTTCAGACAGATCTGCCCAGTATTTTGACCAAAAATCACATTTTTTTACCCAAATCACATGTCGGTGGCAAGATCATTTTGACTTGTACAATTTCCCAACTAGACACTCAAGTTAATATACCGACCAAATATCATGGCAATCGGTCAAGCTGTTTTTGATTTTAAGTTATTTACACACACACACACACACACTTCACCATGCCTATAGCACTACTGAACCTCAGTTCAGTTGTGCTAAAAAAAACTTAATTACTGTGGAAATGGTAACTGTTGGAAAGTAGGAATTTATATGGAAAAGTTACATGCCTATAGACACAGCACATGCCTATACCACTACTGAACCTTATCAGTTCAGTTGTGCCAAAAAATGGCAAAAAATAGCAAAAACGCCACTCACATTTAAAACAGGTACAACTCAGATATCTCACTAAACATGGGTTTTGGAGAGATTGCAGATTTGTACCAGTTTCAAATTTTAACAGTGTAACTTTAGGTTTTGCTGTTGCATGCATTACATGGATATAAGTACTTCATACAAACATACTGTGGGGAAGTCGAGCACAAGAATTAGATGATAAAGTCAGCTACATGGATTTAAGTTCACGATAGAGTTTGACATAGTATGATATCATAAGTCTATGATGTCATTGTCATGTTTAGAAGTATGCAATTTAAATGACATTTGTAAGCGAAGACTCTTTCATGAACACGGTTCTTAATGAAGTCAGTCTATGGCAAAATGCAGAGGAAGGGAATGTTACATCAGTGTTCTCCCAGGATTTTTGATAGGACAGTGGCTCATTAGCATAAATTAGCATACTTTATATATCAAAATAATTAATACAGTGAATTAAATGGTGTATGAATTCTAATATGTTAATGAGATTTCCCTTCAAATCCCAGACGCCATGCAGTGCACTGCAGTGACCGTTGGAGAGCCTGACGTGGGTTTTTTATTCGCTCAAGAAATAGAGGATTTTATCAGTCGTTACAGCATTTCAGGTTGTTGACTGTCGTTTATATGAAGGTGGGTATGTTGTTATGCAAAATTTGAACATGAATAGAGTGTTTTAGTGACTTTTACATGATCTGTTCCGTGTGTGCTAACTCCATTTTTGGTGAATTGACATCTGTACGAATTACAGAATCATGGCCACTATGTTTCAAAATTATAATTTTTTGAACATTTACATCATATATTTATTGTTATTGTGGAGTCATGATGGGTGAATGGTTAGCGTGACCGGCTTGGAATCTACAGGTTGCAGGTTCGAGCCCCGTCGCTGCCTGCTGTTTGTTTCTGAGTGGCTAAAGTCCTTGGGCAAGATTTGAACCACGACTGTGCCTCAGTCAACCCAGCTGTGTAACTGGGGACCTGGTAGGATGTAGGTTGCAATGTGAAGGCTTTAATCCTATGCGCTTAAATGGCTGCAATGGATTGTATGCTCCCCGGGGAGTTGAGGAAGACTAAAAGGGCCGTTGTGCTGTTCTGATCCGAGCCAGGGGTAATAATTGTAAAGCGCTTTGAGCACGGAGTGGGAAAGCGCTATATAAGAAACCAACATTATTTTTGTTTGATTTTGGTCATTTCAGGGCATAATTCCATGAAAAACGGCCAATACAATTCACTATAGTTCACACTTGCAATAATCAATATGGCCGTCAACCTCGCGTATATTACGCATTTACACTGTGCCACTGACATATTTTCCAGAGAACAAGCGACTTATCGGTCAGAATAGCTCCGCTGTTTTTTGTTTTTTATTTTATTTTTTATTTTGGTGACATGTAGAAGTGGTTCAGTTCTTCAGCTCTTTAGTATGAAGTTTTGTTTTAGCGATGCAATAAAGTGGTTAGTGGTTTCATATATATGATGTCTCACTATAAAACACATTTTACACAGAAGTTGGTAATGTATTGTACTTTTATACCATAGTCACCATTTTATAACAAAAATCTACTGTTATGAAAAATTGCACAAAATGACTGGGAAATGCACACAAGAAAAAGAAAAAAAAAGAGGATTTTGAGGTTGGCTATAAATAATTCCAGTGTCTTACAGCTTTAACCATGGAAAATTTTAATGATGAATGAAATAAACTAGGGATCTAAAATAATTTTGAGGCAATTTGAATTTCAATTTTCTAACAAATTTACCAAGTCAACAACATTCAACTTGCCATAATGGCTGAGAATGACTTTCGCTTTCGGGTACTTGGCACTGGAGTAAAAAAGTCACTATCCCACAGGACTAGTAAAATTGATAACGTAGTAGTCCTGCAAAAAATTTGATGGTCCTATCTTTAAGTGCTTTCGCTTATTCACTTAGGCTCTTCATCTCTCTTAGTTTTTGCTCTACTTCCAATTCACTTTTCCAAACCCCATATTTATTTCAAACCGTGTGTTGTAATTGAACTGTCTATTTCTTTGTAGTTGTTTGTGCATCATCAACTCCTTACTGTAATTTTATTCTCTTTTTTATGTTTTGGAGCTTCTTCTCTTTTTTTGTTGCTTTCTGTGAGTAATTTGTCTTAATTGGGGGGGGGGGGGGGGGAGGAGTAATAAGATGTTATGTGGTCTTATTTCTAGCTTAAATACTACATAACATTTCTGGTACACATTGATCTAACTATTGCATTTTTAAAAGACAAAAAATTACCTTCCCATAGAGCAAGTCTTTATAGTGTTGTCCTTAGTGCATATTAGAATGTATTTACAACATAAAAATAAATAAATTTGAAGGTTACCAGCAGTTACAGCAAAATTTTGTTACTAATTACATGTACAAGTCACTTCGTCTATTTTCGTGTCTATGTACTTCCGGGTTGACATAAACGTTAAACGTGATAGTACAGTCGGCCCTATAATTACTAAGAAATGACAAAACCGTTCGCAAAATGAAGTTCAGGATTTTAATTTTTCAAACTGAATATCAATATCCACTACACATTCAATAACTGGTTTCGCGTATTTAGAAATGTGCCCCAAAACATGAACACGCGTACGGAACACGGAACACGGAATCGTGTGTCAGTGCATGGATGTATTAGTGATGTATCATTAATACATCCATGGTCAGTGTTACTAAGTAAGTTAGCAGTTTCATTGTAGGCTGTAAGTTGTACCGGTAAAAAAAACGATCATCACATCATGTAGGAAGTACAAAAACATAGAACACGTTGTTTTCTTGCTGAATAAATTCACTGAAATAACAACACGGTCAAATTGCGTCTTCGATTTTGACAGCCACCATTGTTATGATTGAGCTTCACTAGTTCCGTTGAACATGGCCGGGCACGCCGACATCCAATTTGTACAGCGTGTTTACAAAGGGAGCTCGTCAATAACCTACCGAATAATTAACTCAGAAACGTAGTTTAAATACTAACTGATCTAAAAATTACTGTTCAGAAAGACTACGCATCCGTACATAAATACGAATTCATGTGACTAAAGATTTCAACTTTACTATTTACTTGTTACAGTGTAGAGGCCTTATTATACACATATCATCGTACAACTAATTTTATTGGCTATAATATTAGCTACATTTGAAAGGTCTCACTTGATTGGCTCATCCTTCGCTATTCCCGTTTTCAAGAGACACCCCGCCAGAATAAAGTGCCACATAGTACAGCAATGGCGCGAGATCGCCTGTTGGGCGACTTTCCCACCGGGTGTGCTTTTCGAAAAATACACAACACATGCTTTTATGACACGGAATCATAGAAAATCTACCCCGTTTCCAAACTAATCGTAATTTTATCGCGAATAGACAACCGGAGTTGGTCAAAATAGCAAATTAAAAATCAAATGAATTTTACTATGACCGTGAATTCATCATATAGCCGGTGGTTTGAATTCTGAGCTCCCTGATATACCTATCGAAAAGTCACTATCCCGTCGAACCCTTGCCATACGTTACAGCATAGACCCTCCTGGTTACAGTGGTAACACTCGTTCATGTTCGATTACCTTTCATAAAGAAAACACAACGAAATGGTTGAAGTGATCTTTTTTTTAAATTTCTTTTCATCACAACAACAAAATCTGCGCGATCAAAAGTGTTGTAAACTAAAACAGAAAGAATTATCGAGCTGGCTAAACTTCCCGATGAACTGGAGTAAGGTCCAAGTCCAAGTAAGCCCCGATAGTACGTGAGAAAATCGTCTCAAACTAGCGATACAACTTTCAAAATATAACTTGACATGTCTTCATTTGTTAGAGTTATACAATTCAAGACGGGGTTTCACTCGAAAACAACAATTCTGTGAATAATGACACTGAACGCAGCGATTTCTCGGACGATGTGTGGAAGACTTCTCACAATGATCATGAAGTGCATATACTGGAATGAACCATTCTGTAGGAGGGGTGGAGAGAGAATTGGATTTGAAGTTTACAACCCTTTTTCGAACAAATATTTGTCATTTGGGCGCACAATGCGTAGAATTAAGACTATAGCACATATTACATTGCTTGTTTGACGTCAATAGTGTCTTTTGAAAAGTTGCACTTTACCTAAAGTCTCGCGGACTGATTTCCAATATGGCGTCGGTCATAATGCTCATTAACATTTTTTTTTTTTTCAAATTTCAAAAAAAAAATCATAAAAAATAGAAGAGAAGACGTGCTGACTTGAAATTAACAAATCTAAGTAAGCTACCTCCTGTGCATCAACACACCAGATATCAAAGCAATCTGACTTAAGGTTTATGAGGAGTTGATGAAAATGTCATTTTTGGGAAAAAAATCATAAAAAATTGAAAATGGCACAGATCAACTTGGCATGAACAAATCTGAATAGCCTCCCCCCAGGGAACATGCACACCAAATATTGAAGAATTCCGACTGTCACTTTCGGAGTAGAAAGTGAAAATATAAAAGTTTGACGGACACCTATGATTCACTCTACTCTCTATACCTCAATACCCACCTATACCTAAAGCTACGCTTTCAGCTTTCGCTGACAGCGGAGCTAAAAAAAAGAGCTAGATTTTAGCGCAGAATCTCATGTAATCAACATCTTATTTTTTGTAAATTTACAGGCAATACCAACGACCAAGAATTATATTTTAAAACACCAAAACAAGCCCTGAATGCATGTGTTTGTGAAGTTTCTTATTATTCTTTTTTTTTCAGGAATGGATACTGTGGGAGGCTGTGATCCCATTGTTGACTTATGTTGACTTATTCAAAACACAAAAACAAAAATTACTAAACAGAAGAAAAACACACACCCACGTACATCACAGAAAAACAAAAAAAATCAGCGAGTGTATATTGTATGAGTAGTCATATGAAGAAAAAATAATTAAATCAATAAAAATTAGTCCTGAAAATTTTGTGTTGTTTCAAGCATCACAACGCACCTTGCCGGCAGGACAAAGTTCGACACAGGCACAACACAGCTACAATCATTAGCATCGACCGTAATTTGACAACTTGCAAATTTCCTGCTATAACATTTATTCAATATAAATACGCATTGTATGGGTTGATTAATACATAATAAGAAAAATTTACCTTGGAAATTTAGTGAAAACATGATTTACGGGGTTGTAAGCCACGGAAACTTCCGTGTAGTCCTAACCAATTTGAATAGTTATATGATAGGTAAGCGACTAATTTGCATAGTTATTTGATACTTCAGAACTTGCGATGGTCACGAAAATTAGTGAAATACTTTACAAACCAACAAAAATTGTTCAAAAAAAGTGTGTAACAACCTGAAAAGACATGTATGTGCTTAAGAACAAATGAATTTATTTGCTTATTTCATAAGGAATGGTTTTGCTTTAGGAACTACAAATGTATTTTATCTCAATTTATCTCATTTGCACAATGAAAGTACCAGTTTTATTTCTGACTGTACATCAACATACACAGTGGTACATACATGTATATAATAATGAACACATATTGCCTGGCCTATATTCGGGCTATAGCACCCGTTTATTACACCCGAGGGACTGTGAGTTACCGGAATCACATGCTATTTCCCGAGGCCAAAGGCCGAGGGAAATAGCATGTGATTCCGGTAACTCACAGTCACGAGGGGGTAATGAACGGGTGCTATAGCCCGAATATAGGCCAGGCAATATGTGTTTTATAATATACCTCATGCTGTGAACTCGCAGTGGCAGACGACATCGTCAGAAGCTGCCATTTTGACCTGCTGTGAACGCGCGGTGGTCACGTGACCATGTAAAGGTGATGGAATTATTTCCCTAGGGAAATAGCCATTCTATTTTCCTATCACGTGACTGATTCTAGCGAATCATGGCACAGTATTATCACTAGGTATATTATAATATGGGTTATACACCTGAATGGACTCTATGTACTAAAGTTTTAGTGTTACATGCATGCATGATTATTCACTACAAACATGACAGCCATTCAGTAAGCGTTTAATGAGTACCAAAAGTAATACACCTGTAAACGTTTCTTAGGCTGTATTACCCTTAGACATGATTTTAAAGAAATTGGTCACACACAAATGCTACAAAGTGTTTGCAATATCCAAGAAATAACTTGATTTTGATATTCAATGAAAAGGGTTGAAAATAGAATGTACAGCAACTACAGTTTAATATCAATGAAAAGCAAGTACATGTACCTTAGTAAGGGTTGAAATTAGAATGTACAGCAACTACAGTTTAATATCAATGAAAAGCAAGTACATGTACCTTAGTAAGAGTTGAAATTAGAATGTACAGCAACTACAGTTTAATATCAATGAAAAGCAGACTTGAAGGAGTAAAACTAAATATATCAGCAAACACAAATATCGTGCTTGCATGGAGTATTGTGTATGCAGTGTTTTTATGTCTTAATAGACTGAGTGAGTGAGTGAGTGAGTGAGTGAGTGAGTGAGTGATGAGTGAGTGAGTGACTTGCTTATACTACTAACAACTAACAAAGCAATGCAATGGATATATAAAAGTGAAGAGACGGGAAGCACACAGTCAACATGGATAATGTCATGGACTGAATAGACAAGTCAGGGCTACAACTACTACTACTGAACCCGCTGTCAATTACATGTACACACAATGTTGAATGCTAACATGAAATCCAAACAAACCTAAAAGTAGACTTTTAACTTTGTAAAGGAGTTTGAAGTAGACAGTACAGTGTAAACAGGGTTACAGCTGTTTTATAGCAAAATCAAAGTGAATACACTGAGTCAATTGTCAACATCATTATTTGGCCATTTTTCACAGTTAACAGCCACAGACATGTAAAAGCACTCTTCATTTACAAATACAGTGAACTCAATAACTGTCAAATTGTTCATTGCCGAGTTGACAACATTTTCTGGTACATGTATCTACCAACATTGATCACATATATGTGTACATCATTGGTCAAACTTTGCTGAATACAATTACTCCCTTAACACTGTAGTACTAATAATCTAACTATTGTAGCATCTACTACCACACCAGATCAGTCTGTAATACTAGCAGCCTTGATATCTACTGTCACATTGTCGTCACCATAGATACAGGTACAGGGATTTTGATATTTACTACAATTTGCATCTGAGGTTTTAGGGGCAGACAAAACTAATAAAGCAAGTCTTCATTCATGACATACCCCCATGCATTTAAACTAACCAATTCATACTTTGAATCCCATTTGGTCTTTACTATGAAGATCCCTATAGTGATATGCATTATTGTCTTGGCCCATGACACACAAAGAAGTACAAATTTACTGAGAGAGAAAAATAAAAAATTTACAAGACACAAGAAAATGAAAGCTTGACCATGTTTAGTTGCCGTTTTCCTTTACAAAATCATTATGATGTTTAAACAATTTAAATACAAACACTGAAAACTTATAAATAACATGTAAGTTTTAAGTTGATAATAATGCAAACATTTTTCTTCTGTAGGGTGAAAATGAATTTTTGAGGAATTAATTCAGTTCTGTATTGATCATTTTTTCAAATTGAGAGAACAGGTCAGAGGTTTATTGGTGTTCATTTGCTGAATGATTATCCAGTTGCCTATCCAATCCTGTTCTTATCTTTACAATATACACTATCATTTGGCTGTTGCTATGGGCATGGTCATGTTGCTAGGCATATTTACATATTTTTTGCATATTTAATCACTTGTTTATTAATCCCTGTTGTGGGTTTTAGTTGATAATAAAACAAAACATTTTTCTTCTGTAGGGTGAAAATAGAATCTTTGAGGAATTATTTCTGTTTTGTATTGCTCGTAAAGTGGACAAAATAATATAAAATGACACTCACCCTCTACTACAGTTACACCTTGTTTTTTACAATACTGACACACTCTACAATCAACTGGTATTGGTGGGTTACTATGACGACTTTTTTCAATAGCTAGTTTGTGAATTGAACAACAGAGTTTGGCTAAGCCAAATTGAAATGTTGGTATGTCTGTATATGAAAGGTACAGTTCTGTTTCCAGCATTTAGAATAGCTACGTACTGTAATCTACTTGATTGGTCCAGTGAAGCTAACCATTCCTGCCTGTAACAGTCTTGTAGCCTTTCAAGAAACAATTTCAAAAATAAATTGGTATTTCCAGCTTGTTGTTCTATCCAAACTACACCGAAGACATATCTAAATAACAATTCATGTATTTTCATTGAATTTACACTTGAATCGACACCCAAAAAAGCAACAAAATTTGTAATGAACAGCCTCTATAACATGAGAGAATTCATAGCCCCAGATCTCAGCTCCATAACAAATTACCGGTAATACTGATGAAAGCTTGCTGTAGGGAAGACCATCCAATTTCTTAATAACTATTTTTATTTGGTAGGGCCTGTGTCATTTTAAAAACCTGACGCACAAGAAACGTAATTTCTTTGTTTACATTTTTGTTCACTGTTTCCGTATTTTATACACGTTGATTTTGATGGTCGCACCATGACAGTGATGAACACGTTGATGGCAGCTTTAACATGTTTCAACTATCACATGAAAACATCTACAAATCTGTTTGGAATTACTAAACTATTGCTGAATAATATTTTAGGCGATCAAACTTTTGATTTTCCCGTTACAACATCAGTTGATCGATCAACTTGTTGGTAGTGCCAAAATAAACGTTTCCAATACCACACTATCTATAACACTTTAGTATAAGTTTAGAGGTCACGTCAAAAGTGTGATATCTCATCGGTAATTTCCGAATTTACATTCGTATTAGTTTCACGTTATATCCCAACATGGCCTAACTTAGAACCTTCACGTTAGTAGATTTTGGCAACGTCCTCTCCACATAGTCTATTCAAATCAATTATCATGAAGGTCCTTTAAAAGTTGCCACTACGATTGAACTATCATTGTCAGCTCATCACGTACCCACTTCATTAATTTTCGAAGACTAGATCATATGTCATTACGTATGTAGCAGAGGGCAGTGTTGTTTATATTTATGTACGATGAATCTCATCGTATCTAAACAGCTAACCCATCTAGAATTTGGCATCAGGTAATCCTGACAGCTATGCCGGATGTTTTAAAACCAAGAGTTGCAGGTACAAGTAAATGAGGTAATTTGTCTGCTTGGGCTGTGGGCTTATCATTCAAGTCACAAGAAATTGGTTGACATGTGTGTTCTTCAAGTGCCATCATTTATAGTTCAGAGGTCGCGTTAACACGTTATTTGTGCATATTTGACACAATATTTGACACTTGGGATGCATTTTTTTGGATGTACATATATGTGTCACTGGGGACGTGTCATAAACAGGGGACAAATGGGGCTTACTGTTGGCAAACGTATGGTTATCATCTTTGCTTTGAAGTTGGTAGAACCAGACATCATCATCATCATCATCATAAAAATTTATATAGCGCCAAATTCCAAAAAGTCAAATTGTTCAAAGGTGCTAGATGGTGTTCAATTTACACAGAATGCTCGCATAAACATGTGATGTTTCAGTTGTTTTTTGAAGATTTCCAGGCTTGTGGACTGGCGTATATCCTGTGGTAGGTCATTCCAAAGCTTTGGAGCACAGATTGTAAAGGCGCGACCACCATAGGTTTTGTTGTTAAATGTACGCTGGACTAACAGGCTTTTTTTAGCTGATCGAAGGGAGCGTTGTGGTTTATATTCCTCGATTAATTCTGAGATATATCCTGGGGCTTTATTGTTTTGAGCTTTGTAAGTCAGGAGAAGGATCTTAAATTCAATCCTGAAGTGGACAGGCAACCAATGTAGGTCACGGAGAGTTGGTGTGATATGAGTGAATTTCTTTGACCGAGTGACTATTCTGGCAGCAGTGTTCTGAGTACGGATTTAGTCAGTTCTCATTGTAACTACCATCTAAATCTCTATGTGCAGTGTGACCTGTGAAATTTGAATATGACCCATTGTATACAAAAAGTTCCATCAGTTTCATGTTGCCCATGACCATTTCCTGATGTGCCGAGCACGTCTTGGGTAGTTTAGAAACTACGTGATATTATCATAACTTATCCACATGATTGGTTACTTATTAACAGACGGAGTTAGACAGGGTTTCCATCGAGAGCCGACCCTTTACGGTGAAGCATCTTTCCTCACAGGCGAAGCGATGATTAAATAGACCACATCGGTGAACAGTAGTCTATGCTGAAAACTTCACATGGATAAATTCATACTGCCACGTCACCATTTCATTCTCACTAAAACTGAAACTTTTTTTGAGCTTCGTTACGGGATCGAACGCATTATGTGAATTTACAGTTCACTACGTGACGCATGCTCTTCGCAATTCGAAGCTGTCGCTGTCGTTCATACTTCATCATTCATGTCATGGAACTTAGTTTGTGCATTGCGGTTTTGTATCATAGTGTAGAACCGCCCTCAAATATATTCATCTGGAGTTCGTTCTCAGGTTCTCAGAGCACATATTTTTAGAGAGTGATTACCATAGAAAATCGAAAGTCTAGAATAATGAAGTTAAACCACTGTATAGCGTATTCTTGCATATAAATGTTTACTATGGACCATACAGTATGTAAGTGTAGTATAGTACAGACAATACAGTATGTAAGTGTAGTATAGTACAGACAATACAGTATGTAAGTGTAGTATACTACAGACCATACAGTATGTAAGTGTAGTATAGTACAGACCATACAGTATGTAAGTGTAGTATACTACAGACCATACAGTATGTAAGTGTAGTATACTACAGACCATACAGTATGTAAGTGTAGTATAGTACAGACCATACAGTATGTAAGTGTAATATACTATGGACCATACAGTATGTAAGTGTAGTATACTATGGACCATACAGTATGTAAGTGTAACATACTACAGACCATACAGTATGTAAGTGTAATATACTATGGACCATACAGTATGTAAGTGTAGTATACTACAGACCATACAGTATGTAAGTGTAATATACTACAGACCATACAGTATGTAATTGTAATATACTACAGACCATACAGTATGTAAGTGTAGTATACTACAGACCATACAGTATGTAAGTGTAGTATAGTACAGACCATACAGTATGTAAGTGTAGTATAGTACAGACCATACAGTATGTAAGTGTAATATACTATGGACCATACAGTATGTAAGTGTAATATACTACAGACCATACAGTATGTAAGTGTAGTATAGTACAGACCATACAGTATGTAAGTGTAGTATAGTACAGACCATACAGTATGTAAGTGTAGTATACTACAGACCATACAGTATGTAAGTGTAGTATACTACAGACCATACAGTATGTAAGTGTAATATACTATGGACCATACAGTATGTAAGTGTAGTATACTATGGACCATACAGTATGTAAGTGTAATATACTATGGACCATACAGTATGTAAGTGTATTATACTATGGACCATACAGTATGTAAGTGTATTATACTATGGACCATACAGTATGTAAGTGTGGTATACTATGGACCATACAGTATGTAAGTGTAATATACTACAGACCATACAGTATGTAAGTGTAGTATACTACAGACC
The DNA here is from genome assembly GCF_964340395.1 of Glandiceps talaboti. Lineage (NCBI taxonomy): Eukaryota > Metazoa > Hemichordata > Enteropneusta > Spengelidae > Glandiceps > Glandiceps talaboti. The sequence continues at coordinate 24,050,678 of NC_135562.1, read as the reverse complement.
ATACAGTATGTAAGTGTAATATACTACAGACCATACAGTATGTAAGTGTAGTATAGTACAGACCATACAGTATGTAAGTGTAATATACTACAGACCATACAGTATGTAAGTGTGGTATAGTACAGACCATACAGTATGTAAGTGTAGTATACTACAGACCATACAGTATGTAAGTGTAATATACTATGGACCATACAGTATGTAAGTGTGGTATACTATGGACCATACAGTATGTAAGTGTGGTATACTATGGACCATACAGTATGTAAGTGTAGTATACTACAGACCATACAGTATGTAAGTGTAGTATACTACAGACCATACAGTATGTAAGTGTAGTATACTACAGACCATACAGTACGTAAGTGTAGTATACTATGGACCATACAGTATGTAAGTGTAATATATTATGGACCATACAGTATGTAAGTGTAGTATAGTACAGACCATACAGTATGTAAGTGTAATATACTACAGACCATACAGTATGTAAGTGTAATATACTATGGACCATACAGTATGTAAGTGTAGTATACTATGGACCATACAGTATGTAAGTGTAGTATAGTACAGACCATACAGTATGTAAGTGTAGTATAGTACAGACCATACAGTATGTAAGTGTAGTATACTACAGACCATACAGTATGTAAGTGTGGTATACTACAGACCATACAGTATGTAAGTGTAGTATACTATGGACCATACAGTATGTAAGTGTAATATACTATGGACCATACAGTATGTAAGTGTAATATACTATGGACCATACAGTATGTAAGTGTAATATACTATGGACCATACAGTATGTAAGTGTAGTATAGTACAGACCATACAGTATGTAAGTGTAGTATACTACAGACCATACAGTATGTAAGTGTGGTATACTATGGACCATACAGTATGTAAGTGTAATATACTATGGACCATACAGTATGTAAGTGTAATATACTATGGACCATACAGTATGTAAGTGTAGTATAGTACAGACCATACAGTATGTAAGTGTAGTATAGTACAGACCATACAGTATGTAAGTGTAGTATACTACAGACCATACAGTATGTAAGTGTAGTATACTATGGACCATACAGTATGTAAGTGTAATATACTATGGACCATACAGTATGTAAGTGTAGTATAGTACAGACCATACAGTATGTAAGTGTAGTATAGTACAGACCATACAGTATGTAAGTGTAGTATACTACAGACCATACAGTATGTAAGTGTAGTATACTATGGACCATACAGTATGTAAGTGTAGTATACTATGGACCATACAGTATGTAAGTGTAGTATACTACAGACCATACAGTATGTAAATGTAATATACTACAGACCATACAGTATGTATGTGTAATATACTACAGACCATACAGTATGTAAGTGTAATATACTATGGACCATACAGTATGTAAGTGTAGTATAGTACAGACCATACAGTATGTAAGTGTAATATACTACAGACCATACAGTATGTAAGTGTGGTATACTATGAACCATACAGTATGTAAGTGTAGTATAGTACAGACCATACAGTATGTAAGTGTAATATACTACAGACCATACAGTATGTAAGTGTGGAATACTACAGACCATATAGTATGTAAGTGTAGTATACTATGGACCATACAGTATGTAAGTGTAGTATACTATGGACCATACAGTATGTAAGTGTAGTATACTATGGACCATACAGTATGTAAGTGTAATATACTATGGACCATACAGTATGTAAATGTAATATACTACAGACCATACAGTATGTAAGTGTAATATACTACAGACCATACAGTATGTAAGTGTAATATACTATGGACCATACAGTATGTAAGTGTAGTATAGTACAGACCATACAGTATGTAAGTGTAATATACTACAGACCATACAGTATGTAAGTGTGGTATACTATGAACCATACAGTATGTAAGTGTAGTATAGTACAGACCATACAGTATGTAAGTGTAGTATACTATGGACCATACAGTATGTAAATGTAATATACTACAGACCATACAGTATGTAAGTGTGGTATACTACAGACCATACAGTATGTAAGTGTAGTATACTATGGACCATACAGTATGTAAGTGTAATATACTATGGACCATACAGTATGTAAGTGTAGTATACTATGGACCATACAGTACTTAAGTGTAGTATACTATGGACCATACAGTATGTAAGTGTAGTATACTACAGACCATACAGTATGTAAGTGTGGTATACTATGGACCATACAGTATGTAAGTGTAATATACTACAGACCATACAGTATGTAAGTGTAATATACTACAGACCATACATTATGTAAGTGTAATATACTATGGACCATACAGTATGTAAGTGTAGTATACTATGGACCATACAGTATGTAAGTGTGGTATACTACAGACCATACAGTATGTAAGTGTAATATACTATGGACCATACAGTATGTAAGTGTGGTATACTACAGACCATACAGTATGTAAGTGTAATATACTATGGACCATACAGTATGTAAGTGTAATATACTATGGACCATACAGTATGTAAGTGTAATATACTATGGACCATACAGTATGTAAGTGTGGTATAGTACAGACCATACAGTATGTAAGTGTGGTATACTATGGACCATACAGTATGTAAGTGTGGTATACTACAGACCATACAGTATGTAAGTGTGGTATACTACAGACCATACAGTATGTAAGTGTGGTATACTATGGACCATACAGTATGTAAGTGTAGTATACTATGGACCATACAGTATGTAAGTGTGGTATACTACAGACCATACAGTATGTAAGTGTGGTATACTACAGACCATACAGTATGTAAGTGTGGTATACTACAGACCATACAGTATGTAAGTGTGGTATACTATGGACCATACAGTAAGTAAGTGTAGTATAGTACAGACCATACAGTAAGTAAGTGTGGTATACTACAAACCATACAGTACAAAAGTGTAGTATACTACAGACCATACATAAGCAAAGTATGTTGTCATCTCATTTTTGACTTTGGACTGATAAATATTAATGGCAGCATAAAATATACACTCGACTCAAAGAATAACTACTCCATTTTGGTTCTGTGGTAGAATTACAGTTGTAAATGATTCATTTTGGATGTGATTTGTGATGTAAACATCATTGAAATACGAGTAAGGTTTCCATTTCCAATACCCAATTTGAGTGATGATGTATTGTATAATTCATAACTGCAAATTCACTACATTAAGCACCTCATTTCTGACAAGTTTTTAAGATAAAATTTCCCTTTCCCTTCCATTTAATAAATTCAAGATCAATTGTATAAAGTTAAACTGAAATGAACAGTTTTTATTTGAATCATTTACAAGTTTACAATATGAATCCAACCACTTGAAACTACTCAGTGGTTATTAGGCCAATGGCATGGTTTAACATGGTTACCTATTTGTATCATATATGTATGCATTTCAGCTTTGTGCCAGGTTTGAATGAATTTACTTTCACATTGGTACCTGTACATTTGAGCTTTGTAACAGGTTTGAATGAAATTAGGGATATTGCATCTCTGAGAAATGACGCATTACAGACACACGATTGCACGGACAGTCAGCTGGAACCCACTGTAAAGTGCCCCCCCCCCCCCCCCTTCACAGGGACTAAAAATAGCGCCCATGGCATTTGTAGCATAACTGTACAGTTTTTAAAAATGTTTATCCACATGCTGTTCCATGTTGGGTATAGGTGTTCATTTCCTGAATGATTATCCAGTTGCCTATCCGGCCCTGATTTTATCATTGTGATACATGATCATATAGCTGTTGCTATGAGCATGGTCTTGTTGCTAGGTATATTTGCATACATTTTTAGAATGTTTATTCATTTGTTCACCTACTAACATACAGTGCAAAGTCACACTAAAAGTTCACCTACTAACATAGTGCAAAGTCACACTAAAAGTTCACCTACTAACATACAGTGCAAAGTCACACTAAAAGTTCACCTTACATAGTGCAAAGTCACACTAAAAGTTCACCTACTAACATACAGTGCAAAGTCACACTAAAAGTTCACCTACTAACATACAGTGCAAAGTCACAGTAAAAGTTCACCTACTTACATAGTGCAAAGTCACACTAAAAGTTCACCTACTTACATAGTGCAAAGTCACACTAAAAGTTCACCTACTAACATATAGTGCAAAGTCACACTAAAAGTTCATCTACTTACATAGTGCAAAGTCACACTAAAAGTTCACCTACTAACATACAGTGCAAAGTCACACTAAAAGTTCACCTACTAACATACAGTGCAAAGTCACAGTAAAAGTTCACCTACTTACATAGTGCAAAGTCACACTAAAAGTTCACCTACTTACATAGTGCAAAGTCACACTAAAAGTTCACCTACTAACATACAGTGCAAAGTCACACTAAAAGTTCATCTACTAACATACAGTGCAAAGTCACACTAAAAGTTCACCTACTAACACATAGTGCAATGTCACACTAAAAGTTCACCTTACACAGTGCAAAGTCACAGGAAAAGTTCACCTACTTACATAGTGCAAAGTCACACTAAAAGTTCACCTACTAACATAGTGCAAAGTCACAGGAAAAGTTCACCTACTTACATAGTGCAAAGTCACACTAAAAGTTCACCTTACACAGTGCAAAGTCACAGGAAAAGTTCACCTACTTACATAGTGCAAAGTCACACTAAAAGTTCACCTACTAACACATAGTGCAAAGTCACACTAAAAGTTCACCTTACACAGTGCAAAGTCACACTAAAAGTTCACCTACTTACATAGTGCAAAGTCACACTAAAAGTTCACCTACTAACATACAGTGCAAAGTCACACTAAAAGTTCACCTACTAACATACAGTGCAAAGTCACACTAAAAGTTCACCTACTAACATACAGTGCAAAGTCACACTAAAAGTTCACCTACTAACATACAGTGCAAAGTCACACTAAAAGTTCACCTACTTACATACAGTGCAAAGTCACACTAAAAGTTCACCTACTAACATACAGTGCAAAGTCACACTAAAAGTTCACCTACTAACATAGTGCAAAGTCACACTAAAAGTTCACCTACTTACATACAGTGCAAAGTCACACTAAAAGTTCACCTACTAACATACAGTGCAAAGTCACAGTAAAAGTTCACCTACTTACATAGTGCAAAGTCACACTAAAAGTTCACCTACTTACATAGTGCAAAGTCACACTAAAAGTTCACCTACTAACATACAGTGCAAAGTCACACTAAAAGTTCATCTACTAACATACAGTGCAAAGTCACACTAAAAGTTCACCTACTAACACATAGTGCAATGTCACACTAAAAGTTCACCTTACACAGTGCAAAGTCACAGGAAAAGTTCACCTACTTACATAGTGCAAAGTCACACTAAAAGTTCACCTACTAACATAGTGCAAAGTCACAGGAAAAGTTCACCTACTTACATAGTGCAAAGTCACACTAAAAGTTCACCTTACACAGTGCAAAGTCACAGGAAAAGTTCACCTACTTACATAGTGCAAAGTCACACTAAAAGTTCACCTACTAACACATAGTGCAAAGTCACACTAAAAGTTCACCTTACACAGTGCAAAGTCACACTAAAAGTTCACCTACTTACATAGTGCAAAGTCACACTAAAAGTTCACCTACTAACATACAGTGCAAAGTCACACTAAAAGTTCACCTACTAACATACAGTGCAAAGTCACACTAAAAGTTCACCTACTAACATACAGTGCAAAGTCACACTAAAAGTTCACCTACTTACATACAGTGCAAAGTCACACTAAAAGTTCACCTACTTACATACAGTGCAAAGTCACAGTAAAAGTTCAACTACTGACATAGTTCAAAGTCAAAGAAAAAGTTGTTATTTTTTCAATCAAATTCCCCTCTCTATCCTCTATCTTTGGTAGACTGTTCAAAATAGTATTTTTGTTTTAAATGTTTACAATCAAATTTCCAAAGTCATTTACATGTAAAGTATGCTCAGATCTACGTAAAATTGTATGTTCAAGAAATAAACTATCAAGTCTTCAATTATCACCTCAGCTGCACATGAAGGAGATTTATACAACTACATGTATAGTCATTTTACAAACAAGTTCTCACTTCCTCTCTATCATGTAGGCTGTGTGTACATGTACATGAACGTGATATACAGTATATTTTGTAGTAATTTTACAAAGTCCTCCAGTCTGCTTTACAGCATGAGAAGTACATTTTGTAATAATTTTACAAGCAAGTCCCACTTCTCTCTTTTAAAACTCTAAAAATAGCGCAAATATTGCGTTGCCGCACAACTTCATGTTCAGGGCAATGATAGATATATAATTTTTTGAAGATTTAAAGTTGTAACCAAAACAAAATTTTCATACCTAATTTCCATCATCATAATCCAGCCATCCTATGTTGGAAGTGTACAAGACAAGTATAGCAACATCCTAATCAAACTTTAAAGGGATGTGTCTACAAGGTTTTGTACTTCTTTATTTTTTTAAATCAATTTGGAACCAAGTCATACCAATGTAACATGTTTAACTTTCTTGGTTGTCTTATTGTAATATTTTAAACACAAGCTACATTCAGTTTATATGGGTAGGTGATGAAACAGCTGTCTTACAACATATTACATAATCAAGTCATAAACCAAACTGGCCATGCTACAGGCTTTACCACCAGAGGAAATAGTAAAGTAAACATTATAGTTAATTAACAATGTACTGTTCTCACTGTGTCAGCTATTAATGAGGACAAATCTACACATTCTCAACAAAGTTAAGCTCAATCTACTGGGTAATTTCAGAGTTGAAGATTTTTGAGGAAAAGCAATGATATAGAATAACACTTCTAGAAACATCTCACCAAGTTTCAAACTCATTCACTTAGTACTTTTTGAGATATAAGTTTTTGACCAAAATTCACATTTTTACACCTTAATTCCATATCACTCATGAAATCATGGTATGCGTAACATATCTTCGTCCATACATCCCTAAATGCATTTCCATTAAATTTCAGCCCAATCTGCTCAGTAGTTTTGGAATTATAGATTTTCAACCAAAGAGACAAATTTTTAGCCCTAATTTGCATATCACTGATGGAATCATCCCGTCATGAACAAATCTTACTTTACACCCCCTTAAGAATGTTCCCACCAAATTTCACACCAATCTGCCCAGTAGTTTCTGAGTTTAATTTTTTTGACCAAAAATCACATTTTTTGACCCAAATCACACACCTGTGATGCGATCATTTTGATTTGAACAATTTCCCAACTAGACACCCAAGGTAATGGACCCACCAAATATCGTGGCAATCAGTTCAGCGGTTTTTGACTTTAAGTTGTTTACACACATACACACACACAGACAGACAGACAGACAGACAGACAGACAGACAGACAGACAGATGCCGGGCGATCCCTATAGCACTACTGAACCTCAGTTTAGTTGTGCTAAAAAGCATACAATGTAATGTCCATTTGTAAAGTGAAGTCTGACCATTATTTGTCAAAGTATAAAGTTACTTACATTGACATCACATTGACAATACTTCAAAAAACATGGGGTGACAATCTCCATTGAGGACAACAACACATCAATTGTTGAAATGTCTGCACCAAAGTTGGTAATAACAACAGTTATAGACACCTTGTATTGGACAAATCTATATCACAACGGCAGACATCAAACAGAGAGTTTAATCTCACAGAGAAGGTTGACTAGTATGTTGATTTCACATCTAACAGTACAATACATGTATGTACCAATCAGAAAGACTTGTTGTCAAAGAAAATTGCTCAGCAAATGAAAAATTCATGATGGAAACCTAAGCTGTAAAAGTGCAACCTGAAACTGAACAAATTCAAGAGAAGCATTAAGTTGTGACCAGTGAAAACCTTTACTCATTTGCTCGTCTACATAGATGCTATTTGTGGAGGCTACATTCATCGCTAATCATTGATTTTTACCAACCCTTTTGGGTCTACATCACTAAAAGCTAATACTTGAGATAGTGGCACCTATAGTAATCACCTCCCTATTAGAAACCTATCACAGTCCACATAGCTCTCTGACTGTTCTCTATTTCATTTCAACATCAAACTGAAAATAGAAATATCACTCTGAATTTACATACAGAGTTTAACATAGTATTCTGTATTGAAGTACTACTGGTAAAATCTACAAAATGTACATGTACACTAGTACTTTGTATACATATATAGACTACCCAGGTGACTGATTTAGTGTTTTTACTTTGGTATTTTTAGCTACAACTCAACCAACCTAACCTTCAGTGTTATATATGTTTTCAACTTTAAGAACAAACCGTACATAGATAAAGTAGCTAATAAAGACAGACTGCATTGTGGTAATTATAGTCTTTTTTTTACACATGTTAAACTCTGAAATCCATCCAAGTTTTTACAAGTTCTCTGAAGGGGTTTCATTCCATCATTGAATGCACAGATATGTGTATGATGAATTACATCAATTTTGCAAGTTTCCCTCTTTCTCAATTGTAAGGCTTCTGAATCCTTTATCCAAATCACTGATAATATAGAAATAGGACACCTTCTTTGTATCACCAAGTACACATATATCCAAATGACAAGATTCTACCATAAAGCTGACAAATATGGGGAGTTTTAGACTGTTGACAAATATGCATGGATTCAACTGTTGTTGACAAATATGCATGGATTCAACTGTTGTTGACAAATATGGGTGGATTCAACTGTTGTTGACAAATATGCATGGATTCAACTGTTGTTGACAAATATGGGTGGATTCAACTGTTGTTGACACATGGGTGGATTCATCTGTTGTTGACAAATATTAGTGGACTGAACCCATTGCCAACAATTGTAGGTGGATTCAACCATTGTTGACAAATATGGGAGGATTCAACCATTGCTAACAAATATGGGTGGATTCAACTGTTGTTGACAAATATGGGTGGATTCAACTGTTGTTGACAAATATGGGTGGATTCAACTATTGCTAACAAATATGGGTGGATTCAACTATTGCTAACAAATATGGGTGGATTCAACTGTTGTTGACAAATATGGGTGGATTCAACTATTGCTAACAAATATGGGTGGATTCAACTGTTGTTGACAAATATGGGTGGATTCAACTGTTGTTGACAAATATGGGTGGATTCAACCGTTGCTAACAAATATGAGTGGATTCAACCATTGCTAACAAATATGGGTGGATTCAACTGTTGTTGACAAATATGGGTGGATTCAACTATTGCTAACAAATATGAGTGGATTCAACTGTTGTTGACAAATATGGGTGGATTCAACCATTGCTAACAAATATGAGTGGATTCAACTGTTGTTGACAAATATGGGTGGATTCAACCATTGCTAACAAATGTGGGTGGATTCAACTGTTGTTGACAAATATGGGTGGATTCAACCATTGCTAACAAATATGGGTGGATTCAACTGTTGTTGACAAATATGGGTGGATTCAACCATTGCTAACAAATATGGGTGGATTCAACTTTTGCTAACAAATATGGGTGTACTGAACCATTGTCAATTCCTTATGGTGCAATATTCACCAACATATGAGAAAACCATAATGAATATCATCATTACTGGTCCAGCTACAAAGGTTTACACTGAAAGTATAACTTTGTAATTTGGACACCAAACATCACTATACATTAAATTATAAATTACAATGTGTAGTTTTTTATATATCAATACACTGTAGTTTTGGCAAAATGACAGTGTCCACACCAATATTTCAGTTTTGGCAAAATGACAGTGTCCACACCAATATTTCAGTTTTGGCAAAATGACAGTGTCCACACCAATATTTCAGTTTTGTTTCCTTCTAAAAAACAAGATATTAATTTCAACCCATGGTGTGATCTATGCCAAAGATATTAATTTCAACCCATGGTGTGATCTATGCCAAAGTTTAGGAGTCAATATTATTCTTGCCATGATACAGTATGTATTAAAATAAAATTCTTGCATTTGTTTGATTCAAAATATTGACGTGAAAAATTTTCCTCTCAAATGCAAAATTTGACTGCCACTAACAATGGTTTTACAATTCATTATTTCGATAAATTAACATTTCAATTTCCCAAACTGAAATTCTTAATTTTTTTATGTAATGATTGACTAAAAATGTTAAATACTTAGGTAAGACTATCTACTTTTTAAGTTATACATTATAATTGTTGGACCCTGTTTCAAAACTTTCCTCATTGCGGTGATCCATCAAAGCCCTTGATATGGAAAATTACGTACATGTGGCCATCCTGATGAAAATTTTATGAGGTCTTACCTTTATTTAGATAAATCAATCTTGGTATTCCCACAATCTGAATTTGATAAAAGTACTGTAAATTATCACATAGAAATATATAACAATCTGTAGTCAATCAATATGGAACAATCTGTAGTCAATCAATATGGAACAATCTGTAGTCAATCAATATGGAACAATCTGTAGTTAATCAATATAGAACAATCTCTAGTCAATCAATATAGAACAATCTGTAGTCAATCAATATAGAACAATCTCTAGTCAATCAATATAGAACAATCTGTAGTCAATCAATATGGAACAATCTGTAGTCAATCAGTATAGAACAATCTGTAGTCAATCAATGTAGAACAATCTGTAGTCAATCAATGTAGAACAATCTGTAGTCAATCAATATAGAACAATATCTAGTCAATCAATATAGAACAATCTGTAGTCAATCAATATGGAACAATCTGTAGTCAATCAGTATAGAACAATATCTAGTCAATCAATATGGAACAATCTCTAGTCAATCAATATAGAACAATCTGTAGTCAATCAATGTAGAACAATCTGTAGTCAATCAATGTAGAACAATATCTAGTCAATCAATATAGAACAATCTGTAGTCAATCAATATGGAACAATCTGTAGTCAATCAGTATAGAACAATCTGTAGTCAATCAATATGGAACAATCTCTAGTCAATCAATATAGAACAATCTGTAGTCAATCAATATAGAACAATCTGTAGTCAATCAGTATAGAACAATATCTAGTCAATCAGTATAGAACAATCTGTAGTCAATCAATGTAGAACAATCTGTAGTTAATCAATGTAGAACAATCTGTAGTCAATCAGTATAGAACAATCTGTAGTCAATCAGTATGGAACAATATCTAGTCAATCAATATAGAACAATCTGTAGTCAATCAATATAGAACAATCTGTAGTCAATCAGTATAGAACAATATCTAGTCAATCAGTATAGAACAATCTGTAGTCAATCAATGTAGAACAATCTGTAGTCAATCAATATAGAACAATCTGTAGTCAATCAATGTAGAACAATCTGTAGTCAATCAGTATAGAACAATCTGTAGTCAATCAGTATGGAACAATATCTAGTCAATCAATATAGAACAATCTGTAGTCAATCAATGTAGAACAATCTGTAGTCAATCAGTATGGAACAATATCTAGTCAATCAATATAGAACAATCTGTAGTCAATCAATGTAGAACAATCTGTAGTCAATCAGTATGGAACAATATCTAGTCAATCAATATAGAACAATCTGTAGTCAATCAATGTAGAACAATCTGTAGTCAATCAGTATGGAACAATATCTAGTCAATCAATATAGAACAATCTGTAGTCAATCAATATAGAACAATCTGTAGTCAATCAATATAGAACAATCTGTAGTCAATCAATATAGAACAATCTGTAGTCAATCAATGTAGAACAATCTGTAGTCAATCAATGTAGAACAATCTGTAGTCAATCAGTATGGAACAATCTGTAGTCAATCAATATAGAACAATCTGTAGTCAATCAGTATAGAACAATCTGTAGTCAATCAATATAGAACAATCTGTAGTCAATCAATGTAGAACAATATCTAGTCAATCAATATGGAACAATATCTAGTCAATCAATATGGAACAATCTGTAGTCAATCAATGTAGAACAATCTGTAGTCAATCAGTATAGAACAATCTGTAGTCAATCAATATAGAACAATATCTAGTCAATCAATATGGAACAATATCTAGTCAATCAATATGGAACAATCTGTAGTCAATCAGTATAGAACAATCTGTAGTCAATCAATGTAGAACAATATCTAGTCAATCAATATAGAACAATATCTAGTCAATCAATATGGAACAATATCTAGTCAATCAATATGGAACAATCTGTAGTCAATCAGTATAGAACAATCTGTAGTCAATCAGTATAGAACAATCTGTAGTCAATCAATATGGAACAATCTGTAGTCAATCAATATAGAACAATATCTAGTCAATCAATATGGAACAATCTGTAGCCAATCAATATAGAACAATATCTAGTCAATCAATATGGAACAATCTGTAGTCAATCAATATAGAACAATCTGTAGTCAATCAGTATAGAACAATATCTAGTCAATCAATATGGAACAATCTGTAGTCAATCAGTATAGAACAATCTGTAGTCAATCAGTATGGAACAATCTCTAGTCAATCAATGTAGAACAATATCTAGTCAATCAATATAGAACAATATCTAGTCAATCAATATGGAACAATCTGTAGCCAATCAATATAGAACAATATCTAGTCAATCAATATGGAACAATCTGTAGTCAATCAATATAGAACAATCTGTAGTCAATCAATATAGAACAATCTGTAGTCAATCAATATAGAACAATATCTAGTCAATCAATATAGAACAATCTGTAGTCAATCAATATAGAACAATATCTAGTCAATCAATATGGAACAATCTGTAGTCAATCAATATAGAACAATATCTAGTCAATCAATATAGAACAATCTGTAGTCAATCAATATAGAACAATATCTAGTCAATCAATATAGAACAATATCTAGTCAATCAGTATAGAACAATATCTAGTCAATCAATATGGAACAATCTGTAGCCAATCAATATAGAACAATATCTAGTCAATCAATATGGAACAATCTGTAGTCAATCAATATAGAACAATATCTAGTCAATCAATATGGAACAATCTGTAGTCAATCAATATGGAACAATCTGTAGTCAATCAATATAGAACAATATCTAGTCAATCAATATAGAACAATCTGTAGTCAATCAATATAGAACAATATCTAGTCAATCAATATGGAACAATCTGTAGCCAATCAATATAGAACAATATCTAGTCAATCAATATGGAACAATCTGTAGCCAATCAATATAGAACAATATCTAGTCAATCAATATAGAACAATCTGTAGTCAATCAATATGGAACAATATCTAGTCAATCAATATAGAACAATCTGTAGCCAATCAATATAGAACAATATCTAGTCAATCAATATGGAACAATCTGTAGCCAATCAATATAGAACAATATCTAGTCAATCAATATGGAACAATCTGTAGTCAATCAATATAGAACAATCTGTAGTCAATCAATATAGAACAAGTCATTGAGAATGACATAGTCCCCGCTATAATTGGGTTTTAAGGAATTATCACTACTCTGATCACGCAACAACATTTGTGAACCTAAAACAAACAGACTTAGATATGTTGTGTGTGCTTGTTAGTCCCCGCGGACGAAGTCCGGAACGGGGACTTATGGATTGGGTTCCGTCCGTCCGTCCGCAGCCGTTTCTTGGAGATGCCTGTACCGATTTTTTTCAAACTTGATTACAGGGGCAACATGCTATGGCATACATATGCACATCAATTTGTTTTATGATACAATCCAATATGGCCGCCTAGCAGCCATTTTGTTTGCGAATTTTCCCTGTCTAAAGCCATAACTCAGACATGCTCAAACAGATCTCATTCAAAGTTGGTATTAGGACAGTGTTCTATGGCATATATGTGCATATTCATTGTTGTCATGATACGATCCAATATGGCCACCTAGCAGCCATTTTGTTGTGAATTTTCATGTCCAAAGCCATAACTTAGACATGCTTGAACAGATCTCATTCAAAGTTGGTATTAGGACAGTGTTCTATGACATACATGTGCATATCCATTTTCATTGTGATACGATCCAATATGGCTGCCTGGCAGCCATTTTGTTTGCGAATTTTCCATGTCCAAAGCCATAACTCAGACATGCTTGAACAGATCTCATTCAAAGTTGGAATTAGGACAGTGTTCTATGACATACATGTGCATATCCATTTTCATTGTGATACGATCCAATATGGCTGCCTGGTAGCCATTTTGGATCGTATCACAATGAAAATGGATATGCACATGTATGTCATAGAACACTGTCCTAATTCCAACTTTGAATGAGATCTGTTCAAGCATGTCTGAGTTATGGCTTTGGACATGGAAAATTCACAAACAAAATGGCTGCCAGGCAGCCATATTGGATCGTATCACAATGAAAATGGATATGCACATGTATGTCATAGAACACTGTCCTAATGCCAACTTTGAATGAGATCTGTTCAAGCATGTCTGAGTTATGGCTTTGGACATGAAAATTCGCAAACAAAATGGCTACCAGGCAGCCATATTGGATCGTATCACAATGAAAATGGATATGCACATGTATGTCATAGAACACTGTCCTAATACCAACATTGAATGAGATCTGTTCAAGCATGTCTGAGTTATGGCTTTGGACATAGAAAAATCGCAAACAAAACGGCTGCCAGGCGGCCATATTGGATCGTATCACAACAACAATGAATTTGCACATGTATGTCATAGAACACTGTCCTAATACCAACTTTGAATGAGATCTGCTCAAGCATGTCCAAGTTATGGCTTTGGACATGGAAAATTCGCAAACAAAATGGCTGCTAGGCGGCCATATTGGATCATATCACGACAACAATGAATATGCACATGTATGTCATAGAACATAATAATAATAATAATGTTGGGTTCTTATATAGCGCTTTCCCACACCGTGCTCAAAGCGCTTTACAATTTATTACCCCTGGCTCGGATCAGAACGGCACAACGGCCCTTTAGTCTTCCTCAACTCCCCGGGGAGCATACAATCCATTGCAGCCATTTCAGCGCATAGGATTAAAGCCTTCACATTGCAACCTACATCCTACCAGGTCCCCAATTATACAGCTGGGTTGACTGAAGCACAGTCGTGGTTCAAATCTTGCCCAAGGACTTTAGCCACTCAGAAACAAATAGCAGGCAGCGACAGGGCTCGAACCTGCAACCTGTAGATTCCAAGCCGGTCACGCTAACCATTCACCCATCATGACTCCAGAACACTGTCCTAATACCAACTTTAAATGAAATCTGTTCAAGCATGTCTGAGTTATGGCTTTAGACAGGGAAAATTTGCAAACAAAATGGCTGCTAGGCAGCCATATTGGATCGTATTATGAAACAAATTGATGTGCATATGTAAGCCATTGTATGTTGCCCGTGTACCAAGTTTGAAAAAATACCGCCAATGGCGTTGTAGCACAACTGTAGTTTTTAAAAATGTTTATCCATATGGTAGTCCATGCTAACAATAAGTGTTTATTTGGTGAATGACTATCCAGTTGCCTAGCCAACCATGTTGCTATCATTTGGCTGTTGCTATGGGCGTGGTCTTGTTGCTAGGCATATTTACATACATTTTTTGAAAGTTTATTCAATTGTCTATTAATCCCTGTTGTTATCTTTGTGAAATACACGACCGTTTGGCTGTTGCTATGGGTGTGGTCATGGTTGCTAGGGTATTTGCATACATTTTTTGAATGTTTACTCATTTGCCTACCAGATGATGTTGTTATTTGACCAAAATATACTGCCATTTGGTTGTTGCTAAGGGCGTAGTCATGGTTGCTAGGGCCAATTTTGTCAAAATGTTTTGAAAGAAAATCTGCAGAATAACACATTCAGAAACATCTCACCAAGTTTCAGCCTCGGTGACTGAGATAACATTTTTTGACCAAAAGTGAACATTCTTACACCTAATTTGCATATCACTCATGGATTCATTGTATGCTTAATATTTCTTTGTCCATACATCTCTAGATGCATTCCCATTAAATTTCAGCCCAATCTGCTCAGTAGTTTTGGAATTATAGATTTTTAACCAAAAAGACACATTTTTAGCCCTAATTTGCATATCACAGATGGAATCATCATGTCATGAACAAATCTTACTTAAAACCCCCTTAAGAATGTTCCCACCAAATTTCGCACCAATCTGCCCAGTAGTTTCTGAGTTTAAGTTTTTAGACCAAAACTCACATTTTTTGACCCAAATCACACATCTGTGATGCGATCATTTTGATTTGAACAATTTCCCAACTAGACACCCAAGGTAATGGACCCACCAAACATCATGGCAATCGGTTCAGCATTTTTTTACTTTAAGTTGTTCACACACACACACACACACACACACACACACACACACACACACACACACACACACACACACACACACACACACACACACACACACACACACACACACACACAGACGGACGGACAGACAGACAGACACACACACAGACAGACAGACAGACGCCGGGCAATCCCTATAGCACTACTGAACCTCAGTTCAGTTGTGCTAAAAAATCGGTCCAGGCATCTCCAAGAAATGGCTCTGGACAGACGGGTGGAACCCAATTCATAAGTCCCCTTCCCGGATTTCGTCTGGCAGGGACTCATAATTATGCATACAAAGAAACCCTACTTTTCCATGACGATTCACCATGGCACAAGTCTAACCCAACTCCACTCACATAGTCTAGTTCCTATACAGTATCATTACCATTTACACCTCCACTAGTCTAGTTCCTATACAGTATCATTACCATTTACACCTCCACTAGTCTAGTTCCTATACAGTATCATTACCATTTACACCTCCACTAGTCTAGTTCCTATACAGTATCATTACCATTTACACCTCCACTCACTTAGTTAGAAACTATGTTGGCATCCAAACTAATCAAACACTTGCAGGTTCACAGAATTTGTGTACAAAGACTATGTTACAAATCAAATACGATTGTTCTCAGTATGAAGTTTACATATTGTAATTATAAGGTTGGGTATGTGATATAGAACATGAAATGAGGGATCATTCCTGAGCCTTGCAGTTAGGTTGCATACACCATTAGCAGAGGTTGTGTTTAACGCATTACTTGTACGTATTTGATGCACTATTTGACACTTGGGACACAGTTTTTTGGATGTATGCATCACTGGGGACGTGTCATAAACAGGGGACAAATGGGGCTTACTGTTGGTAAACGTACGGTTATCATCTTTGCTTCAAAGTTGTAGAACAAGACATCAAGGATTTAGTCAGTTTTGCTTGTAACTACCATCTAAATCTCTATGTGCAGTGTGACCTGTGAAATTTGAATATGACCCATTGTATGCAAAATGTTTCAAAAGTTTCATGTGCCCCATGACCATTTCCTGACATGGAGAGCATGTCTTGAGTAGTTTAGAAACCATGTGATATTATCATTACTTATCCACATGATTGTTACTTATTAACAGACAGTTCCTCCTATGTTATTATCAATCAGGTCTTTTAAATGGTTGACTTTCATTACGCATCAGAAAAAAAGTGACCGCAACCTCTGAGTAGAGTTCAAATATGCAAATACTCATTTGTATCAGGTTGCCATGTCATGTTAACATGGTTACACAACAATATATTAAAACATACTGGGGTAATATACTGATTTTCACTCTGATGCCAAACAAAGTAGTAAAACTAATAAGCTGGATTTGAGACTCCGTTCATACTGAATTTTTGTACCTGACACAGAATCACATACCAAAGTCATCCAATATTAGCATAGCCTTTATTTGTTCCAATCATTTAGCAGCAACCCTGAACTCTTTACCCCTGGAACCCTCATTAGCTAGGAATCTAAATACACTTTAAGTAATCAGCTGGAATTTTGTATCAGACACAAATTATAAGTGGACTCTAACCCCTTTATACAGTGACCATGGTAACCAGTAATCTATATGGTTACTGTTAGATTCACCATGTTGCCAACTATAATATCAACCAAAACAAAAGTACTCAAATAGTATAAGATTATTTACTAATACAGTTGTTGGTAGCTTCCACCACACACATCCATCCCCATCCAATCTACCCCACCCACCCACCCACTCCAATCTACCCCACCCACCCCACCATAAAACAGTCAAGTACTTAGTATTTCTTGTACATGTAGATGTAATCATAATTTTGACAGGATATCCATTCAAACTAACCATATTTGCTGTGTACATGTACAGGATATCTGTTCAAACTAACCATATGTGCTGTGTACATGTACAGGATATCCATTCAAACTAACCATATGTGCTGTGTACATGTACAGGATATCCATTCAAACTAACCATATTTGCTGTGTACATGTACAGGATATCCATTCAAACTAACCATATTTGCTGTGTACATGTACAGGATATCCATTCAAACTAACCATATGTGCTGTGTACATGTACAGGATATCTGTTCAAACTGACCATATTTGCTGTGTACATGTACAGGATATCCATTCAAACTAACCATATGTGCTGTGTACATGTACAGGATATCCATTCAAACTAACCATATGTGCTGTGTACATGTACAGGATATCCATTCAAACTAACCATATTTGCTGTGTACATGTACAGGATATCTGTTCAAACTAACCATATGTGCTGTGTACATGTATATATTATAAAGAACAAGAGTATAGAAAGTTGCTGACATTTTGTTTTGCAGCCTTTGACAAGTCACACCATTGGATAAAGAACAGCCATCAAATTAATCAATGAATCTCAATGTATGATTCATCACTTTCAGGCAACTTTCAACTGACTACACCCATCTCAAATAGGCTGTTTGTTGGCATGACAACCTAAGTAAAGTCAAAGGTCAACAAAGAATCAACTCTCACAGGTCTGTTGGATGGGACATTAAACCTCTCCTTTATGTGATTTTGATTGTGTCCCAAGTCAAAGGTCATATTTGAGGCTGTAACTTTATCCTACTTGTAATTTTCCTCTATATTTGTTTGACAGACATTTCAAAAGTCTAAATTATTCTTTGTTTTGGTAAATTCTTATAAAAATGTGGTAAATTTTTTTAGCCAAGGCTGTGGTTGTATGTGCAATAATAATGTCTATACTGGTGAAAGTTACTCACATACCAACCATTTTCACTATCTCTATGAGTCTTATTTCAATCATCTCATGCTGGGTTTAAGATATTAGGGTCACACAACATGTCACTTTTCATGCCTTAAGGCCATCCCATAAATATGTAGTCACTTTTCATGCCTTAAGGCCATCCCATAAACATGTAGCCTGCATACCCTGTCAGTAGACTGAAGAGATCTCTAAACCCCCCCCCCCCCCCCCCCCCATCAAGACTGTCACTTTGTAAACTAGTTCATGACTTTTTTAAGTTGTGTCTTTACTATGCAGTAACAATTGTCTTAAGTTGTATCTTTACTATTTGGTAACCTTGGTAATAATCACTTTGTTTTCTGTATGACATTTCACAACTGAGTAAATTTACACCCTCTTACTTTTCTACTATTTTGTCAACATAATGATTTATAACAATATGTAATGATATATAAGTAAATGTAAACAAGATGTATACTTTCTTTAACAAATTGAAAATATGATAATGTTGCTATTTTCTGTTGGTAACTATAGAAATTGATTTGTGAAATTTGTGATACATGTAGATGTGTACATTCTCAAAACAAGTATGTATGTGTCACCAAAGTTATAACAGTTACCACTGAAACCCAAGTGGCGTCTTCATAGTTACCATGGTAACAAAACAGTTTTCATCTTAACCCCAATTTGCAAGGAATACAATATACAAGACAAGCACTCGCAACAAACTTTGAAAAATACAAAACGGCTGCTTGTATACAATATACATGCATATGCAATGAAAATGTTCATGTAATCAGACTAGACATTCACAATTTCAGTTGGCCAGCTGTAAACAAAATCACAAAACTAATCAACTGCAAAGTTTTCATAAAAATAGGGGCACAGAAAACAAGTCATTAACTGTGATGGTATCATAATAAATTTTATCATGTCATTGAAATTTATTACAATGTACAATGTAGGTATCAACTTACCGGCCGTTCTACTTCTAGCTCTGTTGTCCCTGTACCTGGATCGTTTTCCATTACTGTCTGTTTCAAGTGTTTGTAGGTAGTATATATCTTGAAATCAGTAAACGAATACACTCATACCAGGATAAAGTATCTACAGATAAAATTTAAAAGAATAGATGTTTTACCATGTTTTACACCATACTGTGTATTTACCATGTTTTACAACATTGTCAGTGATATCGTGAAGAAAAGCACTATTACTGTCAAAATTTGTCAAGATTCTCCCTAAATATTCTTAATCTTATCTTAATTACTATAATCAGGATTATGAATGCATGGATCACCAGATTTTCCTCTTTTGTCATGTATGGTTTTTTAAATCTATGCTGTCATGTATGGTTCTATAAATCTGTTGTCATGTATGGTTCTATAAATCTATGTTGTCATGTATGGTTCTATAAATCTATGTTGTCATGTATGGTTCTATAAATCTATGTTGTCACGTATGGTTCTATAAATCTATGTTGTCATGTATGGTTCTATAATTCTGTTGTCATGTATAGTTCTACAAATCTGTTGTCTTGTATGGTTCTATAAATCTATATTGTCATGTATGGTTCTATAAATCTATGTTGTCATGTATGGTTCTATAAATCTGTTGTCATGTATGGTTCTATAAATCTGTTGTCATGTATGATTCTATAAATCTGTTGTCATACATAGTTCTACAAATCTGTTGTCATGTATGGTTCTATAAATCTCTTGTCATGTATGCTTCTATAAATCTCTGTTGTCATGTACATTTTTGTATGGTTCTATAAATCTGTTGTCATACATAGTTCTATAAATCTGTTGCCATGTATGGTTCTACAAATCTCTTGTCATGTATGCTTCTATAAATCTCTGTTGTCATGTATGCTTCTATAAATCTGTTGTCATACATAGTTCTACAAATCTGTTGTCATGTATGGTTCTATAAATCTGTTGTCATTTATGCTTCTATAAATCTGTTGTCATGTATGGTTCTATAAATCTGTTGTCATACATAGTTCTATAAATCTGTTGTCATGTATGGTTCTATAAATCTGTTGTCATGTATGGTTCTATAAATCTGTTGTCATACATAGTTCTACAAATCTGTTGTCATGTATGCTTCTATAAATCTCTGTTGTCATGTATGGTTCTATAAATCTCTGTTGTCATGTACATTTTTGTATGGTCCTATAAATCTGTTGTCATACATAGTTCTACAAATCTGTTGTCATGTATGGTTCTATAAATCTCTTGTCATGTATCCTTCTATAAATCTGTTGTCATTTATGCTTCTATAAATATGTTGTCATGTATGGTTCTATAAATCTCTGTTGTCATACATAGTTCTACAAATCTGTTGTCATGTATGGTTCTATAAATCTGTTGTCATGTATGGTTCTATAAATCTGTTGTCATGTATACTTCTATAAATCTCTGTTGTCATGTATACTTCTATAAATCTATGCTGTCATGTATGGTTCTATAAATCTGTTGTCGTATATGGTTCTATAAATCTGTTGTCATGTATGCTTAAAATATAAATCTATGTTGTCATGTATGGTTCTATAAATCTCTTGTCATGTATGGTTCTATAAATCTGTTGTCATGTATGGTTCTATAAATCTGTTGTCATGTATGGTTCTATAAATCTGTTGTCATACATAGTTCTATAAATCTGTTGTCATGTATGGTTCTAGAAATCTCGTCATGTATGCTTCTATAAATCTGTTGTCATACATAGTTCTACAAATCTGTTGTCATGTATGCTTCTATAAATCTCTGTTGTCATGTATGGTTCTATAAATCTATGTTGTCATGTATGGTTCTATAAATCTGTTGTCATGTATGGTTCTATAAATCTATGTTGTCATGTATGGTTCTATAAATCTATGTTGTCTTGTATGGTTCTATAAATCTATGTTGTCATGTATGGTTTTTTAAATCTATGTTGTCATGTATGGTTCTATAAATCTGTTGTCATGTATGGTTCTATAAATCTATGTTGTCATGTATGGTTCTATAAATCTATGTTGTCATGTATGGTTCTATAAATCTATGTTGTCATGTATGGTTCTATAAATCTATGTTGTCATGTATGGTTCTATAATTCTGTTGTCATGTATAGTTCTACAAATCTGTTGTCTTGTATGGTTCTATAAATCTATATTGTCATGTATGCTTCTATAAATCTATGTTGTCATGTATGCTTCTATAAATCTGTTGTCATGTATGGTTCTACAAATCTATGTTGTCATGTATGGTTCTATAAATCTGTTGTCATGTATGGTTCTATAAATCTGTTGTCATGTATGATTCTATAAATCTGTTGTCATACATAGTTCTACAAATCTGTTGTCATGTATGGTTCTATAAATCTCTTGTCATGTATGCTTCTATAAATCTCTGTTGTCATGTACATTTTTGTATGGTTCTATAAATCTGTTGTCATACATAGTTCTATAAATCTGTTGTCATGTATGGTTCTACAAATCTCTTGTCATGTATGCTTCTATAAATCTCTCTTGTCATGTATGGTTCTATAAATCTGTTGTCATACATAGTTCTACAAATCTGTTGTCATGTATGGTTCTATAAATCTGTTGTCATTTATGCTTCTATAAATCTGTTGTCATGTATGGTTCTATAAATCTGTTGTCATACATAGTTCTATAAATCTGTTGTCATGTATGGTTCTATAAATCTGTTGTCATGTATGGTTCTATAAATCTGTTGTCATACATAGTTCTATAAATCTGTTGTCATGTATGGTTCTACAAATCTCTGTTGTCATGTATACTTCTATAAATCTGTTGTCATACATAGTTCTACAAATCTGTTGTCATGTATGCTTCTATAAATCTCTGTTGTCATGTATGGTTCTATAAATCTCTGTTGTCATGTACATTTTTGTATGCTTCTATAAATCTGTTGTCATACATAGTTCTACAAATCTGTTGTCATGTATGGTTCTATAAATCTCTTGTCATGTATCCTTCTATAAATCTGTTGTCATTTATGCTTCTATAAATATGTTGTCATGTATGGTTCTATAAATCTCTGTTGTCATACATAGTTCTACAAATCTGTTGTCATGTATGGTTCTATAAATCTGTTGTCATGTATGGTTCTATAAATCTGTTGTCATGTATACTTCTATAAATCTCTGTTGTCATGTATACTTCTATAAATCTATGCTGTCATGTATGGTTCTATAAATCTGTTGTCGTATATGGTTCTATAAATCTGTTGTCATGTATGCTTAAAATATAAATCTATGTTGTCATGTATGGTTCTATAAATCTCTTGTCATGTATGGTTCTATAAATCTGTTGTCATGTATGGTTCTATAAATCTGTTGTCATGTATGGTTCTATAAATCTGTTGTCATACATAGTTCTATAAATCTGTTGTCATGTATGGTTCTAGAAATCTCGTCATGTATGCTTCTATAAATCTGTTGTCATACATAGTTCTACAAATCTGTTGTCATGTATGCTTCTATAAATCTCTGTTGTCATGTATGGTTCTATAAATCTGTTGTCATGTATGGTTCTATAAATCTGTTGTCATACATAGTTCTATAAATCTGTTGTCATGTATGGTTCTATAAATCTCTTGTCATGTATGGTTCTATAAATCTGTTGTCATGTATGGTTCTATAAATCTGTTGTCATGTATGGTTCTATAAATCTGTTGTCATACATAGTTCTATAAATCTGTTGTCATGTATGGTTCTACAAATCTCTTGTCATGTATGCTTCTATAAATCTCTGTTGTCATGTACATTTTTGAATGGTTCTATAAATCTGTTGTCATACATAGTTCTATAAATCTGTTGTCATGTATGGTTCTACAAATCTCTTGTCATGTATGCTTCTATAAATCTCTGTTGTCATGTATGGTTCTATAAATCTGTTGTCATACATAGTTCTACAAATCTGTTGTCATGTATGCTTCTATAAATCTCTGTTGTCATGTATGGTTCTATAAATCTGTTGTCATGTATCCTTCTATAAATCTGTTGTCATTTATGCTTCTATAAATCTGTTGTCATGTATGGTTCTATAAATCTGTTGTCATACATAGTTCTATAAATCTGTTGTCATGTATGGTTCTATAAATCTGTTGTCATGTATGGTTCTATAAATCTGTTGTCATACATAGTTCTATAAATCTGTTGTCATGTATGGTTCTACAAATCTCTGTTGTCATGTATACTTCTATAAATCTGTTGTCATACATAGTTCTACAAATCTGTTGTCATGTATGCTTCTATAAATCTCTGTTGTCATGTATGGTTCTATAAATCTCTGTTGTCATGTACATTTTTGTATGGTTCTACAAATCTGTTGTCATGTATGGTTCTACAAATCTGTTGTCATGTATGGTTCTATAAATCTCTTGTCATGTATCCTTCTATAAATCTGTTGTCATTTATGCTTCTATAAATATGTTGTCATGTATGGTTCTATAAATCTGTTGTCATACATAGTGCTACAAATCTGTTGTCATGTATCCTTCTATAAATCTGTTGTCATTTATGCTTCTATAAATATGTTGTCATGTATGGTTCTATAAATCTCTGTTGTCATACATAGTTCTACAAATCTGTTGTCATGTATGGTTCTATAAATCTGTTGTCATGTATGGTTCTATAAATCTGTTGTCATGTATGGTTCTATAAATCTATGTTGTCATGTATACTTCTATAAATCTCTGTTGTCATGTATACTTCTATAAATCTATGCTGTCATGTATGGTTCTATAAATCTGTTGTCGTATATGGTTCTATAAATCTGTTGTCATGTATGCTTAAAATATAAATCTATGTTGTCATGTATGGTTCTATAAATCTCTTGTCGTGTATGCTTCTATAAATCTCTTGTCATGTATGGTTCTATAAATCTGTTGTCATGTATGGTTCTATAAATCTGTTGTCATGTATGGTTCTATAAATCTGTTGTCATACATAGTTCTATAAATCTGTTGTCATGTATGGTTCTACAAATCTCGTCATGTATGCTTCTATAAATCTGTTGTCATACATAGTTCTACAAATCTGTTGTCATGTATGCTTCTATACATGTCTGTTGTCATGTATGGTTCTATAAATCTATGTTGTCATGTATGGTTCTATAAATCTGTTGTCATGTATGGTTCTATAAATCTGTTGTCATACATAGTTCTATAAATCTCGTCATGTATGGTTCTATAAATCTCTTGTCATGTATGGTTCTATAAATCTGTTGTCATGTATGATTCTATAAATCTGTTGTCATGTATGGTTCTATAAATCTGTTGTCATACATAGTTCTACAAATCTGTTGTCATGTATGGTTCTATAAATCTGTTGTCATGTATGGTTCTATAAATCTGTTGTCATGTATGGTTCTATAAATCTCTGTTGTCATGTATGGTTCTATAAATCTGTTGTCATGTATGCTTCTATAAATGTCTGTTGTCATGTATGGTTCTATAAATCTCTGTTGTCATACATGGTTCTATAAATCTCTGTTGTCATACATGGTTCTATAAATCTCTGTTGTCATGTATGCTTCTATAAATCTCTGTTGTCATGCATGGTTCTATAAATCTGTTGTCATACATAGTTCTACAAATCTGTTGTCATGTATGGTTCTATAAATCTGTTGTCATGTATGGTTCTATAAATCTGTTGTCATACATAGTTCTACAAATCTGTTGTCATGTATGCTTCTATAAATGTCTGTTGTCATGTATGGTTCTATAAATCTGTTGTCATACATAGTTCTACAAATCTGTTGTCATGTATGCTTCTATAAATGTCTGTTGTCATGTATGCTTCTATAAATCTATGTTGTCATGTATGCTTCTATAAATCTGTTGTCATGTATGGTTCTACAAATCTATGTTGTCATGTATGGTTCTATAAATCTGTTGTCATGTATGGTTCTATAAATCTGTTGTCATGTATGCTTCTATAAATCTGTTGTCATGTATGGTTCTACAAATCTATGTTGTCATGTATGGTTCTATAAATCTGTTGTCATGTATGGTTCTATAAATCTGTTGTCATACATGGTTCTATAAATCTGTTGTCATGTATGGTTCTACAAATCTGTTGTCATACATAGTTCTACAAATCTGTTGTCATGTATGCTTCTATAAATGTCTGTTGTCATGTATGCTTCTATAAATCTATGTTGTCATGTATGCTTCTATAAATCTCTGTTGTCATGTATGGTTCTATAAATCTCTGTTGTCATGTATGGTTCTATAAATCTGTTGTCATGTATGGTTCTACAAATCTGTTGTCATGTATGGTTCTACAAATCTGTTGTCATACATAGTTCTACAAATCTGTTGTCATACATAGTTCTATAAATCTCTTGTCATGTATGGTTCTATAAATCTCTTGTCATGTATGGTTCTATAAATCTGTTGTCATACATAGTTCTACAAATCTGTTGTCATTTATGGTTATACAAATCTCAATAAAACATTCATTGTCTATAATTACTGACATTCACAGATATTGTATTTTTGAGTGAAAAGATTAGGAAACAATGATCATCTGGGTCTCCTAGTAACTCTTTGAATTGATTAAATATGTTAACGTTGCATGGGTATGGATACTGTATAACATAGGTAATCATATATACAATGTACAGCAAAATGTCAGAAACAAAGACTCAATCATCTACCCATCTTTGACAAGAATGTCTACACTACACTACAGACATGATATTATCAAAGCTAAAGACACATTTCAGATCTTCAAATCTGTATGCATTGTGTGAATGTTTGATTTAGAATAATATACTAGATTATGAAGACAATGGCGGAGTACATACAGTACAGGCCATAGAGGGCACTATTCACTAAATCCATTCAATTTTCAGCAACAATTTATTCATGTTGATGTCACATGACTAGACTAGACTAATACAAGCCTTCGTCGAAGACATAGCGCCCCCACCACCAAACAAAACAAGAGGATTTGTTGTAGAAGGAAAGAATGTATTTTTGTTGGTATTATTGAAAGGTGTGGTGTATTGTTTGAACATGAAATAAAGTTACAGATTGAAATGTTAGAGTACTTAGTAATGTAATTGCTGAAATGTGTGAGGAGTGATGTATAGAAAATGGAAGTATGATTTGTGTATATGTGTGTTAACCCTTTGACACTCAATTCGGAATGAAACGGCCTCCATTTCCCCACCCACTGAGACCTCCTATCGGCCTGAGACGGCCTAGCACCCTCAACGATTCAAATCCCATTTAGGATTCAAACAACCTCATATGTAATACATATATGTACGTCATTAAAACGGTTGATTACACTATACCCATAATTTTATTTGTGCACTTTTTTTGATGACGATAAAATTAAGTTGCTTGGCAACCTAAAAATGTATCAATGAACCAATAAGATGAGTGTACTTTGAGCGGGAAATCATTTTCGCGGTCAAGCCTGTATATTGCATCGCCATTTCCATTGCTGTTATACAAATAGGTTCACAGTTCACAGGTCAACGAAAAGATCACCCTTTCATATTCAAAGTACTTTGAAGCTGTTTTGAGTTAAACTTTAACCCTTTTGTTAAACTAATATCCTGTTGGCCTGTCTGAAGTGAAATAATGAATGTAAACACTGGAAATGGTATGGAAGTTTGAGCTAGTGGTGTGACAGCTGTCAAAATCAGACCGATGATCGTGTCAACGGTCCATCCGCAGTCAGTCCCGATGAAATTTTACGTAATATCATTAATGAGCCTGATTGCGACACTGAATTTGAAGGTTTTACTCTAGAAGAAATAAGTCTAAGACATGAGTTGGAAGGGAGCAACCGCGACGAGGGCAGTGACATTGTTCCGAGTGAACTCATCTGTCTACTATAGCAGGCGACCTGGGGATTTCGATGGCGACGATAACAGATCAGTAGCAACGGAACTACAGTGTACCAACGAAGTAAAGGAAATTGGAATTCCAGACCTTGATGATGAACTCTCAGTGCCAACTCACACTGTTAAATTTACTGGCCAACCAGTTGATTTCTTTGAACTTTTTTTCACTAACTAACGGGAAACAAACAATTACGTGGAATTCAAACAAGTAAAGTGGGGGCGCGATGCACAGCAGTAAATGGATAACTGAATCTGTGCATAAATGTATATTGAAGATGAATTAGTGTAAAGAAAATGACATAAATGTATATTAAAGATGAATTAGTGTAAAGAAAATGACAAGGAAAGATATGCATTACAATAAAATATTTTATTTCACACTGAAAGAAACATTTGCCTTGTTTTTTCTCTTTGATGTAAAATACCTGTCATGTCAGATCAGCTGTGAAAGTAAGAAAGTTGTGGGATTCTAAGATATTCATATGCAAATTAGCAATCATCATCATCATAATCATAAAAATTTATATAGCGCCAAATTCCAAAAAGTCAAATTGTTCAAAGGCACTAGATGGTGTTCAATTTACACAGAATGCTCGCATAAACATGTGATGTTTCAGTCGTTTTTTGAAGATTTCCAGGCTTGTGGACTGGCGTATATCCTGTGGTAGGTCATTCCAAAGCTTTGGAGCACAGATTGTAAAGGCGCGACCACCAATGGTTTTGTTGTTAAATGTACGCTGGACTAACAAGCTTTTTTTTAGCTGATCGAAGGGAGCGTTGTGGTTTATATTCCTCGATTAATTCTGAGATATATCCTGGGGCTTTATTGTTTTGAGCTTTGTAAGTCAGGAGAAGGATCTTAAATTCAATCCTGAAGTGGACAGGCAACCAATGTAGGTCACGGAGAGTTGGTGTGATATGAGTGAATTTCTTTGACCGAGTGACTATTCTGGCAGCAGTGTTCTGAGTACATTGAAGCAGAGCAATAGAGTTATCAGGGAGACCATAAAGGAGTGCATTTCTGTAATCCAGCTTGGCTGACAAGATAGCATGGATAAGTGTTTGACAGGCTTTGTTTGTAATGTATTTTCTAATTGATCCAATTCGACGGAGATGGTTATAAATGGAATTGCATGTATTCTTGATATGGTGTGTCAGCATATGTGTGTTGTCGAAAGTAACTCCGATATTCCGTGCTGTCTTCACAACAGGTACAGATGCTGATCCAATTTTAAGATGGTCTACTGGATCAGGCAATGTGTTGAATTTGGAGCGAATAAGGAGAATCTCTGTCTTTGAGTCATTTAGCTGTAACTTGTTTTCTGTCATCCATAGTTTTATGTCACTGATGCAGGTTTCTGTAGAGTAAATGGCTGTAGAAGCATCTGGATATGAATAGGCGAGGAGGACATTGTTGTCATCAGCGTATTGATGAAACTGTAGGTTATGCTTGCGAATGAGATTGCCCAGTGGAGAGATGTATATTGTAAACAAAAGAGGGCCCAACACTGATCCTTGTGGTAGCCCACAGGCAAGGTGTGATGGTTTACTGTGGGTATTTCCAATTTTAACTGACTGGTAACGTTGTTGGAGATAGACCTCAAACCACTTTAAGGCCATACCAGTGATGCCAAGATTAGAAAGTCTGTTCAGTAATATGTTGTGGTCGGTGGTATCAAAAGCAGCTGAAAGATCCAATAAGATAAGGAGGACATATTTACCAGAATCGATTGATAAACAAATGTCATCATTAATCTTGAGCAGGGCAGTCTCTGTACTGTGGTACTTTCTATATGCAGACTGGAGTGGTTCGAGAAGATTGTTGGTCATAAGATGGTTGTTTTCTTGAGTCGCCACTATCTTCTCAAGGACTTTAGAGAGAAATGGCAAATTAGATACCGGTCGATAGTTCTTTAATATGTTGCAGTCTAAGGATGGTTTCTTGAGTATCAGGGTGACAATTGCAGCCTTGAGCGCATCTGGTATTATGCCATTTTCGACAGAGCTGTTTACAAACATCGTTATGAATGGAAGCAGTGGGTCAATGCAATCTTTCAATAATGAAGTTGGAAGAGGGTCAAGACAACACGACTTTGAAGGCATATCAATGATGACTTTACGAATATGTTGAGTAGTTGATGGCATAAATGATGACAAAGTTGATGTGGTATGGACTTCATAATCTGTGAGCTGAGTAGGTATAGTACTGGAATCAAGTCTATGACGTATATCTTCTATCTTGGTAATGAAGTATCGATTGAATCTTTCAGCAAGTTCTGGAATCGAGTTATGGCTTGGTAGTGGAGTTGACTTGTGAAACAGTGTTGAAACAGTTTTGAAGAGTGACCTTTGATCATTGGCATTTTCCTCAATTATGTTGACATAGTAGTGGCATTTGGCTTGACGAATCAATTTGTTGTGAATGTGACATTTCTCCTTGAAAATCTGCTTATGAATCTCTAATTTTGTTAACCTCCACTTTCACTCAGCTGATCTCTGAAGCTTTTTGGCTTGATCTACTTCAGGAGTATACCACTTTGTATTTGGACGTACAGAAATAATGCGTTTCCTTATGGGTGCATACTTATCGAGAATACCATTTAACGCTGAGTTGTAAGTACTTAGGGCAGAGTGTAGATTTGTGACAGGTACATGCAAACTTGGAGTAGCAATAATATCATTGGAGAAATCACTTATTTCGATGGAGGAGATACAGCGATAGACAATTTCACGTCTCTCAAGGGGTGGTTTTTTAATGTTTAATCTGGCATGGACAGGACTGTGGTCTGAGAGAGACTGACAATCTACTGATGTTGAGCTAATGACATCTGAGTTTGAGATGATTAAATCCAGGATATGGCCATGCGCATGTGTAGGTTCCTTAACCCATTGTTTAAGGTCACATGAGTCAATGACCTCGATGAACTTCTTTGGTAGTTGGAATCGATGAACTTCTTTGGTAGTTGGAATCGATGAACTTCTTTGGTAGTTGGATTTGAGAGATTATCAAGATGTATGTTAAAGTCCCCAACGATACAGAGTTTACCAGCATATGAAGCATATTTCTCGAGGATTGATTGAAATTCATGTAGGAATTGCTGTACTGTGAATTTATTCTTGACACTGGGTGGGGGTCAATATACTTTAACAAGCTTTAAAGCTACACCTTGATGTTTCAAAGTGGCTTCAGTTGCTTCAAATGACATAATAGATTTCAGTGGTTTCCATGAACACTGTTTCATATTAGACTTGTAGATGAGGGCAATCAAACCACCACATGTGCATCTAGGTGAATGTTGAAATGAATATCCACTTGGAGTGCATTCTTTGATTATGTGATCATTTCCATCATCTTTCATCCAAGTCTCAGTAAGAGCAATAATGTCACTGTTTTTCTCTGATATAAAGTCACCAACTTCAGTTGCTTTATTACAAATGGATCTCACATTCAAGGTAGTGAGCAGCAGTTTGCAATGTCTAGTGATTGGCTTACAGTTCTCATCAGAGGAAGGTGTATGAGATGGAATTTCATGTTGAATGGGCATTGGTGAAATGTGAATATGTTTAGTGAGCACCCTTTGATTAACACCGGCTCTATTGCCTCTGTGAGTAAGTTTCCTCACCTGTAGGTTACATTACTTGATGATGTTAAATGTCTTTTCTGGCAGCCTTCTACAATGAAGAGCTGGTAGTCTGCTACACAGGTGCAGGAATTTACTTGAGTACATCATTACCATATGAATGGGATGTCAGCAAAAAGGAAAATCCAGCAGAGAACCCAATGTGGTAAAAAACTTTAGTTGAGATCGGCCTAAATACAGGAAAAAGTTTGAAGTTCACGGTGACGATGTTATCCTTGGGGTTTCATAGACCAATGGTGAAAACTTTAACTCCTTCCTCAGCCAATAAAGCATTTCTCGTCTCGCGGCAGATCTAACGAGATATGCAAATAACCTAGCAATGGTTGCTACGGAGGTCAAGCTTTGCGGAGTGGCCATGTTGTTCATATGAAAGTCAATGCATTAGTCTGAAAAAAATATGACCGTTTGTGACCATCTACAATCGTAAGTTGTCATGGAAGACATTGAAATATTGAAAGTACACGAACTAAAGAGCATGTTACGAAAATATGGCGTGTCAACAACAAGTTACAAGAAAAACTCGTCAGTGTCACACCGTCATTATATTTCCGAACTGACTGTCATTTCTGGGAATACATTGTCAGTGCCAAACTTATGCAACATACTACTAGATGGCTAAAATATTTCAATCTTGAGAAATGGTAATTAATGACAAGCAAAATCGAGTAGTTTTGATTATTAGTACACATGTACATGGAAACATTTCACCAATATTCAATATAAGTATATTAGAATGCAATGCACATGAAGTGTGGCGTAGTACTACACATCCACCGACCGTAAGCCCTTATGAACCGTTGACATTTACACTGTTGACAAATACGGACGAAAGCTAAAAGTCTTACATATTTTTAGAGTGCTAATGTCCCGTTTTGGTCCTAGAGTTCAGAATTGAAAAGTTCTAAATTATCGTCACAGGTCGGGAAATCATAGTCAGTTCCTGACAATCGATTTTACCATATGTTATCTTCATACAATACATGTACCTATCAGTCTAGTTCCCGACAACCGTATTCCGATTTTACCCTACCTTAATAACGTAGAGTAAAATCGGAATACGGTCGTCAGGAACTAGAATAGTACTGTATGAAGATAACTTAGAGTAAAATCGGAATATGGTCGTCAGGAACTAGAATAGGGAATCACCGGCGATGCGTGAAACACGTGTATGTGTCAGCCATGTTTATACTTGAGTTCGATGAACATGTTGTAGAACTCATAGTCCAAATTCGTAAAATAAAACGACATAATATCTCTAAATTTTAATCTTAAATACATATATAGCTCATTTATAAATTTATATGATAAAATCAAAGACAGTGGAAAAAAAAATCTCAACCGTTTTCAAAGTTTTTAGCGGACCCTGACGAATTTAACTGACGAATTACAGACTAAGAATTACATCATTGCCAACTATTAATGGCACGTTACAGTAAAGTGATCCCGTACACTTTGTTGTGTTGGTTTTTAGATGACGCTACACGACGTATAAAAAGTCTATGGAAAAGTTATGACATTGTATCAAATTTTAGACGTTGTTTAAAAATAGGAATACAATATTCACGACCTGACATTCAAGTTTTCAACCATAGGGCCTGCGATCCTCGAGTAGATCCAACTGTAATATTTTCAAGTTCATGTTGAAACTGATTTCAAAGGTAACACTGTCAATCTCAACCGCTCTTCATCTGCTCCCAGACGGCCAAAAATCACTGTCACGTCTGACGGCTAGTTATGAATCCCCTGCTGGCGAATTTTACATACGCACATCGTTTTTACAACCATACTTTAAAAGTTTGCTTCCCTTGATTTATCATACCATGGAAGTATACTTCCATGATCATACATACTGCACTGTACGTACGATGACATCAAGAACAATGGTGTTGATAAGTGGTTGACACTTCAGCTTGACCACCCGAATGTGGTTGCTATGCACTCAATGGCGTCTCCCACGAGACGGATAATGGTCTATTAGCTACAAAAAACAGTCAAATCTGGAGAGCACTGTGTGCAGGCTGCCAGTGGGGGCACACTACCAATAAAGACAATGGAGAGAAAGTGATAATTTGTATCAAAGGGTCAGTGGGGCTCATAGGATAGGGTTAAAGAAAGGACTGAGGATATTTGATTGGAGTGAGTTGGTTATAATATTATGCGTAGGTATGACTGTGTATTTGGCAAGTGACGTTGAAAGTGAGTATGGGTTGACATATACAGTATTGTATTTTTGATGAATTCATTTCAAAATGGGACACACAACATACGCAGGTCAATATCGAAGAATTTTACACACACATTGACGCACTGAATTTAAATTCGGCTGTCAGCAAACCGAATGATATCATTAAGGACTGTGCCTCATCGATGTTAAAAACGCAGCAAGTATCAGGTAGACGTTGTTTTAATCGTAATTCATGGTTTGATACAGAATGTCATCGAAGTAAAAAAGAAATGCATCGCATTCTTTCAAAATTTCGCAGAAATAGAAACAATACAAACTTAGCACACTACCTTAATTCGAGGAGAAATCATAAACAGCTGATAAAGGATAAAAAGAAAACGTACAAACAAAAACTGTGTAACCAGTTATTACTGGTTGATCGTAATGACTCTAAATCTTTTTGGAGGTCATTAAATTTAGGTCGTTCATCACCATCACCGAATATATCAAATGACGAATGGTACAATTACTTTAAAGATCTTTTAAACCCCGCTGCGGACATAAATGTTGATGCTGAATTTCAATCATTAATCAAAGACTGTTGATAATCTCGATGTTGATGACACTCATGAATTTGATGATCGCAATTTTGATATTTTGAATGCTCATATTTTAATCCCCGAGATTGTTGAGTGTATTATAAGAAAATGAAAAAGGGTAAAGCCCCTGGAATTGATGGAGTACCTATCGAAATATTCAAAAATGCACCAACAGTTCTTCTCCAAATGATTTGTTCCCTATTTAATGCATTTCTTGATAAGAGTAAAGCTCTAGATATTGAGCGAGTGCAATTCAAATTTTGCCGTTATGTGTTGCGTCTTTACAGTAACACATCCAATCTCGTTGTTACTGGGGAACTTGGGCGTTTTTCTCTCAAGGTTAATATCTTTGTAAGGATAATTAAATATTGGTTGCATATATTAAATATGGACGATTCTAGGTATGTTCATCATTGTCACCTGTATCAAGTCAATATGACTGAAAATGGACGGAACTGTTGGGCACTGCACGTCAAAAATCTTTTATTTTCGTATGGGTTAGGGGAGGTATGGATTATGCAAGGAGTGGGAGACGAACGTTTATTTTTAAATCTCTTCAAGCAGAGATGTCATGATATAGATGGTCAGGGTTGGGTCAATGGCTTGTCAAAAAGTCCAAAACTAGACACATACAAACATTTCAAATCTCTTCTGCAGTATGAAAGTTATCTGTCAAATATCAACTCTTTGTAGATTTAGAGCTTCCAATCACAATTTAACAATAGAAAAGGGAAGGAGAGACGGTGTATCTAGAGATAGAAGAATGTGTATTTTTTGTAACATTGGTAATTTCATTGAAGATGAATTTCATTTTTGTTTAATATGCCCTGTATATCAACAATTGAGAGAATTGTATATTCCACAATATTTCTTTCAGCCTCCTTCGCAATTTAAATTTTATTCTTTGATGAGAACAAATCATGTTCATACTCAGAATAATTTAGCAAAGTTTGTATTTTTTGCTTTCCGTTTACGCCAAAGTATGTTGGACTAATTTTGGTTGTATTGCTATTAGTATTATGTGGATTTGTATGTACCATTGCTGATTGTACGTCACAACAAACATCTACACTAGCAGTTTTTTGTATACACTGATTTCTGTACGTTAGGCCGGTGGCCACGGTACTTTGAATAAAGCATATATATAATATACAGTATTGGCTAGACATCAATTGTGACCATATACTCTTACTATTTTGGCAAGGTGTGTGTGGCCTGAAATGATGTAAAGGTAAATGTAAGGGAATGATTTCATCTAGCCTGACACTACAATGACAAGTTGTTGAGTCAGTGCAGTATTTTGCTGGCTTCCAGTTAAAACAGGAATAACATCATGGCAATTATGCCAATTCAAATGATACAGCCACTCAACACCAAAAAGGGATTATTTTTTATCTGTGTGTGTAGATCCTGGACAATTTCAACTACATCTCAGCATTGTCTTAAAGATTGCAACACAGACACACAAACACACCTCATCGATTTTACATGATGTCTGTATGAATCATACTATGATAATTTTATGTCTGAACTTAAAGGTGATTCAAAATGCTCACATTCACTATCGCTAATTTGCTAGACGACATGTTTGTGAAATGCATTCTGGTTTTAAAACTTTTCAAAAGCGTCTGCAAACACCTTAAAATGACCCTTTTTCAGTCACTTCCCTTCGGATTTACTTCGAGAGTTTTCGGGTATTTCCGGTCCCACCTAGACCACGGGATTTTATGACGTCATAAAGAGACATGGATAGCACGTAGCCTATGGCGAGCGTAGTCACTAGGTGAACAAAACTCAACAGCATTGTGAAAAAATACATTGCTAGTGGTTGTAACAGACATCAGTAAACAAAAACTACACTCTACATGTCTTATTAACCAACATTTACCGATATTTACTCACACTTTCTGACTAATTGGCAGTGTCTGTGGGTATAAATGCTAAAATATGATCTCCCCATATTATGGCAAAATAAATCAAAAATGTATTTTAAAAAATTTTTGTAATCTGACCTTGAACACTGTGGTCAAGATCGAAGGTCATGGTCTCATTACACAGGTCATTCCTGATAAAATGGAGGTAGACACTTGAATGTTATCTCCATCTATTAAGGTTCAAGAGTTAATGAGTAAAATGTGAATACTTATGACAAATATGGCCGCCATTTGGTTGTTACTGTACGGGTTGTGAAACGAAGTGACATGCATATGTGGGCTATAGTATATCAGAGATATACATACACTTGGACAATAATATGGCTATTTGACCCTAGAGGTCAAGGTCAAGGTCAAACTTCAATGTGTCATTAGAAAGCTCGTCTTTGACACTTGAATGAAGTCTCTCTGTGTTAAACTTCAAGAGTTATTGGGCAAAGTATGATTCTTGGCCGCCATTTTGCTATTATCGTTGGTTTTGTGAAATGAAGCAATTTGTATATGCAGACTCAGTGTTCTCCCCAGGTTTTGTTGATAGTATATTGACTCATTAGCATAAATTAGCATAAATAAGTAACTTGAATGAGTAACTTAATGATAAAATCAAAGTACATCATAATATCAAACAAGTAGTACATATATAACTTTCAAAGGAAAGTTGAAGGCCAATTTATCACTACAAAATATTAGCACAAATAAGAAACTCATAACAGGTTTTTTTTAACCAGTGTTTTTGATTACTATTCTTAGGAAAGCTGAAATTATTTCAATCTAAATGTCCACAGATAAATTAGACTTTCGAAACACGAAAAGTTTGTGCACAGCTCACTACCTGCAGACATCATGTTAGACCAGTGTTGAGCTGCAGTGCAGTGATCTTGTGGGTTTGAGTTTTAAATTATTGTAGCTGTTTAAATTTAACATTACATGTATGTGTATCTTGTTGTGTATATGTTATAATTATATTATTTTTGTATTTTGTGAATTGTTGTACTGCTGGCAGTTTCCCAATTTCCCCTTCTGGGATCTATGAAGTATTTATTATTATTATTACTTACTATACTTCCCTATTGAGAACTGCAAAAACTTGCAATAGTTTGTGACGTCATGGTCGCCATATTGGAAAATCCATGCTTTCATCGAAGTTGTATGTACCAGTCTACAATGTCTAATTACAAACTGAAAGTGTTTTCGGAGTCAAATTGAACATGAAACTGACAATTGGAGATAACATCGCCACTTTATCGAAAGGTACATTGTACATTAGTCTGTTCAACTCTTTTCAAGACATGGGAGTAAACCAACGACACAAATCACTCTTGGGTTGAGACATACTCAAACAAGACACT
The DNA here is from genome assembly GCF_964340395.1 of Glandiceps talaboti. Classification (NCBI taxonomy): domain Eukaryota; kingdom Metazoa; phylum Hemichordata; class Enteropneusta; family Spengelidae; genus Glandiceps; species Glandiceps talaboti. Next base: position 24,012,964 of record NC_135562.1, on the reverse strand, counting down.
GAATGCCAACTTCATGTGTTTGTTGAACTTTTATACTTTATTAGAGAAAAATGGCATGGCATCGTTTGTTTGTGAAAATCTGGCAGTTCCAACATGCTTCTACGGCCGAACCGACGTTACGGATAGGCTGGTTTTGCCTTTGATTTACCGAAAGCTTGTACCATAGTGTGAATCACACTACCATTAGCGGGTTTATGCATTTTATTCCTATCGAAAATAATACTGACGGCAAACTTCAATGAAATCTGTCTGGTAGTGGTAGAGGGTTGAATAGTTGTTTGAACTAATTAGAAACTCTTTAGTTTTACTCGACGCTTATGTGTGAAGGATCAATACAAAGGTTGCGAGTATACATTGAAAACAACAAAGGTGTCAGCTGACAGAGTGACAGATGAACAAGTTATTGAGAATGACATCGTCCCCGCTATGATTGGGTTTTAACCCTTAAGATGCCATAGACTTTCCATGCAAATGACCCCCTAGGACAAGGACTTTTTCGGTAGCACACAGTTGTACACAATGTTTTGATAGTGATCATTTTACACCAAAACAGGTGGGATATGGTCTCATCTACAAGTATATCAATAATTATACGTCACCTGTCACCAATCTCGCATTCTGATTGGTCGAGAGCCCTGCAGATACACAGGCGTATTTTTCACCAACAGCCGTATTTTTGCTTGTTGTATCACGTGATCAATGCACGTCCCCTTGTAAACAAATCTAGCAGACAACTAGAGATCGAGCTATAACCAACATTTCCAAATCCAAATTTGTTGTCAATCGAACAAAATATCACCGTTGTATACATTGTAACAAGTCTATGAACTGTACTTTTCATGTCACAGGGAAATAGTCAAAAATTCCACACACAACCGTGAAAGTCCAGTGACGGCGAACACACGGTCGTCAAGCGATCGTAAACATGAATTCCTAAATTTATGAAGGATATGGAAATTACCACCACAGAGGGTGTAATTTTTCCTTAACTAGAACAACAAAGTATATCACGAACATTTCTGTACATTTAATGGAATACAGTACGCAAAACAAAGACGCACTCATTTTTCTGCTGAAGGTTATAAGTTTGAATATATCTTTGAGTGATATGCAAATAGTAAACATTACGTCATACTACTGAGCAAACGCGCACTCTGATTGGATGATAAAGTTAAGGCTGAGATGTAAACAACCGCACTGTAGTCATTAGAGAAGTACGTGATACTACGCTCAACAGTATAACGCGGAAGTGATTTTATTTTAAAATGAAACAGCATTTTTAGACATTCAAAAATTAAATTTCGTAGTCGTAGGTGACGTATAAGTATGTTATTTGCCAAATACTGTTCCACATCTTGCTGCTCGAGGTAATTTTTCTGGTATAACGGCTCGCCTCCGGCTCTCCGTTATACCAGAAAAAATTACCTCTCGCAGCAAGATATGGAACGGTATTTGGCAAATAACATATACTTATGAAATATTGAATTTTAATTTACATGAATGTATGGTCAGTAACTTTACCAAGAAATTGGGGAAAATTGGTATAAAACACACATTTTTGGTCAAAAAAGCATGTGAAATTTAGTTTTTTGATAAATACAAGGATTACAATTGGAAATTAGCAGTAAAAATTAATAGACACATAGTATGGGTGTTGGGTAAAATATTTATCATAAACTCAACAAGTGCAGTCCGTCGATGTTTACAGTAAATACAAACAAATTTGCATCTACAAATACTGCATGCATGTGAGTCTAGCAGCATAACGATACGTCTCACGGACGATTATATCTAACACTTCGTTTGTTAACAAAAATCTGACGAAAGACAGCGATGTAGATCCTGCCACGTGATCCTGCCGTACCATCTTTATCAGTTCATGCAAACCAACATGTAGTAGTAATGGATCGTACGGCATTGGCATCTGTGGTTTGTCATCGGCAAGATCGCGCAATTGCAGGACCCGCCATTGACGACGTCAGTCCATCGGGAGGGTTTTCGATACGTTCTAGTAGGACAAAATTTACTCCCTCAAAAACGTAAAATTCTTCATCATCATCGCTACCACTGTCTAGAAATTGTCGAGTTTACTTCGTTCAATATATTAGCATAATGTCAAAGGTCAACATACATATCTATAGCAGCCGCCATATTAGGCATTGCTAAGTAGGTGCTATTTGCATTCGGTGGCAAAAAGTGAGAAATATCGAACACGCGACTGTTTCCCGCCTGAATAATTTAATATATAATAAGATAACATCATGTACATCATTACTTATTATGGTATAAGGGCGGGACAGCGATAAACCCATTACAACGTCACTTTATAGACAGCATATGCAAATTACCCTATTGTCGTTGATATCAACGACATGGCGTGGAGTGCGGAAGTGCTACATCGTGGATATCAACGACGCGGCATCACAAGGGTTAAGGAACTGTCAGTTTATGTTGTCATTTTCTGAATATCACTACTCTGATTTGAATGAACTTTGAATGAGACCTCATCAAGCATGTCTGAGTTATGGCTTTAGACATGAAAACTGCGCCAACAAAATCGCTGCCAGGCAGCCATATCGGATTGTATCACAATGAAAAGGGATGTGCACATGTATGTCATAGAACACTGTCCTAATACCAAATCTGAATGTGATCTGTTCAAGCATGTCTGAGTTATGGCTTTGAAAATAGAAAATTCGCAAACAAAATGGCTGCTAGGCGGCCATATTGGATTGTATCACAATGAAAATGGATGTGCACATGTATGTCATACAACACTGTCCTAATACCAACTTTGAATGAGATCTGTTCAAGCATGCCTGAGTTATGGTTTTGGACATGGAAAATTCGCAAACAGAATGGCTGCTAGGCGGCCATATTGGATTGTATCACGACAACAATGAATATGCACATGTGTGTCATAGAACACTGTCCTATTACCAACTTTGAATGAGATCTGTTCAAGCATGTCTGAGTTATGGCTTTAGACAGGGAAAATTTACAAACAAAATGGCTGCCATATTGGATTGTATCATAAAACAAATTGACGTGCATATGTATGCCATTGTATGTTGCCCCTGTACCAAGTTTGAAAAAATACCGCCAATGGCGTTGTAGCACAACTGTACAGTTTTTTAAAATGCTAACATGCTAACAATAAGTGTTCATTTGGTGAATGACTATCCAGTTGCCTATCCAACCATGTTTTTGAATGTTTATTCAATTGTCTATTAATCCCCATTGTTATCTTCGCAATATATGTGATCATTTGACTGTTGCTATGGGTGTGGTCTTGTTGCTAGGCACACTTGCATACATTTTTTGAATGTTTATTCAATTGTCTATTACTCCCCATTGTTATCTTCGCAATATATGTGATCATTTGGCTGTTGCTATGGGTGTGGTCTTGTTGCTAGGCACACTTGCATACATTTTTTGAATGTTTATTCATTTGTCTTTCTATTCCTGTTATCTTTGCAATATACATGATGACTTGGCTGTTGCTATGGGCGTGGTCTTGTTGCTAGGCAAATTTTGTTGAAGTGGGAGACCATACAAAGTACAGTAAACTGTTGCAATAATCTAAACGTAATGTAATAAAAGCATGAACTAGTTTTTCAGTACAACTTTGATCAAGAAGAGTGCGAATTTTGCCAATTTTCCACAGCGCATGAGAGGCAGCTTTACAAATATTAATAACATGATCAGACATAGTAGCCGCCGAATCCATGGAAACACCAAGATTGCAACAACATTAGATGGCTGTATATCGACATCGCCAATCCGTATCTCACACCGGGGTACCGGACATGCACCACCAAATTTACAAGAAAAATGCACAATTTCTGTTTTACCATTGTTAAGACAGAGCATATTATCACGCATCCACGGTCTAACTTCACTAGTGCATGACTCAATCACTGAAGTCGGAACCCGGTCACCCTCACACGTGAGATACAGTTCGGAATCGTCTGCATACATGACACAATTTAAACCATGACGGATTATGATATCCTCCAAGGGGGGTGTGTAAAGCGTGAACAAAACAGGTCCGAGGACGGAGCCTTGGGGGACACCACAATCGAGAGACCGTGCCTTTGACACGACTGGTCCAACACTCACAGATTGGAATCGACATGAAGGTCAAGGTCAAAATTCAATGCGTCATTAGAAAGCTTGTCATTGATAATATGAGTGAAGACACTTGAATGAAGTCTCTCTGTGTTAAACTTCAAGAGGTATTGGGCAAAGTGTGATTATTTACGACAAATATGGCTGTTGTTGTGAGGGTTGTAAAACCAAGTGATGTGCATATGCCCTCTATAACATCTGACATTTGTACCAGGTTTGGTTGAAATTGGTGCATTCATATTGGAGATACAGGTCGATATGGACGGAAGGACAGACAGACGAACGGAGCACAATGTAGAAGCCCCTGTCAGGCTCCGCCTTTTGGGGCTAATAAACATACAGGAAAGTTGATCTGTTCTCCTGAAATAATGTTCAGCAGTGTTTTCCTAATCAAACATTGCACTTTAAAATATAACAAAATGTTTTCGTTTGCAACTCTTTCTTTTCATTATTAATCAATACCATACATACATGTACATGTACAGTACATATACATATATGTAGTTTCCATTTGGGTTTACATATAGATAAACTTCGGGAATATGAACACATTTTCTTATTTACAAATAGGGGGTATTAAATAGTGTTATATAAATTTGCCATAGACAAATAACTATTGTTTATTGACCCTTACCAATTTACTAATACAACTGTTATTGTATAAAGTACAATAACTACCAAGCCTAGTACAGAAAGACTTAGCTACCAACTTAGCACACCAATCACCAGCTACCAAGCCTAGTACAGTGATAGACTTAGCTACCAAGCCTAGTACATGTGATAGACTTAGCTACCAAGCCTAGTACAGTGATAGACTTAGCTACCAAGCCTAGTACATGTGATAGACTTAGCTACCAAGCCTAGTACATGTGATAGACTTAGCTACCAAGCCTAGTACATGTGATAGACTTAGCTACCAAGCCTAGTACATGTGATAGACTTAGCTACCAAGCCTAGTACAGTGATAGACTTAGCTACCAAGCCTAGTACAGTAATAGACTTAGCTAGCAGGTCTAGTACATGTGATAGACTTAGATACCAAGCCTAGTATAGTAGACTTAGCTACCAAGCCTAGTACAGTGACAGACTTAGCTACCAAGCCTAGTACAGTGATAGACTTAGCTACCAAGCCTAGTACATGTGATAGACTTAGCTACCAAGCCTAGTACATGTGATAGACTTAGCTACCAAGCCTAGTACAGTGATAGACTTAGCTACCAAGCCTAGTACAGTGATAGACTTAGCTAGCAGGTCTAGTACAGTGATAGACTTAGCTAGCAGGTCTAGTACAGCGATAGACTTAGCTACCAATGGCGAAATGAATGTATGATAATGTGACGATGGACAGTTTTGGATTTCAATCATAAAGTAATTTCTAGACTAACTCTGATTTTTCCAAAATGACAATCATCTTTGCAAATGGAGTAAGTCGGGACTTGATTCTGACATTGTCCTCTCCTTCTTTGACACTTTCAGACTCGAGTTCCCAGTTACCTTAGCCTACCCGTACCTGTATCGCTGCTTCAATGTGCTTGCACTATTCTGATATCCTGACGTTTTTGTTGAATTTACGCTCCGTTCTCTCAAAAGAACGACAGACATTTTTGGTTTGCAAGCATAAAACATGTCTATCATCTAGTTATAATTTATATATCTAGACTCCCTCCCATTTTCGAAAATTCCAATAGGCAATTTTGGTTTTCAATTGTACATGTACAGTAGGTATGCATGATAGACATTTTTTATTGAGATACAAAATACATATGTCCATTCTAGATTCAGAGCCGTGTGAAATTGAAATATAACATTTATGATCCATAACTTATCAGTTGAGGTTTTGACTGAAAATGCCAGTGCATATAAATTTATGAGTGTGACGTAACGTCGTTTTCTTCACACTGATATTACATATACATGAAGATTCCTAGACACAACACACTTTCAATGCCAACATGTTGATACTTTGAATAATGTCTGGCATCCTCAAAAGGAAAATATATTAACATGTTCAATGTCAATATTGTTGCACAAACCGTACATGAGACACAACAATATGAGTTTGGTACAGTTTAGTCAAGTTTTTGTTAGTCTAGCTGAGACTTCCACCAAAAATAATGGTCACTGCATTAAATTGTAAATTATAAAATTAAGGTCACAACTTCGTCTTTGTAAGTAACAGCAATAATAATGACAAATGTCAATAATAATACTATCTCGGAAAATATCTTATTCATTTTCCAGCCTCACTAATCATGTCATATAACTTGGTCACTACGATTTTCCCACCATGGCAGTGCTTTCACACATTTTATGTCATGTTTCACTAATTGAACAAAATAGTAATATCAAACAAATTGTGCCATCAATATGACACTGACGATAAATCAAGTTGTATACTTTCCAACTCAAAAAGAAACAACAACCAGATTTAAACGTAAGGGTGAAATTATAGATTTAAACTGAATACCTCCCATAAGGGCAAAACCATAGATTTAAACTAAATACCTCCTGTAAGGGCAAAAATCACAGATTTATACCAAATACCTCCCCCGTAAGGGCAAAATCGTAGAAATTGTAGGGCAAAGCCTACACATTGTTGGAATACAACATTCTAAGTCATTTAGTAGGGCAAAGCCTACACATTGTTGGAATACAACATTCTAAATCATTTAGTAGGGCAAAGCCTACACATTGTTGGAATACAACATTCTAAGTCATTTAGTAGGGCAAAGCCTACACATTGTTGGATTACAACATTCTAAGTCATTTAATAGTAGTGACATATTAAAAAGCTGATGTCCAAGAAATGCTTGCATGATACACATTTACAAGGCATGATTGGAAACCAAATATGTCTATCATATACATGTAGACAACCAGATTTAAAACTGAATGCCTTCTGTAAGGGCCAAACCATAGATTTTTGGGCCTACACACATTGTTAGAATACAAAATTCTAAACTATAGCTATTATACATGATGTACCATGTAATTGGAAATTAATTATATGAAACTAAATGAAATTTGAAGCTTGCACAGTTAACATATTGCCTTGAATCATTAAAGAAAGCAATGATAATGCAAATTAAAGGTGATTCAAAATGCTCCATACCACAACCTTGAAAAATGTTCTTTATACGTTTCATAACCAGTAAATGCAAAGCTGACTATTCAATATTGCATAAGTGAGAAAAAAAGAATTAAAATTTGCGATCAACGGCGACCCAAGCAGCAATGAACTTGCAGTTACACTCCCTATTGTTCTCCCTTTTTGGGGATTATGATGTCATAGAGAGAACCATTTCGTCTCAGTTAGTATAGAAAGCAATGGTTGACAATAGTAATTCTGACTTTGATATTCATCAGAATTAATCTCAGAGTGATGAATCTTCTTTCAATGACGATTTAACCATGTTCAATAGATTGATTTGGCTTTTATGTAGGTGTCATGTCGTACGATATTAGCAACAATAGTGAAAATGCTAGTGATGTTGGCGAGTATACCAGGTTCAAGTTGATTGCCTATTCAGCCCTTGATAAAACTAGGAGTTCAACTACTGTTACAGGTCGATATCAAAATGACTCTAATGATATAAACTAGAATGGATTGATGAGTAATAATTCGAATCAAGTATACATGTAATGTTTCGATTGTTGATTCTTTCCAGTCGCAGAAGTTTATTGCTACATTGTTACTAAAACTAAAGTTCAGTGGTTTTGCAGTAGAGGCCTTTGAGGCCGACCTAATTTTGTTGTCCATATATAAAACGAGAGTGACCTGTAAATGTTTCACAGTTTTCGTTGTGGTCTTGTATTGTCACATGTTTGGCTTGTGAACGCAAGTTTACATCTATTATTTTCAGCCAGGGCTGTCGAGGGCACTATACTCTAGTCCGAGTCGGAGACCCATGTAAAACCTCAGAAACTCGCATTCGAACAGAACAGAAGTAGGTATCATTGGCATCACAGTGTACAGGTGAATATCATATATTTAATTATCAGTAGGTGGGTAGTGGTACATGTTGTCAAGTTTTGTTTCATGGGCAGCAGTCACCGCGGCTGTGGCAGTATACATTGTACGTAGGATAGTTCCCCCAATTAAAGCTGAAGCAGTGTATGTATGAACACGGAGAGCACACTCGGGTTGAATTTATCCATATGATGTAATCATATTTATCAATTAGATATATTGCAAAATTCTTAAAGTCGTACACAAATAATGTGTCTGACATCAAAACAAACAGAAATTGGACCGAACATGGCTAAAATCTAGTTGCAGGCTTTCTCTCATAACCATGTGCTGGGATCACAACCTTGATTGCTGATGTCAATATTGTCCAATCATATAGAATATCATGAACACATCGCGATATTTGATTTGTTTGTTTCCTAAACTGTATACTTCGAATACCATGATTCGTTACAAAATTCTTCTAATGAATATTAAATAGGTTTGTTGTATGAAGTGATATCGCAACAAGGGAAACTGTACAAGTTTTCTTCCAGACGAGTTGCTAAAGTCATTAAATGACAAAACGAAACTCATGAAATTTCGTAATTCTTTACAATTTTTATTGCTGATAATAAAATCAGGTTAATCCTCTTTTGGCTGAAAGGTGGCACTCTTTCACTGCTAACTTGTAGTTACTCGTACTGCAGTCACTGACCATGGTTATTGTGAGGCATTGACAGACTGACTAACTACAAGTTGGACTGTTTCTGTCACTACGATTTATTACAACTTGGTCAAGCATGACTACATCTGTTTACAAGTCAGATACATCAAGTACGTGTAAGTACACAGCAGTTCCCTTGCTACAACTAACTACAAGTTGGACTGTTTCTGTCACTACAAATATTTACAAGCTGGTCAGACTGACTACATCTGAGTACAAGTCAGCTGCTGTCACTACCAAATAGTCTGATTTGGCTTAGCATAGTACAAGGTACTACAATTTAGGCTACCGTAAGCACATTCAGCTACATCTTGGTCTCACTTGATAGGCAGTAATTCTTGGCTTGGCATTCAAAAGAACTACCTGTGAATAGGACTGCCAATATGGTACATGTTTACACTGTCTGTATATCTCTTTTCTAGTGCCAGTGGTATATCTCTTTCCTCAATCATAAGCAATCACAGTCATACCTATAGAAAAGTAACAAAATATTTGGGCTAGTCAGTTATCTGGCTTGGATACTGCGTAAGCACACCTACATGTACGGTCACCCCACCCTGGGGCCCACTATGGTCCTCAAAAATATACCATAAACTTGTCTTCAAACAGCTTGGACGTTGTTCCCTCAGCTTCTTTCAGTAGCTTGTCTTCATCTCCGCTGTCGCCCTCGTCATCCTCGTCTTTGTGCAGGAGCATCTTCCCAATGCCTTCTTGCTTCCTCTATTAATGCATCCTCTACTTGGGTCTCTTGGCATTTACTGGGTGTTCCAGTTGCAACCTGATGGTATGGCAGGAAGCAGTCCTTACACAGGGAGATTGCACATTCTCTGCATTTGTACACAGTACATTTGTAGCATCCCTTTTGAGTCTTCCTTCCCATCTGGATACAGAAACGACAGCTTGCAGCACACACTTGGCTGTGTATCAGAGTGTGGTTCTTGTAGGTTTCAAGTGGAGGTGCAGAATTTCTCAGAATTTGACGTCGGTTTGTGAAGCCTCTAACAAGTGCCATTCCAACTTCTACCTGGAAATTTTTGTGGGACTTTTTTGGATCAACCTTTTCCTTGTAGATCAGCCAAGCATTACATATTGCTGTATCTAAGAGGTAGAAGAATATATATTTCCACCATTTGTGGGTCTGCCTCTGTGCAGTATAATAGCATCGGCGCTGGTTGGCCCTGTCTACTCCACCCATATACTTATTATACTTCTCTACAACTTCTGGGGCAGGGAGGGAATATGCTTGCTTTCTCCCAGTTTCCTGTGAGCGAATAAATCACACCACTCTCTGTTGATTTGTCCTGTAGCCCTCATACTGTGTTGTCAACAAGTTTAGGAGGTTGGAGTCTTTCCAGCTCACTACCACCATGTCACCTTTCTGTCGAGAGAGAAATTGTCCCCTCTGGAGATTCTTGACTTGGGCATTCAGAGGATTTCTCCTGGCATTTGTGCGTAGTGCATTGGGGAAACCTCTTCTGTCTTGTCTGATACTACCAACAACATATGTGTTGTGGTCTTGAAGCAGTGTCTCCGCCATGGCAGTACTAGTATAAAAACTGTCTGTGTACAGGGTATGGTACTTGCCCATTTCATTTTGAAGGAGATCAACACAGATATTCTCGGTTCGAGACACATCTCGGGAATCCCTTTCATGGCTTCCAGTAGTAGTCATGAATTTCAAATTAGCAACGTAGCCACTCACAGCATCTGCCAGTGCATAGACTTTGAAACCCTTGGCTCTCGGTTTACCCTTGATGAAGACAGTTGGGATACCAGCATACCTTCCTTTGTAGCCAACTATTCCTTCATCAATTGCCAGTTGCTCATGCAAGTTGTACAATCTGGTGAAGCAGTCCAAGACAGCATTGAGTATTGGTTGAACTTTGTACAAGGGTGCACGGCGCCTTTCTCTTGTTCGTCTTCGTAGGTTTCGAAGATTGGCTGGATCTTTGGCAGGATCATTGCAGTGAAAATACTGCATAAGTTTTTGGAAACGGTGACGGGCCATTACACTTGCAATGAAATCATTTCTCAATGTGCGATGATGTGACCAGTAATCTCCAATTTCTGGTTTAGGATCTGGACCCATCAATACCATTATACCAATTAGAGCTCGCATTTCAGTATTATCTGTCCTGGACCATCGTCTGTCATGGCCACTCTCTCTCTGTCTCCACCTAGCGTAGCGATTTGTTTCCCTTCGAAGTGTCTTGATGAGACGAGAGGGGAACATGTGATAGAAGACATCCAATGGGGAGGATGTTGCACTCAATTCAATATTTGGACCTGGCTCATCACTGTCATCAAATGCATGTGAGTGGCGCTCTGTTAGTCTTGGAGACCAACCATCATCTTCTATTTCACTATCATCCTCGTCACATTTTCGTATTCCTCTGGCTCTGAGTAGTCACCATTGTCTTCCCATGTGGATTCAATGCTCTGTAGGTGACAATGACACACCCTTCGACGAGTCTGTTCATTCAGGCCTTGTGTATCTGATGAGAAGTTCTCCTCCCCAGAGGAAGAAGGTAGACTAGTGGAGGACATATCTGATGGTAAATATTCTTCATCATCATCATCACTGTCTAGACTTGCACTGTCTCCATCATTTTCTGACGTAGGTTCAGATGCAATTGCCATCATTCTAATTCTGTGAGCTTCACATTGCAGATGTTTTCTAGCTGTTGCTCTTCTGAGGTAGCCATCCTCACTGTCAACACCACCACTGCCTTGTACATCCTCCTCTACAGGATTATGTCTCTCAGTTCCTGTGGCAGCATTATCATTGGTTTCTCCTGCGGGACTTGCAGGTACCACCACTTGCTCTTGGGAATTCTGTCTGTCATTCCCTTGGGCTGTGTTGCCTTCTGTTTCCTCTGTAGGAGTTGCTGGTCTAGCATTGTCATTTTCATCAAAGATAAGGTGAGTTCTTCGGGGAATGTCACCTGATCTGGTTAAGGCATCCCCTTGGAGAATAGAAGTTTCACCATTAGTAATTTGAAGAGTGGAAAGTTCTCGTAATGACATGCAGCATGCAATGCAGGGCTACGACATGCACTCCCTGCAATAACAATGAAAGAAACATTGTTATTGTATCTTATTAGTATATAAATACTAGCATGCAGAAATTAATGCAAAACGATAACAATACCAGCCAAAAATTACTGCACTGAAGTGAGACTACTACATCAAGCCTCTGTAAGGCACATCAGGCTATTTCAGTTCATACTGTGGTGAAGGTCAGACTCAAAATTGTATGTACCAATGCTCAGCAGGATAAAACTTACTTGTATTACAAGCTACTCACATCAGACTCATTGGTAGTAACAGTAAGTATGAATTGTACTCACTTGCTCTGTACATGGTCCGTGTTGTAGTTAGACTGTTCGTAAGCAGATCCAACTTGTATTCACTCTGCTCAAAAATTGGTGTCCTTCCAAACTGAGTGACTTCTTTTTAGTGGCAAAATTTCTGTCCCTTTAGTTGTGAGGGTATCAGTTATCAGTATGTTTGAGCTAGCCTGTCACTGAACATGTCAATGTAAGGGAAGGCTGTTGTTTGCCTTCCCCTCCCATGGGAGAGATCAACATTCCAAACACCGAAGCAAGTACGAATAACTGCAACCTGACAATTAAAGCCATCAGTGTAATACTACAACTAAGTACGAGGTGGCAGATATAGTGTAGAGTAACATTTTATTTACGCACTACGAATAACTACTAGTCAGCCAAAAGAGGATTAATAAACCTTCTTCGTTAACATCGTTTTCATCGAAATTTAACAAGTGGCTTATATGAACCTCGGTTTTTGAGTGGTACACAGTGCTATTTACATGCAACGAATCAGAGTGTGCTTCCATATGCTCGGAGCAAATCGAATCAATTAGTGTATTATGGGACCAACAAATATATTGTGGCACTGCACTGATGCACCTTCTTGAAGTTTCCCATGGGTATTCTAATAGCTAGTATATTTATTCGATATGAAATATGTTTACTTTGTTGCTAAATGCGCCGTTCAAAAGGTGACATTTAGCGAGTACGAGTGGGCTAAAATATGCCGTGCATCAGATAAATAAAAGTCATTGAATGTGAAACACTCGACATTACAAGTGTTTATGTATACATGTATCTAGTCTAGCCGTTTTGATTTGTTTTGCCATAATTTGGGGACATAATATTTTTTGTATTTATACCCACAGACACTGACAATTAGTCAGATAGTTTGAGTAAATATCGGTAAATGTTGGTTAATAAGACATGTAGATTGTAATTTTTATTTACTGATGTCTATTACAACCATCAGCAATGTATTTTTTTACAACGCTGTTGAGTTTTATTCACCTGTTGACTATGCTCGTCATAGCCTGCGTGCTAACGATGTCCCTCTATGATGTCACAAAATCACATGGTCTAGGTGGGACTGGAAATACCCGAAAACTCTTGAACTAAATCCGAAGGGAACTGACTGAAAAAAAGTCATTTGAAGGTGCTTTCTACTCTGTTGTAGTAGAAATGTCATGTTGTTATTTCATTTTGAATTCCATACATTATTGGTGATAAAACGTACATGTATACAGCATACTTTTTCAACACTACAATAAACTTACTCATTATCTCATTCACTTGCTTGCTTGCTCAATGACTGAGAGAAGACTAAGAGTGTTATAAAATTTACTGAAATTTATTACTGTACATAATTGTTCTGGACATGGCTTCTTCTAGTGAAGGTGTTACCAAAAAATAAATAGACATACAATAATAACTGTAAGTTACATGGCATGAGTCAGTAAGGAAAATTTACTGTAGACATAAATATTCCCATACATTGAAATATTCACAGAAGTACAATTTCTGACTTGTCATGCACACTTTCATTTGTGGACATCCCACACGAAAATTCGACACTACTGCTGCAATTGTTGACACATTGCAGGACGATTGAATATCCCATGTAGAATGACAGGTCTAGTCAAATGAAAGTTACATTTTCTCTGTCGTCTGTAGGGGTATCTTCAATGACTGGTTGTATACCCGCTGTTGCTTCTACTTCTTGTAAAAAGTTATAAACAGTCTGTCGGCGTTGCGTCACAATCCCCACACTCGTATGAATCGTAGACCGTATCCATAGACAACTGGCTAGGCTGTGTGGGTACGGTCACTGGGCAATGGCTAACCTCGCTCTAACCTTGTTGCCGAAACTGTCTTGCGGCTCCATGTATTCTTGGCCTTTAACCAGCATCTGGCAAGGCTTTCTTATGAAGCTTGGTCTTTCTTATTCCTATTTTTGGTTTCGGCATCTTCAAATTAGCCGTATTTCTGGCGATATGCGGCGACGGCTTGGCTTAGATCAGAGCTCAGCAACTGAGGCTACATGCAGAGCGTATCATGCTACGCATGCGCAGTACACCCGGTTTTGTTGTTTCCCTAGCTTTGAAATAGTAAGCAAGCTTTACAGTACATCATTCATGTATTACTTATATAGAGCGTCTCTACAGTAGTCTAAAGGCTGACATGAACCATATGACGATTACCATGCATGCTGACTTGAAATTAACAAATCTGAGTAAGCTACCCCCTGCGCATCAACACACCCGATATCAAAGCAATCTGACAAGTAGTATTTGAGGAGATGATGAAAATATCATTTTTTGAAGAAAAAAATCATAAAAAATTGAAAATGGCACAGATCAACTTGGCATGAACAAATCTGAATAGCCTCCCCCAGGGAACATGCACACCAAATATCGAAGAATTCTGATTGTCACTTTCGGAGAAGATGATGAAAATATAAAAAGTTGACGGACACCAATGATTCACCTATACTCTATACCTTAATACCCACCTATACCTAAAGCTACGCTTTCAGCTTTCGCTGACAGCGGAGCTAAAAAGTTGGTTTTAACTTTTTCATTGGCAACATTGATCATACACTTTGAGTACTTTGAGTGTATCATTAATGTATTCGTGAATAATTATGCAAATTAGCATGAATATTAATTAGCGACCGGGACTACTCTCAAGCTTGGCAGAACCTTGTGTATGATAAGACTGCATACTTCAATTTCAATACAATTTAGTACATATGTTAAACATAACAGAGTGCACATGTCCTATAAAAGTTGTTGATTTCGCTTAAAGATTTAGTGAATGATTTGCATAATTAACTATTTTCGGTAATTAGGCTATATCTTAAGATCACATATTTAAATTTCAAATTTCAGTACATAGGTTAACCATAACAAATCAAATATGTCCTATAAAATTTGTTGATTTGGCTTAGTTTTAATGAAAAATTTGCATAATTAATGATTTTACATAGTAGTAGAATCATTTATTATAGTGACATGAGGTAATCAGACTACGGGAAAAAACAATTTACATTACACAACCTCCCAGCCAAATAGGCTTATGTCACCTAAAGTGAAATAAAACATAATTGGAACAGATTGAGGAGCTTTTTTACAATAATGAAAATATCATTTACAAGGCAAAAATAAGAGTTATGAATTAATGTACAAGTTGTCCCCTCACCTTAAAAATGCTTTCTCAATAAATCTTGTCATTTTCCGCACTTTTCTTGTTACCAAGTACCTTAGTTTTTCGTTTTCAGGTAAGTCAGTGTACTCATCTCCAAAATCAAAAAAGGAAACCCGAAGGTCATTGTAACAAGCCATTGAGAATGACATAGTCCCCGCTATGATTGGGTTTTAAGGAATTATCACTACTCTGATCATGCAACAACACTTGTGAACCTAAATCAAACAGACTTAGATATGTTGTGTCTGCTTGTCGGACATGGAACATGCCTACAACAATAAAGGATTGGTCGGGTATGGGGGATCATATCAATATGAAAATGGATATGCAAATGTATGTCATAGAACACTGTCCTAATACCAACTCTGAATGAGATCTGTTCAAGCATGTCTGAGTTATGGCTTTGGACATGGAAAATTCACAAACAAAATGGCTGCCAGGCAGCCATATTGGATCGTATGATGACGAAAATGGATATCAACATGTATGTCATAGAACACTGTCCTAATACCAACTTCGAATGAGATCTGTTCAAGCATGTCTGAGTTATGGCTTTGGACATGAAAATTCACAAACAAAATGGCTGCTAGGCGGCCATATTGGATCGTATCATGACAACAATGGATATGCACATGTATGTCATAGAACACTGTCCTAATACCAACTTTGAATGAGATCTGTTCAAGCATGTCCGAGTTATGGCTTTGGACATGGAAAATTCGCAAACAAAATGGCTGCTAGGTGGCCATATTGGATCGTATCATGACAACAATGAATATGCACATATATGCCATAGAACACTGTCCTAATGCAAACTTTGAATGAGATCTGTTTGAGCATGTCTGAGTTATGGCTTTAGACAGGGAAAATTCGCAAACAAAATGGCTGCTAGGCGGCCATATTGGATCGTATCATAAAACAAATTGACGTGCATATGTATGCCATAGCATGTTGCCCCTGTACCAAGTTTGAAAAAAATCGGTACAGGCATCTCCAAGAAACGGCTGCGGACGGACAGACGGACGGACGCACGGACAGACGGAACCCAATCCATAAGTCCCCGTTCTGGACTACAGTGCAAAAGAAAATGAACTTCATTTTCGACGACATCGTCATGGCAGAGGGTGCAAACTCTTTCAGATATCGGTTCCCCTCTGAATCGTCCAGTTTCTATACGAAGGGGCAATACACCTGATCTGAACTGAGCCATGAAAGAACGTTGACTTCGTGATAAATTCATGGACACATAGGGTTCAACACCGTAACTAGTTTTGAAAATTCTATATGTTCTTAATTTTGGTTTATGATGCACCGTTTCTGACCAAGCTTGCTCTAAATTAATTCTTAGTTTACATTCTATATTTTTTAGATCAATTGGCAACAAAAAATCAGTGTCAGTATCTATATTTAAATCATCAAATATAGTGCCTAATTCTGAAGACCAGTTAGAATTTCCGAGACTAAAATCCCACAAAAATATTTTCATGCAGGGTGCTGCCAAGCTTGAGAGATGTCCCGGTCGCTAATTAATATTCATGCTAATTTGCATAATTAATATTCATGAATAAATTAATGGTGCACTCAAAGTACATGGAGTATGAGCAAAGTTGCCAATGAAAAAGATAAAACCAACTTTTCTTTCTCTACAGATTTATAACTCTAATCTCAATCTTTGCACATCAATTTTTTTCAATCACAGATTTTGATTAGTTTTCTAAGAAAAGCTAAAGTTGTTTCAATCAAACTAAATATCCAAAGACAACTGCAGTTTCAAAACTCTAAAAAGTTGCGTATATCCACTCATACGCATCGCGTTTAGACGAAATCTCATGATACGTAAGACCTCGCGATAGTTTGTGATGTCACCACCCGCCATTTTGGAAATTACGTGTTTTCATCGTCGTGCTATGTACGATGTCAAACTACTAAGTAAAAGTGTTTTCAGAGTAAAATTGAACAGAAAACTAATGATCGGACACAACGTCAACACTTTATAAAAAGGTATATGAGGCTGTTATACTTTTTTGACGACACTGAAGAATGCTAGTCAAAAGTCTGCAGCATCATGTTTGCCCTGTAATTCACACGTACTGTACATGTGGATATCAATGTATAGCATCAGCTGTTGTCAGTTCACACTTCGTCTTTATAAATAGTTGAGTATTTGTCATTATTGTAATTAATGGTCATCTACATTGTTCTTTTCTCAAAGACATTTTAATACTTGTATTACTTCATTATCTTTTAAATCAATGCGACCATGTGGGCAGAAAATGAAAGTACAATTATTAAAGTGAGTGTGGGGGTCGATGGTAAACCAATTGTGACACTTGAAGGTGGTGGTTGGCAACCTTTGAGTGGGGGGTCGCCAAGACTGAGTCCCGGACGCTAGCGACCGGTGCCGACCGGCGTCGGCAGATCCCAGTTCATGGTCAGCCTAATTTCATCAAGTTGAAGTAAGTGATTCCAGTATCTAATCATCGAAATGTGTCTACGAACTCTACACGAATGCCAACCAGTATCGCCAGTCAATGCATGTATTGGGGTAAACCTATTAACACCGAGAAAATATCGCAAGGCTCGGTTTTGTATCGTATCACATCTTTCATGTTTTCCAAAACCCCAAACCGCTGAGCAGTAATCAAGTATAGGGGATACACATGAATCAAAAAGCTTGGAATAGCTACTAAAACCCATATTCTTAAGTACTTTGAACTTCGAGTTTACAGCACCAAGGGCTCTACTGGCAGAATCCGCAAGACTAGATGATGTAATCGAAAAATCCAAGTGTTCATTCAGTGTTACACCTAGGTACTTATATTGATCTACATAATGCAAAATATTTCTACCAATACGAAATTCAAAATCACTTCTTACATGACTCTTTTTACGAAAATGAACCACTTTCGATTTTACATCAGTTACAGATAACCTCCACTTACAGCACCAATCATAGACAAAATCAAGCATTGACTGCATATCTACTTCGTTGTCTGATATCAACGCAATGTCGTCAGCATAAAGCAGCAACGGCACATAATCTTCACCAATCTTGACACCTTTCTGCATTGATTTCAAGTCAGTTGCCAAGTCATTTATAAATAAACTAAACAAAGTGGGTGACAAGTTATCACCCTGACGAACTCCAACATTCGTTTCAAACCAATCCGTGTATAAAGAGTTGATTTTTACACAAGCATTAGTATTGTAATACATAGCTTTGATACTATTGTACATCTTACCATCAACTCCATTTACTAACAGTTTATACATTAAAGAGTCCCTGTTTACATAATCAAAAGCTTTCTTTAAATGGATAAAAGTAACAAATGTAGATAAACCATTGACTAATCTATTCCTTAAGATTGATGACAGAACAAAGATATCATCTTGACATGATCTATTTCTTCGAAATCCATTTTGTTCATCAACCAGGATATTATTGTCTTCGAGATAGCATAGCAATCGCGAATTTAACAAGGCACTATACAACTTAGCTACAGAAGATTGTAGACTAATACCTCTGTAATTTAGTGGGATTCTGTTATCCTTTGTTGTATCTTTTGGAATGGGTGAAATAATGGCCCTTCTCCACACATCAGGGATCTTACCAGAGTCAAAACACAATACGCCGTATGCCGGTTATCAAAGAAGCCCCGAAAAGATAAAAGATATGATTGTTTGGCCACTAGGGGCGCTGTTTTAGAACCGGAAGTGAGGGCCAGAATTGTAGAGTATCGTTGCAAAGCATAGAGTCTATAGTCATCGTAACCACTGACTAAAGATTTTCTGTCATTCCCCGTAACTTTACGCTATAATATTGCATTATCGCCCATCAAATAACGAAATAGCAAATTAACCTCTTGTTCTCCTAATATTTCGCATAAGTTTGGCTCTGTAATTCGACCGTGAGGAAAACCCAAAAGTAACAACATTTTGAAACGGGTAGTGTACACAGTACTACACTGACATCTCACTCACGTTTTCAGTGTGACCTCGTCCATTTGCGTTACCGTTGGAGAAATTGTAGCGATTGCTTCCAGTCAAACATCGGAACGGAAAAAGGTACAAAACAGAGGAAAGAACCCTCAAAATCACAATATACGCTACAGTTATTGCAGCTTGTATAAAACCAATCTGATTAAAATCCGGTGTAGATGTCGGCTAATCGTTCATTGCTATTTTACTTTCGTTATTTTGCCTGAATTGACCTTCGTGGTACATGTTTGATCGCCTCCTCTACCGATCAGGATAAAAACGTAAACATGTACCACGAAGGTCAATTCAGGCAAAATAACGAAGGTAAAATAGCAATGAACGATTAGCCGACATCTACATCGGATTTTAATCAGATTGGTAAAAAGACATGGTATGAGTGAACCACGTAAACGTTACATGGAAGGCCGATTCATTGAAGGGGTGGGCGGTGTGGTACATCAATCACAATAACAATACATTTGTATTTATGATTCGTTGCCGACTTCAATGGGGTTTTTTTATACACTGATGGTCCTGAATAGATATTAGCAAGCTTACCAAAGTGTGATAGTAAAGTTGAGTATATCAATACAAATATGTTTATGCCAACTTATAACCAGAACATGAAATGGTTTCTTCCGGACAAAGTTTAATGACTTCACCCGTGGTGCTACACCACTGTTCTAATAAACAAGAAAGGACTAAGTATGTGGCGACATCAGTTACAATATAAACATGTGGCTTGGTAATTGTCGATCGAACTCTCAATATTGCACACTAATTAGCTGGCAACATCGGTAGTTTGATGTCCGGTAAACTAGTGCGATGACTGTAGCTGGAAGCTGTTCAATCTGATTAAAATCCGATGTAGATGTCGGCTAATCGTTCATTGCTATTTTACCTTCGTGTTTTTGCCTGAATCGACCTTCTTAGTACATGTTTAAATTTGTTAGCCTGATCGTAGAGGAGGCGATCAGGCAGGCTAAAAAATGTAAACATGTACCAAGAAGGTCAATTCAGGCAAAATAATAACGAAGGTAAAATAGCAATGAACGATTAGCCAACATCTACATCGGATTTTAATCAGATTGGAAGCTGTTGTCAGATTTGTAATTTTCTAATCGTTCTTTTGTCCAGCAACAGACACCAGTAAGGTAAAGAAAGATGTTTATCATGTCTACATCGGGTATATTTTGAAGGTCCTCCGTCCAACTTTCAATGTTTCCGCTGTCGATTAGTTCTATCTTTTGATGCCCGACATCCACTATTCGTCTCCTCTTTCGTTCTCTCAGAAAATTATCATTTTCTAGTGTTTCAAGACCAAGGTTGACAGCATTTCTGGCGATATCTAGTAGATTTAGAAGTAGTAATTTTCCGCTCTTTTATGGATGCACGGAGTTCTTTTACGCCCATTTTGTTGACAGCTTCATACATCGCCATACTATTAGATGCCATGACGAAAATTCTGGCCCTCACTTTGTCAGATATGGTGCGCCCTCTAGCGATACTTTCCTGCGAAACAACCGGAAGTTCGATAACCGGCATACGCCGTATTGAAAAAGTTGATGTAGAACAGAAATGCCCTCATCGTTCTGCAACACTTCGTAAGGAATTTTGTCAACTCCTACTGTTTTACCCTTCTTTGTCTTCATAACTACTTTTCTACAACTTCTAAAGTAAACTTCCTATTCAATAAATAGTTACATTCATACAATGGATCATCCATATGTCCTTCTAATACTTGTTTATGATCATTCATTCTCTCAAAAAAGTTATCGTCAAAATTAGCATTAATAGGGTTTTTATACAATGTGGAATATTCTTGGCGCCAAATGTTGAGAACGTCCTTGGTTGAACATGAAATATTTCCCAGATCATCATATACTTCCATCGGAATTGGTTTACTTTTCGTTTTCGTTTTACATAACTAGGCTGTACCTTAACCAGATTTAAACTGAATGCCTTCCATAAGGGTAAAGTTTTGAGATTCTCGTTCCTAAACACAATTGTTGGAATACAATAGAACTTATGTATGTCTATGGTTTGTGTTGGATCTATGGATTGTGTAGGGTCTATGGTTATAGTAGGATCTATGGTTATAGTAGGGTCTATGGTTATAGTAGGGTCTATGATTGTATTAGGGTCTATGATTGTGTAGGGTCTATGGTTATAGTAGGGTCTATGATTGTGTAGGGTCTATGGTTATAGTAGGGTCTATGATTGTGTAGGGTCTATGGTTATAGTAGGGTCTATGGTTATAGTAGGGTCTATGATTGTGTAGGGTCTATGGTTATAGTAGGGTCTATGGTTATAGTAGGGTCTATGGTTATACATGTAGTAGGGTCTATGGTTTGTGTAGGGTCTATGATTGTGTAGGGTCTATGGTTATAGTAGGGTCTATGGTTATATTAAGGTCTATGGTTATAGTAGGGTCTATGATTGTGTAGGGTCTATGGTTATAGTAGGATCTATGGTTATAGTAGGGTCTATGGTTATAGTAGGGTCTATGGTTATAGTAGGGTCTATGGTTTGTGTAGGGTCTATGATTGTGTAGGGTCTATGGTTATAGTAGGGTCTATGGTTATATTAGGGTCTATGGTTATAGTAGGGTCTATGATTGTGTAGGGTCTATAGTTATAGTAGGATCTATGGTTATAGTAGGATCTATGGTTATAGTAGGGTCTATGGTTATAGTAGGGTCTATGGTTATAGTAGGGTCTATGATTGTGTAGGGTCTATGGTTATAGTAGGATCTATGGTTGTATTAGGGTCTATGGTTATAGTAGGGTCTATGGTTATAGTAGGATCTATGGTTGTATTAGGGTCTATGGTTATAGTAGGGTCTATGGTTATAGTAGGATCTATGGTTATAGTAGGGTCTATGGTTTGTGTAGGGTCTATGGTTATAGTAGGATCTATGGTTATAGTAGGGTCTATGGTTTGTGTAGGGTCTATTGTTATAGTAGGGTCTATAGTTATAGTAGGGTCTATGGTTTGTGTAGGGTCTATGGTTACAGTAGGATCTATGGTTATAGTAGGGTCTATGATTGTGTAGGGTCTATGGTTATAGTAGGGTCTATGGTTATAGTAGGGTCTATGGTTATAGTAGGGTCTATGGGTATAGAAGGATCTATGGTTATAGTAGGGTCTATGATTGTGTAGGGTCTATGATTATAGTAGGATATATGGTTGTATTAGGGTCTATGGTTATAGTAGGATCTATGGTTATAGTAGGGTCTATGGTTATAGAAGGATCTATGATTGTGTAGGGTCTATGGTTATAGTAGGGTCTATGGTTATAGTAGGGTCTATGGTTTGTGTAGGGTCTATGGTTATAGTAGGGTCTATGGTTGTATTAGGGTCTATGGTTATAGTAGGATCTATGGTTATAGTAGGGTCTATGGTTATAGTAGGATCTATGGTTATAGTAGGATCTATGGTTGTATTAGGGTCTATGGTTATAGTAGGGTCTATGGTTATAGTAGGGTCTATGGTTTTGTGTAGGGTCTATGGTTATAGAAGGATCTATGATTGTGTAGGGTCTATGGTTATAGTAGGGTCTATGGTTATAGTAGGATCTATGATTGTGTAGGGTCTATTGTTATAGTAGGGTCTATGGTTATAGTAGGATCTATGGTTATAGTAGGATCTATGGTTATAGTAGAGTCTATGGTTATAGTAGGATCTATGGTTGTATTAGGGTCTATGGTTATAGTAGGATCTATGGTTATAGTAGGATCTATGGTTATAGTAGAGTCTATGGTTATAGTAGGATCTATGGTTATAGTAGGATCTATGGTTGTATTAGGGTCTATGATTGTGTAGGGTCTATGGTTATAGTAGGGTCTATGGTTATAGAAGGGTCTATGGTTTGTGTAGGGTCTATGGTTATAGTAGGGTCTATGGTTATAGTAGGATCTATGGTTATAGTAGGGTCTATGGTTATAGTAGGGTCTATGGTTATAGTAGGATCTATGGTTATAGTAGAGTCTATGGTTATAGTAGGATCTATGGTTATAGTAGGGTCTATGGTTATAGTAGGGTCTATGATTGTGTAGGGTCTATGGTTATAGTAGGGTCTATGGTTATAGAAGGGTCTATGGTTTGTGTAGGGTCTATGGTTATAGTAGGGTCTATGGTTATAGTAGGGTCTATGGTTTGTGTAGGGTCTATGGTTATAGTAGGGTCTAGGGTTATAGTAGGATCTATGGTTATAGTAGGGTCTATGGTTATAGTAGGGTCTATGGTTATAGTAGGGTCTATGGTTATAGTAGGGTCTATGGTTATAGAAGGGTCTATGGTTTGTGTAGGGTCTATGGTTATAGTAGGGTCTATGGTTATAGTAGGATCTATGGTTATAGTAGGGTCTATGGTTATAGTAGGGTCTATGGTTATAGTAGGGTCTATGGTTATAGTAGGGTCTATGGTTATAGTAGGGTCTATGGTTTGTGTAGGGTCTATGGTTATAGTAGGATCTATGGTTATAGTAGGATCTATGGTTATAGTAGGGTCTATGGTTATAGTAGGGTCTATGGTTATAGTAGGGTCTATGGTTTTGTGTAGGGTCTATGGTTATAGTAGGATCTATGGTTATAGTAGGATCTATGGTTATAGTAGGGTCTATGGTTTGTGTAGGGTCTATGGTTTGTGTAGGGTCTATGGTTATAGTAGGGTCTATGGTTATAGTAGGATCTATGGTTATAGTAGGGTCTATGGTTATAGTAGGGTCTATGGTTTTGTGTAGGGTCTATGGTTATAGTAGGGTCTATGGTTATAGTAGGGTCTATGGTTATATTAGGGTCTATGGTTATAGTAGGGTCTATGGTTTGTGTAGGGTCTATGGTTATAGTAGGGTCTATGGTTATAGTAGGATCTATGGTTATAGTAGGGTCTATGGTTATAGTAGGGTCTATGGTTATAGTAGGGTCTATGGTTATAGTAGGATCTATGGTTATAGTAGGGTCTATGGTTATAGTAGGGTCTATGGTTATAGTAGGGTCTATGGTTATATTAGGGTCTATGGTTATAGTAGGGTCTATGGTTTGTGTAGGGTCTATGGTTATAGTAGGGTCTATGGTTATAGTAGGGTCTATGGTTATAGTAGGATCTATGGTTATAGTAGGATCTATGGTTATAGTAGGGTCTATGGTTATAGTAGGATCTATGGTTATAGTAGGGTCTATGATTGTGTAGGGTCTATGGTTATAGTAGGGTCTATGGTTATAGAAGGGTCTATGGTTTGTGTAGGGTCTATGGTTATAGTAGGGTCTATGGTTATAGTAGGGTCTATGGTTATAGTAGGATCTATGGTTATAGTAGGATCTATGGTTGTATTAGGGTCTATGGTTATAGTAGGGTCTATGGTTATAGTAGGGTCTATGGTTATAGTAGGATCTATGGTTATAGTAGGGTCTATGGTTATAGTAGGGTCTATGGTTATAGTAGGATCTATGATTGTGTAGGGTCTATGTTTATAGTAGGGTCTATGATTGTGTAGGGTCTATGGTTATAGTAGGATCTATGGTTATAGTAGGGTCTATGGTTATAGTAGGGTCTATGGTTATAGTAGGATCTATGGTTGTATTAGGGTCTATGGTTATAGAAGGGTCTATGGTTATAGTAGGGTCTATGGTTTGTTTAGGATCTATGGTTATAGTAGGGTCTATAATTATATTAGGGTCTATGGTTATAGTAGGGTCTATGGTTTGTGTAGGGTCTATGGTTATAGTAGACTGTCGACAGTCGCTCGCGCCTTTTTTTCATACGTCTTATCTAAACTCTGATCCTGCACAACACTACTATAATCGCATACTGATATCGAGGGCTGAAGGCCCGAGTGACCGTTGTCCCTTGCCGCGCCCTCATGCGATAACAATAGGGACATTCAGTTTGTAGACTATTTGACATTTAGGTCATAGTTCATAAGGCTTGTCAATCAAAATGAACATGGTGTAGTCACCAAGCAAGTCAACATATCGAGACGCATTGGAGAAACTTGGATACTCACTCACACTTGAAAGACTTTCAGAGAATAATTATAGATGCCTGTGTCTCTGGGAAAGATGTTTTCGTTAGTGTACTGACAGGAAGTGGCAAGTCCATAGCCTATGGAGCCCGGGCTATGAAGTCGCTCCGATTGTTCTCGATACAGCTGTGGCAAGTCCATAGCCTATGACGCCCGGGCTATGAAGTCGCTCTGATCGTTCTCGATACAGCTGACAACGTCTGCAACACCATTGTCCTAGTAGTATCCCCATTGATACAATGATAGCGCTAATATAATCCCGTATATAAACGGCGAAGGCCCTTTTATTTGTGGTAATTTTGCTAAACAATAGGGAAGTGGTATCAACTTAGCGATAGCTCCTGCTAAACTGCAGTTATGCACGTGTTCCGACCATTGACATATCTACCTACCGTAATGTGACCAAGTCATTATGAATATATGACGTATGTAACTACTGCATGCGTCGAAATTACTTTCGGTCAGACGCCAGAAAAGTTACGCCAAACAACACCTTGACCGCCTCTCTCTGATCTTCGGTGACAATAATTGACATCTTTAAAACTCATCATGACTGCAAGTTCAGACTGACGTACTGTTCTAAACTCTGACTGCACAGTTTATAACATGTTAGTACTTTGTACCACAGACAACTTGTCTGTGGTTTTACCATCATTTCACATCCATTTATATACACAACCACCCTTGCACCCTTGGTGTACGCAATCCATTGCTATGAAGTGACACAACCACCCTTGCACCCTTGGTGTACGCAATCCATTGCTATGAAGTGCTGGTAGATAGACAGTGTTCGATCTAGGCCGCGCCATTGCGCAATTTGCGCTAAAAAAATCCGATTGGCCACTATTTCTAAAGTCTGTGCGCCTTTTCGGGCGCAACAATTTGGAGTCTGCATATGCCATATGTATTCAACATTGACAAGTCACAAGCTTTTCGAAACTGGTCGTAATATACCTCATACCGAAAATTAATTACCCATCCCTCTTTGTAACTTCACATGTATCTATACAAATGCATATAAACGACGTAACTGCAAAGGTAGTTGGGTAAAAGGGGCTGAGGTTAGTCTACATCTCAGGTCAGCGTATGCAAATCACATGCCATTGTTCTCCGCAGAGGGTTTTAGCGTATCGGGCCCGATATCCTTTAATTTTCGCCGATACGCTATCAGTTGTCCCAATACGCTATCAGATTGTATAGGGTTCGGTAAATATTGTTCATCTGTCAATCGGTCAGCTGACGCCTTTGTTGTTTCACAACGTTTGTATTGATCCTTCACACATAAGCAGCAAGTAAAACTAAAGAGTGTCTAATTAATTCAAACGACTATTCAACCCTCTACCATTACCAGACAGATTTCAACGAAGTTTGCTGTCAGTATTGTTTTCGATAGGAATAAAATGCGTAAACCCACTAATGGTAGTGTGATTCACACTCGGTACAACGGCTTTCGGTAAATCAAAGGCAAAATCGGCCCATCCGTAACGTCGGTTCGACCGTAGAAGCATGTCGGAACTGCCAGATTTTGACAACTATAAAATCAAACGATGCCGTGCCATTTTACTATAAAGTATAAAAGTTCGACAAACGCATGAAGTTGACATTCAGTGTCTAGAGTGACAGAGTAACAGTGATAACACCGAGTATGTCTCAACCTTAGAGCATGTGCATTCTTCAATGTCATAAAAAGAGTTGAACAGACTAATGTACCTTTCGATAAAGTGCGATGTTATCTCCGATTATCAGTTTCATGTTCAATTTCACCCTGAAAACACGTTTAGTTTGTAGTTTGACATTGTAGATTGATACATCGTGCGACTACGATGACAGCATGGATTTTCCAATATGGCGGCCATGACGTCACAAACTATCGTGAGTTTTTGAAGTCCTCCATAGGGAAGTATAGTAAGTCTCGTGTATCACGATATTTCGGACAAACACGATGTCTGCCGGTAGCTGTACACAAACTTTTCGTGTTTCGAAAGTCTAATTAAATTAATCTAATTAAATAATTTCAGCTTTCCTAACAATAATAATCAACAAGTCATTGAGAATGACATAGTCCCCGCTATAATTGGGTTTTAAGGAATTATCACTACTCTGATCACGCAACAACATTTGTGAACCTAAAACAAACAGACTTAGATATGTTGTGTGTGCTTGTTGGACATGGAATATGCCTCCAACAATAAAGGATTGGTTGGGTATGGGGGATCATATCACGATGAAAATGGAGTCTGAGTTATGGCTTTAGACATGGAAAATTCACAAACAAAATGGCTGCCAGGCAGCCATATTGGATCGTATCACGACGAAAATGGATATGCACATGTATGTCATAGAACGCTGTCCTAATACCAACTTTGAATGAGATCTGTTTAAGCATGTCTGAGTTATGGCTTTGGACATGGAAAATTCACAAACAAAATGGCTGCCAGGCAGCCATATTGGATCATATCACGACGAAAATGGATATGCACATGTATGTCATAGAACACTGTCCTAATACCAACTTTGAATGAGATCTGTTCAAGCATGTCTGAGTTATGGCTTTGGACATGAAAATTCGCAAACAAAATGGCTACCAGGCAGCCATATTGGATCGTATCACAAATGAAAATGGATATGCACATGTATGTCAAAGAACACTGTCCTAATACCAACTTTGAATGAGATCTGTTCAAGCATGTCTGAGTTATGGCTTTGGACATGGAAAATTCACAAACAAAATGGCTGCTAGGCGGCCATATTGGATCGTATCATGACAACAATGAATATGCACATGTATGTCATAGAACACTGTCCTAATACCAACTCTGAATGAGATCTGTTAAAGCATGTCTGAGTTATGGCTTTAGACAGGGAAAATTCGCCATATTGGCCATATTGGATCGTATCATAAAACAAATTGACGTGCATATGTATGCCATAGCATGTTGCCCCTGTACCAAGTTTGAAAAAAATCGGTCCAGGCATCTCCAAGAAACGGCTGCGGACGGACGGACACACGGACGCACGGACAGACGGAACCCAATCCATAAGTCCCCATTCCGGACTTCGTCCGCGGGGTCTAATAACACTGCTTTATGAGTTTCTTATTGGTGCTAATATTTTGAAGTAATAAATTGGCCTTCAACTTTCCTTTGGCCACATGTACATGTACTACTTGTTTGATATTATGATGTACTTTGATTTTTCGGGAATATAATGATATGTAAATTTATGCTAATTTATGCTAATGAGCCGATATCCTATCAACAAATCCTGGGGAGAACACTGCATGCTTTTCATTTTCAAAATGGATGCTCACAGTCAGTAAGTACTAGCGTTGAGGGCCGCAATGGTGAAACGCCAGCGGTTGCTCTCTGACTTTTAACATGTACCGAAGCCAGCTGAAGGGGAAACAGTTTCAGCCGATGCAGCCCCAACAGTCGATGCATCAGCATGCCAGAACGAAACGGGAGGGAAGACAGATGTTGGGTCAACGTCGACTCGTCATCCCCAGGTAGGTCGGCAATGACATTGTTTGCCCGACATTGTCCCACTTTCATCTCGCGAATCGATTCACAGTAAAAAAAAAGAGTTAGTCCATCCAGAGTACAAGAAATTTTGTACTTAGATGGACTACGATAAATTTTGATAATCTGGTGAAAATCAGAAGTCGATGTTTGCATTTTGAAAACTTCTCCAAAACAAATGTTACGGCAAATATCCGATTCCCCGTGAGACAGATATGTTTCCTTTTAAATGTTTTGCCGCATGTAACGTAGAGTTAATGGCAAAAGATAAATTCACAGAGTAGTAAATCGATGAAGAGGCTTTCTTGGTAGAATTAAACGAGGTAGTGTTTTTATTTTCGGCTTAGTTTCAGTTGTAATAGAATATTTGCAATCTGCTTCCAATTATTTATAGTGGCAGTGTAATTATGAATATTTTTTTAGTCCTGTCATGAATTTGATGTGACTTAATTTTGCACTACCCTTATCAGGTGGAGAATTAAACTGTTGATAAATACTTTTGAAACTTTTGCAGGATTTTGGTTAGTTGTCTGTACCAGGTTGTCATTAGTCTTTAATAATCTGTCACTGTGGGCATCATGTGAGTGATTTAGTGCCATTTCTTTTCCGTTTTTGGACATGACATATCATTGACCAAAAATATATCTTTTATTTGTTTCACAGTCATTTACACATAATAAAAAGTTTGAACGAATGTTTTCTTCTTCAGGATAAATGGTTGGCTATATGGCATTGGCTGTATTTCGAGGAAAATGGAATGTTTTGCCGGATCTGCAAGGAAGCAAACAAAAAAAATCCATTTACCATTGGTGAAGGATGTAAAAATTTTAAGACTTCAACCATGAGTAGCCATGCTGGAAATAAAGATCACCATCAAGCAATTCTAAAACTGCAACTAAAAAAAAACTGTCAACGTGCCTCAGTCAATGTAGATGCGCAGGTTGCACAAGCTGTCAAAGTTGAAATAAAAATGTTAAAAATATTCACCTGACTTTTCTCCTTCTTCTTCTTCCCCATAATGATATACTTCCATCTTTTTATCAGTGTCACCTGGTCAAACAAGTCTGAAGATATTTGCTTTTGGCGTGTCCCTGCTTTAAATATTTATTTTCAATGTAAAACTGTCATGTTTTCATAAGTGGAACATTTAATTAGTGATATTCATCATCGTGAGAGTCCTGATTTTTCCCTTTCATGGTGGACAATGATGGCCCTCTTTTTTCTCAAGTGGCCCCCTTTTTGCACAGGTAGGGGCCCACAATGGCCCTCCTTTATGGTATCCTAGATCGAACACTGGATAGAACTTCTGTCAGAGTCACGTCTGTAGCCTCTGTTCGTACGATCGTGGCGTTGACTATCATAAAATTTCAATATTTTCAATGGCCAATAAAGTAGGAAGTGTGCCATATGTCGAAAGAAGAAGAGTTGCCCTACGATTATCCATTAATGAGCATTGTTCTAATTTACAACACAGTATTTGTAAAATACAAACTACCTGGAAGTATATAAACTACGAGTTTATCATATTGTCTCGATTTTGTATCATACAGTAATTGTTAGTATCGCATTTCTTTTGAAAATGGTTTCAAATTCAATTTTGAATACAACAAGATTCGCATTGTTTGAATATGTAACAATAAAATGTTCACAGTGTAGCAAAAACTTCAACTAAGTAAAGGAGTCTGAAGTTCGGTATGGTATTGGGTATTTTTACTCGTGATTGCCTGTACTGATCTTTCTTCAACTGTAAAATTTCAAAAATCAGATGACCATGAAATGCTAATAAATTGTTGTCTGACGTACTTAAATTTATTGGGGTCACCCTATTTTTTTTTCTGTTTTTCATTATCCGGCCGACCCAAAGTTTCCCCCCCCCCCCCCGACATCAACAACAAAAATCACATAAAAAGAAAACATCATGGAAAAGACACAACAAACTGTCATATCATATAGCATCGTGATAAAGATTACGTAAATTGACTCCTCAATCGGAATCTGAAATAATGGGGTGCAATAGCTTTAGGTATATATAGACTCAGTACTCTGAGGAGGCACTAGTTGAAGACGTGTCGGAGACGTGTCATGCCGTGGTAAATATGGAGACACTTTTCTGTTTTTGTTTCAGGTAGAACGTCTACCATTTGCACATTTGACTATTATCTACGCCTCACTATCACACATTTTATACATGAATTGCATTGCTATATAATATGCTAGCTGCAGTCGAGGGAAGGTAAAAAGGGTGTCCAAAACATCTATTGCTTGAGTGGAGTGTCGGTCGGAGTTGGTACAATAAGTCGACATCCGTAGCACTCTCTCGCTACCATAACCACTGTAACAGCTAGCTGCTAAACAAAAGGCCTAGTGAGCATGACAATGTATCGGGCGTCGAGGTCGTCAACGTCATTTACGAATGTTAAAAAAACACGCGGTTTCAAGCTTTAACAAAGAAAGATAGGAAAGGAAAAAGATTATGACCATCAAAATGCATTTAAGAAGACAAGTAGAGAAACGCCCCATTAAATGACGTCACATCATGAATAAGTAATACTAATAGCAAGGGAGATGCGGCAAGGGACAACAGTCGCTCGGGCCTTCGGCCCTCGATATCAGTTTGCATTTGACTAGTGTTGCACCGGATCGGAGTTTAGATAAAGCGGAGGGAAAAAAGGCGCGAGCGACTGTCGACAGTCTATGGTTATAGTATAATTTATAGTTATAGTACATGTAGGGTCTATGGTATGTGTAGGATCTATGATTATAATTTATAGTAGGGTCTATGATTATAGTAGGGTCTATGCAGTGTTCTCCGCAGAGGGTTTTAGCGTATCGGGCCCGATATCCTTTAATTTTCGCCGATACGCTATCAGTTGTCCCGATACGCTATCAGATTGTATAGGGTTCGGTAAATATTGTTCATCTGGCAATCGGTCAGCTGACGCCTTTGTTGTTTCACAACGTTTGTATTGATCCTTCACACATAAGCAGCAAGTAAAACTAAAGAGTGTCTAATTAATTCAAACGACTATTCAACCCTCTACCATTACCAGACAGATTTCATTGAAGTTTGCCGTCAGTATTGTTTTCGATAGGAATAAAATGCGTAAACCCGCTAATGGTAGTGTGATTCACACTCGGTACAACAGCTTTCGGTAAATCAAAGGCAAAACCGGCCCATCCGTAACGTCGGTTCGACCGTAGAAGCATGTCGGAACTGCCAGATTTTGACAACTATAAAATCAAACGATGCCGTGCCATTTTACTATAAAGTATAAAAGTTCGACAAACGCATGAAGTTGACATTCAGTGTCTAGAGTGACAGAGTAACAGTGATAACACCGAGTATGTCTCAACCCAAGAGCATGTGTATTCTTCAATGTCATGAAAAGAGTTGAACAGACTAATGTACCTTTCGATAAAGTGGCGATGTTATCTCCGATTATCAGTTTCATGTTCAATTTTACCCTGAAAACACGTTTAGTTTGTAGTTTGACATTGTAGATTGATACATCGTGCGACTACGATGAAAGCATGGATTTTCCAATATGGCGGCCATGACGTCACAAACTATCGCGAGTTTTTGAAGTCCTCCATAGGGAAGTATAGTAAGTCTCGTGTATCACGATATTTTGGACTAACATGATGTCTGCCGGTAGCTGTACACAAACTTTTCGTGTTTCGAAAGTCTAATATCTGTGGACATTAAGATTTAAATAATTTCAGCTTCCCTAACAATAATAATCAATAACACTGCTTTATGAGTTTCTTATTGGTGCTAATATTTTGAAGTAATAAATTAATTGGCCTTCAACTTTCCTTTGGCCACATGTACAAGTACTACTTGTTTGATATTATGATGTACTTTGATTTTTCGGGAATATAATTATATGTAAATTTATGCTAATTTATGCTAATGAGTCGATATCCTATCAACAAATCCTGGGGAGAACACTGCTATGGTTATAGTAGGTTCTATGGTTTGTGTAGGGTCTATGGTTATAGTAGGGTCTATGGTTTGTATAGGGTCTATGGTTATAGTAGGGTCTATGTTTTGAGTAGGGTCTATGGTTTGTGTAGGGTCTATGGTTACACTCGGGTCTATGGTTATAGTAGGGTCTATGGTTATAGTATGGTTATAGTATGGTTATAGTATGGTTATAGTAGGGTCTATGGTTATAGTAAGGACTATGGTTATAGTAGGGTCTATGGTTATAGTAGGGTCTATGGTTATAGTATGGTTATAGTATGGTTATAGTATGGTTATAGTAGGGTCTATGGTTATAGTAAGGACTATGGTTATAGTAAGGACTATGGTTATAGTAGGGTCTATGGTTATAGTAGGGTCTATGGTTTGTGTAGGGTCTATGGTTATAGTAGGGTCTATGGTTATAGTAGGATCTATGGTTATAGTAGGGTCTATGGTTATAGTAGGGTCTATGGTTATAGTAGGGTCTATGGCTATAGTAGGGTCTATGGTTATAGTAGGGTCTATGGTTATAGTAGGGTCTGTGGTTTCTTTACCGAAACTGTCAAATTCATGAAACTTAAATCTGGTAGTATACACAGTGATCCTGCATTGATGCACTGTACATCATAGCTAGACACTGAGATACCCTACTATCCTTGTTGTCTATTGAGTCTACTTTGAAAGTCTCTGATTTTTAGCTACATGTAGACTAGTAACAACTTCAGTTACCTCAACACCATCGCTAAGACTACGAACTCGTCACATGGAACAAATGACACACTTCATGAATTGTACAAGTGCAGTGCTGTCTTTTGTTTACGATACCCGTAAGTATTAATATGTTTTCAAAACTCTGTTAACGGCTAGACACCAAGGACATTTATGTAAGACTAAAAAGTTTATGATGTTGATAAAGCGAGAGTTTAAATCATTATAAACAGAGTGCGCTCGTTACAACTTTTGTCGACTGTCTCGATCAGCTTTTTACGATATAACCTTGCAGGCCTCAAGTTCGTTGTTCTGACTGGCACATTGCGCGCCAAACACTTGCAGAGAAGAGAGGCCACTTCGAGTTAACCTACTACGAATCGACATCATGAAAGTTGACCGAGTTTCAATGGGGCCTGGTATATATACAAATGTACGAATCACACATCACTTCAAATATCACGTGTTTCCGATGTGACGTGCATTTATCTAGAACCGAACAACTGCAGCTTGCAAGAGAAACAATATAAAGTAATGATTAAACTTACTGTCAGAGATAGCATCCAATAGGTTTTATCCGAACGACAGAACGATGACGGGTACAGTTTCGTCTGGTGTTCCAACACAAAGTGTTGAGCTAATCGCTGCAGTCGTCCAACTGGGCTCCACAATCGAATACACTTCCGCCTTCTAAGATAAACGACCAGTCTCGTCACAACGTGAGCGCTGATGTAGATACGATCTCAACTTCAACATCAAACAGTTATCGTTCTACAGAAAGTTCGTCGTTTCGCCTTCACTGATCGAAATAGAAACGAAAAGTTTACTGACTCGAACACCAAAATATTCTAAAATCGTACGCCATTTCAATCCAACCAAATGCATGTCGGGAAAGACTATCATATGTAAATAAGATAGGCGGAGCTCCTGTACGTGAGGGAAACAAGCTGTGGTTAACACATTCATTTCAGCCAGGGATTTGTTAGGATATTTTCCGTGCTTGGTTATAATTTTAAAAGGCCCTCCGATACGCTTTCGTGCTCTAAAAAGCCAATATGGAGAATCAAACGTGGCAAAGGAAGTGATATGCATAGCTTGTGATTAAAAAGTATAACTTCTGAGTTTGCCAAGGTGATCCACTCTAGGCTTTATACTTGTAATTTGTCCATAATGCCAAAGCACAGTGGGTTTTTCGGGATCGATCAGTTTTTACCGCCCGGGGGGGGGGGGGTGACCACAATTTTGGACTCAAAAGGATGCATGGCAATGCATGTCATTAAAATACACCAGTGCCACTAAAAGAGCTAATTTTTCCTCACTCCATACTGGCTTTGTATTCATAGCACTACATAATTCTACATAAGCTTACTGAATTGAAATTGGCTGTGCTGTGTGCAACTATTTTATATTTTGACCAATTTAGTTAGATGAGGTGTAGCCGGGACTTCTATAGTACAAACACAGTGCAAAGTTATGAGGAAAATAATTCGATTTTACATCTCCCCCGGAATATGTTAAATCCATCATTGAGAGACTGTATACTACGGGTAAAATTTTGTCAGCAGACAGCAGATCATAATATAACATTTCCTTGATCTTATAATTTATTTATTTTCTAGGCTATCATGTTGTCAGCAATATACTGGACAACATAGCTAGTAAGTGAACTGAATTAGTAATCAAGTTCTGAAACAGCTGTAGTACAGACAACTTTTTGATGACATTTTTTAATTTCTATTTTGAAATCAATGACATTCATCACATTTCATTATTCAAAACTTGTTCTAAAACATTTTCGTTAAAATTGGCAGTTTGGTCAATGAAGGGAGGGGAGTTTCAAGTCAGTACCATAATTAAACTGAACAATTATGAACAGGACAAACAAGTGTCTTGAAGAGTGCAAGCTGGTCAATGTGTGTACATATATTGACAGTTATTGACATGGGTTTACAATTATATTAATTCCATTTATAATATTGTACTTGATAATTAGCTGAATTAATCTATGGTAATAGTTCATTCAATCAGAGAGATATCCTAGAGCTTTTGGGTACTAAACCATGAATATTTTGTTTGTCCATGAACAGACAATCATACTTCTCATAGGGTTCCTGTCTAAAGAGCTTTATACATGTGAAGCAATGGATTTTGGTTAGCAATTTACCAGATACACTAAGTCTTAAAATTACTGATAATGTAACATGTAAAATTAACTATCCGGTGTGAGGTATTATGCTTTGAGAATAGCATGTCTTTTGCAAGAACAAGAAGAATGTTTCTTGTCAACAGATGAGGGTGGGGGGATTCAGTGTTTTTTATTTGTAGGAGGGCGTTGGTTTGTTTTGTGGATGAATGGCAGGGGGGTCACTATTTTTAAGTACGACACGAACAAAAAGTCACTGGCCCACCCCGGCCGTAAAAACTGATCTCTCCCTTAATTTCATATTGGCGAGTTCTGTTCTCGTAAAGCACAATTAATATAATTATGTGTTGTGAACGCTACAACACAAACTTTACTGACGTACAGGACAGAGAATGTGTTGTACCTACACACATTTCAGACATTGCTTCAATGTTTGGGAACTTTGAGAAGGTTAATTTCAGAGTTGTGAAGTCCTGGAGTTTTCCGTCACTGTTTGTGTTTAATTCGAAGAGAGATTTGTAAACTGTTACAGATGATTTCCATGGCCACAGGTCGTACACTTTGAACTGCTACAAAACATTCCTATCTGTATGAACTACAACAGCACTGTGTATGTTTCAACATTTCGGTCGTCATTTTTTCAACACTGGTGGACAACTGTTGAGTACTATCAGTGTTTGCATATACAATACATACATATTCAATACACAAAACGTAGGTTGGGTACAGGTACAGGTACAGGTACAGGTACAGGTACAGGTACAGGTACAGGTACAGGTACAGGTCAAGTGGCCAACACAAAAATGACTAATATCTACGAGCTGGGTTTTAAGATTTTTAAGAACGGCATTTACATATAAATTTCTGATGTGATCGTATCAGAGTATTTCAGATTGTGTGGAGTGAATTGATAAAAAACCTACTAGTTTTCGGCTATTTACAATCAATGCCTCATCTTCACTAATCCTATATTTCAACAAATTAAACACCTGAATCTAAGAATCTTTATTAAAATTCCCTGCTTAATAACTGAAACTACAAGCCAGGGAAATTTTGCAGCAATATTTAGCACCAGAATTGATACAGAACGATTTTGTTATGTATCTATTTCTATGATTCAAATCCTTTCTTTAACTATCAGAGTTTATAGGCTTGCGTTAATAAAACCATCAAAAGTTCTGATATCATATGGAAAAATATTGGCAAGCGACTATATTTCTTTTTATACATAAATACAGTGATTCATGGACAAACTTAAACGACTTTTGGAGCCAGTAAATACATTGGAGGACATTAAATACACCTCAGTTGCGCAAGTCACCAGAAAATGGTAGTGTCTGTAACATTAACTTGGTATAGTGGCATTACTTTTGCTGATACAGTAAAGTCGCTTCGGCACAACAGAGAACTTTAGGTGTGCTCATCCCTAATTTGTAAAATCTTTTAGTGGTCTGAGGCGAAATACAGTCGTTATGTATGTTTATCTCTTCACACTTACATACAAGAATATATCGATGTACACTTATGGATACAATAGGTTGATGTAAAAATTATTGATGAGATTACCTTTCAAGCCAATACGGAACTTCAAATTTTTGCCCCAAATGCAAGACTAGTGACCTATTGGTTGTGAAATCGACGTTTATTTGTTTTCTAGAGAAACCAGCTTCTCGATAGTCAAAGTACTTTTAGTTAGATCTCTAATATGGATATATTGCTAACTGACTGGCTTAATCGCTGACTCACTCACTCACTCACTCACTCACTCACTCACTCACTCAGAGAATACATGATTGGATAGTAGAGAAGAATTATTACTCTTCTCGTTCTCTCAATTACATCAGAGGCTTGTACCGCGCGTTTCATCTGTATTTCCAATCACGCAAGTTCCCTCAATACAGGCCAATAGTTTACAAATGAAAGTCCAAACTTTTTTTTAGGACAAACTGAATGTGCTAAATGCCAAGAGCTTGTTGGAGATTACCTAACTCATTTATTGACATCATGTCGTAATATGACTGTACAAAGAGGTGTTTTCTGGTCA
Organism: Glandiceps talaboti; assembly: GCF_964340395.1. NCBI lineage: Eukaryota > Metazoa > Hemichordata > Enteropneusta > Spengelidae > Glandiceps > Glandiceps talaboti. Next base: position 23,975,235 of record NC_135562.1, on the reverse strand, counting down.
ACTCTTTTTGATAATATCGACGTTAACTTGGCTATACGTTTGTACAACTTAAATGAAGTTGATTTTACTATCAGTATTTTAGAAGATAGCAAAAACCACTTTAAGCAATCGGACGAATGGCAAATATTTCAAGATATAGATACATGGTTAGACTTTTGATTGACTTATGATGTCATGTTACATTTGTAATTAACTCTTATAATTACCTATTGACTGATATATTTTAACATTAATTTGTGAATTGTGTTTTATCAATCTGGACGTTTGTACAACCTAAACGACGTCGATTTTACTATCAATATGTTAGGAGATAGTAAGTATCATTTTCAGAAACCGAACAAATAGGAAATATTCAAGACCAGATTTAAACCGAATGCCTCCCGTAAGGGAATCACTAATTATGCAAATTACTCATTAAAACTATTAAAAAAAACTATGGTAACAGGCTTTTTTTGACAAGTGTGCTTTCTCAGGTTCATGTATATGCCAAATGATATCATACCAGTATATTGATGGCGCAAATCGAGAGATCTGATTGGTCTAGACATCGAACTAGCACGTCTAAAATTAAGCAATAAACCACCCCCTGGGATGGTATACCACTCGGTTTTGACCAGTGAACGAAATATATGCACGAGCGATAGCGAAAATATTGGAAACAAGATAAGACGCAACATTTTCTGGTTTCATTTGCGCCCCCATCCCTGCACAGACTACAAAGTTTGTGGACGAACAGTGATAATCAAATTTGGACGCGTGCCAACTGTGCATTATCGCTCATTATATTATAGCATTACCAATTCCAGTGAATTTTGTGACGTCATCGCTGTACATTATTACTGATAATGTACTCCATTATTGGGCATCGCGGCCCCGGAACGAGCATAACAATACAAGCTTATGTCTGTAAGGTGAGTATTTAAGAACAGGGAAATTATGGGGTAAACACCAGAGTTACTTGGCTGTGTCGGGACGTCGCGTCGTACATGGCATATATGTACACCATGGCGATGAGATTTAAATTGTTCTGTTCCTTCATACGACTAGGTATTTTTTCGAAATGTATGTTGTTGCTTATGATTGTCATTTCTACTGTTTAAAAATACAACGCATTCCTGAAACAAATTTGTGTTCACAGCAGTTCATTGAAGTGTATACATATGTGTGTGTACGTATACGTACATGTGTGGCTATGATTAGTATTCAGGTTCCGGGCCAAACATGGCAGACGATGTTCAGCGCTGTTTATATTATACGTTGTTTTGCGTTTCTCGGTCTACAAATTCACTGGAATTGGCAAAACTATAAAATAATAACAATAACGTATGCCCTCCCAGTCCATAATGGACTCAAGCAAACTTTGCACTCCATAATGGGCTCGGCTGTCGCCTCGCCCATTATGTCGTTCAAAGTTTGCTTGAGTCCATTATGGGTTGGGAGGGCGTACATTATTGTTTAATTTTAGACGCGCTAGTTCGTTGTCTAGACCAATCAGATCTCTCAATTTGCGCCATCAATATACTGGTATAATATATTAAGCATTATATTGCAGTCCGTACAGGGATGGGGACGCAAATGAAACCAGAAAACATTGCGTCTTATCTTGTTTCCGATATTTTCAATATACTGGTATAATATGGTAGCGATAAACCACCCCTGGGAATGGTCGGAACTCGGTTTTGACCAGTGAACGAAATATAGCGAGTGCATATATTTCGTTCACTGGTCAAAACCTCTTGGTATACTATTCCCAGGAGGTGGTTTATTGCTCAAATAATGCACGGTTGCACTCTGGTTGGCACGCGTCCGAATTTTGATGTTCACTGTTGTTCGTCTACGCGAGCGTTGTAGTTGGCCGCCGGGATATACTGATAGTGAACTCTGCGAATTGTCAGAGGAGGATTTTCTCAATGAGACAATATTTTATGGGAAATTTCGAAAGCAGCCAAGTTATCGCGTATTTGTATAAATCATCGCCTACTAAGGTCAAGGCATGCACACGATCGGTTCTCGTACCGTCTAGTCTCGACAGGAGTGGAAACAAGTGAGCTGTCCTGTCTGTCATAAAAATGAAGCAAGTGTAAGAGCTTACAATGGCCGACTTACCATTGATCTAAATAAAAATTTGTCTGGAATCCTGTCCTAGAGTACCAGTCATCAATTCAAGAGGGAAAACCTCAAACCCGAAAATCTACTGACGTAACTTCCAGTAATAATACTAATATATACATTGTAAATATCAACCTGGCCGGCTGACCGACAGACAGACAGACAGACAGACAGACAGACAGAGATTTGAGGTAATACTAGTCTGTCAAAGACATTGGCTCCAGTATCCTAGTCTGTCAAAGACATTGGCTCCAGTGTTCAAAGTAGTTCAAAGTGTTCAACGACTCGTATCACTCGACGTATAATATACTCAATGTGTAGACGTAAGATTTGAGGTAATACTAATCTGTCTGCCTATCTGTTTGTCTGAATATGTAGTGTGAATCCACTACATATGGCGTAGAATGCCTGCCAATATTCGAAAGTGCAATACTGCAATGACTATATGCAATACTGCAATGACTATATCCAATACTGCGATGACTACATGCGATGACTACATGCGATGACTACACATGCAATGACTACATGAGATGACTACATGCGATATGACTACATGGGATGACTACATGCGATATGACTACATGAGATGACAGCATGCGATATGACTACATGAAATGACTACATGCGATGTGACTACATGAGATGACTACATGAGATATGACTACATGAGATGACTACATGAGATGACTTCATGCGATATGACTACATGCGCTGGCTACATGCGATATGATGCGATATGACTACATGAGATGACTACATGCGATATGACTACATGCGATGGCTACATGCGATATGATGTGATATGACTACATGAGATGACCACATGCGATATGATGCGATATGACTACATGAGATGACTACATGAGATGACTACATGCGATATGACTACATGCGATATGACTACATGAGTCATCCCATCACTATCTGTATAGAAAAAATAAAACATATCTAGTATACCCCCATGAGTATCTGTTTATTTGTTGGTTTATTTAATTATTTTATTTGTCCCTATACTTGTGGTTCTTTTGCTTGTTCATTTGTCATTTATTTGATAGTTTAGAAAAAAATGTCTTGGCAGGGAAATGATGCACAGGTTCGAGTATACTGTTCAACCTGCTCGTACCTCTCCAACCAGGACACTTGTCAAATCATGACAAACAGTTTCAAACACATGTCAGGGACCAGTCAGTTTCATTAGCCTGTGGTACACACACACACACACACACACACACACACACACATATATATATATATTGTATGACTACATGCGTTACATACGTTAACTAACGGAACAACCCGCCAACACTTACTTGTCCGCACCCAATAACCCACACAATAACAACCAACACCTCCACACATGTATATATATATATATATATATATATATATATATATATATATATATATATATATATATATATATATATATATATATATATATATATATATATATATATATATATATTTGTTCTTGTCTCTGTTTCTTTCATAAATGGTTTAAATATTACTTCATGTAAGGGTTCAAACATAACTATACATAAAATTATACATATAATACATGTATTACCTAGCTACCACACTAGTTACAGAACATGCCATGTAAGTGTTTGGCTGTTTCACAATCAGTGCTTCACTTATCTTGCACTTTGGGGCAAAAGTGAACTTGAAGGTTTTGTAATGGTAATCTTCATACTATTGGATAGTTTATAAAAAGAACTTAATCTAAATTGTTCTAGTCTCTTCAGTATGAATTTGTCAGAAGGGATGATATACTTCCTGTTTCAGACACTACATGTATCGACACCACAACTCAAATTCAAGTTTCTATTGTACACTAGGTATGACCTCCTAAAGTGCTCTCACACATCAGTAACTTTACTATACATGCAATATCAATACCCCTATACCAATGTTACAGGCCCACTTTTATAACATGGAAAACTCATTTAAAAAGTTATATTTACTTTAGCTTTTCAATGCTTGGCAATATATATCTCAGAGGCTATGAATAACCTAATAATTGCCTAAAGAGAAACAAAAAACTGCAGATCTGGCAGGGGGGGGGACCCATTGGACTCCATCCCCCAGAGGTCACTCATTCGTTAAACCAACAATAAGATTCACCAAAATTGGAAAAAAAAACTTGAAAAGCTTCAAGGGCAGACCCCCTAGGACCCTCCATAAGAGGTAGACATGTCCAAGCCTCAAATCAAAGTTCTTCCCTCCACCTCTTACTGTCAAGATGCTATGAAACTTTATTTCAAAAATGTTTCAACCATGTGTAGTTGCTTTTTACAATTGTTAGAACTGTCTTGTAAAGCTTGCAAATTATTGTCTGGAAGTGTCTGTTAATAGCCTGAAAATTGGCTTTAAGAGTAAAAGTCCTCCAGGGCTTCTAGGGGGACACCCCCCAGAACCCCCTCCCCCATAAGAGCTAGACATGTTCCAGTGTCAAATCAAAGTTCTTTCCTCCACCTCTTACTGTCAAGTTTCCGATTTGTATTTTCAGTGTGTCATCATACCATGGTATAAAAACTGTCAATGATGTTTATTTAATTGAAAATCAAACATGTATGTATCTTTTTACTCTCTGTATTACCCTGTGCGAAAACCAAACAGAAAATTGTGGCAACAAATGTAGGTATTCAACATTGACGTGAAAAAAATCCGGATATCTCAAAGAAGCAAAGAAAAAAAAGTTGCCACCATAGGCAAAGGAGAAAAAAATAATTCTCAGGCAAGCAGGTGGGTGGGAAAAAAATAATGACGTCCGAACAATCTTCCAAAACTACTCAAGATCCCCAGGATATCGAATGGTCTACCCCTAAGAAATCTCGCGCAAAGAATTGTAGGGGCAAAATTAATTCGACACATACACAAAATTAATTCAGCACATACACAAAATTAATTCAGGACATACACAAAATTAATTCGGGACATACACAAAATTAATTCAGGACATACACAAAATTAATTCGACACATACACAAAATTAATTCAGCACATACAAAAAATTAATTCAGCACATGCAAAAAATTAATTCAGGACATACACAAAATTAATTCAGCACATACAAAAAATTAATTCGGGACATACACAAAATTAATTCGGGACATACATAAAATTAATTCCAGAAATACATAAAATCAATTGTAGACTACATAACAGTGCATACAATTAATCAAAACACATTTAAATAATTCAAGGAATACATAATATTAATTACAACAGTAGTTTCATTATTTCTACATAATCATGATAATTGTGACCAGAACGGGCCCCCATATAAGAAGGGTTACACACTTCCGTTGGAAGCCATCAAAGTTTCTATCATTTATTAGTGATCGCAGGTCTACCAGTAAGGAATGAACACTCGACTGTAAATTACGGATTATGGAGGCTGTGGTCGACATGGAAGCCATGGGCAGATGCTAGACGAAAACAATTCAGCACGAGACAACGGAGGCCACGTGTATTGACCGGTTCATTCTTGACCTGTTTCTTTTTGTTATGGACCGGACAGAATTTACGGCGGGGGGGGGGGGGGAGAAATTGGGAGGGGGGGGCATGAAAAAAATGGGAGGCTTGAAGGGGGTGGCCATGAAAATTCTCATGGTTTAAAAGGGGGCCGCGAAATATTTTGTCATTGAAAAAAAATAATATGTTAGAAAATTTAGCATTGCATGAGATAGCACTTGATATCGCCTTTAATATTGAATATCTACACTTTCATTTATGTATTAAAATGGAAATGTGTACGTTTGTATGTACCTATTTAGTGAAGCATAAAAACACTACTCAAGATTAATTTGATACACCCTGAATTACTCTTATATACTCCAAGTTGTTCACACACACACACACACACACACACACACACACACACACACACACACACACTTACACACACACATATGTATACATACATACATACATACATTTTAGCACTGTGAAAACAGGTTCAGTGTGTAATTACCATCAAGGATACATATGTATGTATATGTATATATATATATATATATATATATATATATATATATATATATATATATATATATATATATATATATATATATATATATATATATATATATATATATATATATATATATTAATAGTAATAGTAATAGTAATAGTAATATACTAGCATAGGACCTGTAATTTATGTGATTAAAAAGTGACCTTTTGGTGAAAAATGTAAATACAAAAACGTCTGTCCAGATTAATTTAGATAGGTGTTTTATTTCTTTCCTTGACACTATTCTTGAGTTTCACTCTCAGACTCACTAGAGTCTGAAAATGTGAGGCAAGACTTGTCTTTCTTTCTATCTAAAACCAGTGAAATTAAACTATTTCCCTCCTCAGCATCATCAAATGCATCTATCTGTACTAAATATTGTAAAGCATTTAGATGTATGCGTGGTGTTAAGTGTTTTTTCATCAGTGACTTTGCACTAACTTTGGTAGTTGCCTTCTGGCCGTATTTTCCTTCAACCTTATCCACAAGTTGCTCACTAAAAACAGTTAACAACAGTCTTTGTGCTTGACTAATTGTTCTTTTCTCTTTCCTTCTTCTTACTTTTCTTTTATTTTCCTTCTTTCTCCTTGTCTTCCTGTGTCGTTCGCTAACAACAACTTGTGGGAATCTTCTTGCAATGATGTCACTTGTATGAGAAACATCATTTTGTTTGGCTTTCACTAAACCAAGCCAATGTTTCAGAGTATCAAGTTTACTTGTTATATATTTGTTTTCACTACCAGCAAATGGCCGCTCACTGTGATTGTCATCAAACAGTTCCCTTCTCCTGTTTTCTAAAAGATCATGCAGTTCTTCTAGACTTTTATGTGAATTCTGAAGATCTTGTTCAGAATTCACATAAAAGTCTGGAAGAACTACATGATCTTTTAGAAAACAGGAGAAGGGAACTGTTTGATGACAATCACAGTGAGCGGAGTATTCCACAACATTCTGAATTTCTTTGCACTTTCATGAAGTCACAAATGTCTTACATTTACATGTGTATTGGTAATGCATTTGGTGTAGGAAAGTGAAAGCTATATTTGTCAGACCTCAGTGTGCATAAAATCCTTAGTTTGCTAGCACTTCATGACATCACAAATGTCTGACATTAGATAGTTATTGTGTTATGAGTATAAATAGATATTTGAATACACTATGTAGGTGATGTGATGTCCTTAGATACTCCCCACAAATGTCCCCACTACAGTTTTTCACAAATCACGCATGTGAATGTGTGTTTACTCTGTGTCTGTGTTTCTGTGTATGTATCAGTGAATGACAGTTAAAACCACCACATCAAATGCCTTGGTATTAAGTGATGACTACTTATGGTGTCTAGTTGGGAAATAAACAAGATTATACCACATGTGTATGATTACATGTATGGTCAAAATGTTTTATTTTGTTTTGTTTTCTAAAAAACTTCCTCTACAACTACTAAGTTGTTTGGGCTGAAATAGTAACATAATAGTAGTACCAAAAGAAATATTACAGTTGTGCTACAGTAACAAAAACATTTGTACTCTTTTTAGTTATTGTAGGGGCAGGATATTGTGCACTTTTTTTTTCTTTTTTTTGGGGGGGGGACATGAAATTTTTATACTTTTGAAAGGGGGGGGCTGTGAAATTTTGGTCACAGTGGATGGGGGGGGGGGCAGGAAAAAAACGAAGTCAGAGATAATTTCTCCCCAGGGCCCCCCTGCCGCAAATTCTGTCCGGTCCCTTAGACAGTACTCCCTAGCCTATTTCATATTAATACTCGCATTATGCATATTGAATAATCTACGAATGGCATAAAGTCATTACAAAATCGCCGCATATTATGTCATCATCTCGCATCGCAGTATTGCATGTAGTCATATCGTATGTAGTCATCTCATGTAGTCACATCGCATGTAGTCATATCACATGTAGTCATCTCATGTAGTCATATCGCATGTAGTAGTCACATCGCATGTAGTCACCTCATGTAGTCATATCGCATGTAATCATCCCATATAGTCATATCGCATGTAGTCATTGCAGTATTGCATATAGTCATTGCAGTATTGCATATAGTCATTGCAGTATTGCATTTTGGGATATTGGCAGGCATTCTACGCTATACTCAATCATTATCGCACAGACAGACACTCTCACAGGCTATTTATTCTCAAACCAATCATTCAATTCATATACCACCAGCATTGAATTCGAAACTGGTCTAAGTTTACATTTTGACTTCATATAAATATAAACAATGTATAGATAAGTGATGGGTGAATGGATGGTAATAACAGCTGTAAAGAATTTCAACACTAACTTCTACTGAAACCAAAAATATTGTTAAAATGGGAAAACAAATTCAAAGCGTGGTAAGGTTGTCTTCGTTGTTAAAATCACACAGACGACTTATTTTTCTCTCTAAATATTCTGAATAGAGTAACCACTAACGAACATATAAACATAATACAATGGTAAGTATATCAAAACGGTTGCAATAACTATCAGAAATAAAACACTTTCAGCTAAGAACAATGCCACTTAAAATTTTAGCTCAGTACCATACTCCACGTACAAGTAACCATTTTAGCTAAGTACCATACTCCACGTATAAGTAACCATTTTAGCTAAGTACCATACTCCACGTACAAGTAACCATTTTAGCTAAGTACGAACCCACAGACAAGTAATCATTTTAGCTAAGTACGAACCCACAGACAAGTAACCATTTCAGCTAAGTACGAACCCACAGACAAGTAACCATTTCAGCTAAGTACGAACCCACAGACAAGTAATCATTTTAGCTAAGTACGAACCCACAGACAAGTAATCATTTGTAGCTAAGTACGAACCCACAGACAAGTAATCATTTTAGCTAAGTACGAACCCACAGACAAGTAACCATTTCAGCTAAGTACGAACCCACAGACAAGTAATCATTTTAGCTAAGTACGAACCCACAGACAAGTAATCATTTGTAGCTAAGTACGAACCCACAGACAAGTAATCATTTTAGCTAAGTACGAACCCACAGACAAGTAATCATTTTAGGTACGAGCCCACAGACAAGTAATCATTTTAGCTAAGTACGAACCCACAGACAAGTAACCATTTCAGCTAAGTACGAACCCACAGACAAGTAATCATTTTAGCTAAGTACGAACCCACAGACAAGTAATCATTTTAGCTAAGCACGAACCCACAGACAAGTAATCATTTTAGCTAAGCACGAACCCACAGACAAGTAATCATTTTAGCTAAGCACGAACCCACAGACAAGTAATCATTTTAGCTAAGCACGAACCCACAGACAAGTAATCATTTTAGCTAAGTACGAACCCACAGACAAGTAATCATTTTAGCTAAGTACGAACCCACAGACAAGTAATCATTTCAGCTAAGTACGAACCCACAGACAAGTAACCATTTCAGCTAAGTACGAACCCACAGACAAGTAATCATTTTAGCTAAGTACGAACCCACAGACAAGTAATCATTTTAGCTAAGCACGAACCCACAGACAAGTAATCATTTCAGCTAAGTACGAACCCACAGACAAGTAATCATTTTAGCTAGGTACGAGCCCACAGACAAGTAATCATTTTAGCTAAGTACGAACCCACAGACAAGTAATCATTTTAGCTAAGTACGAACCGACAGACAAGTAACCATTTTAGCTAAGTACGAACCCACAGACAAGTAACCATTTCAGCTAAGTACGAACCCACAGACAAGTAATCATTTCAGCTAAGTACGAACCCACAGACAAGTAATCATTTTAGGTACGAGCCCACAGACAAGTAATCATTTGTAGCTAAGTTCGAACCCACAGACAAGTAACCATTTCAGCTAAGTACGAACCCACAGACAAGTAATCATTTTAGGTACGAGCCCACAGACAAGTAATCATTTTAGCTAAGTTCGAACCCACAGACAAGTAACCATTTTAGGTACGAGCCCACAGACAAGTAACCATTTCAGCTAAGTACGAACCCACAGACAAGTAATCATTTTAGCTAAGTACGAGCCCACAGACAAGTAACCATTTCAGCTAAGTACGAACCCACAGACAAGTAATCATTTTAGCTAAGTACGAACCACAGACAAGTAACCATTTCAGCTAAGTACGAACCCACAGACAAGTAATCATTTTAGGTACGAGCCCACAGACAAGTAATCATTTGTAGCTAAGTTCGAACCCACAGACAAGTAACCATTTTAGCTAAGTACGAACCCACAGACAAGTAATCATTTTAGCTAAGTACGAACCGACAGACAAGTAATCATTTTAGCTAAGTACGAACCCACAGACAAGTAATCATTTTAGCTAAGTACGAACCCACAGACAAGTAAACATTTTAGGTAAGTACGAACCCACAGACAAGTAATCATTTTAGGTACGAGCCCACAGACAAGTAATCATTTGTAGCTAAGTTCGAACCCACAGACAAGTAACCATTTTAGCTAAGTACGAACCCACAGACAAGTAATCATTTTAGCTAAGCACGAACCCACAGACAAGTAATCATTTTAGCTAAGCACGAACCCACAGACAAGTAATCATTTTAGCTAAGCACGAACCCACAGACAAGTAATCATTTTAGCTAAGCACGAACCCACAGACAAGTAATCATTTTAGCTAAGCACGAACCCACAGACAAGTAATCATTTTAGCTAAGCACGAACCCACAGACAAGTAACCATTTTAGCTAAGCACTAATATTTATGACTTTATATTCGTCTCAATCTAAGAAAGTTATTACCTTGCTTTGTGTTCATTTATTTCTTTGTTATTTTTAGGCAGCTATCCACATATAAGAGATACTTATAAATGTCGATCGCTGTCAATAAACAGCTTGAATACTAGTATATTGGTTCATGGTTAGATTGTACAATGTGTTGTAATGCTGACAGCTATATCCCAAACGGATACCATATCTTTGTTGTTGTCTTCTTCACGTGATGTATAATTTCGCCTGCAGTGAGTCGGTATCTTTTGATTGGCCAGCCGTGACGTCACGGTCCAGCCATCTCAGACGTGTCTATAGAAATGATAGTGTAGTCATTCAATCGTGACTGCCCCCAGCATTTCACTTTATCACTAAATCAGCACACTCTCAACCCACGGCTGATTTGAAGTGCACTCTGTATTATAATTGATATTAAAACTATCAAACAGATTTATCAATCTATGTCAGGACAAAATAGTTTTCGTAGTAAATTTATATTTGATCCATATCACATTCAACATAGCTGGAGGAGAGCTTCACCCAACATTGGATGAACATAGCCTTAACAAACTAAGTAAATAAGAAACTAACATAGATCCACTCAGAGAGAGAGAGAGAGAGATCAGACTGTGGTTTAATTATATAATTGAGATATTTTTGTTTCGTATAGTAATTTCCACATTTCAAGTTTTGAAAGAGCAAGAGATGAATAAATCTGGTAATATGATAGAGATAATAGGGTGATATTATAACGACTCAGTCATATGACATCGATTATGGAAAACTATGTGTGTGTGTGTGTGTGTGTGTGTGTGTGTGTGTGTGTGTGTGTGTGTGTGTGTGTCTACATGCCTTCATCATAGGACAGCGCGGTCTTCAATTGATTTCAATACTTTATATACACATGCGATTTTATCAGGAATTTCACCGAGCGTGACAATATCACTTTTCAATACCCAATATTTTAGGTAGATAAATTTGCTTTGTCGAAGAAACGGCATCGTTGTTTACCAAAATCCTTGTTATTTTGAACTCCATGTACTATCGGATATTAAGGATCACGTCGACGCACTGTTCCACTTGATTTACAGTCAAATAAATCAATACATATTCACATATCCTGTTCGAAGTTTATAACCAGATTTAAACTGAATGCCTCCCGTAAGGGTAAGACCTACATATTGTTCGGATGCGAAATTCTTTAGGTATTATACACGATGTACTCCTTAACTGGAAATAACTATATCCACTATATGAGTTTTTTGGCGTGCATAGTTAATATATTGCCTAATTATCGAAAAGTCATTAATTATGCAAATTAAGGAGTAAGGTTACAAGCGACATCAACAAGTTTTAAAGGACACATCATGACATGCACTTCAATGCATTTACTATTGCCTAATTATCAAAAATGATTATTTATGCCAATTAAACATCACGATTAAAAACTACATAAAAAAACTACAACAAACACGTGTGATTTGTTATGGTTTATGTATGGTAAATGAAATTGAAGTTTGCATTCATAAGATATAGCCTAATTACCGAAAATCATTAATTATGCAAATTAGTCATTAAAACTAAAAACTATACCAACAGGATATGTATTATCTGGAATTTGAAGTGTGCTTTCTTAAGATTTACATATTAATTACTAAATATCGTTAACTATGCAAATTACTCAACAGACTTTATAGGACAAAAGCGTAACATAACCATGCGGGAGGTAAAAATGAGGGGTTTTTAATGTGTGGTTTCAATTTACTAGTACTTTGACGCCAGATAATGTGTTGTACTAATGTGGTAAAACGGATTACTCATAGTTTAATTCTGATTGCATTTTCAATTTATCACACCTCATATACACAAGCCGACAGTCTGTCTGTCTGTCTGTCTGTCTGTCTGTCTGTCTGTCTGTCTGTCTGTCTGTCTGTCTGTCTGTCTGTCTGTCTGTCTGTCTGTCTGTCTGTCTGTCTGTCTGTCTGTCTGTCTGTCTCTCTCTCTCTCTCTCTCTCTCTCTCTCTCTCTCTCTCTCTCTCTCTCTCTCTCTCTCTCGTTTTCATTGCTACGGGAACTTAAACACACTTTCATTTAATTTATTGTCAGTAAAGATACTTTCCATACCCGAAAGTCCATATTATATAGCAGACATATAAATATATTAAACTAATTTAACTCTTTTTAGCATATCATGAACGAGATGTTAATTTTATTCATTGAGTACTGCCTTTGTAAACAATGTTATCTATCAAGATCGTCTTCACATTTATCGCCTATAAACTTTCCGAGATTTCCTCCTGTTGCTAGCTCGCCCTCTACGGTCGTGTAAACTGCGCTTGTACATGTAGTGTTGTATATTTGCACACCAGAAATGTATTTTTTATTTCATCACGTACAAGAAAGACAAGAGAATAAATATTACCAGATTTAAACTGAATGTCTTCCGTAAGGGCTGTCTTGACTGTTTTGTTCCTACGCACAATAATTGCTGGAATGCAAAAATCTTGCCTACAGTACAGATATACCCCTCAGCTCAATTGACAAAAAGGCGTGTTGCCAGACTATAAGGACTTTGTGATATCAACCTAAGTATGTAGTGGAACGGGCGTAGTGGTTTTTGGAATGTACAGAGATACACATACAGACATACGTACATTTACCTATGCATACATGTTAGGATTACTTATTGGTATCATTTGAACGTTATAAATGAACTTTTGTTTAGAGTTTTCTTTGATGTATTCATCGTACTATCTGTATCTGAATATTACATTAAAATTCCAAACAGAAATTAGGAAACTGCATAAACCACATTTGAATGCAGTCCTTTCCAGTCTTGCGAAAAATTTGAAATTAAACAGAAAAAATATCTTCAACGAGTGAAAAAGAAAGAATTTCAAGTTTATGAAGAAGGAAATGGTCGTCAATGTCGGTAGTTTACCGCAAACACGAGAGGGTACAAATCAATGGCATAGTACTAGTAGAATTACACCTAGCAACTAGCAATTTCATGAATTATGCAAGAAATTTAGATTTACCATTGTCGCAAACTACGGCCTCTTTTACGGCACCGTCCAAAACGTGCCGTTTCGCAGTATGGTGGAAGAAATAACAACCCTGGTTTGCGAGAATGAGATTTACAACTGTGATTTTTAAATCCCAGTAAAAGTTAGTGGTCGAAAATGTTGTTCAAATACATTTTAGCTATTCTCAGTACAGGAAAGCTTGCCTTCCTTCAGTTAACCCGGCCTTCCCGATCCCTAATACACACCCGGAATACACACTCGTTTCCATGGCAAATAATAAACTAAATTCAAACCCTCGTAACATCGCTAGTACGCATCGAAAAGTTTACATACTTTATGGTAAGCTTGATACAGGTCTATACTTTATGGTAAGCATGATACAAATCTATACTTTATTGTAAGCATGATACAGATCTATACTTCATGGTAAGCATGCCACAGATCTATACTTCATGGTATTAAAGCATGATACAGGTCTATACTTCATGGTAAGCATGATACAGGTCTATACTTTATGGTAAGCATGATACAGGTCTATACTTTATGGTAAGCATGATACAGGTCTATACTTCATGGTATTAAAGCATGATACAGGTCTATATTTTATGGTAAGCATGATACAGGTCTATACATCATGGTAAGCATGATACAGGTCTATACTTTATGGTATTAAAGCATGATACAGGTCTATACTTCATGGTAAGCATGATACAGGTCTATACTTTATGGTATTAAAGCATGATACAGGTCTATACTTTATGGTAAGCATGATACAGGTCTATACTTAATGGTAAGCATGATACAGGTCTATACTTCATGGTAAGCATGATACAGGTCAATACTTTATGGTATTAAAGCATGATACAGGTCTATACTTTGTGGTAAGCATGATACATGGTAAGCATGATACAGGTCCATACATCATGGTAAGCATGATACAGGTCTATACATCATGGTAAGCATGATACAGGTCTATACTTTATGGTATTAAAGCATGATACAGGTCTATACTTCATGGTAAGCATGATACAGGTCTATACTTTATGGTAAGCATGATACAGGTCTATACTTTATGGTATTAAAGCATGATACAGGTCTATACTTTATGGTAAGCATGATACAGGTCTATACCTTATGGTAAGCATGATACAGGTCTATACATCATGGTAAGCGTGATACAGGTCTATACTTTATGGTATTAAAGCATGATACAAGTCTATACCTTATGGTAAGCATGATACAGGTCTATACTTTATGGTAAGCATGATACAGGTCTATACTTTATGGTATTAAAGCATGATACAGGTCTATACTTCATGGTAAGCATGATACAGGTCTATACTTTATGGTAAGCATGATACAGGTCTATGCTTATGGTAAGCATGATACAGGTCTATACTTTATGGTATTAAAGCATGATACAGGTCTATACTTTATGGTAAGCATGATACAGGTCTATACTTAATGGTAAGCATGATACAGGTCTATACTTCATGGTAAGCATGATACAGGTCTATACTTTATGGTATTAAAGCATGATACAAGTCTATACTTCATGGTAAGCATGATACAGGTCTATACTTTAGTGTAAGCATGATACAGGTCTATACTTCATGGTAAGCACGTTACAGGTCTATACTTTATGGTAAGCATGATACAGGTCTATACTTTATGGTAAGCATGATACAGGTCTATATTTTATGGTAAGCATGATACAGGTCTATACTTAATGGTAAGCATGATACAGGTCTATACTTAATGGTAGCATGATACAGGTCTATACTTTATGGTAAGCATGATACAGATCTATACCTTATGGTATTAAAGCATGATACAAGTCTATACTTCATGGTAAGTATGATACAGGTCTATACTTTATGGTAAGCATGATACAGGTCTATATTTTATGGTAAGCATGATACAGGTCTATACTTTATGGTAAGCATGATACAGGTCTATACTTTATGGTAAGCATGATACAGGTCTATACTTTATGGTAAGCATGATACAGGTCTATACTTTATGGTAAGCATGATACAGGTCTATACTTTATGGTAAGCATGATACAGGTCTATACTTCATGGTAAGCATGATACAGGTCTATACTTTATGGTAAACATGATACAGGTCTATACTTTATGGTAAGCATGATACAGATCTATACTTTATGGTATTAAAGCATGATACAGGTCTATGCTTTATGGTAATAAAGCATGATACAGGTCTATACTTTATGGTAAGCATGATACAGGTCTATACTTTATGGTAAACATGATACAGGTCTATACATCATGGTAAGCATGATACAGGTCTATACTTTATGGTATTAAAGCATGATACAGGTCTATTCTTTATGGTAAGCATGATACAGGTCTATACTTTATGGTAAGCATGATACAGGTCTATACTTTATGGTAAGCATGATACAGGTCTATACTTTATGGTATTAAAGCATGATACAGGTCTATACTTTATGGTAAGCATGATACAGGTCTATACTTTATGGTATTAAAGCATGATACAGGTCTATACTTCATGGTAAGCATGATACAGGTCTATACTTTATGGTATTAAAGCATGATACAGGTCTATACTTTATTGTAAGCATGATACAGATCTATACTTTATGGTAAGCATGATACAGGTCTATACTTTATGGTAAGCATGATACAGGTCTATACCCTATAGTAAGCATGATACAGGTCTATACTTTATGGTAAGCATGATACAGGTCTTTACTTTATGGTAAGCATGATACAGGTCTATTCTTTATGGTAAACATGATACAGATCTACACATTATGGTAAGCATGATACAGGTCTATACTTTATGGTAAGCATGATACAGGTCTATTGTTTATGGTAAGCATGATACAGGTCTATACTTTATGGTAAGCATGATGCAGGTCTATACTTTATGGTAAGCATGATACAGGTCTATACTTTATGGTAAGCATGATACAGGTCTATACTTTATGGTAAGCATGATACAGGTCTATACTTTATGGTAAGCATGATACAGGTCTATTCTTTATGGTAAGCATGATACAGGTCTATACTTTATGGTAAGCATGATGCAGGTCTACACTTTATGGTAAGCATGATACAGATCTATACTTTTGGTAATAAAGCATGATACAGGTCTATACTTTATGGTAATAAAGCATGATACAGATCTATACTTTATGGTAAGCATGATACAGGTCTATACTTTATGGTAAACATGATACAGGTCTATACTTTATGGTAAGCATGATACAGATCTATACTTTATGGTATTAAAGCATGATACAGGTCTATACTTTATGGTAATAAAGCATTATACAGGTTTATACTTTATGGTAAGCATGATACAGGTCTATACTTCATGGTAAGCATGATACAGGTCTACACTTTATGGTAAGCATGATACAGATCTATACTTTTGGTAATAAAGCATGATACAGGTCTATACTTTATGGTAATAAAGCATGATACAGATCTATACTTTATGGTAAGCATGATACAGGTCTATACTTTATGGTAAACATGATACAGGTCTATACTTTATGGTAAGCATGATACAGATCTATACTTTATGGTATTAAAGCATGATACAGGTCTATACTTTATGGTAATAAAGCATTATACAGGTCTATACTTTATGGTAAGCATGATACAGGTCTATACTTCATGGTAAGCATGATACAGGTCTATAATTTATGGTAAGCATGATACAGGTCTATACTTAATGGTAAGCATGATACAGGTCTATACATCATGGTAAGCATGATACAGGTCTATACTTTATGGTATTAAAGCATGATACAAGTCTATACCTTATGGTAAGCATGATACAGGTCTATACTTCATGGTAAGCATGATACAGGTCTATACTTTATGGTATTAAAGCATGATACAGGTCTATACTTTATGGTAAGCATGATACAGGTCTATACCTTATGGTAAGCATGATACAGGTCTATACATCATGGTAAGCGTGATACAGGTCTATACTTTATGGTATTAAAGCATGATACAAGTCTATACCTTATGGTAAGCATGATACAGGTCTATACTTCATGGTAAGCATGATACAGGTCTATACTTTATGGTATTAAAGCATGATGCAGGTCTATACTTCATGGTAAGCATGATACAGATCTATACTTTATGGTACTAAAGCATGATACAGGTCTATACTTTATGGTAAGCATGATACAGGTCTATACCTTATGGTATTAAAGCATGATACAGGTCTACACTTCATGGTAAGCATGATACAGGTCTATACTTTATGGTATTAAAGCATGATACAAGTCTATACCTTATGGTAAGCATGATACAGGTCTATACTTCATGGTAAGCATGATACAGGTCTATACTTTATGGTATTAAAGCATGATGCAGGTCTATACTTCATGGTAAGCATGATACAGATCTATACTTTATGGTACTAAAGCATGATACAGGTCTATACTTTATGGTAAGCATGATACAGGTCTATACCTTATGGTATTAAAGCATGATACAGGTCTATACTTCATGGTAAGCATGATACAGGTCTATACTTTATGGTATTAAAGCATGATACAGTTCTATACTTTATGGTAAGCATGATACAGATCTATACTTTATGGTAAGCATGATACAGGTCTATACTTTATGGTAAGCATGTAAAAGATAAATAGAAGTTTGAAGGAGTGGGGGAGGGTATGGGAGGGGGGTTCCACCTAGTCCATGGGCCAGAGGGGTTACCATGGACATGCAAGTTAAGCAAGGACTTTATTATCCATTATATATTTGGAAAGCCTAGGAAATTTCCTTTCTAATGATATGTTTGCCATACAGATGCCAAGAAATAAAAAAAATTGGGAGCTTCAAATAGCCGAATTTTGAAAAATCGACAATTTTTCTGCAAAATGACATATAAACTTTCCAAATTTTTTTAATAACATGATCTGATACACATATGGGGTGTTTTATTATTCAGTTGAATGAGCTGAACATGAAAAGTAGGTTAACATTGAATATTTGAGGTTTATTAATGATTTCCCCCATTAAAACCAACATAACCAATTATTTTGAAATACCCACAGAAGGAAACGTTAACAGGTAGATGAACTAAGTTAGCTGTCTTTTCAACGGCGAGAGCTACTCCAGTCACATGGCTGATCGAGTTTTCAAGTTCAAAGCAACCCGACATCAACTTCCACAGTGAGTTACAGAAAACCTCAAGACACCTCAAGTCGATCCATAGCGATCCCAAACTAACACAGTCTTCTGGTAAGCAGTATTTAAAGATCCATTTGATAGTGAATACGAACCCTTTCATGTCTATACACATTTATACTGTGAAAAGTAGGACCGGAAGTACGCCATTTTATTCAAAATAATCGTCAACTTGAAGCACAACATAGAACTTAGAAGATAACCTCGTTCAAGAACCATCTATAAAATGCCTTCAGATTTCAGACTACGAGAACCATTGCCACTTCATGGCAATATAGCTGAGAACTGGAGATGTTTCAAACAAGATTTTGAAATTCTTCTGCTGGCCCAGGAAGCTGATAAAAAGCCAGATGGTGTCAAAATAACCAGACTATTCACATTTGAGTAGCATAAGTTGCAATCTTGGTGATACCTTGTGTAAATCCCTCATATCGCCGATGCACTCAGCAGAGCTTATGTCGATGACAAGTCAGAACCAGGTGGATCCAAAGACATATTTGTACACTCAGTGATGACATACTATCCTGCCTCTACACGGAAGATGTATGAGTACAAGTCATCAACCATACAAGATGAAACATCACAACTCATCAAGAAGTATCTAGTCAATGGATGACCACACAGACATTGCTAACCACCAAAGCTACATCCATACTATAACCTAAGAGATGAAATCTATGAAGAGGGTGACCTACAGTTTTTGTCAAACCGACTAATCATCCCAAAGACAGAACGACCTTTCGCACTCGAAAAGTTACATGCAGGTCACCAAGGGATTGAGAAAACAAAGAGTTTTGCTAGAGGCATCCTGTACTGGCCAGGGATGGGCAAAGATATTGATGACATCGTATTAAACTGCAAAGTTTGCCAGAAGTTCTGACACAATAACAGGAAAGAACCAATCAAACAACATGAGATCCCAGATGGCCCTTGGCAGAAGTTAGGAGCCGATATTTTCACATTCAGCGGCAGAGATTGTGTCATCTTGGTTGATTATGATTCGGAGTATCGAAGTATTCAAAGAAGACCGCAAGTTTAGTCATTCCAGCCATGAAAATCATCTTTGCTCATCACGTAATTCCTGAAACAGTAATAGCTGATAACATGCCATTTGGTGCAGCTGAATTCAGAGAGTTTGCAGAAAGATGGATCTTTAAGCTCTGCACATCAAGCCCAAGATATTGACAGAGCAATGGTAAAGCTGAGAAGTATGTTGGTATAGTAAAGATGATGTTACGAAAATGCAAGGAAGATAGCACAGATCCTAAACTAGCATTACTGTGGTACAGAAACACTCCTATAATCGGCATAAGAAACAGCCCTGCACAGATGCTGTTCAGTAGGAGACTCAGAGATGACATACCTGTGAAGCAGACACTGTTTAGACCAAAACTAGCAAGCGATAGTAATCAAGAACAGCAAGCAAAGTTTTACAATAGAGGTGCGAGAGCTAGACCCAACTTTGGGAAGGGAGAATCAGTGAGAGTGAATCTTGATCCAGACAGCAAAGAGTGGATTCCCGCAATAGTAGAAGAGAAGTATTCCGCTACAAGAAGCTATGTCATCACAACCAATCAAGGACGAACTGTGTGTTGTAACGAGCACATGGTGAATAGAACAGCAGAGAAAGTCACCATCAACCCGCCTTATCCAGACATCAAAGTTGCTGATGTAAAACCACCAGATGTTACTGTGAAAGAACCAGGAGGACAACCACCACCACAAACAACTGCCTCACCTCAGTCACAGCAAAGTGGAGATAAGAACATCGCAGAGGACCGTCAAGTGACCAGTATGGAAGGACTGTGTGGTAATTACTACAAGCAGTGTCAAGAAGAAGCCACCTGGAAAGGGGAGTGTGATAGAATATGGTTAAACTATTCGTGGACACTGTATTGACATATATCGATGGACACTACACAATATATCTATCGGACATTATAACTGTATACATCATTACCAAGTTAACTCTATACTCTCTATGGACAGCACCTTCTTACATGCAATAGTTGCCATTCTATGAGGTATCGCTGTTATTGTATTTTTACCTAGTTCCGCTATGTTCTTACTAAAGTAAGTTCGTTATTTCTGTAATCGTTGTGTCTGTCGCACATCACAAGTCGGAATTAGTGAAAATGGCAGTTCTTGTTTGGCTATCAGATATTCAATATTTATCTTTATTTTCATTTCTGCTATTTCGTTATCACCCTTCAAGTACTACTTATACCAAGGGCTTTCACCAAGTGACTGCCCGCCGCTGGTTTCGCTAAACATATGTCTTTGAATTCGAAATTGAATCTCGAACGTGTGTCGGGTGACCCTAAAACGAATGACAACCTGAATGACGGAAAACGAATGACAGCATTTCTAGGTGGTAAACAGTGGAATGACACCCTTTTCTACATTCAGTTAGTTGAATGACACCCTCTGCACTGTAAAACCAGTGGAATGACAGCCGCCACTCTATAAAATAAGTGGAATGACAGCATTTTTAATGCTTTAGAACTGGAATGACAGCATTTCTAGGTGGTAAACAGTGGAATGACACCCTTTTCTACAATCAGTTAGTTGAATGACACACTCTGCACTGTAGAACCAGTGGAATGACAGCCGCCACTCTATAAAATAAGTGGAATGACAGCATTTTCAATGCTTTAGAACTGGAATGACAGCATTTCTAGGTGGTAAACAGTGGAATGACACCCTTTCCTACAATCAGTTAGTTGAATGACACCCTCTGCACTGTAGAACCACTGGAATGACAGCCGCCACTCTATAAAATAAGTGGAATGACAGCATTTGTAATGCTTTGGAACTGGAATGACAGCATTTCTAGGTGGTAAACAGTGGAATGACACCCTTTTCTACAATCAGTTAGTTGAATGACACCCTCTGCACTGTAGAACCACTGGAATGACGTCTGATGTCTGCAGTAGTTTATAGCAAAAAACGTATGTGGGTGTTTCGATAAAAGTGAAAAATTGAGGTGACCTTGTAATTAGACTATGACCTTGACCTTGGATTGAGACGACATTGTGATAAGTGTGTTGCCCGTCCCCTAAAACATACAGACACTTCCATCATATCTGTAGCACTTCAGGACCCTGCAATATTCAGTACCTTCATATTATGGTGAACTTGCTACCAGTTGTCTTGGTAACAGAAGTTTGTAATAAAAGCAGCTCATCATATGCATTTGCTGAATTTTTCCTGAAAGACTATATAATTTGCTATTTTCTGAGCGATTTTCATCTGTAAAGATCATGTGTGATATTCCGACGGTATTGTGATAATTACAAATAATTAAGATGACCTTGATTTTTTTTTACTATGACCTTGACCTTGGAACGAAAGAATCATGTAATCAGTGAATTGCTTGTCCCAAAACCCTATATACAAACACTTACATTATATCAATAGCACTTTCAGATTAGTATATTAACACTTTAATTGGGGATATTGACAGCAGTTGCCTTGGTAACAGCTTTTTGCTACAAAACAACTTCATATATACTTTTTTCACGTTTTAAGAAAAGATTGTATGTTTTTTTGACTATTTTCTGACTGACTTACAGCTTACAGAAAAGTTTCAATAAATGTTTCGATAAAAGTCCAACAAATTAAGTTGACCTTGAATTTTGACTATGACCCTGAGCCTGAATCGAAAAGACCATGTAATGATTGAGTTCCCTGTCCCCTAAAATATATATATTTATAAACATACTTTAATTGTAATTATGCCATTTCTGGGGCACGAGATATGGCATATTTAATGTTTTAGCATCCTTCAAAATAATGTCATTGTTACTATGGAAACCGTCGCCTGTGAGTTTGCACAAGAGAATCCAGAGGGGCAACATCAGTTTTCTGAAGGCCTAGATGTTACTCTAACCAAAAATACTGCCTAAATTTGTACTTCAAGCCGGGCAATTTTTTCTCTCTCAAAATTTCAGCTTTGGCGCCCTGACTAATAACACTAAGTAACATTTATAACAGTTTCTTTTGGTGTTTTTATCACTTGGAAATATACTATTTTTTGCAAGTATTTTCAGTGTTTTAGTTATCTTGCACAGATTGGCCGATGAATAAACGTATACAGATCAACTATGTTATGATACATATATTGAGTTGGACTTGCCCAACGTCGTCAATGATGTCACGTTACTTCTAGAGTTAATTACTCATTGGTTGCCATGGTTTTTGTACATCTCTATGAAGACGTATTCAATAACTCCGCCACAGAATGAATAAAGGCTATTATGAGTAAAATGTTGGCAGTTTGTATCAAAATGAAAGGTCAAATATTTGTGACGACCTCGATTAGCCAAAAAGCTTGTAACAAGTGTGTAAACAAAAAGCCTATATAGTTCGACAACTTCTAATGTACTATATAATAGGCTATTCCTATTCAACATTTTGCCCATATCCCCGTCGACCAATTTATCATCACAGAGTGTCAATTTTCAGTCTTACATCCACACATAAAATGACCAATTTCTAACCCAAATCACCCTGCACAAAATAAATTGCCATTTCCATGTTTGCACTAGTGTCAACTGAGCTTCGTTTGTTGCCTTGCCGCATTTAATTGATGAAGGTACACGCGATTTAGAAAGCATGTAGCTGTATGTCAATATACCAACTCAATAACCTGATCCAATTATGCATGTTAAACACTAGTATTGAACGGCAAGCATACAACAAATGATGATTGTATGGATGTATATTTAAGGCAGAATGGCGATGCTTGAAATATATAAAACTTAAAAATGTTGTCAGAACAAGAAAATAAATGTTTCGTTTCTTAGTCAAAACGAATGGTATAGTAATAATCATCTTTACAAACCAATACAATATAAATTACACATATACTTGCAATTGCAACATTTCGATGAAAGCTTCGGATGAAAAGTAAAAGTTGATACTAATTTTTTCCGAATTTTACATAATATTAAACGTAAGTAATTTCAATCACAAGTTTGACCGTAATAAACGTACAGGGATAAATGAACTCACGTCAAACAACTACATAAAACACTGCATTCTGATACAATAAAATGCTTGGACATGAGGTTATTCGTATTTTTTACCTTCCGTAAGGTAGGTTATATATTAGGGGTGAAAGGTGCGCGCGCGCGCGCGCGTGTGTGTGTGTGTCACCATTTTCTAAAAAACCGACTGACTCAATTCAAACGAAATTTGGTACACGTAATCTGTAGGGCAATGGTAAGAACTGGTTAGATTCTAGTAAACATCCCATATTAATGAGCAATTTGCGTAATTAATTAATTAATTAATTAATTAATTAATTAGGCTATATCTCAAGAATGTATGCTTCAAATTCAATATAATTTGATACATACATTTGCCACACCTAAGCGCATCTGTCCTGAAAATATTATCGATGTAGCTTTTAGTTTTAATAAGATATTAGCATTTTTTGGCAATTAGACATGTAGGCCACACAAAAAAAGTTGTTGTTTCTGGTCACAAAACGTTGTCTAAAATGGTGCGACGACGCAAATAATTTTGTTCATGATTAGTTCTGCAGGTGTCTTCCCCGAAGGAGCAATTGATGTAGGAGCAGTTATTTTGTGTTTTCCCTTCGATCTGCAGTCTGCATTGGCTGGACAAACACGAAAAAAAAAGATCGAAGCGGGGTATTTAAGTGATGCACACTGACCAGAAACAATTCTTTTCATTCTTGGCCTTAAAAACTCCTGCCATGAGATCTATGCTCCAACGTTCTATAAAAGCTTCACATTATTACATGTTGTGGTTGGCCATAAGATCGCATCTGCAGGCAATCATGCTGGAGAATTCACCTACATAACTTAATATGATCTGTTCACTATTTCAAAATTGAAAATCTTGTTTTTACTGCGATACTCCAGCATCCGAGCAGCCTAGGAAGTTGCCGGTGAAAAATGTTCCAATGCTGGTGAATTCTATAAATATGAGCATTCAGCAGGTGACATTCTAATTTTACTGGTAAATAGACGGTGAAATTTCAAATTTCCGGCATTTTACCAGCAATTTTGCAAGTAATTTATACCTGGCAGTGTAGACGAAATATCCTGACTGACATACTCCAAAGTATCAAAACATATGAAGACAGAAAACATTGTTGACGTTAGTTTTGATTGACACTTCCTAATAGATAACAATGGACGTGAGTAGTGTACTCAAATTTGTTAGGTTTGTTGTTGTAACATGATTATGTCGGCAAGCCTTTGATTTCGACACAATTTTCCCTTTTCTGGTTTTTCATTGGCTACCCCCATTTCACCCTGACATTAGGGATTTTAAAAATTTTAGTTCAACGTCTCTCCACAAATCATGACAGTTTGACGGTGGTGGCCAGTCCCTTGGTGAAAGCCCTTGGTACAACTAGTACTTAAATGGTGATAACAAAATAGCAGATATTAAAATAAAGATAAATATCTGATAGCCAAACAAGAACTGTCATTTTCATTATTTCCGAGTTATTGCTACTGCTCAGAAAAATGGCGAGGGTCGGTATTAAATCCAACCTATGATAACTCTTACAAATGCTCAGAGATGGTAGGAACAATTGCTGGACGAATCATCAAGAATGACTCAGCTAATGCACGAGTCAATGTCAACCCCCACCCTCCCCACCTCGGGGCATAGTGGGGGATTTGGAAATTAGTCTTATAAAACTTGTCAAATGCCCCACCCCCTGGGGCAAGACATTCTGGAAAACCACCACCTAAAACAAGTAAAACTCCCAACATTTCCCCCCACCCCAATGGATGGGGCATTCAAAAATTCTGGCTGACACACAACCACTCTTTTACGTCCGTGAAAATGACTAGGGAGGTCAATATTAGGCAATTGCCCCACCCCCTCGGGCATTGTTTCATGGCAAACACGACCTAATCCCGCACATTTGTCCCGTATCGCCCGAGGTGGGGTCCCTTGGGCATTACATTGACTCGTGCATAACGATATCAGAAACGAGGCTAAAGTAACTATATTTCTATTTTTTCTTCCGTAAGGAAGAGATGTATTTGTGGGTGAAAGTCTGTGTTTGTGTTTGTGTTTGTGTTTGTGCTTGTGTTTGTGTTTGTGTTTGTGTTTGTGTTTGTTTGTTTGTTTGTTTGTGTGTGTGTGTGTGTGTGTGTGTGTCTGTCTGTCTGTCTGTCTGTCTGTCTGTCTGTCTGTCTGTCTGTCTGTCTGTCTGTCTGTCTGTTTTTTTATTTATTTATTTAATTTATTTAAAACACTGCATCCATAAATGGGTTTTCGTGCAGATGTTAAAAGAAAAAAATATATATAAATGTTCATAAAGCAGAACACATACAATAAAAACAGTAAGGTGGAAAATAAAATCTACAATGACACATAAAAAAAACATAAAGCTATTTGATTCTATTGTTTGCAACAATGGATGCCCTATATGCAAAAGATCTATTATGTGCATTTGGGATATGGTAATTGCTTCTAGTATTGTGCGAATGAATTGAGGAGTTTGTAGTCAATAGATCTGAAATATAGGATGGAACTTTGTTTCTGAGACATTTGATAACAAGTTTGTTGAAATGTTTATCGTGCCTTTCTTGAATTGTTGGCCAGTCTAACGAGATTCTAGCAGCAGTAACGTGATCAGATTTTTTCAGACCACATTGAATGCGGACTGCAAGGTTACAGTTTGAGTAGATGCTATCACAGTAATCTAAGAGTGAGAAAACAGTGGCAGAGATTACATGTTTTCGAATATTGTCGGGTATACATCGTCTGACCCGGGCCAGTCTGATGAGGCGGTATCCGCAGGCCCGACGAAGATAAGCGACGTGGTGTGACCATTTGAGTTCAGAGTCAAGTCTGATACCCAGACAAGTAGCAGTGGAGGTCGAGTGAATTGTATGGTCTCTGACTTTGAGAATTTTGATATGGTCGGGTACTTTTTTAAGTAGTTGACTGGTGCCGAGGAACATATATTGATATTTTGAAATATTTGGTTTTAGTAAGTTTGAGTGAAACCAGGTTGTTAGGCGGTCGATTTCGTTGGCCATTTCACTGTGCAAGTTGTCAAGTTGTGAGATAGATGCAGACTTTAGGATGTTAATATCATCAGCATATCCGTACACAGGTGTATCTGATTTTATCCAGGTCGGAAGGTCATTGATGTACAGAGAGAAGAGAAGTGGTCCACAGACGCTGCCTTGAGGTACGCCGGTTACAACAGGAGTCTGATCTGAAGTTATCTTTCCAAGTTTAACACACTGTGTACGGTCTGAGAGGTAACTTTGAAACCAGGTCAGCGCAGTTGGGTGGATGTTGTAACGTCGGAGTTTGTGTACTAGGATTTCATGGTTAACTGAGTCAAATGCTTTCGATAAGTCCAGCATCAGAAGACATGATATTTTCTTTGTATGCATATTTTGAAGTATGTCATCGGTGATCTTTTGTAGTAGTGTTGATGTTGAATGTCGTTGTCGAAAACCGGAGAAAGTTGGATGAAGAATATTATTTGTTTCCAAGTAAGCACTGAATTGCTTACAGACAAGTCGTTCCAAAACCTTTGACAAGGTAGGCAATAATGAGATGGGCCGGTAATTAGAAATGTCTTGTTTATCCTGTTTTCCATTTTTGAAGATGGGAACTATTGTTGCTTTTTTCCACTGAATGGGCATAATTCCTTGAGATAATGACATATTAAAGATTTGAGTCACTGACGGAATGATAGCTGGTATGGAAAGTTTAAACAGACGTGAGTCGAAATCATCCGGGGAAGATGATTTGTTTGACGGCAGAGAGGTCAGTTCAGAATGGACATCTTCTTCGGAGATAGTCAAGAATTGAAATTGCACACCAGGTGTCGGTATGTGATCTAACAGAGGTTCTGTTTGTTGAAGATCCTTTTGTATCAGTGAACCAACATTTGCGAAATAGTTATTGAAGTTATTTACAAGAGGTAAGGCATCATCATGAACAGGTAAAACGGTAGTGGACGGTTTCAGAAGTTCGTTTACTTTGTTCCAGACTTTGTGACCGTTGTTGATGTTTTCAGAGATGATTCCTTCATAAAACTGGCACTTCGCACTCGCTATTTCCTTTTTCACAAGGGTACGCTGTTTGACGTACTCACACCAGTAGACGTGAAGACCAGTGCGGTGGTGCATTTTACGAAGCCAGTCACGAAGGCGCATCTTTTCTTTGATAGATGTAGAAATCCAAGGGTTAGCTTTAGGGCGGACACGGACTTCAGTTATGGGAGCATGACGATCAACAACAGTAGAAAACAATGAAATCCAAGTTGAAAGTGCTTGATTGACATTGTCAGACGTTGATATGTTGTTCCAGGGTACACACTTAAGATCATGTATGAATTTATCCGAGTCTATTTTCTTGATTTGGCGAATGTGACGGGTGATACGGGTCGAGCGTTTACAGCGACGTGTAATCGGTAGTATCGTGTAAATCATATAGTGATTGCTGAAAGACGTATGAAGAACTGAAGATTTAATTGGTTGAAGGGAAGTACGTGTGATAATTAGATGTCTGTCTGTCTGTCTGTCTGTCTGTCTGTCTGTGTCTGTGTCATCGTTTTCTCCATAACGGATGGCTCAATTCAAACGAACTTTTTGAAGACGTATTCCATAGGATAATGGCAAGACTTGATTAGGTTTTGGTAAAAATCCTGTGAATATTAATGAGCAATTTACGTAATTAATGGTTTTCGGTAAGTAGGCTATATCTCAAGAATGCACGCTTCAAATCCATTATAACTTGGTACATACATTTGTGATACCAAAGCGCACCTGTCCTGAAAATATTACTGATGTAGCTTTTAGTTTTAATAAGTTATTGGCATATTTTCGGTAGGCCACAAAAAAAATAGTTTCTGGTTAGGAAATGTTGTCTAAAGTGGTGTGCCTTTATCACCATTTTCTAAAAAACGACTGGCTTAATTCAAACGAAATTTATTGCATGTGTTCTGTAGGGTAGTGACAAGAACTGATTAGGTTTCAGTAAACATCCCATGAATATGAACGAGCAATTCATATAATCAAATGTTTTCGTTAATTAGGCTATATCTCAAGAATGCACGCTTCAAATTCAATATGATTTGATACATACATTTGCAATACCAAAGCGCACTTGTCCTTTTAGTTTTAATAAGTTATTGGCATAGTTTTGTAGGCCACTAAAATGGAAAAATAGTTTCTCATCAGGAAATGTTGTCTAAAGTGGTGCGATGATGCGATTATTTTTTTTTACATTCTCAACAAATGTTAATCAATCTACTTATCATTGCAGTTACTGTTCTTTTTAGTTTGTGCTTTACAGCAAGTGTGTATGTGGGGCAGATGTCATGGGCTAGTTCATGATTAGTTTTTTTCACTAACAGCAATGGGCAAATAGCAACCAATGAGAAAAAAATAACTTACTGCATATGTTCTGTTGTATTCCAACAATTGTCTGTAGGAACGAGAATCTCAAAACTTTGCCCTTACAGAAGGCATTCAGTTTAAATCTGGTGATATATTGACAGCGACACTGATAGAGCTATGCAGGAGTGTGAAATAGTCTACATGCGATGAGTAGACAAACCAACTTGTAAACTTGTGAATTTAGCGGGACAGAAGGAAGTCCAACATGCACATGCCGATGGTGGTGCGACAAAAACTATATGTGACAAAGTTGATGAAAGTTGGAAGCAGAAACTTATAGGATTTGGAGCAGATCTTACATCTGTCAATCTCGGTCGAAACAAGAATATATACACTTTACGCATGGACGAAGTAGGGCAATAATACCATATCACTTCACTGTATTAAAATTGTTAAACTGTTACGGTGCTTACCATGAAGTATGTAAACTTTCTGATGCGTAATTATAGCAATGTTAGGTGGGTTTAATTTTCGTCTATTATTTGCCGTGGAAACGGGTATGTAGGGATCACAGAGGTCGAGTGAAGTCGAGGATGGCAAGCTTTCCTGTGTTGAGAATAGGACGCGGGCATTTGAACAACATTTTTGACAACTAACTTTAACTGGGACTTGAAAAATCACAGATGTAGAGCTAAATTTCTTGCATAAATCATGAAAGCCTACCCTTACGGAAGGCATCCAGTTTAAATCTGGTTGTCATACGCCCTCATGCGTTGACCTCCATGAATAAGTACTCGGTATCGTAGTGCACAATGAGCTTCCAGTTATTTTTACCCATCCTCCTCTGGTAGTGCATATGGAACCAGATGTAAGCTGAATTTTCCGTAACTGTCGACAGTCTAGTCATTACCTAACTATATATCTAAATGTTATGGAATAGAACGAGAACCACACGGATTTTTATCAACGGATACATACGCGTAGCTGCAATAATTGTAGCGTCTTGCTGCGGTTTTGTATTGCGGATCGGTATCGCACGTATCAATCCCTATTTTCGCCAAAATATCGACCTACCTACGGAAAATTTTGAAAACTTTCGCGGCTACGAGACCTCTCGGCAAATGTAATGGCAAAGTCTTTAGATTTTTGTTCCTACATACATCAATTGTTGGAATGCAACAGAAAATATGCGATTAGTTATGTTTATAATATGTAACAACTTTAATTGAATTTGAAGAGTACGATTTTAAGATTTAGCCTAATTACTGAAAGTCGTTCATTATGCAAATGACTCGTTAAAGCTCAAGCTTTTATTGACATGTGCCAATTATTTCGTACGTACCATATTATACTCAATTTGAAAAGTTCATTTTTAATATATAGCTTAATTACTGAAAATATTTAATTATTCAAATGCTATCTATCTATCTATCTATATATCTATCTGCCTGTCTGTCTGTCTGTCTGTCTGTCTGTCTGTCTGTCTGTCTGTCTGTCTGTCTGTCTGTCTGTCTGTCTGCCTGTCTGTCTGTCTGTCTGTCTGTCTGTTTGTCTACCCATCCATCCATCCATCCATCCATCCATCCTTTTGTCTATCAGAAACCAACCCCATTCATCAACCTAACCACCCATGAATCCATCACTCAATCAATATGTAATTACTGACAGACAAACTGTTAAATTGATTTAATACAAAGATTGATTGATTGATTGATTGATTGATTGATTGATTGATTGATTGATTGATTGATTGATTGATCGGCTTTCCTCTTTTCATATCTGAAGATATTGGGTGTGTGTCTCGCTTGATTTTGTAAACAACAGCCATATACAACTGCCGACATCAGACTGTGGACAAACATAACCTATTACAAACAAAGAAAATAAACAACTGAATTGGATTAATAATACTTGGCACAGCATGTTGGATGTACAGAGACTTGTATTACATTCCATCATTTGATAAGAACAGTTTTGAGGCCACTTTACAAAATAGTTTACGTTCACAAACAAATTTCCAGTTCCCCTGTCATTTCATGTACACAAAAGAGGCCATAAACTGTTCGTATCAAACCATGGTGTGTAATACAAGTCTCTGTACTTCCAACATGCTGTGCCAAGTACTACATTTGTTTTGTTTGTAACACATTCCGTTCGTCCATGGTCTGATGTCTGCAGTTGTAAGTCATGGTGGTCGATCGGTTAGAGTGGCCGGATTGGAAGCTGCTGGTTCGAGCCACGTCACTTTAATTCTGATTGGCTAGAGACCGGGGCAAGATTTTAACCACGATTGTGCCCCAGTCAACCCAGCTGTATAAATGGGGACTTGGTAGGATATAGGTTGCAAATCTGGCTTATGTATTTTGCAGTTGCAGAAGGGTTAGACATAATTTGTCAAGGATTAACAGGGTTTCTTAAAATACAAGGACAATATATGGTAGAGCTTTGCTTTGGGGAGCCTTGAACAATCGACATTTGTAATAATTGCCGACATTTGTAATAAACGGAAATTTGTAATAAAATTGCCGACATTTGTAATAAATTGTCGATATTTGTAATAAACTGACGACATTTGTAATAAAAATTGTCGATATTTGTAATACATTTCAGAAAAAAATGTGTAATAAACCTGCCGAAATTTGTAATATGTGTGACCAAAATAATTTCTACACAGCCCCCCCCCCGCCCCACCCACCCTTGCCGTAAATTCTGACCCCAGCCTAAACCAGGGAATAATCTATCAAGATCATATGATTTTGAAGGAGATATGTGATTGGTTAAAATTACAATAATATGGATGTTTTGTATTGGGTTAAAGTGGTGATTGTGTTGTCAACGCCACGCCCCTTTTGAAAGCTTCTCAATGTCATTGGCAAAGAGCTTTGCACTTTAATATGAAAGACCTAGTGCCCATGGTTAGCATTTTGAAATTTGAGCACTGATAAATTTTTAGCTCTCCCCATCGTTTACCTGGGTCTGGATATAATCTTTATCGAGCTGAAGCGATTCCAATGTCATGGTTAATCATACAGAACTCGCAGTATAAATTCAAATGTACAAATCGAAGTTTAATCAACTAAATTGTGATTTGTTACAAGTTAAATTAGGCGCAAATGTGATGAAAATTTATACAATGTATACAGAACACTCACAGAGATATAATAGTATTTACCGACAAAAAAGTGCCGGTAACAAGAACAATATAGATAGATAAAAAACATAAGACGCTCGGCCATCGTGTGAATCTGGTCATGTGATGCCGAAAACCTAGTTACCCAATTCTAACAAAGTGTGATTTGTACAAGTTAGGATCAGTTAGGTGCCTATGTGATGTAAACTGCTACAATGTATATACAGAGCACTCCAAGAGCAATTTAGCGCTAAAAGATAAGACACGCCACCTCCTTTTTACAAATGTCAGCAATTGTATTACAAATGTTGTTAGTTTATTACAAACGGCAGCAATTTTATTACAATTGTCATTAGTTTATTACAAATGTCGGCAATTTATTACAACTGTCGTTAGTTTATTACAAATGTCGTTAGTTTATTACAATTGTCGTTAGTTTATTACAAATGTCGTTAGTAATTTTTATTACAAATGTCATCAATTTTCTTACAAATGTCGTTAGTTTATTACAAATGTCGGCAATTTTATTACAAATGTCGTTAGTTTATTACAAATGTCAGCACTTTTATTACAAATGTTGTTAGTTATTACAGATGTCTTTAGTTCATTACAAATGTCAGCACTTTTATTACAAATGTCGTTAGTTTATTACAAATGTCGGCAATTTTATTACAATTGTCGTTAGTTTATTACAAATGTCGTCAATTCTAATACAAATGGCATTAGTTTATTACAAATGGCGGCAATTTTATTACAATTGTCGTTAGTTTATTACAAATGGTGGCAATTTATTACAATTGTCGTTAGTTTATTACAATGTCGGCAATTGTATTACAAATGTCGTTAGTTTATTACAAATGGCGGCAATTGTATTACAAATGTCGTTAGTTTACTACAAATGGCGGCAATTTTATTACAATTGTCGTTAGTTTATTACAATTGTCGTTAGTTTATTACAAATGTCGGCAATTTATTACAAATGTCATTAGTTTATTACAAATGGTGGCAATTTCATTACAAATGTCGTTAGTTTATTACAAATGTCATTAGTTTATTACAAATGGCGGCAATTGTATTACAAATGTTGTTAGTTTAATACAAATGTCAGCAATTGGATTACAAATGTCGTTACTTTATTACAAATGGCAGCAATTTTATTACAATTGTCGTTTATTACAAATGGCAGCAATTTTATTACAATTGTCATTAGTTTATTACAAATGTCGGCAATTTATTACAAATGTCGTTAGTTTATTACAAATGTCGTTAGTTTATTACAATTGTCGTTAGTTTATTACAAATGTCGTTAGTTTATTACAAATGTCAATTTTATTACAATTGTCGTTAGTTTATTACAAATGGCGGCAATTTTATTACAATTGTCATTAGTTTATTACAATTGTCGTTAGTTTATTACAAATGTCATTAGTTTATTACAAATGTCGTCAATTTTATTACAATTGTCGTTAGTTTATTACAAATGGCGGCAATTTTATTACAATTGTCGTTAGTTTATTACAATTGTCGTTAGTTTATTACAAATGTCGGCAATTTATTACAATTGTCGTTAGTTTATTGCAAATGGTGGCAATTTTATTACAAATGTCATTAGTTTATTACAAATGTCATTAGTTTATTACAATTGTCGTTAGTTCATTACAAATGTCATTAGTTTATTACAAATGTCGTCAATTTTATTACAATTGTCGTTAGTTTATTACAAATGGCAGCAATTTTATTACAATTGTCATTAGTTTATTACAATTGTCGTTAGTTTATTACAAATGGCAGCAATTTTATTACCAATGTCGTTAGTTTATTACAAATGTCATTAGTTTATTACAAATGGTGGCAATTTTATTACAAATGTCGTTAGTTTATTACAAATGTCGGCAATTTATTACAAATGTCGTTAGTTTATTACAAATGTCAGCAATTGTATTACAAATGTTGTTAGTTTATTACAAACGGCAGCAATTTTATTACAATTGTCATTAGTTTATTACAAATGTCGGCAATTTATTACAAATGTCGTTAGTTTATTACAAATGTCGGCACTTTTACTACAAATGTCGTTACTTTATAACAAATGGCGGCAATTTTATTACAATTGTCGTTAGTTTATTACAAAAGGCGGCAATTTTATTACAATCGGCAATTTATTACAAATGTCGTTAGTTTATTACAAATGGCGGCAATTTGATTACAATTGTCGTTAGTTTACTACAAGTGGCGGTAATTTTATTACAAGTTTTCAACAACTTTATTACTAGTGTAATTGTAATTGGTATAAGTCTCTGTAAATATACAAAAAGTTTTGTGATGTTATATATATAGTGGCCGCAAGAACATTTGGCTGTGCTATTATAAAACATTCCACAAGTTCAAAATACTGATTTAATTGAAAAGAAGATAAGATGTATTTATTCTAGAGAAAGGGATTAGGGAAAGTTATTCTCCCCTTTTTTCTGTCTTTCATCTAAATCAGAACTCATTCCCGGCTCTACTGGTCAACTATCCCTGACATCCCTTTCCTATCAGATTTCATCATCAAATGATGAACTACTACCTAAAGTGCATAGCTCACTAAACCATGCACATCCTCAAAGACCCCACTAAATTGAATAGCTTGATGAAATTAATTAATTAATTAGATCGGTCGGTTGTTTGTTCGTTCGTGCATTCACTCATTTGTTCGTTCATTCATTCGTTCATTCATTCATTCATTCATTCATTCATTCATTCATTCATTCATTCATTCATTCATTCATTCATGTCTTTGTTCGTTCATTCATTTGTTTGTTCAATCATTCTTGCACTTCCTCATGTATGATAGATACATACATACATATATGTATGTGGATTAATTGAAATATTGATAACTTGATTAATTATTCAATTAATTAGTATATTCATCAATTGATGCTTGTTAGCCCCCGTCGGACGAAGTCCGAGGCGGGGGCTTTATAAATTGGGTTCTGTCCGTGCGTGTGTGCGTCCGTGCGTCCGTCCGTCCGTGCATGCATGCGTGTGTCCGTCCTCAGCCATATCTCGGACAATCATGGACCGATTCCTTCCAAAATTGGTACATTCATAATTAGATATGAGTTACATATGCACGCTGATTTTCTTTTGGATGCGATGTGGTTTAGCTGATTTACAAACATTTAAAATATTTCACATGTCTGTAACAATAATTTGTAGAGTAAATTGTACATGTGTATGAACATGGGTTCAGAATTGCAATCATCGAATTCAAATTTAGATTATCGAATTCAAATTCAGATTAGATTCGGATGTTTGTAAGAGTGACTTTTGTTTTTTATATCTGCATCGATAAAAGGTAAGGAGAATTATTATTCTTTATTGTCAATGTGCTTTGGATAATTGTTAATCTTTATTGTCAATGCGCTTTGTACCAGTATGAAAACTAGTGCACACTTCATTACATACAATGCATTTCATGCTGTGCTAATCATAATTGTACATTTGTGGTAAATGGTATGTGTGTAAATAAAGCTTTTAAATGAAAGTTGTAAGCGCAAGTATGCATATTTGTTTATCAAAATCATCAAATATGGCCGGAAAACGGTTTATTGTACTTTTTGAGAATTATTTAGTCCCTATCCAATTCGTCTAATATATGAATATGTCTAATAGTGTGAATCCAAATCTGAGAATATTGTGCAAGATCGCCAACGTTATCCAAAAAGAGGCTGATGACGTATGTGCTTTAGATTTCATTCATGAATTGTAGTGCTCGCACAAAATTTCTTCCATTCTCCACGATACAGTAGATTCCGTTGTAAGTTTAACCCTACATTATCAGTGTTCTCCACGAGGGGTTTTTGAGGGGCGCACCGCCCCTCTGTTTTCATGGACCGCCCCTCTGTTTGCGTTCAGCGCCCCTTTGTTTTGATGTGAACGTCTTCAAGAGATTCTATTCAATGCCGTTAATGAAGGAAGTGAACAGCGACACTGCGTCTATCATCATTTATGAACTTATTTATCGCCTTGATTATAACAATGGTAGCCGAAACAAAAACAGTAAATGTAGTACCGTCGTAAAGTAGAAGACGGTATGTTGGTAGTTTCTATGGCCGGGTACATCAAGCCGGTAATTTCCAAGCCTTCCCGTATACGTAATACAGTACGCATACGATGTACGATGTCACGGCAATTTTCACATTGTATCGATAAATACGAACAAAATCCTAAAATTTATACATGTTCTTTAG
This sequence comes from Glandiceps talaboti, assembly GCF_964340395.1. NCBI lineage: Eukaryota > Metazoa > Hemichordata > Enteropneusta > Spengelidae > Glandiceps > Glandiceps talaboti. Next base: position 23,938,425 of record NC_135562.1, on the reverse strand, counting down.
AAATAACTACTCCGGTACGGTTCCATGGTAAAATTTATGTCCTAAATGATCACGTTTGGATGTGAATCGCGATCGTAGTACCACGAGGTAGCTCCAATGTGGCAGCCATGTTTGTTACTGCACATTTGCACTGAACGTATTCGGTTATTCTTAGCCCAAATTCGTCACATTAAAAATGTACGTATTTCCGGCAAATTTGGATGAAAAATCATTTTCCATTCATGAAAATTAAAAGGATATCAAATTTTAGAGAAATAAAGGGAAATGAATTGTTTTCAATTAATTTTTATGAATGACATGCACCAGATTCAGTAATCAAAAATTGGGGTGAACCTTGATGTATACTACCAATAATTGCAAATTTACCAGGGCAAGTCTGTTTTGGTGTTGGAGGACCTGGGTTTGTTTCTATATCACCTCCAAGCAGGAGCAACATCCTGGTGTAATAATTATAATACAAGTAAAGGTGAAGAATACAAGCGCAGTAGAAGGACAATATCTTTGTTAATTTTACATTGATCATGTAGTGCACAGAATAAAAACTTCCTACAGACTGCCTGTATTGTTGGACACACATTCCCATGATTGTTTTATTGCTAATACCTAGTCAGTAATTTGAAATATAAACTAAGACAATTGAACTTTCTATTTCTAGTTCTTTCAAGTGTTTGTATCCTTGGTACAACTTATAATATTGTAGTGAGTTCTAGGACAAGTTTCTAATAATGTATGTACTGTCCTATCACCTGTCTTTTATTTTATGTATGTACTGTCCTATCACCTGTCTTTTATTTTATGTATGTACTGTCCTATCACATGTGTTTTATTAGATTTTGGTTGTTGTCTTTGCTTTTGTTCTCTTTGTGTTCTCTAGTTCTCTAGTGGTCTATGTTCAGACCAGCAGTTAATTTGGGACGGTGCCCAAATCCTACTTTAACCTCCTCAACTGAAGAGTGTTCTCGGGTTCTGAGAACTTTGTTATTGTATTTATGTCTGTTGTGCAAGGTGTGTGCCTTTGTTGTGTCTGTATGCTTGTAAACCAGTACAGGATCCAACAATTTACTCCTACCACTGATATTGAATTTCATAAAATGGAGAGTGTATTTGAGAGTGCTCTAGAAATTTCATCCCAGTGTATTCTTATAGTGAAAGACTATGGTATGGCATTATTTACTCAAGATGACCAGTTCCACTTGTTCGATCCTCATAGCAGAAATGATCAAGGTTATTCAAGGCCTGATGGACATGCAGTTCTTATCATTTTCAAGACAATACATGATCTCTGTACCCATTTAAGACAACTAACATCAACATTGACTGAGGATTCTCTTGCAAGTGTGGCTTTTGAAATTACTCCTACACTAGTCTATACAACAAATAGTCCAAGTGATTCCTTTAACCTTACAGCACATTATGGGATATGTTCATCTGCCATCATAACATGTACAACTGAAGAAAAGTATATACATAAGATGAAACAAACACTTAAAGTTGATAATAAAAAAAAATTCTCAAAAACAGAAAGATCATGTGCGCGTAAAATTAATGTCGCGAACCCTGATTTAAAGGAAGTACAAATGTATTCAACAGAACAAGACACATTAACACAATATACTAGTGAAACAGCTTCATGTAGCGTCAAAAGCATGCCACAGGTGTGTAAAACAGACCAATTACAAAGAACTGTTTCACAACCTTTGTCATGTGTACTTAAAATTAATGTCACAAAACCTCATTTAAAAAAGGTACAGATATATTCAACAAAACAACAAACATTAACTCACAAAAACATTGTGAGATAGCTACATATAGAGTCCATAGCATGACACAGGTGTGTAAATCAGACAAATTACAAAGAACTGTTTCACAAACAAGTTATCAGCACAGTGATAATGATTGTAAAATCATTAGTGATTCTGCACCAGTTACACATTATTATCATCCAATTGACAAATCATGGCAATTTGCAAAAGCAATACTGTTGTCTTTGTCCCCACCAAAACACACTTTATTTTTTTGGGGGCTAGGACTTTAAGTCTCAAACATCCACTGCGGGGGCTGTGTCATCTTCGATGGCTTGTTGAATCTACTTTCGTTTGATGTGATGAGTTTGCATTCTTGGGTTTCTTTATTTAGATAACCCATTTTTTTAGCGTGGAAGGAAGGCCCCTCCTTAATGTCATTTTTTATTACAAATTTCGGCGATTTTATTACATGTTTTTTCTGAAATTTATTACAAGTATCGGCAATTTTTATTACATTTGTCGTTCATAGAAATTATTACAAATTTTGGCAGTTATTACAAATGTCGGTTTTATTACATGAAAAACATGATTTTTATTACGAATATCGGCGTTATTACAAATGTCGGCAATTATTACAAATGTCGGTTGTACAGAGCCTTCAAATTGAAGATTCAATTATTGTCAATTTGTTTTGTGTGTTTTGAGATGTAAAAGTGAGATGAGCACTCAACATTTATTTTTAGGAGTACTTTACATGCCAAAGTACAAAAATAATATATATATATATATATATATATATATATATATATATATATATATATATATATATATATATATATTAAATGGTTGCCAGCTTTTACATGTAATATTGACAGAAAACTAGCGAAGGCCTGTAACTTTCTTCACATTCCCGCACACCAGTTTGTTTATGTATGTACATGTAGTGCCCTGTGTTGTAATGTAGTCGGGCCCAGCCCTTCAAAATTTGGGATCGTAATTAGACCTTGTAATCGACACAGATCTTCTGACATACATGTTAAGCTTTTACGACCACTCAGTTTGTCACTAGTTGCATATTTTATTTAGACTTAGAGTAACAAAATATTTGGTATGTTAATAGCAAACCCATTCGTTTGTAGATGTATGTCGGATGTATTTTTTTTATTAAAACATGGCGTTTGTAAGCGTATTTTGTTTCCATGGAAGCCACTCTCCAATTTAGATAATATGTCTTACAATGGATAGCACTAGTGCATATATATATATTGTAGGAAAATTGTTTAATAAAACGATGCATTTTGTTGAGTCTCACCTTATCACTCGCACTGTCCATGAATGTTGTTGTTAATATATGATGGTGATGGTAGCAGTGATGATGGTGGTGGTGATGATGATGATGATGATGATGATTATTATTATTTAGTTTTGAATGTCATAGAGAACAAAGCCAGTGATTACATGTACTGACTCAAGTAGTGAGTCAGATTAGAGTGACACTGATAATGGCAATACTGAAGGTGAAGGTGATGATGATGACAATGATATCGGGGAACTTTTACAAGTGACCAGATCAGGCAGAGTATGCACAACATGGAAAGCACGTTTTAGATACTAACTATATTGTGTATGATTATAAGAGAAAGGTAACTAGCCAGTCTTTTACTATTTGTCACTTTATATGTACAAATATTCCTTTGTAATACAGAGTGAAAACCGTTTAATTTGTATGTATACATATAATGGGAATATTGATTAAAGTTCAGTATATGCAATTGTCATGGGGAGGGTCATGTTTTAAAAAATGGGACAAAGGGGAGGGTCACTTTTTACAAATGGAGAATGGGGGAGGGAGGAGGTCATGTTTTACTTAACAGACCATGTGTGATTTCCTCCGGCCCTCCCCTTCCTGTAAATACTGAAGGCTCCCTTATTACCACACCGGGTCTCTTGAGTGCTGAGAAAGTTGTTGTTTTTTTCAGAGTGAACACAAAAATGTAATTGTTGATGTTTTTTTAAAGCTGTGTTGACACCACAGTCACTTGTGAGCTAATATTCTATTCAAGGATGGTCATAAGACAAACAATATCGTCACCGGTTTTTTGCACTATCGTTTCTCGAATTGACCCATGTCTTGGGATTCTTTCTTTAAAAAGTGAACCATTTGGTCGGCAGATAATATTGTAGACCTAGGCCTTTCTATGGGAGTAACCCCCACCCCGTGGTTCAATAATATTGTGTGACATAAAGTGGCCTGTGTACCGATTTTATTGGTCATAATCGTATTCGAAATGAATTCTTGCCAAAATTTTCAATTTTGTTTGTCGGAGATAACATTCACTCATCAAACATTCTCCATACTTTAATACCTAAATCGCAAACTTTAAAATCAAAGCCCTTTAGACGCTTTTAGATGGCAAATTTCTCTGTGATCACCCTCTGTTTGCATTGTAGCATTTTGATTCTAGAAGTGATGTAAAGTAAATCATTCACAATTGGTTCGATGGCAACTATTACAAGTTGAGTCATGTGGAGTCATGATGGGCGAATCGTTTGCGTGTCCGGCTTGGAATCTGCAGGTTGCAGGTTCAAGCCCCATGCATGCTGCCGTTTGTTTCTGAGTGGCTAAAGTCCTTGGGCAAGATTTGAACCACGACTGTGCCTCAGTCCACCCAGCTGTATACTTTGGGACCTGGTAGGATAGAGGTTGCAATGTGAATGCCTTAATCCTATGTCACTATAAAGCTTAAGGCTGCAATGGATTGTCAGCTCCCCAAGGAGTTGAGGAAGTATAAAGGGCCGTTGTGCCGATATGATCCGAGTCAGCGATAATAATTGTAAAGCGCATTGAGCACAGAGTGAGAAAGCGCTATATAAAACCTAACATTATTATTATTATTATTATTTTTATTAACATTGTTATTACAAGTTAAGGGGTTTAATATTATATAATAATGAAAAATGTTAGGAGGACGATAATTAGCGGATATATCCTTGTACAATTATTTTCACCAGGGACGGTCTGTAAATTAGCGAATAGTTTATAAAGTTTATAAAGTTTAGAACGATATTTAGAAGGGAAAATTAGCGGAGATATCCTTGTAAATCTTTTTTAACCAAGGACGGTCTGTCAAATTAGCGGATAGTTTATAAAGTTTAGAATGATATATATGTGCTAAAGTCATCCAGTTTATCTAGTTTAGCTCCCATAGGTAATACATAGAGTTTAGGTACATACCTTAGGGAAAGATACAGTTCCGCACCTAACTCCTACTCATCCCAAACTATAGCCAGCGGCATTGTGTTCAATCAGAATGCAACTAACGCAACTTTGGATGGATATTTTGGTACACGACTGTCAATGCTGTGTCAAACCGGACCTTATTACTCAAAGACCTACATAATCGAACGTTACACCGCTTATCCATCACGATCATGTCATATATTCAACTGAAGTTTATGTACTATGTATGCATATATGTATATGATTTACACTGCCAAGAAAAGAAAGTTGAACTTTGTTCAAATAGCAAAAGGTATGTAGAGCTGATGACTTTGTTAACGTACGTGTTTGTAAATGTCAGCACAACTGAAAAGGACAAGAATATGTCAAGATGGGGTTGTATTTTCAAGCTGAGTAATTTGTATTAAATCATAATTTTACACAGTGTATTGTTATTTCTGTGTTATGCTGTCATTATTGCTAATTAAATGGTTGCCAGCTTTTACATGTAATATTGACAGAAAACTAGCGAAGGCCTGTAACTTTCTTCACATTCCCGCACACCAGTTTGTTTATGTATGTACATGTAGTGCCCTGTGTTGTAATGTAGTCGGGCCCAGCCCTTCAAAATTTGGGATCGTAATTAGACCTTGTAATCGACACAGATCTTCTGACATACATGTTAAGCTTTTACGACCACTCAGTTTGTCACTAGTTGCATATTTTATTAGGACTTGGAGTAACAAAATATTTGGTATGTTAATAGCAAACCCATTCGTTTGTAGATGTATGTCGGATGTATTTTTTTTATTAAAACATGGCGTTTGTAAGCGTATTTTGTTTCCATGGAAGCCACTCTCCAATTTAGATAATATGTCTTACAATGGATAGCACTAGTGCATATATGCCAAAGGTAAGGGATTTTGTTCGTAATTTTTTTTCTCGAATTTTACATAAATTTTGCTGATTTAGGTTACCATGGCAACAGATATTCCTAAAATGATAACTATTTTTGAACTCGGCATAACAAACTACTATATAGGATGGTCAATATGCAAATAAACTATGTTACAATTAAATTCATCATGTTATTTTCCAGATAAGATAAAGATAAGATAAAACTTTATTTCAACCGTTTAGAAAATTTTACATTTCTAATTTGGTATTTAAAAGTTAATAATAATCTAAGTAAATAACTAAGTTATAAATATGAAAGTATAGAATAGTTCTAGTGTTTGTCTATTTACCACTATTCAGGTATATGAAAAGAGCAGTTATACTATCCTTATGTTTTGATTGTAGTATATATGTAAATTGCTCTACTCCATCTAAATGTATAAAGTTTGGGTTTACAGTAGTAATAATATTAAACATTTTTTCTCTTTGTTTTGTATATAATTTACAATGAATTAGATGATGTCTTTCATCTTCTATTTCTTTACGATGTTTACATAGTCTGTCTTCCACTAGTGTTTTGGGTTTTGTATGTCTACCCTTCTCAATGGCAAGTTGATGGCAACTCAATCTAAATTTGGCTATTGTTTTGATGTGTTATTTATTGTTCATTACTTTAATGTATTCTTCTTGTTCCAGGGAATTTTTGAAGTTGTTGTATGTACGTAATTTAGAGTTTTCCCTTTTGTTATTTTTATTCCATTGGTTGATATAGTATTGTCTTATTGACTTGTATAGTTCTTGTTTTGTTAAATTTGTGATATAGTTGGTGCTATATAATACATATAGATATGTAGGTGTTTAACCAACACAACATTTTGTACTCTACTCTATGTTTCCATGGAAACAGCTGTCCTATTTTAGGCAATTTCACAACAGATAGCCCCATCTCATACATGTCAAAAACAAGGAAAGTTTTTCATTAATTTTTATTTTTTCCCATCATGTTTTATGTCAAATTTTGGAAAAATCATCCACGTATTATGGTGATTTTGGTTACCATGGCAACGGAGGTTAGTAAAATGACCCCCTTTTTTGAACTCAAAAAACTATCCCAGGTAGGGTGGTTAATATTCAAATAAACTTCATTATTATCAAAATTATTATTATATAATATTAATTATTTAATTATTATTATTATTATTATTATTATTATTACAAGTGAAGGGGTTTAAATATTTAAACAATAATGTACGCCCTCCCAGCCCATAATGGACGAAAGCAAACTTTGAACGACATAATGGGCGAGGCGACAGCCGAGCCCATTATGGAGTGCAAAGTTTGCTTGAGTCCATTATGGACTGGGAGGACGTACATTATTGTTATTATTTTATAGTTTTGCCAATTCCAGTGAATTTGTAGACCGAGAAACGCAAAACAACGTATAATATACACAGCGCTGAACATGGTCTGCCATGTTCGGCCCGGAAGCTGAATACTAATCATAGCGACACACGTACACGTACACACACATATACACTTCAATGAACTGCTGTGAACACAAATTTGTTTCATGAATGCGTTGTATTTTTAAACAGTGGAAATGACAATCATAAGTAACAACATACATTTCGAAAAAATACCTAGTCGTATGAAGAAACAGAACAAATAAGCTTGTATTGTTATGCTCGTTCCGGGGCCGCGATGCCCAATAACGGAGTACATTATCAGTAATAATGTACAGCGATGACGTCACAAAATTCACTGGAATTGGTAATGCTATAATATAATATATAATAATGACAATAAAAAAATATTAGGATGAAGTTTATACATCCCCTGGTCGAACCTCGTAGCATATGGATTCAGAGCCACATTTACATGGAAATACACCCTGTCTTGTGTTGTCCACCTACAGCACATTACTTTCTAAGTATCAAATGTCACTGAAATACGAAGTGTGCCGTGTGTTGGCAGCCTCTCGATGTGCTCCCGCTTTTATTGACTTTTAATCGTAATTTTATGGAGTAATGACCTTTAAATATGATGGTAGATATCAGTGAATGTACCAGGATTGCGATGAACGTTGTTATCATCTTTGCAGTGTTGTATTCAGTAAGTAATCCATATCTGAACTTGTACTGTAGCAGATTTCGATATATGGAAATGAACATGGTGGACATCATGGCCAGCAAAGACAATAGAATGAACTTGACCGATAGAATTTGCTATTCAAATGAGGGACTACATGCACTTCGAACGTCTGGAGAAATACCAAAACATTTACAACGCATATTAAAAGGCGTCAGCATTTGAATCGAAAGAGAGGTAAACGAGCTGGTAGGAAACGATACATTCGACCCTGGGATGTAAACAACGGTGTACATTTCACAAATTTAACTTATCCTGAAGTTACAAAAACTCAGCAAAGAAGTACTTCAACCGCTTTGAAATTTGCATTGGTGAATGGTAACGATCGATTAAAAACAAATGTCAAGTTTTCCGTGATCATCTAGTTGAAAATAACATAGACATTTGCGTCATCACAGAAACCTGGTTGAAAGAACACGATTCAGCAGTAAGGTCAGATTGTCTAACAACTGCTTACATCAGTGATCATCCAAGAGAAAACAGAACCGGAGGAGGAGTTGGTATTGTTTATCGTGAAGACTTGTTTGAAGTGAAAAAGATACGAGCTGGAGAGGAAAACTCATTCGAATTTGCAGAATGGATAGTCAGTCACAATAAAGCCAAGATTAAATTGGTGACAATATATCGACCTCTGTATTCTAGAGTACACCCGATCCATGTCAATGTATTTTTGGAAGAATTTGAAAACTATCTCGATACCACTCTAGACTGCAATGAACCAATAGTGATCTGTGGTGATTTTAATATTCATGTGAACAATATAGATGACCAGTCATCAAGTAAATTCAAGGACATTTGTCAATCGAGAGATTTAGTACAGCACGTATCTATTCCGACACACGAATCCGGTAATACACTTGATCTCATTATAGTACGCGATGATAATAGGCTAGGCATCACTTCACCAGTCGACGATCACTACATTTCAGACCATTGCTTCGTGTTTTCAAATTTGACGAACATTTCTCGGTACATTGAAGAAAAATCCATAACTTTCCGAAAATACAACAAGATTGACAAAGCAGCTTTCAGAAATGACATATCCCTTTCACCGCTACGTGATCAAGCCGTTTTATCAAACTGCGATCTCGATAGATTGGTCTCCATCTATGATTCTGTGTTGAGTCAACTTTTAGATAAACATGCCCCTTTGACTACAACGCAGTTAGCAACAAGACCTCACTTACCTTGGATCAATGATCAAATAAGACTTACAAGACGGCTTAGAAGACGTGCTGAGAGAAAATGGAGAAAACATCAAAACTACAACAGTAGTGACTTTCAAACAGTTCAGGAATAAAATGAAAAATAGACTCGATCGGGCATGTACTGAATACTATTCCAACAACATTGCCGAATGCCAAGGGGATCAGAAGAAGCTGTACGCTATCGTGAACTCGCTCATGAAACCACCAAATACGTCATTGTTGCCAGACCATGCCTCTAAAGTTGAGTTGGCGAACAGGTTTAACGAATTTTTCGTCGATAAAGTCACCAAAATACGACATAAATTGGATAGTCAAGCTGGAAATTTTGGATAGTCAAGCTGGAAATAGTGAGACAGACATGTTCAACACCAGGATTGTTAACAATAAGTTTGACAACTTCGAACCTGTAACACCAGATGAAATAAAGAAACACATAATGAAAGCACCGTCAAAACAGTGCGCAAGTGACCCTCACCCAAACCCAATAAAAAGGTGCAATTCAGGGTTTGAAATTATGAAAATTAAAGTTCATGGAAGCAAGACAAGTTTTACTGATTTTTAAAGCCTTGTATCTGTACAACATTTATCCAAAGCGATTTCAAGTTAAGTGTTATAGATTTTTTTAAAATGAGTCCAATGTAAACCACTGTAAAGGGTGTAAAATAACTATCTGAAATGTACAATACATCTGGGAAGACCACAATATACATGGAATTATACAAGAAAGCTTTTGTAATTTTACGATGTTACCTTATGTGTATTTTAACTGAATCTCATATTACGTGAAAAGCCGTCTGATGGCTGTGGTTGAATTTGTATTTCGTAGCAGTACTGGGCAAACGTTATATGTGATATTATGATTATTAAGAATTTTGTGGCATCGGGTGCATCAAGCGTCTGCCATTAGGTGTATGTAAGTGACATGCGGTTTCATTTCAAGTCGTTTTACTTAACATAGAAACTCAATATCTACTAAACCGATGTACCATAGTTGAAAGTGCAACCCCCTTTAGAAAACGAATTGTTTGTTCAAATTTATCACCATAGAGTATGTAACGTATATTTCAACTGTAAGAACTGAAAACCTTTTATATTTTCCAAGATTAGAGACGTTATTAGAAAAACCTTTTATTTGACATTTGTGTTGACAACTTGACATAACATACGTTTACGAAGACCATGTACTGAAAACTACCCCATGAAAACCCCATTATTCCCCATGATAACCCCATTATAGCTCCCCATTATAGTATATTTTGCGCATGCGTAGATGATTTTCAAAAGAAAAATCAAAGCGGTGTTTTTTTCAGAAAAAGTAAACTTTTTAGATTAAAATGTTAAAGTAACGACTGTCCTTTTTACATATTATAATCTCAAAATCGCATTTTTGATACTTAATTTTGTCTTTCAACGAACACTGAACATATAAACACGGTAACGGACATTTCCTTGAGAATCCTTAGTCTGTTTCATGAAACTTTGTTTGTGGAATGTACTGTTTTTATTGATCATAACTGCTGTAATATGAATATATGAAATGTAAACACAATGCTAAACGTCGCCTAAAGTCCGTATAATGTTATATCAAACAATTCACATATCGGCAGAATTTATTTATGGTATCGAACATTTCATGATGTATTGTTCATCAAACAGAGATACCAGTATTTCAATCATATTGTGATCGTCAAGGTTTTTTTCTGCCTAGCTTTTTGAGACAGGTGAATTTAATTTAGTTGTGACTAGTTTATCTTTTCGGTTTTTATTCTTTTTCTGTGCCATGATTGGTTTGGTTGGGTACAGTTTGTTCAATAGTACATTACTTTGAATTCTAACAAGTCCCAGTGTTTTGCTAATTGCGTCTTTCATATAATTGGGACGCTTTGATATGGGTACTATGTGTTGTCTTGAAGACTAGAAGATTCACTTGTGTTGGTGTCCGATTTCGGAGATATGTCTCTCTATTCTTATATTAGATTCCATCTATTGAGCGAACTACTTCTGATTCATTTTATCCTCTTTGTGTCAGTTTGTTTATGAAGAAATCAATTTTTTTGGGATATCTTCTTCGTTACTGCATGTTCGTATGTATCTCATTGTTTGAGTTTGGGCGACACGATTGTCTGTGGAGTGACTGGAAAGTGTCAGTTGGTTTAGTATTTATTTTTGATATCCAATCTCTTAGTTTTTTTGAATCTCAGACCGTTGTGAATTACCAGGTCAAGATGTACCACTTCCTTTTCCGAGCTGACCAACGAAAATTTAAATGTTTGGTGTATTTCATTTATGGTTTCACTCAATATTAAGTTCAGTGTGTTAAGTTCATCCGTGAAACAATTACTTTTTTTTCTCTGTATTTTTTGTCAATCGTAACCTGTTCTGCTAATTATTTTAACTAGCTGAACACGACTTTAGGTCTGAGGAGGGAATGTTGTTTCTCTGTCGTTTTTCCCTTTCTCTCGCTAAATAAGACTCCCCCTCCCTTTGCTTCTTTCTATCTCTGTAAGCACGTTGATATTTGGCCTGAGACTTTGCCATGTTATCTAGAAGATATTGTAGTTCACTGTTATAAGACACTTTCATTGTGTTTTACCTAGACACCAAGCAATGACGTGGATGATTTCGTGAAGTGTACGTTACCACTATTTGTAATGTCCGTTACCAATGTGTTATCAGTGATATAAGAATTTGGTAAATGGATCGGTATGATTTTATTAGTCAATGGTATAATAAAATCTTTACTGACAAAAAGAGTTGCAAATCAATTTACAGAAACGAGACTGTGACGTGGATAATTTACAGAAACGAGACTGTGACGTGGATAATTTGGAGTAACAAGATTTTAACTAAAATGAATCCTGACAATATATATATTGTATAAATTGCGCATGATATGATATTTAAAAATGAATGTAGTTATTTTCTTTCACCAAGACTTTGTAATATAATCAGTTATGAAAAATTACCCGTGGAAATTTATTTGAAAATAAACATTACATACACTTGTGAATGTAACATTATTTTGTCTGAAATGTACGTTACCTTTTGTAACGTACATTTCGCCTATTACAGATGCAAAATTCTATACTATACCGAACAGCTGAGCCGACACTGATGGACTACAACGTAGACTTGAATATTATCTTCCAAAATATATACATCTTTGTCAGCATGTATTTCTACTGCTGTGGCCATGAAAAAAACTTGCAACATACCTCACAAGCTGTGAAAATGTGCGTCTGAATAGTGATATAAATTGAACACAGCCCTATTCTGCGTGGCTTGCTGAGAAAGTAAACACGTGATATCCCTAGAATAAGTTTGTTTACGTTTTTTCTCCTTCAAATCGTGAACTCAGTAACGTACATTTCAGTAACGTACATTTTTTTTCACATATATATTCCACTCCAAATTGACCAGCAAGTGCTTGACTATACCATTACTTTGTCAGCTTCTGTAAGCTTAACACCTCTATTTTTGTCTATCTATGCCTCTTACCCATTTTCTGATCGATAACAAATATATAGGGAGTAACGTACATTTCCCTACAAAAATTACTCTGCCACTTACATACCTTTGCAACGCATTGGCATTGCGAACTGTCAATGTATGACATTCTCAACATGTACCGCGAATTCTTGGATATGTATCGAATATTTAGAGTCATATTTTGTATATATCAGGTACAAAATTATATGTCATCAGATGCTGTTGATTTATAGACTTGTCTAATTATCGACCTGTTAGTAACCTGTCATTCATTTCCAAGCTAGTAGATCAACTCACCACTCACATGTAGATCAGTGCCCCGCTACCAGTTCATCAATCAGCGTACGGACAATATCACAGTACAGAGACTGTCCTCAGTAAAGGTATGTCAGACATACTTGAGTGTATGGGTCAGAAACAAGTTGCACTTTTATTTGGTTCTACTTGATCTAAGCGCAGCCTTTGATACCGTCGACCATGCAATTCTATTGGAGACAATGGAACGTGAATTTGGAGTACAGAATGTCGCACTCACTTGGCTAGCCTCTTACCTCACCAACAGATCACAGAAAGTCATAGTATCTTGCAGTTTATCTGAAAGTGTTCAACTGAAGTTTGGCGTCCCACAAGGATCATGCCTTGGTCCAGTCCTGTTTACGGCCTATTCGAGTACACTGTTTTGCGTCATAAACAACCATATGATTAATTGATACGGCTATGTTGATGATACACAACTTTTGAAAGTGTTTAAACCTTGATTAGATGATGAAACTGATGCTATAAATAAAGTGTCTAGAGAGGTGTGTCGGTGACATACAAGCCTGGATGTCAACATAAAGACTGAAGTTAAATGAGAACAAAACTGAAGTTATGCTACTAAGTACAAAACAGCAATTAGCTAAAGTAAGGCTGCTTTCACAAAAACTTGTTAGGGGGGTCGGGAGATTTTTTGTAAAACCCTAATTTTTTTTCAAGTACCCCCCCGCCATATTCCAAAATTTTTCAAGTACCCCCCCCCCCTGCCAAAGCCCCAAATATTTCAAGTACCCCCCCTCCCGAATAAATTTTCAAGTACCCCCCCACCCGAATAATTTTTTTTTGGAATACTCATCAATTTGTATATTATGTGTATATATACACACAAACACCAGTTAAAACAAAATATTATGTTAACCAGTGCATTGCCTTTCCAAAAAACAACATATACTTGTAAATGAATTACACTTTGAATAACTCTTGTAAAATGATCAGCCGACCGAGTCTTTGTTTTCTGTTCATTATTGTATTAGTACATTATACTAGTAGTGTTACAGTTGAATGTCATTTTAGTTGTATTTGCAAATATTGTGATGCACATGTTATCTAAAGAGAGTTTTATACTGTATTGTTCCAATTCAGTTTCCTAAATGTGTGCTAAAAGAAATCAAATTGGTCTAAATAACACTGAAAAAACTCTTAATAAAATGCATTGCCATGTATCCCGTTCTTGTTTGATGTTAATTAGTTCAATATAATGTCAAAAGAAAATAAATGTATGACTCAAAAATGCCAGCCATATTTCATCTAACAGAATAGGAATCAAGTGATATATATATTAGTGGTAATGATAATTAAGATGGCCCTATTATCATAGTAATTGTATATCTTAATGAACCTGGTATAAATACATTTACCTTGTAAGAGCCTGATTATTGGACTGGTTTTGACGTTAGATTACAAAGGTGAATGCAGGATTTTAAACAAAGTCTCAGAATGTGTTTATTTAAATTTTTGATTTCCAAGTTGTAGCTCTCCTTCCAGATCTTGTGTATATAAACATGGCATTGTCATCATCATCATCATCAGACCCAATTTCTCCTTCAACTTCATCAGAGTTGGAACTAGCTGTATCATCATTCTCACTGTCACTGTCATCAGATGACAAATCACTCTCACTTTCTTTAGATTGATAATAGTGGCATCTTACAGCCTCAACTTTGTTTATTCTGTGCATTCCTGTCACAGCTGGAATTTCATAGTTGGAAAAGTACTTAAATGTTTCAAGTTCTTTCACTTTCAATTTGAAAATGTCACCGTTTCTGACAAGCGCATCCCAGTCATATTCATCAATTTTTTTTCAGCACGTTGCTCCCTTTCTTTCATTCTTTTTCTTTCCCTCATAGAGGCAAGTGTTCTCTGTTGTTCTAAATGAAGGATTGCTCCCTTTAATATCTCTTTCTTGATACACAGTTTCTTGCTCAATTCGTCAAGTTTCTCAACATTTTTACTTGACTCTAACCCTTTACTATACAGGTGTTTTAGTTGTGCACGGGGTTGGAAGTCATCTGGTGGTCTTTCACTACCATCATCTCTTGTTAATGGTGTTGAGAATACATCCATATACAATCTGATTAAAATCCGATGTAGATGTCAGCTAATCGTTCATTGCTATTTTACCTTCGTTATTTTGCCTGAATTGACCTTCTTGGTACCTGTTTACATTTTTTAGCCTGATCGCCTCCTCTACTGGCTAAAAAATGTAAACATGTACCAAGAAGGTCAATTCAGGCAAAATAACGAAGGTAAAATAGCAATGAACGATTAGCCGACATCTACATCGGATTTTAATCAGATTGAGGAGGCGATCAGGCTAAAAAATGTAAACATGTACCAAGAACGTCAATTCAGGCAAAATAACGAAGGTAAAATAGCAATGAACGATTAGCCGACATCTACATCGGATTTTAATCAGATTGCATCCATATAGTGCCCTGGATTTTCTTGATCTGGCATGGGTCTTGGAATTCTTGACATGATTGGCCCAGTCCATCCACCCACACAAACTTTATATTGAGAGTTATGTCGAAGTTTATTTATTTATCTTTATATATACAAGTAATACTATATACATGCAAAGTTGAAAAGTATGTGCAAAAAACTCACTTTTTCTCTGTTAACTCAGCTTGTGAGATATTGTCTTCTGTTTCACATGTAGCAGACATTGCCAATATGCTAATTTTAGGAAATATTTAGAATGTGTTATTAAAAGTTTATGTTGAAAATTATAGTCATATCTATAGGATGAAAAAATACCTTGCACAGAAGTTTTTGATACTTGTCAGGTATGTTTTAGTCCAGGTGCATCTTTTACATTTTGATGGCAGGCTGAGATGAACCTTTTCCAACTCTGTTTTTTTTAACTTCCAAGAGCTGCAAATGTAAAATGTTGTCTGTCATATTTGTCTGTCATTTAATACTAGTAAGAATTTACATGAAAAAGTTACATATCATTGTGATGTCAGTCATGTCACAAAGAATATTTTCAGTACAGTGTAAAGGTAATTTCACATTAAATGAACCAAATTTCAGTAGATAGTAGAGTACATGAAAGACACTGGTATTTTCAGACAAAAAACAATCTCTACCATTCAATTCGCCCATTTCAATTTATCATTACATTAACAGTTTATTAAAAGAAAATTAAAATTTGACTTTTTTTGTTTTTCATTTTACTAACTTGTGAGCAACTGTTGTTTGTAGCTGCTGCTGCTGCTGCTGTTGTTGTTGTTGTTGTTGTTGTTGAAAAAGGAAGACCAACATTTTAAAAGCTTATTTTCCTATGTTTGAAAAGTCATGATGTCAATTTATTTTCAGGTACCCCCCCCCCCCCTACAACCCATGACATTTTTCAGGTACCCCCCCCTACAACCCATGTCATTTTTTCAGGTACCCCCCCCCCCCCACACACTCACTAGTCATATATTTTCAAGTCCCCCCCCTAAAATCTCTTCGTTCACACGTACCAACAATTCTCATTACAATTTACGTAACGACTGTAGTCAAAATCTTGATGTACCTCGATCATTATAATACACTAAATGACAGAGCGCTTACCATATTTGTGGACCAAAGCTATGGAACTCAATTCCTGGAGAACTAAAGCTGATCACTGACATTGAACTTTTTAAAGGTGAACTTAAAACACATCTGTTTAAACAATATTATAAGCTGTAAGTAGTATAGAAAATGGCGGTTTTGAATCATTTAAAGCGACATACCTCATTTTTATCCATTTTAAGGTAAATTAAGCCTTATATCTGTACTCAAATTAATTCTTAGTATATATTTTATACAACGAAGCGACATACCTTTTATTTCATCCGTTTTAAGGCAAATTAAGCGTTATATCTGTACTAAAATCAGTTTTGGATCATCTGAAACAACATGTCTGTTTTAAACCTGTTATAAGGCAAATTAAGCATTACATCTGTCTTAGTATATGGTTT
Source organism: Glandiceps talaboti (assembly GCF_964340395.1). Taxonomy (NCBI): domain Eukaryota; kingdom Metazoa; phylum Hemichordata; class Enteropneusta; family Spengelidae; genus Glandiceps; species Glandiceps talaboti. The sequence goes on along the minus strand of NC_135562.1, from coordinate 23,921,453 downwards.
TGGACCACGAAGCGAAATGTCTGTTTTAAACCTGTTATAAGGTAAATTAAGCATTAGTAATCGATCATATCTTAGTATATAATTATTTAATTTATTTATAATTTTGGTACACGAAGCGACAGCACTACGCTTGACTGCCCCGTCATGTTGTCATGAGTCATATAATGGTGTTATTGTATCTGTTTAATTGAAACACCTCAGTGACTCAGTGACGCAGTGACTACCTCGGGCAGCCTCAGGCACACTAGTGTAAACTCCGGATCAAAGGTTAATAGTCTGACAGTCTGACAGTTGTTTTTCACGGTTTGACAGTTAAGGTAGCCACAGGCAGCCACAGGAATCCTAATACCAAGCGATACATTACGATGCGAGAGAACTGTACCACTTGTGGTAGGTCGGCACCAGAATTCAAATGTGACAAATGCAATAAACGTTTTAGACATAAACATAATTTTATCAAACACATAAATATAAAACACTCCAGTGAGACTACTAAATGTGAATATCCTGATGCATGTCCAATATGCGAACGTGTTTTTCCTGAATTCATATGTGATAAATGTAAATTTGCATATAAATACGAATGTCATTTAAAGATACATTTTAACAGAAGTATACCTTGCGTTAAACAACCTAAGAGATATTTTTGTGATTGTGGTTCAGAATTAGGTAGTTATTCTACGTTATATATATACATAAAAAGAAAAGTTGTAAGTTAAGAAAAAAACAATTGAACAAATAAATATTATATATGAATATAAATCTTTTTTTCATTATACAATATGACAAAGATTTTTAACCCACGCACTAAGCGAATGATAACAGTTGGTAGACGTGTATACAATAAGCTTATACGGAATGGTAAACTACAACCTATTCCTAATACCACACCACAATAGAACGAAGTGAACACAACATGATAAAGATTTTGAACCCACGCACTAAGCGAATGATAACAGTTGGTAGACGTGTGTATAATAATCTTATACGGAATGGTAAATTACAACCTATTCCTAATACCACACCAACAATAAAACGAAGTGAACACAACATGATAAAGATTTTGAACCCACGCACTAAGCGAATGATAACAGTTGGTAGACGTGTGTATAATAATCTTATACGGAATGGTAAATTACAACCTATTCCTAATACCACACCAACAATAGAACGAAGTGAATGAAGAGAAAATCCAAAAAAAGATAATATCTATAATATCTTAGATTGGCCAGTTCTTACCAATCTTCCTCAACCATTAACGGAACAATATATCATTAATCCTATTACCAAACGTATGATTAAAATATATAATAGCACATACCAAACTCTTATTAATAAAGGCTATCGTCATGTTGGTGGCGCTCTAATATTACCTAGATATTACGAACTTGAGAGAGCTTTTAATGGATATGTGAAGTCGTATGAAATTGTTATTACTGAGAACGAACGTCATTCACAGTTAAATGAAAATAAATATTTAATAAAAGAAATCTTAGAACAAAATTTAGAAGATCAAGGTGGAATAAAAGTTATATTAACCTTAAAGATAAAATTTGTTAAAAATGATAAAAATATGGAGACAGAAATAACAAATGATGGTTATTTTAATAGTAGTCCATTGCAAATTACAAATATTGATCAAATAGATGAACAAATTAATGTAAGTTACGAAAGAGTTATTGAACACATTGCTAAATGGCTACGTGAAGGATCTGGTTGGCGAATAAAAACACTTCTTAAATTTTATGTAAATATTGTAAGATACGAACCTTTACAAGGTAACTCATATATCAAATTACCAAAAGAACTACAACATCCAATGAAAGGTCTCGTTAACATACAAAATAATGACAATGAATGTTTTAGATGGTGTCATTTAGCATATAAGTTTCCAGTTGAAATTAATAAAAATAGATCATCTAAATACAAACAACATATCAATGATGTAAATTATAAAGGAATAACATTCCCAGTTACTACAAAACAAATACCCAAAATTGAAAACCAAAATAATTTATCTATTTCTGTATTTGGTTATAATCAAAATAAACAAGCATATCCAATTTATGTTAGTAAACAAACTTGTGAAGATCATCTTGATTTACTACTAATAACTCATGGTGATAGTCAAAGCCATTATGTTTGGATCAAAGACTTTAATCGGTTCATGCATGGTATAACAAATCATGATGGAAGAAAGCATTTCTGTAGATATTGTTTACAGCACTTTACAACTGCAGAGATTTTAAATCAACACATTCCTATTTGTTTTGAAATAAATGGGACACAAGCTATACGAATGCCAACTGAGGAATAGAAATGGTTATCATTTAAAAATTACCCAAAACAATTAAATGCACCATTTGTTATTTACGCAGATTTCGAATCTATAACTGAAAAAGTGAATACCAGCCATCCTAGCAATAATACTGTATTCACGCAACATTATCAAAAGCACGAAGTATGTAGTTTCGGATATAAACTAGTTTGTTGTTACGATGACACATTCAGTAAAAAAAGTGTTATTTATAGAGGACCAGATGCATCTAAGAAATTTATGGAAATGATGTTATCGGAAGTTGATTATTGTAATAATATTAAACAACAACATTTTAATAAACCTTTGTGTATGAGTAAAAACGATGAAAACTGTTTTCAAAATGCGATGCAATGTCATATTTGTGAAAAATCATACGAAGATGGTACAAAAGATTGTATAGGAGTCCGTGACCATTGCCATATTACTGGTAAATACCGTGGTTCAGCACATGAATCCTGTAATATCAATTTTCAAGTAACGAAAAAAATACCTGTTATATTCCACAATTTAAAAGGATATGACAGTCATTTCATCGTACAAACTCTTGAAAATTTTGATGAAAAGATTAATATTATCCCACATTCTATGGAAAAGTTCATGGCTATAATGGTTGGTACTCATTTAGTCTTCATAGATAGTTTAAATTTCTTGAATGCTTCATTAGAAAAACTCGTCAATAACACGAGTGATTTCAAATACGCAGAACAGGAATTCTCTAATAGCTTAACATTACTAACACGGAAGGGTGTATACCCCTATGACTATATGGATTCCACCGAAAAATTTAAGGACGTTAATCTTCCACTAAAAGAAACATTCTATTCTATTCTAAATGAGGCTGGTATAACCGATGAAGATTATGAACATGCGCAAGATATTTGGAAGCATTTTAATATGCAAACGATGGGTGATTATCATGACTTATATCTCAAAACTGATGTATTATTACTAACGGATGTATTTGAAAATTTCCGAAAGACATGCAATCTATACTATAATCTCGATCCCTGTCATTACTTCAGGATTATCTTGGGATGCGTGTTTAAAAATGACTAAAATTAATCTCGAACTATTAACGGATATAGATATGCATCTCTTTATAGAAAAAGGTCTTCGTGGTGGTATCTCTTATATATCCGCTGGTCATGCAAAGGCAAACAATCCATACATGAAAGATTATGATCCGACTCAGGAATCAAAATATATCATGTATTTAGATGCTAATAATCTCTATGGTTGGGCAATGATTCAATCTTTACCAACGGATGGATTTAAATGGGTTGATGTAGATTCGCTAAACTGTAAAGACTTAGATAATTATACCAATGAAAGTGACCATGGATTAATCCTTGAAGTTGATCTTGAATATCCTAGCGAGTTACATGATCTCCACAATGATTATCCTTTAGCACCTGAGAGATTATGTATTACTGAAGACATGTCATCCACACAGTGACCCAAAGCAGTTTCGTAAATGGTCATGGTTACAGGAGTAAAGTCATGTAAATAATAGGCTAGTGAGTTGGTTGTAAAAGCAATATTGTCTACAACTATTTTTTCTTGTAAAATAAAATTTGAAGAGAACTATGGCTAGGCATGTCTTACAGTGCAAGTTTGTCTTTTATTCATTTATTTATTTATTTAGTTATGTATTTATTTATCTATTTTGTTTTCATTTTTGACATGGGAGCGTGACGTATTCACTGTACTGTGCTATGTCCATATGAACCTGTGCTTGCCACGATGCATGTAATTTTCCAGGTAGCCACAACAATGGCAACACTGAATTGCAACATCATTGTTGCGTCTTTTTACATTGATTGCGTCAGTGGTACATGTTATTGTATCAAAGCAATGAACTCTTGGTAGTCTGCTTGAAAGCATTTACATAAAATCCAGACTACGCATACATTAAAATATATGTGCAATGCCCCTTGCTGTTTTTAAGTCATCGATGATTTTAGCAATTTCGAGTAAATTAATGATTATTCCTAGTCGTTTGGCAAAGTCATGTAAACAATAGGCTAGTGAGTTGGTTGCTATCATTGGCTATCTCACTTGTATATGATGTGTGTATCGCACCGCTGCATACACACATAAATGCAGTGCATGTGATTCATGTAAAAGCTTTGCTACATTGTATTACATTCTAGTGATGTCAGTTGCCTTGTGTGCGCGGAGTATAACCGTCTTATCACATGTACACTGGTCAGCAAGCCTCACGACTGAGAAATCTGGATAATAATATCGATATTCCATTATACCGTGACTGCCACATATCCCCAACTATATTCAGTGTCAATAACGATTGAAATTGTCAAGAGTCTTGCACTGGGACCCAGAAATACATATGTACGCATATACGCACATCATGTTGTCAGTTGAGTTGGAGAATTTGAAGCAGACGATTTTGTTGGATAAAATCCCAGTAACAAACAATAATATACAGTATGGAGTCAATGATCATGTCAACTTGTACTCAAATGTATGTGTACACTTACTTTGAAGATTTTGTGATAAAAGACTGAACCAAGCTGCGTAGATGGAATTCTCAAGGACTGCTGGTATTTTAGGTATTTACAATTTATTCAGGCGATTTTAGAGTTTTAGTATTGCTTAAGTTTGATGTTGATAATTTCAAAAATCATGAAACTTTGTTACAACAGATATCACCAACTAGTACATGCCAACAGCAATGATGTTTTTTCCTAAATTTGAATTTTTAAAAAGTTTTTTATGTCTAATTTTTCAAAAATTCACATAATATGGTTATTTTGGTCACCATGATATTCATTAAATGACCACTTTTTTTTGACCTCTGCAGGACAACCTACCCTTTTTAGTGGGGTCAATGTGCAAATAAAAAGATATTTATCAGATTTATAATGTTATTTGTGAGCTGTATGTGTATATAATGAAAACATAATTTTCACGTCTACCATATGTTTCCATGGAAACAGCTATCCAATTTTATACAATTTATGTTACACCAGGTAGCACTAACTCATACATGTCTAAAACAAGGCCATTTTTTCACTGTATTATTTTTTTTGCAATGTTTTGTCAAATTTTGAAAAAATGATTATTATATTTATGGTGATTTTGGTTACCATGGCAACAGATGTTCATAAAATGACCCTCTTTATTGAACTTAGCATAACAAACTACCCCAGGTAGGATGGTTAATATTCAAATAAACTTCATTATTATCAAAATTATTATTATCATATAAGATTTATTTAATTAATTATTAAGTTCGTAAAGTTCAATTGTAGTAGTGGTTGAAATCAGTGGGACCTCATATTTCATATGTGCGCCTTTGGCCTTTACTTTCGCAGTACTTTTCCAAGAAAAGGCCAATGAGGGCGCACTGACGAAGCATAAAAAGTTTGGAACTCGCATTCAAAATCATACGGGCATGTAGTGTTTCTTAGCATAGACTAGAAAGAAACCCATGCTTTGCACGGGTGGCCCAAGAATGTGGTCATGACGCAATACTTGCTTTCTTATGATAAACTTTATTTTGGACATAATTTATTGTCAATATAACAAAAAATAGAAAATACATTCATTACTTGTATAAAGATTTCCTTCCCACTCGATACAAAAATTTGAAAGTAATCAAAAGAAATGTGCATGCCATTTTGTCACATAGAATACAATACTTGGTTGTAAACCACATTATCAGTATAGAAGTGTTCATTGTCCTTTTCTCTGGCCAAGATACATATACTATTGAGTGATCAGACTCTTGATAAAGCAACATACAACTGAGTGACTACAGGTTCTGTAAGGTCTAGTCCAATTTAATCTAGTGTTTTTCCCTGAGATTTGTTTATTGTCAGGGCAAATGCAGGTCGAATTGGAAATTGGCGCCTTTTAGGATCAAATGGTAATCCAAAGTCTGATGGTGTTATTATAATTCTCAGAAGGAATACAGAATGTCCAGCACGTTTTCCAGTGGTGATCATAGCTTCAATTGTGCGTTTACCAAGATTTACAATTTTTAGCCTAGTTCCATTCAAAAGTCCTTGTGATGGGCTCAAACTTCTTATAAGCATAATTGGTGCATGTTTTTTTTTCAAATGAAGTCTATGTGGGGGAACTCCAGATGGTGTTAGAGAATTAAGAAATTCTACCGGATATAATCTAGCTTGTTGTTCATCTGACACAGAGTCTGCACTGTAATATGTTTCAGAGTTTGTGGAAGGAAATATGTCCATTACTTTTGAATTAATATTGTCAACAACAGCATTAGTTGCTGCTAAGATAGCTCTATTACCTATATTTACACCCTCATCAGTTTCATCCATTATATTTGGAAAAACTTGATGTATCAGTGTTGAAACTGTGTCATTGCGATCACAATTTTGGAGGCAAATGTCAGAAGGTAAACGAATTGTGGATGTGCCATTGCACAGGTATTCCTTTTCATGACACTTCCAACACAGAGAAGAAATTCTTTGAAGTTAGGCTCTGAGGTTTGAGAATTACCACGAACACGCATATTAATTGTCAAGTTAAAAATGCGGAAATGGGTCTAGAGAAAAGTCTTTTGAATGCAGCTATCTATAATATCTGCTTGTGATCCATTATGAATAACAGGTAGAACCTGCCTGAAGTCACCACCCATCAAAACTACTTTTCCCCCAAATGGCTGATCTGAACACAGAATGTCACAAAAGGTTTTGTGGACACATTCCATTACATGCTTGTGGATCATCGGTGCTTCATCCTGTATGACAATGGATGATTTTTGGAAATTAACTTGGCAAGAGTGCTTTGTCGTGGAATGTTACATGTACTGTTGTTAAGTATAGGTATGGGTATTTTAAATCTGGAGTGTGCTGTTCTACCGCCATCAAGAAGTTCAGCTGCTATGCCTGATGATGCAACAGCTAATGCAATGTGCTGTGTTGATCGAACACGGGCCAGTATGGTATTGTCAAGAAAGGTTTACCCTGTATCACCAGGTCCATCAAGAAAGAAGAGATATGATACACCTGGTGATTGAATGGCTTCAATGTCGGCAATGATCCAATACAATATTTTGTGTCCATTGTCTGTGTTGCGACCAATTCTACAAAAAAGGATAAACACATATAAATGTATTAAAGCCATGTACATCAGATTCATTCCCAAACACATTTGTATGGGGCTTTATACAGTTTCATTGTAAATGAAAGAAACATTTCCATTTAGATTATCAGCCAACTTAATTATCCATGGAACTGGATAGAATTATCAATTATTCAATATTAACTTTTAATTATTATTATTACAGAATCAATTATTCATTATTAATTATTATTATAGAAACATCCATGTTATATAACTAAACATAATAATCTAAATGCAGATATATTCACAAAAGTCACATTAATTTTGTCAGATTGTTTACTTCCTGTTTGCTCAGAAGGGAAGTCATTTTCACTTTAAAACCACTCTAGGAGCTTGATGAAAGTAATGTGTAATTTAAATTTAGTGAAATGGCCGAATGAATTTAGGAGCAATTTTTGAAAGGGTACAGACAGTGTTTAATCAGTTGACTCATAACAGCCTGCTGTAGTTACCCAGCTATTGCTTCCACTTTCAGCAGTTGTGTAGGTTTATCATTTATATGATATTTTCAAACTCACCTGAAGCAACAGTCTTTGGTGTTAAAGTGGTTCCTTTGAATGCATTTAATGGAGTGGAGGTAGATTTTTATCTGGTGTCATTGCTGTTAGGAAGGACAAATGGTTAATATTAATGTTTATTACTATACTTATTTTCAGAAGAGTGCTATTCTCCAGGGTTCTCAGCAATAAATGTTAGCAATTCAAAACACCCTGCCTACATTTACACTACTTCTAAGACCACATTTATACACATTAAGATTAAATTTACTTTCATGCAAGAGATGTGTAGAAATATTTTCGAGAGAATGTGTGAAAATATTTCTAGTTTGAATTTTGGTGTGAACTACTGTATTCTAGCCAAGTGTTTGTGTTTTATTGGAAACTTGTATTGAATCCGCTGCCTACACAACAAAGCTTGTAGGGAACACTTTAAGTTAGCTAACATCAGTCTCTGTGCCGAAAGGTACAATGAAATCGTTTCAGTGATAGTGACTTATCGTGCTGGTATATCGTCTATGTACTTACCAATTGACGTCGGCGAAATCCCAGTCTGAAGTTTCATTTTAGCTGGTGTTGCATGGGTATTGCGTTTACTTTTAGGCATGGCTGCGGAGTGTGGAAATTCACAAACATGGTTGGTGTAAGTTTATGTTCCTGCTACATAGTATCTGTTTACAGCAGATTACTGATACACTTACATGTAGATGCATGCAAAACACCAAGGGATGCCGTGTACGTGGTTGGCATTCATGATTTTATTAAAAACTTCCAAAATTGTGTATGAATTACACGGCTCTGTTTGCTCTCTATTCTATTTGCAATTTTTAGAAGGTATGCATATAAAAATACGCCATGTAAAATATGCTGGCGGAAACATAGAAGAGAAGTAAAATTGTGCCATGCAGGCGCATGGTGATGCATGATGTACATGTAAATTGGCAACGTGCACACGGAAGATAGACTCCTTCACTTTGAATGCTACAAAATTCCATACTGTAACAATGTACTTAGTAAACGATAAAAAGGCTCACCTTATGAACGAAAACAACAACAAAAATATCTTAACAACGTTCCAAGGTGCAATTTCCCCCATCCCTGACACAATACATTGCCAGATAAGTACGGTGGACGAGGGGGACATTTCCGCGCTCTCAATGACTGGGCGTTCAAAGCAATTTCCGCACTCTCAATGACTGGGCGTTCAAAGCAATTTCCGCGCTCTAAATGACCGAGTTCAAAGCAATTTCAGCTCTCTCAATGACCGAGTTCAAAGCAATTTCCGCGCTCTCAATGATAGAGTTCAAAGCAATTTCAGCGCCCTCAATGATAAGAGTTTCAAAGCAATTTCTGCGATGTCAGACATTTCCGCAACAGAAACGATTCCTCTGTCAGAAGCGATTTCCCAGACGCACAGAAGTGGAATCCCCACAAGTCACGTGTTAGTGACATATGTTTCATGTGTACACACAAGTACGGAATTTGGCTGATTTGATCCTAAAACTAAGGTAAGCCAGGAGTCATGCAGAAGCTCAATTGTTGTATGCAAGAATTTTAGAAAGATTGGTACCCCATCCATTGTAACAATGCACTTAGTATGCTTGAGGGAGAAATAATCACTTTACAAATGCCAGTTGATGTTCATGAATAATAAAAATGTCTTCAGCAGAAAATGTTGCAGAACATGACAGTCATTTGTAACTCATTTATGTCCACTATATGTAATATCAATTTTATGTCATTGAATGATTAAAATTATGTAGCCCAGACACTTCGCAAATGTATTTATGATGTATCAATCTGAGACTTCCAATAGTTTGAGATTGAAAGATAGTCGGGTGCGTGACTAACGACGTCCAAGTAAAATCCTATCTATCCAGAAATGATATGATTCGTTTTCAAACCATGAATACGTTTTTAAACAATCGACATTTAGAAATACAAGTAATTTCGAAGTTGATTTTTGGATGTTGATATCGATTTTTGAACATTCGTTTTTTGAGACTCATCGAAAATCAAAACATGAACCATGTTTCACTTTTCTCAGCTGTTTAGAGGGCACTTTTTATCGTTACATTATTGTAACATTTGTGCCACTAGGCTCGAATCAAAGAGACATCGCAGGGAAGCGAACCGGACATCTTCGTTAATATCCAGTCGATCATGAGGTGGCACAACAAATCGATATCATCACTTTGAGTACGAGGTAGTCACACACAGGGTATAATAAACTATCATGTCAGAATACTGGTTTAATAATATTTTTTATAAGTTTTAAAAGTTTTGTGCTTGTGAAATAGCGTCCCCCTGCCACACGACCTGTCTGATTTAAACCGTTGTGTATATTCTCCAACCAGCAGTGGATGTCGTGTTGACATTTTTCCCGGCGACACACTAGTGTCATTTTCAATTCGAAAACCTCCCCGTCGATGCGAATTCGCATCGCCATCTTCGCTACTCAGCCTTATCAAGTCTAACATTACACACAGGTGTGTGCGAGTTAGGATAAAACCTGAATACTAATGAGATGACGAATGACTTAGTTTCAACCAATGGGTGAACGTATTGTATTGTAATAGACTTTACACTCAAGGTAGGCGTAACTAGTTTGACTGACATGTACAGATATAGATATTAGCCTATCAGGAATCATTAAATCAAAGTCACTCCTCAAATTTTAGCGAACAATAATCTGTATCTAGCTAGATCTGTCAGTGTTTTTAAAAAAAGGAAAAAATGACACACATGCATGGGTAAAGAATGTACGACGTTAAGCTTATTAGATCTCATTAATTTGATCTTTCGCTAAACTGTGCCAAGTCTATTGCCATGCTGTGTTCCAAGCTCGGCAACCTTGTGTTCATAGTGGTCTGAGGTTTAACACAAACGTATAGTAATGACTATGTTACGTCGATTCACCCAAAATGTGCTGGAAAGGGGTGGGGTTTTGTGCGAAGTGCCGTCTCAAGTATTACACAGATCAAGGGTCTCGAGCACTAAGTTTTTGGGTGTGTGGAATGTCTAGAGTTCGGGTTTACCGTTTGGATTTGGAAGTCTCAGCAGAGTCACCTTATATTATTTTACACAGTCTAGTTGCGCAGCCGGCCCCTCCCCATCCCCATCTAGGTCACAACACAAATATATTTAAACTATATAACATCGTCGGTATGACATCACAATAAATACATTTGATTGAAAAAATAATGCCGACGATAACTCACTACCTAAAAACAATTCTTGTATAATGTACAAACAACCGTCACTGTATGGGATGGATGGCTGGTGTCAGTTAGTCATGCAATATGCGCCAGCAACGAGGTCCCACCCCAAACATTGATTACAAATTTACAATTTATTTGTACATTTAGAACGTCCAAAAGAATATGTTCATATTCCAACGGTATCTGTTACTTGTCTTTGCTTTCCTTTGATCTTCGCTTTGATATCATTTTTAGTAAACAACCTACAAACTTCATAGAAACTGTAGATAGTACGAGTAAAAGGTGTCCCTAACTTTCCAGTAAAACGTTGAAACGTGAAACGTTGTTTGTGGTTTGATTTTTGTTGCGTTTCAAAAAACGAAAGTTCGAATTTCGATATCAACACCTGAAACACTAAGTTCCAAATTCACATGTAATTTCAAATGTTGATTTCTTAAGCACGTAATCAGGGTTTGAAATTACGTCAGAAACGAATCACATCATATCTGGATAGATTGGCATTTCACTTGGACGTCGTTAGTCACGCAGCTAGTCAGTATGCAGACAGAGTATCGAGGATAGACTTCACGTATTGTCATCAGAATGTTGAAACAACTATTCCAACATTGGTTGCAGTCAGTATATATGAAAGTTATCCAGACAAACAACCCGTAGGACAAATGCCCCCAATCACGCCTACAAATACACATACGCTTTCATTTCAAACATGCTGACAGAGACTGAAATATTGATAACGAAATGAAATTTTAGAAAAAAACGAAGTGCGATAAACATGGGATTTGATTTCTAAATAAACAGTTATTAACTCATAAACAGGACCACTTTCGAACCTGTCCTAGTATGTAATTATCCCACCCGTGTGAGGCCTTCTCCGGGGGCATTTTTTTCGGGGGGGGGGGGGTTGCCCTAGAACCGTCATTATTATGTTAAAGAGAATAAATAATGTGTGTCGAACTCGTGGAAAGTACACGAAAAACTCTTATATTTAACACCTAATAAAACACTAGAATAGATTGCCTACGAAAGCTAATAAGTGGTAACGGTAGCAAGCCTTCGATAAGCGTGAAAAACCCGCTCCGTCACACCAAGCTGTTCGATTGACCTTGTGTATGGCAGAACATACACTATATAAACTTGAGTACAGACACATTCGCCAATGCCAGCATCTCTAGACTACGGCACAACCCAAGAAACCTGAAATATCACGACCAACCCGTGAAAATAAACGCCTCAACCTCAGGGAGGCATACAAGTAAACGTTTCCCTAAAGGAAGAAGTGGGTTTTAACAAGAGAGAGAGAGAGAGAGAGAGAGAGAGAGAGAGAGAGAGAGAGAGAGAGAGAGAGAGAGAGAGAGAGAGAGAGAGAGAGAGAGAGAGAGAGAGAGAGAGAGAGAGAGAGAGAGAGAGAGAGAGAGAGAGGGGGGGGGGGAGAGGGAGAGAGAGAGAGAGCGCGCATGGAAGAAAAGTGTTGCTATAGCTACCTGACCATGTGACCAAGACTCCACCCCTCAGCAACTGACTGGCATATGAAAAGTGTTTCAAATAAAACACGGGATGTCAAGACATGAATACAGGGAAAAATCCGACTTTCTCCAGTAAGGTACTGAGACCAGCCAAATACAGGCATCCGGGGCGTGACACCCACAAGCTTTCCGCAACAACTATCTCTGACAATACCTGTTACTATAGTTATATCTGACAATGCCTGTTACTGTTACAGTAATAATCTCTGACAATACCTGTTACTATAGTTATCTCTGACAATATCTGTTACTATAGCTATCTCTGACACTACCTGGTACTATAGTTATCCCGGACAATGCCTGTTACTGTTAGGGCATTAAATCTCTCAATACTAGAACATGTTTCGTGCAACTCTAGAATGTATTAAATGTATAAATACAAGGTGTCGTACCGCCTCCCGATACTAGAATGTATTTCGTGCACCTCTAGAATGTATTAAATGCAAGCTATCGCACCTATAGAATGTATTAAATGCAAGCTACCATACCCGGACCATCGCCGGGTCATAGAATGTATTAAATGCATTTATTACAAGCTCCCTGGACCGTCCGTCCGATCTGAGAATGTATCATTCGTGCAGTCAAAGTATGTAAAAAATGATTTCTAACTTCTTTTTAAAAATGTAAAACGTGCATGAGTAAAAAATGTATTTCCTGCAAAATGTATGACTTCTGGCTGTGGATGCAATACCTGTTACTATAGTTATCTGTGACAATACCTGTTACTATAGCTATCTCTGACAATACCTACTGTAGTTATCAATGACAATGTGTACACACGTGCACCGTCACATGTGTCCGCAATTTTTACCAGTTACATGTACATCCGGGTCATGACACATCACTTATACGTGACTTGTGGGGATTCCACTTCTGTACGTCTGGGAAATCGCTTCTGTCAGAGAAATCGTTTCTGTTGCGGAAATGTCTGACATCGCGGAAATTGCTTTGAAACTCTTATCATTGAGAGCGCTGAAATTGCTTTGAACTCTATCATTGAGAGAGCTGAAATTGCTTTGAACTCGGTCATTGAGAGAGCTGAAATTGCTTTGAACTCGGTCATTGAGAGCGCGGAAATTGCTTTGAACGCCCAGTCATTGAGAATGCGGAAATTGCTTTGGACGCCCAGTCATTGAGAGCGCGGAAATTGCTTTGAACGCCCAGTCATTGAGAGCGCGGAAATTGCTTTGAACGCCCAGTCATTGAAAGCGGTGAAATTGCTTTGAACTCTATCATTGAGAGCGCGGAAATTGCTTTGAACTCTGTCATTGAGAGCGCGGAAATTGCTTTGAACTCTGTCATTGAGAGCGCGGAAATTGCTTTGAACGCCTAGTCATTGAGAGCGCCGAAATGTCCCCCTCGTCCACTGCAGGTAAGTCCACTTGAGACTCGCACTGCCCAGTGAGCGAGCCTCAGACAATGAAATGATGCGTTGAGTCCACGCCAGCGCTCACACAGTGGCGTTCCACTTGTACTTCCGCTTCTGTAAAAGCGCCACTCTCCAACAGCGCCTCCTTGTGGTCACTTCTTTTCCTGCATGCATCACAAACAAAGAAGAGAAAAGTGACTGGGCAGCTGCATGGAGGCGCTGTTGGAGAGTGAGCTTGAGTGACGGCGAACAAAGGCTGCAGCCATATTTAAATGTAGCCTATGGCGTAGAATGCCTGCCAATATTCGAAAATACAATACTGCAATGACTATATGCAATACTGCAATGACTATATGCAATACTGCAATGACTATAAGATAAGATAAGATAAGATAACACTTTATTTTAGCCGTTTAGAAAATTTTACATTTCTAATTTGGTATTTAAACAAAATAAAGTTAATAATGATCTATGAAATATAAATATTAAAATATACAGTAGTTCTAGTCTGTGTCTATTGACTACATGTATCATCCAGGTATATGTAGAGAGCGGTTATAATATCCTTATGTTTTGATTGTAGTATATATCTAAATTGCTCTCCTCTATCTAAGTTTATAAAGTTTGAGTTGAGGGTAGTGATAATACTAAACATTTTTTCTCTTTGCTTTGTATATAATTTACAATGAATTAGATGATGTCTTTCATCTTCTATTTCTTTACAATGTGTACATAGTCTGTCTTCTACTGGTGTTTTTGGTTTTGTATAGCTACCCTTCTCAATGGCAAGTTGATGGCAACTTAATCTAAATTTGGCTATTGTTTTGATGTGTTGTTTATTGTTCATTACTTTAATGTATTCTTCTTGTTCCAGGGAATTTTTGAAGTTGTTGTATGTACGTAACTTAGAGTTTTCCCTTTTGTTATTTTCATTCCATTGATTGATATAATATTGTCTAATTGAGTTGTATAGTTCTTGTTTTGTTAAATTGTTGATATTCTTGCTGTTATATAATTGTATATTGTGTTCAAAGGTAGTTAGCCATGAACCTGTGTAATCATTGTTCTCCATGTCATTCATTGCATAATAGGCTAAGTTGTTATTGTCTAATGTCTTGAGGTATTTGTAATAGTTTATTGCTGAGTAGTATATTCTACTAATCAGTGGTTCTCTCCCAAGTTCCATTCTGCATCCTATTTTGCTCACTCTGTTGCTGACATTTAATATTTGGCGACAAAAACGTAGATGGAATTTTTCTGTCTCTGTTTTGTCCCAAGTTGTTTGATTTTGGAGAACACCCCATATTTCGCCAGCATATGTCAGGATAGGTAGCTGTGTTGTATTCATGAGTTTTTCCTTTATCTTAGTACTGTTTATCTTTGTCGAATATATCTGTGACTGGATTCTTGCAGCTTTGCTGGCTTTGTCTGACAATCTGGTTGCTGTGGAGCTCATAGAGCCATTTGTCTTGAATGTTACACCGAGATATGTGTATTGTTCTGTAATTTTATTTCTTCCAAGCCACATTTGAATTGTCTTGTATCTTGTTTGCATCCTGATTTTCTAAATACCATTATTTGTGTTTTGTTTGTGTTTACTTGCAATCGCCAGTCTGTTGTGTATCGATGAAGGTAGTCCAGTGCATTCTGTATTCCTTCATAGGATGTTGACATCAATGCAATATCATCTGCATACAACAGGCTGTTGATTGTTTTGTTATTAAGCTTTGGTGCATTTGTTTCAATGTTTGCGAGTCCGGCAGTGAAATCGTTTACAAAGATATTAAACAATGTCGGGCTTAGTGGACAGCCTTGTTTAACTCCATTATCAATTTGGAACTTTTCTGTTATCACGTCAGTTAATTTCACGATGAAGTTCATATTGGTGTACATGTTTTTCATTATGTTGTATACATTTCCGTTGATGTTGTTACATAGTAATTTATAGAGTAGTGCTTTCCTCCAAATTGTATCAAAACACTTTTTGAGGTCTACAAAGCAACAGTAGATTTTCTTATTTCTTGAATGGTATTTCTTTATAATAGTGTGCAGTGTAAGAATATGGTCGATAGTTCTATGTTTGCGTCGGAAACCTGCTTGGTTTGGGTGGATGATGTTATTTCTTTCCAGATAGTTTGATATTCTATTGTTAATGATCATACTAAATAATTTAGCTATCACATTACCAACTGAAATACCTCTGTAGTTGTTTGTGTCTGTCCTGTCTCCTTTCTTGTGTACTGGGGTTATAACGCTGGTATTCCATATTTTTGGATAGATTCCTGTATCTAGTACATTGTTGTATACTTGTGTCAGTGCTTGTTTAACTTTGATGTTGCTGTATTTTACTAGTTCTCCTGGAATGCCGTCTGGTCCACTTGCTTTATTATTTTTTATTGATCTTGTCACTTGTACCACTTCTGATAGTGTTATTGGTTTATTTAATTCATGATTGTTTTCCATTTCATTTTCTATATATGCAATACTACAATGACTATATGCAATACTGCAATGACTATATGCGATATGACTATATGAGATGACTATATGCGATATGACTACATGAGGTGACTACATGCGATATGACTACATGCGATATGACTACATGAGGTGACTACATGCGATGTGACTACATGAGATGACTACATGCGATATGACTACATGAGATGACTACATGCGATATGACTACATGAGATGACTACATGCGACATGACTACATGAGATGACTATATGCAATACTGCGATGATGACATGATATGCGGCGATTTTGTAATGACGTTATGCCATTCGTAGATTATTCAATACGCATAATACGAGTATTAATATGAAACAGGCTAGGGAGTACTCCTCAGCATGTTGCACGTGGTAAGAGGTGGACCAT
Source organism: Glandiceps talaboti (assembly GCF_964340395.1). Lineage (NCBI taxonomy): Eukaryota > Metazoa > Hemichordata > Enteropneusta > Spengelidae > Glandiceps > Glandiceps talaboti. The sequence continues at coordinate 23,904,521 of NC_135562.1, read as the reverse complement.
TTGATATCCTGGGGGGGGGGGAGGGCTTGGAAGATTTTGGGGGGGAAAAGATGCCAAATGGATTTGCTTGAAAAAAAAATCCGGATATGAGAGGGTTATGGAAAAAAAAGATGGACCACTGCTGCTAGAAAAAAAATGTCTTGGCAGGGAAATGATGCACAGGTTCGAGTATACTGTTCAAATTGCTCGTACCTCTCCAACCAGGACACTTGTCAAATCATGACAAACAGTTTCAAACACATGTCAGGGACCAGTCAGTTTCGTTAGCCTGTGGTACATATACTATTTGTTCTTGTCTCTGTTTCTTTCATAAATGGTTTAAATATTACTTCATGTAAGGGTTCAAACATAACTATACATAAAAAATATACATATAATACATGTATTACCTAGCTACAACACTAGTTACAGAACATGCCATGTAAGTGTTTGGCTGTTTCACAATCAGTGCTTCACTTATCTTACACTTTGGGGCAAAAGTGAACTTGAAGGTTTTGTAATGGTAACCTTCATACTATTGGATAGTTTATAAAAGAACTTAATCTAAATTGTTCTAGTCTCTTCAGTATGAATTTGTCAAAAGGGATGCTATACTTCCTATTTCAGACACTACATGTATCGACACCACAACTCAAATTCAAGTTTATATTGTACACTAGGTATGACCTCCTAAAGTGCTCTAACACATCAGTAACTTTACTATAAATGCAATATCAATGACCCTATACCAATGTTACAGGCCCACTTTTATAACATGGAAAACCTATGTAAAAAGTTATATTTAATTTAGCTTTTCGATGTTTGGCAATATATATCTCAGAGGCTATGAATAACCTTAAAAATCGCCTAAATAGAAACAAAAAACTGCAGATCTGGCGGGGGGGGGGGGCTTGGACTCCATCACCCCAGAGGCCACTCATTCGTTAAACCAACAATAAGATTCACCAAAATTGGTAAAAAAAACCTTAAAAAGCTTCTAGGGGAGATCCCCTAGGACCCCCCCCCCCATAAGAGGTAGACATGTCCAAGCATCAAATCAAAGTTCTTTCCTCCACCTCTTACTGTCAAGATGCTATGAAATTTTATTTCAAAAATGTTTCAACCATGTGTAGTTGCTTTTTACATGTTAGAGCTGTCTTGTAAAGTTTGCAAATTATTGTCTGAAAGTGTCTGTGAATAGCCTAAACATTGCTTGAGAAGTAAAAAACCTCGAGGGCTTCTAGGGGGACCCCCGAGAACCCCCCGTAAGAGGTAGACATGTTCCAGTCTCAAATCAAAGTTCTTTCCTCCAACTCTTACTGTCAAGATGCTATGAAACTTTATTTCAAAAATGTTTCAACCTCACAGAGTTGCTTTTTACATGTTAGAGCTGTCTTGTAAAATTTGTAAATTATTGTCTGAAAGTGTCTGTGAATAGCCTAAACATTGCTTTTAGAAGTAAAAATCATCCAGGCCGTTTTCTAGGGGGAGACCGGCTAGAACCCCCCCCCCCCCATTCACAGACACTCGCACAAGAGGTGGACATATCCCAGTCTCAAAGCTCTTCCCTCTACAACTTACTGTCAGATGCTATGAAACTTTATTCAGGGGGGGGGGGGGGGGGGTCAGTGACTTTTTGTCGGCCCAATGGAAAAAAAACACTGACACCCCCCCCCCCCCCCATCCACCAATCTGGAGAAACTGACCGGTCTATCTGAATGTTTGAGCTCACCAATCAAGTTTCCGATTTGTATTTTCAGTGTGTCACCATACCATGGCATGCTTATTTAATTGAAAATCAAACATGTATGAAATATGTAGTTTTTTAAATATAATATGTGTGTGATAGAACAGGATCTTTTTACTCTCTCTATTACCGTGTGCCAAAACCAAACAGAAAATTGTGGCAACAAATGTAGGTGTTCAACATTGACGTAAAAAAAAATCCGGATATCTCAAAGAAGCAAAGAAAAAAAAAGTTGCCAGCATAGGAAAAGGACAAAAAAATAATTCTCAGGCAAGCAGGTGGGAAAAAAAATAATGACTCTCCACCAATCTTCCAAGCCCCCCAGGATATCGAATGGTCTACCCCTTATGCATATTGAATAATCTACGAATGGCATAACGTCATTACAAAATCGCCGCATATCATGTCATCATCTCGCATCGCAGTATTGCATGTAGTCATCTAATGTAGTCATATCGCATGTAGTCATCTCATGTAGTCACATCGCATGTAGTCACCTCATGTAGTCATATCGTATGTAGTCATCTCATGTAGTCATATCGCATGTAGTCATCTCATGTAGTCATATCGCATGTAGTCATCTCATGTAGTCACATCGCATGTAGTCACCTCATGTAGTCATATCGCATGTAGTCATCTCATGTAGTCACATCGCATGTAGTCACCTCATGTAGTCATATCGCATGTAGTCATCTCATGTAGTCATGTGTGTCATTTAGATTTATTGTCATGTGTGCATCATTCGCCTTGTGTGTGCGTCATTTATAGTCACGAGCACAGGGCACGTATTATTGCTTAGATTGCCGCCCTGGATCGCCGTTTTCTTAGGAAAATATCGTACGAATCCTGCTGCTACAAATGTGTCAATCTCTAAAGTAGCGGAAATGTTTTTTCCTTACTTACAGGTAGGAATATATAGTCAAAAGGTTGTTATATCTAGTCTGTAGACCAGGAAAACAACAATCTAAGAAATATTACACGCCCCTGTGGTCATACGTGCATTACTTGCCTTATGTGTGTCATTTATTTCCATACGCTAGTCATTTGCCATAAGATGTGTGTCATTTGCTCTTACGCATACATAATTAATTTTGTGTGTCACTTACGTTAGACTGTAAGATACGTCCTGACGTTCCGCCCTCACCGGCGTGGGAGGGGTTGGCTGAAGTGTGAGGGCGCCCCATCACGGCGTACCTTACAGACTACACTTACGTTCATCATCACACATCATGATCAAATGTAGACGAATAATAAAAAGTAAGTACCCTAGAGAAGACACTTAACACTCTAAGCCGTCAGATGTAGGTGATGTACACTTGATATCTTGTAGATGTAATAGAAATTGCCTTGAATGACAGCCACAAAAGCCAGACGATAGTACTTTCAGTTGGTCATTATATGTATAGACTATTTATAGAACTTATGGTATATTTTATTTCATTTATTTCATTCATCTAGATTAACTGGTATATACCGAGTACCGTTATGATATGGCAAGTCGGGCAAAAAAGTCCCCTGAACGTTAGATCCTTGATATTTTTATTGTCCATTCCTAATCCCAATGATATGATGTACAGGGTTGGTAGAACTTCACTGAGCTCTGTTGAAATGTGGCGCATGAAATATTGAATCTAACGTCCATATTATCTAGTCAATGCTAGGGGTATCATTGCTGCCAAGCAATTCTTTGTCGCTTCCTTTGAGTTGCCATACATACCCTTTTATATACAATAGGCCACAGTTTTTCCTTTATTTTTATTTATTACTTTTATTTATTTATTTATTTTTATTTTTTGGGGGGGGGGCAAGTTTAATACACACACTCACAATGCTTGACAGCCAATAGTGAGGAGTAAACCTATAGTTTGTGTTGGTGTTGGTGTAAAAATAACTTGAATATGACACAGGGCGAACATGACGAATGCAGGTGGAGACGCGGGAAGGATGGCGAATGCAGATGAAGACGCAGCAAAGATGATGAATGCAAACGGAGACGTGGTGAAATTGGTGACAGTGGTGGAAGTGCGAAATTTGTGTCTGTGGATGTTAAGTATGAGAGAAAGTCCATAGCCAGGCAAGTGAAAATAATCCAAACTACCGACCCTCTGACCTAACCTAACCTGAGGACAACCCAAAATGAGAAGAAAAAGAAAAAAGATGAACCGTTTGTGTATATGTAATATGTGGTCATGCGTAGTGATGGCAAAAAAGGACCGAGGCGTGAGGTAGTTGATGGCGATGATGATGAAAATACGGGTAGTATTTGAAATGTGTAGGTTGGAGAGGGGGTTATAAGAACAACAGTCACTCATTCATTCATTCATACTTAGAAAAGTAAAAGCATTTTAATTTCACAAGATTTTGATAATCATTTTCTTTGGCCTTTGTAACCATCTATTGTTTTGTTATAGTTCCATGCTAATGTTATAAAAAAATAGTATAAAAATTAAAATTACTGAAAATGTAACATGTAAAATTAACTATATATGCAGTGTGCGTGAACAAAAAGAGTGTTTCCTGTCAACAGATGGGCAGGACATTGTGTTTTTATATTTGTCAGGGGGGGTGGATTGTTTTGTGGATGAATTGCAGGGGGGGGGGGGGGTCACTATTTTTAAGTACAACATGAACGGTTGCTAGTATTCAATTCCCACATTTCTTGCAATAGTGCTATTTAATACCGGGTGCTAGTATTCAATTCCCACATTTCTTGCAATAGTGCTATTTAATACCGGTTGCTAGTATTCAATTCCCACATTTCTTGCAATAGTGCTATTTAATACCGGGTGCTAGTATTCAATTCCCACATTTCTTGCAATAGTGCTATTTAATACCGGGTGCTAGTATTCAATTCCCACATTTCTTGCAATAGTGCTATTTAATACCGGTTGCTAGTATTCAATTCCCACATTTCTTGCAATAGTGCTATTTAATACCAGGTGCTAGTATTCAATTCCCACATTTCTTGCAATAGTGCTATTTAATACCGGGTGCTAGTATTCAATTCCCACATTTCTTGCAATAGTGCTATTTAATACCGGTTGCTAGTATTCAATTCCCACATTTCTTGCAATAGTGCTATTCAATACTTGGTGCTAGTATTCAATTCCCACATGTCTTGCAATAGTGCTATTTAATACCGGTTGCTGGTATTCAATTCCCACATTTCTTGCAATAGTGCTATTTAATACCGGGTGCTATTATTCAATTCCCACATTTCTTGCAATAGTGCTATTTAATACCGGGTTCTAGTATTCAATTCCCACATTTCTTGCAATAGTGCTATTTAATACCGGGTGCTAGTATTCAATTCCCACATTTCTTGCAATAGTGCTATTTAATACCGGTTGCTAGTATTCAATTCCCACATTTCTTGCAATAGTGCTATTTAATACCGGGTGATATTATTCAATTCCCACATGTCTTGCAATAGTGCTATTTAATACCAGGTGCTGGTATTCAATTCCCACATGTCTTGCAATAGTGCTATTTAATACCGAGTGCTAGTATTCAATTCCCACATTTCTTGCAATAGTGCTATTTAATACCGAGTGCTAGTATTCAATTCCCACATGTCTTGCAATAGTGCTATTTAATAATGGATGCTAGTATTCAATTCCCACATTTCTTGCAATAGTGCTATTTAATACCGAGTGCTATTATTGAAGTGTGTAATAGTGACCCACTTTGAGTGTTATATTATCCATATCCATATTATTGATAATGGTCTTTCTGAGACCTCGACCTTTGACCTCGACCTGTATCTTCAAGGTCAAATAGCCAAACATTAATCATAGTGCACAGTATACAGCAGAGATGCATAGACCAATTTCAACCAAGCCTGGCACAAATGTCAAACTTCACATTTTGTGCACAAGCTCAGTCTGGTAGCTTAATACATAGAAACCTAAATTAAATGACTTAATACCCATTTTATTTATAATGAGCTTTGAGACCTTGTCATTGCTTTGTTTTGTGACCTTTGCAATGATGACAAAATATTGGCCATATTTGTCATAAAAAATTCTGAATTTGACTTGGCTAGTAAGTTGAATAATTGAAGACTGTCTTTGATGAAGACTTGATGAAAATTTATCAGTTTATGAACAACTTTCAGATGAATATTTGAGGCTACATCACTTTTCATCTGTGTTCATGACAGCACAGATCAATTGTAGATGAACAGCAAAGATAAGTAAAGAACTTCTAGATGACGCTTGCCATTCATAGCTTTTAGGTGTAAGTGATGTATACTTGATATTCTGTAGACGTACCATATAATAGATATTGCCTTGAAATACACTGCCATGGATACACTAAAGACGACAGTACCTTAAATTCACTCAGTCATTAGTAGCATTTTTAGCATTATGCCAACAATTATTTAGACTGAGAATGTAGTCATACTCGTATGGTAATTCTGGCTATATGGTCCCCTGGATTTGAGAGTTTAATTTGAATGTTTGTAGTGAAATTGACCAACCCACCCCCCTGATAAAAAGAGGATTAAATGTTTGATAGCTCTACTGAGCTCTGTATTCAGTTGAATTTAGGCCGCATTGGAAATTGATTACTCTAAAATCCATATTATCTAGTCAATGCTAGGGGTGTCATCGCTGCCAAGCAATTCTTTGTTGCCAATTTGAATCACCATACAAGGACACATACTTTTTGTTTTTTTTGGGGGGGAGAGGGTTAACATACATGCACATGCTTGACTGCGAATATGAAGAGTTGTAATGGAATGTGCCATTATAACTCTAAACCATACAAACATACATACAGAAAGTTAAAATGAATGGGGGACTTTATTGTATTGTTGTAATGAATATGATGCACAACGGTGATGGCAAATAAAGATGGCGACACGGCAGTAATAGAGATGGCGGCGACACGGCAGAGGTTTGTGAGGTTTATGTGTGTTGGTATGAGAGATTAAGGCCATAGACAGCAAGTGAAAAATATGTAAAACCTACAAAGGACTAACCAACGAACCATTGCCAACCAACCAACGCCAACCAACCAAACAACAAAGTAATCAACCCTAGAGACCCACCTAGTCAGAGAAAACCAAAATCCACAAGAAACCAGACGTACGGAAAGGGATAACAAAAATCGAGGAGTGCTGTTTGTGTATGTCAATATGTAATATATGATCATGTGCAGCGAAGACTGCGGACCGAAACGCGAGGTAGATGATGGCGCAGATATGACAATTGGTGCCGGAGACGCAAAAATGATAGTGTATTTGATGTACGTATGTTGGAAGGGGTGAGGTGGGATAGTTAAAAGAGCAATCACTCATGCAGCCATACAAACTAAAAAAAACTCAAAAAACTTACTTGGTGCTGATGTCTGAAACTGTTTTTCTGTTCTTCTAAACTCCTCCAAAAGTTCTACTAATAAAATAACTTAAAAATACATTTCAATACATAAATTACATTTTAATAGATATACATAAATGCAAAATACACATCAGTATCGTAATAATCAAATACATCGATCAGTCTTGGGTCTTCTTATCACCACAGGCTAAAAGAAAGAAATTTAAGAAATAGTATAAGAATTGAAGTATTCACTCACAATGCAATTATATTATTTTCTAAATTTATTTTATATTGCAGACATGACAATCAAATAGAAATAAAGTTTCTAAATCTAACTTTCAATGTATAAACATATTAAATATTAAAAAGACAGTTTTTTGACTCACATTTTCCATCATTTGTCCATCTTTGTCGAGCCTGGCTTCCTGAAAATAAACTTGCATGGAAATTGTATTAATACAGTTTGGTTAATATATTGTGTTTTATTTAATAAAATAATGAAAAAATACATTCAATATAAATTACATGTACCAAAGTGCTCCCATATGGTTGATATTAAATTTTCAAGGTTATAATTTGTAGACAATATTTTTTTATGAAATGGGGTGAAAGGAAGAAATCAAATCTTGACGAAGGTAAACTTGCCCAGGTTTGGGAAACCACTATAAAGAAAGAACTGTGTGTATAAATTTGCAAATACAGTATAATTAATTGATTTTTTATTGTTCTACTGTTTCTCCCTGAAAAATCGACCCCAATGGTTAGAAAAGCCAATGAGAATAAGTCAAGCAAAAACATTTTTATACTATTAAATTGATTATGAAATAATAACTGACTAAAGTTGCATAAAGTGGGTAGAATTTGTATGTGTTATCAAAATGTGTATTTTTGTCCTATCTCAGAGAATTAAATTTTTTTTGCAGAAGTAATATGGGAGGGGGGGGGGGTGCACAACTCCCATAGGTGGGAAAGGTCTGCTGGAAAGCAGTGTTTTTTTGTATACTTTTCTGGGCTGGAAAACTTTGGAAAACCCTGCTCAGCTGGACTGATAGATTTTGCTTCAGTTGCAGCTTAGAATAAATCTATAAATTTCAAAACATTATTACAATTCTTAAAAGTGAGATTTCATTTTCCAAAAGACAATTAATTTGGTCAGTTTTTAGCTATTTCATCGTACAAACTGCCGCCTGTATCTATCATAGATCTGTAGAGTATCTATTTTGTGCTATAAAGTTGGTATTAGAAAGTGTCTCCATTTTTGGGTATGTAGTATGACAACAGTAAGGGCTTGGTAATCTTAGCAAAGCCTCCTAGTATCATTTCACACAGAGTTGTCCTGTCATATGAACATGTTTAATGAGAGTAATCCATAATGCCAATACTATTTCAACTTTAAGTGCAATTAATTATGAAAGGAGAATTAGAAATTAACAGTCATTGGTGCCTAATTATGTGCTTATTTACTATATATTAGTATTTATTATATATTAGTATTTATCATACATTAGTATTTATTATATTAGTACTTATTACTTATTAGTGATTATTTATTATATGTTATTATTATTACCCTAAAGTTATTATTATTATTATTATCATTGTTATTAAGATAGAATTTAATAGTAGGGCCGGCAAAGAAAATTTATCTAAAGTGTGCTTCTTTGAACTAGTATTGGCAAAATAAACCACTTTCATTAATTTTGTTCACATGACCATATATCCCAGGATGAGGTGGGCAACTCTTTGTGAAATGACATAGGGAGGCTATGTTGAAACCCCCAAAAACCAAACTGTTGTCATACTACACACCCTAAAAATGGTCTGACTCTTTCTTATACCAACTGTATCACTCAAAATACATACTATACAGGTCTATAATACATGCAGACGGTAGTTCATATGATGTAATACCTAAAAACTGATCAAAAATAATTAATTTTTTGAGAAATGAAATCTTACTTTTAGCAATTGTAAGAATTATTTTGAAAAATATATCAATATTTTGAACTACAATTAAAATAAAATCAACCAGTCTAGATGGGCAGGGTTATCCAAAATCTTCTCGCCTAGAAAAGTATATACCCTATATCATACATGTACATGTACCTTATGACATATGCATACAGACTTTACAGCAGACCTTCCCCATATAGTCCATGGGAGCTCAAGGCCAGGTTTCAAAATAAAGCTTGTTTTATGATTAATTATGCAGAAAATATTGATTTTTGATGACAAATATGGCAAATTTTCCGAATGACATGTCACCTTTGTGCCAGTTTTGAAAGAAATCAGATATTGGAAGTCTGAGCCCATTGTAATAGTCACTCACTTTGGGGGACTAAAAGTGCTTTTGCTGGATGAATTCTATTCCCTTTTCTAAACATTGTGATCTCTGATTGAGAGAGAAACACAAGTGTGGTAAACCATAATATTTTTGTTCAAAATTTCAATTGATAAATATTGAATCAAACTTTTATGATTCAGTTTTAATTTAGCAAAACCAATTGCAACCTACAGGAGCATTTTGGTTTACACCAGTTATATTTTTACAGCTTTTGTTTTATTTATTTTTTACAGAGGTTAATGAGGGAGACGGTAGTTCTCTTATAAAAACTTTTTTTTTAAAACAAAAACTACTCTAATGGTGAAAAACTAATGGTCCTTGCTCAGTGCTCGGGGATCATCATGTTATAGACTTTTTGTAATTACAGATTTTTAGTTGTAGTCTTTTTAGCCCTAATTTGCATATCACTGATGAAATTATCATATCAAGAATACATCTTAATCTAATTATAGACAACCAAAAAGACATTTTTAGATCATAATTTACATATCACTGATTGGATCGTGTTATAGACCTTTTGTAAATATAGACTTAGTTTTAGTCTTTATAGCCCTAATTTGCATACCACTGATGAGATAAACACATCAAGAATACATCTTAAACTAATGATAGATTTTTTACCATAAAGACACATTTTTAGGCACTAATTTGCATATTACTGATTGGATCATCTTATTATAGACTTTTTTAAATAAAGACCTTTAGTTTTAGGCTTTTTAGCCCTAATTTGCATATCATCGATGAGATCATAGTATTAAGAATACATCTTAAACTAATGATAGACTTTTGACCAAAAAGCCACATTATTAGCCCCTAATTTGCATATCACTGAAGAGATCATCTTGTTATAGACGTTTTGTAAATATAGACTTTTAGTTTGAGGCTTTTTAGCCCTAATTTGCATATCACCGATGAGATCATGGTATTAAGAATACATCTAAATCTAATGATAGACTTTTGACCAAAAAGACACGTTATTAGGCACTAATTTGCATATTACTGATTGGATCATCTTGTTATAGACTTTATAAATATAGACTTTTAGTTTTAGTCTTTTTAGCCCTAATTTGCATATCACTAATGAGATAAACACATCAAAATTACATCTTAATCTAATGATAGAATTTTGACCAAAAAGACATATTATTAGGCACTAATTTGCATATTACTGATTGGATCATCTTGTTATAGACTTTCTTTTAGTTTGAGTCTTTTTAGCCCTAATTTGCATATCAGTGATGAGATAAACACATCAAGAATACATATCTTAATCTAATGATAGACTTTTGACCAAAAAGACACGTTATTAGGCACTAATTTGCATATTACTGATTGGATCATCTTGTTATAGACTTTATAAATATAGACTTTTAGTTTTAGTCTTTGTAGCCCTAATTAGCATATCACTAATGAGATAAACACATCAAAATTACATCTTAATCTAATGATAGAATTTTGACCAAAAAGACATATTATTAGGCACTAATTTGCATATTACTGATTGGATCATCTTGTTATAGACTTTCTTTTAGTTTGAGTCTTTTTAGCCCTAATTTGCATATCACTGATGAGATAAACACATCAAGAGTACATCTTAATCTAACGATAGACTTTTGACCAAAAAGACACATTATTAGACACTAATTTGCATATTACTGATTGGATCATCTTGTTATAGACTTTTTGTAAATATAGACTTTTAGTTTTAGTCTTTTTAGCCCTAATTTGCATATAAGTGATGAGATAAACACATCAAGAATACATCTTAATCTAATGATAGAATTTTGACCAAAAAGACATATTATTAGGCACTAATTTGCATATTACTGATTGGATCATCTTGTTATAGACTTTCTTTTATTTTTAGCCTTCTTAGCCCTAATTTGCATATCACTGATGAGATAAACACATCCAGAATACATCTTAATCTAATGATAGATTTTTGATCAAAAAGACACATTATTAGGCACTAATTTGCATATTACTGATTGGATTATCTTAGACATTTTGTAAATATAGACTTTTAGTCTTAGTCTTTTTAGCTCTAATTTGCATATCACTGATGAGATAAACACATCAAGAGTACATCTAAATCTAATGATAGATTTTTGACCAAAAAGACACATTATTAGGCACTAATTTGCATAATACTGATGAGATAAACACATCAAGAATACATCTTAATCTAATGATAGACTTTTGACCAAAAAGACACGTTATTAGGCACTAATTTGCATATTACTGATTGGATCATCTTGTTATAGACTTTGTAAATATAGACTGAGTTTTAGTCTTTTTAGCCCTAATTTGCATATCACTAATGAGATAAACACATCAAGAATACATCTTAATCTAATGATAGAATTTTGACCAAAAAGACATTATTAGGCACTAATTTGCATATTACTGATTGGATCATCTTGTTATAGACTTTCTTTTAGTTTGAGTCTTTTTAGCCCTAATTTGCATATCACTGATGAGATAAACACATCCAGAATACATCTTAATCTAATGATAGATCTTTGACCAAAAAGATGAGATCATAAGCCTTAATTTGGTTTTGAGACACATATATTTGATCACTATACCATGGGTATAACTGAAGCGGTGACATTATTTTGTATTGTAATTTATGAATGTTCTGACCATCACAAAACGAAAAATAAATTTGGTTCACATTGTTGGTTGTTATGTGGTTATTAGCTATATTTGTAATATTGTAAACAAACTTATCTTTTTCATCATCTTCAAAGAAGAATGTCTTTACGGAAATAACTCTTAAATTTGTAACATGAATGAAAAAAATATGCGCTGCAGAGCAAAATACACGGGTTTTAATTTTGTATGATTAGCATTTTAATGAAAGAAATATTTCGATTCAACTTTGTATTTCTTGAAAAAAAACTAACTAACTAGATTTTGCGAAAACTTTAACCCTAATTAGAAGTGGCACAGTCAGTATTTCTAGAAACAATCTATTTTAAGTTTACATTTAGTTAACTAGTTTTTGCGAAAGTTGTTAATTTTAGAATGGGAACCCTAATTAGAAGTGGCACAGTCTGTATTTCTAGGAACAACCTATTTTAAGTTTACATTTGGTTTACTAGTTTTGGGGTAACTTTAGTATGGGACCCTAAATAGAAGTGGTTTTCTGTGGTTATAGGCAATTATGGTTTTCAAGTTTGTGTTTCGTAAATAGTCTAATATAAACATCAAGGAATTTTCATTTGAACATGGCAAAATACAATTGTTTCGGTTGTGAAAGAAATGTGTATACCGGAGGTGGCTGAATTTATAGGAATCTGGGTACCCGAGAACAACTTTGTGTACATGACTATGTATGACGTATCTATTCAAATTTGTTTGTCGATAAATTTTGATTTGTATTTTTTATTCGTAGATAAATTTTGATATGTATTTTGCGTTCTTAATGTTTTCGAAAATGGGGAATATTACAGTCTGTGCCACTTGAACAACCAATGACAAACTTTCCTCCTGACAAAACCGTCTAAATCCTAACCTGTCAACCCGGGCCGCCACCTTCCCGCCAAAAAAGGTACCGCGCCGAAATTGCCACCATGGCTCCCATTCCCATACAACGGACCCAAATGCAGCAGAAAGAACAAACATAGCAAACCGACTTATCTCATATACCATCCTTCGACGTTCTCGCAGGGACCAAACCATGATAAATTGACGAACCAATACGCAAACCATTGACTTCCATTCTCGAACAGTCTCTATTGTACAGCGAACAAACATCTGAAGCAAACACAGCATCCATACGGTGATACACATTGCAATTTTTCCTTCCAACTTCCTCTTTTCGACCAGTGAGCGAAGTAGACAGCATACAGCATCCAGGACCCATACCAAACATCGGAATATTCTTCTATCATCCACTCTCAGCAGTACAAGGCTTCGGACATATACTATGACGACATAGACCAGGGTGAGCAGCACAATACCAGTATCCATCTTTGTTTATCGTTTGCTGGAGTCGCAAAGACAGTTTGAAAATGTATCACGCGTCATTTATATACCCAACCCAAGATGTTAGATTCCTGTCGAGAACCATGAACCAATCAGACCTAGAGGATCAAAATTTTCCTCTACCCCTCCAGGTGCACTTTAAAGGTGGTGGCAGGGAAAACTATTGTGTTTGTAAGACTAGTTAGGTGTTGTTTGTTTCAAATTGGTCAATCACTTGACAGGGAGTACACGTGTTACATTTGACAAACAACCAATCAAAAGTCCGGAGTTGATTTCTCCACATTCTTTTATTTTACAGGAATACAAACTTATGTAACGTGCACAGGGGTGAACACTGTGTAATGAAGGTATAGACTAGCGTTCCTCGCTAAATGCGTGCAATGACGGATAAGCACCGGTATTGTTGATGAATTATGAATGTATGTGTCGACCCCCGTTTGAACGAAAGTGTAATGTATAAAATTATGTGAAAACCAGGACGTGGTGACGGGGGCTATTGTCTTGGAATAATAAGGTGTTGTATTTTGTTACCAATTACTCAACTCGTTGACATACAGTTTATTTATTTATTTCACGGAAGGCCGGCAAGTCCCATTTACAGGCTCCTAAAAATGAAAAATTCAAGAATACAAAACACACAAGCATATCAAACAAACAAAACTAACTTAATGCACATTAAAAACACATTTTTCGATTACTTATTCTCTAAGTATGTCAGTCATTTCATGATGAACGAAGAAGTCATAGTCAAATACAGCTGTAAGTCTTGCACCGTCAACCAGTTCAATTCTGATAGAAATCTTTTAAACAGTTCATGTTCTTTCCTACATTGCAATGTCAGATCCCTTACAAAAAACTTTGATAGCTTTGTTAACTTTCTAAGCATGTTAGATCAAAATTTTCTTTTTATAGCTCTAACGGAAACATGGTTACATCCCGATTCAAATTGCTGTCTTTATGATTTGCCTTCCTATACTTTCGTTACTTGTAATCGTGAAGCCTCACAAGGTGGTGGAGTCGCTCTGTATTTTCACAACTCGTTGTCCTTCTCTCGCATTAACACATGTAAAATTAATCACTGCGAATCCATCTTTCGGGAAACTATGATCAACAACAAAAAGATTGTTATAGGCGTTATCTACAGAAGACCCAACACACCTTTTAATGAATTCATTGACAGTTTAGAAGCATGCCTTGATCAGGTGTCAGTGAACGGGCGTGATTGTATTCTCCTTGGCGATATGAATATTGACACATCTTTAGATAGCCCACCCGTTACTCATTACAATACTCTCCTGAATACATACAATATGACACAATTAATTAACACCCCTACCAGAGTTACTAACACCTCACAAATATTACTGACCACTTTATTGAGTCCGGTACAATTGAAACAGACATTTCAGACCACTATCCAATTTTCGGCATTATTAAAAGTCTGCATCACGTTTTTGAAAACAGTACCAAAACACACACCTACGATTTCTGGAATTACAACAAAGAGGCCTTCTTAGCTGACCTAAGCAATGTATCCTGGCAACCAGTCCACATGTGCGAAGATCCGTCTGAAGCATACAATATTTTTAATGATTTATTTCATACTGTTATCAGAAGACATCTTCGAATAAAAACATTTACAAGAACACAAAAGTCAATTAAAAGACCCTGGATCACAAAGGGCTTATTTACATCCATACATACATACATACATACAAAACATAAACTTTTCTCGAAAATGAAAAATCACCCAAGGAATAACCAAATTAAAAATATGTATACTAGGTACAGGAATACATTGACGAAGCTCCTTAGGTTGGCTAAGAAAAACTACTACACCAATAAAATTTCAAATGCCTCTGGCAACACCAACAAAACTTGGCTTATTATTAAAGAGATGTTGAACAAAACACATACCAAATGTTCTCCCGATAAATTAACTACAAACAACCCTGGAAACACATGCTTAACAGATACAAGAGATATTACTCAAGAATTCAATAATTATTTCACTGGTATTGGGCCCAATCTTGCTCAAAAGATTACAAGCAACAAAGACTTTAGACAATACCTGGATGGGAACTACCTCAACTCCTTTTTCTTTCACCCCGTGTCTGAAGAAGACGTCCTTGGAGAAATATTCAAGCTTGATCCCCGCAAAGCTACCGGTCAGGACACAATTAATCCCCTCTAAGTTATACACGCTGCTCACATTATTGCATGCCCTCTCACACATATAATTAACTGTTTTCTCAACAATGGTATTTTTCCAAGTCTACTTAAGAATGCCAAGGTAATACCTATTTATAAAAAAGGTTCGCCATGCGATGTTGGCAATTATCGCCCCATTTCAATTTTGCCCGTAATCAGTAAAGTGTTTGAATCTATTGTCAATCATCAACTTGTTATATATTTTGAAATATACAACATCCTCATCAAAACTCAGTTTGGTTTCAGGAAAAAACACAGTACTAAGCTTGCCCTGGTTGACCTGATCACTGGTATTGCTAATAAGCTGGACAATGGATATCTGACATGTGGTATATTCATTGATTTGCGGAAAGCCTTTGACACAATAGACCATAGTATTCTTCTACAGTGTCAGAGGCTTGCCTTTACTTTGGTTTAAAAGTTATCTCTCCCAGCG
Source organism: Glandiceps talaboti (assembly GCF_964340395.1). Taxonomy (NCBI): domain Eukaryota; kingdom Metazoa; phylum Hemichordata; class Enteropneusta; family Spengelidae; genus Glandiceps; species Glandiceps talaboti. Next base: position 23,888,484 of record NC_135562.1, on the reverse strand, counting down.
TAAGCAGTGTGTCTGTATAAATAATGTTACCTCGCCATATAGCGAAATACAATGTGGAGTACCACAAGGCTCAATTTTAGGCCCCCTTCTCTTTCTGATTTACATCAATGATATTGTGAACGCTACTGATGCATTTGAATTTCGATTATTTGCCGACGACACAAACTTGTTTCAATTTATCAACAATCCCTCAAATATAATTCAGCTTGATCAACTCCATTTCGACTTCAGGAAAGTCTGTGACTGGTGCGACGCCAATAGGCTAACTATCAATGTAGAAAAAACGAATTTCATGATTATTAAGACTTCGCAAAGATTGGTGAAAACGGAGGGAAGTCTGGGCATCAATCGCTCACAAATTTCACAAGTAACGTCAACCAATTATCTTGGCGTGTGTTTAGATCAAAATATGCTTTGGACATCACACATTGAAAAAGTTAGGAAAGCAATTTCTCCAATTAATGGCATAATTTCCAAAATTCGCTATTACGTACCTAAATCTACTCTTCTTCTGCTGTATAACTCTATGATCTTGCCCCATATCTCATATTGTATAGAGATATGGGGCAATACATACAATACATTTCTCAAGCCTATCTTAAACCTTCAAAAGAAAGTTATTCGCTTTATAACTTTTTCAAATATTGGTGCTCCCTCCTCCCCTCTTTTTCAGCAACTAGGAATTCTAAGTGTCCACCAGCAATGCAAATTTAATACTTCTTTATTTATTTTTGATTTGAGGGCCGGTCACTTCCCGCAAACAGTTAACGACTATTTCAACACACCACCAAATACGTATCACACTCGGAATACAACGAGAGATAACTTTTACATTCCAAAAGTAAATCTTACTTTGACGCAACACAATTTTCAGTATGCAGCTGCAAAACATTGGAACTCCTTACCTGAAGAATTGAAAAAAATACAATCCAGGACTACTTTTAAATCTCAGTTAAAACAGTATTTGTTACAAAATTAATTCAGCTTTTTCTACCTTACATTGCATTTAATGCCAGTTGTTATATATTTTTTTTTGATGAGAACGCGTTTTGTTTTGTTTGTTTTTTGTTTGTTTTTGTTTTAATTTCAAATTTGTTTTTGTTTTTGCTTTGATTATTTTATTTGTTTAATCAATTGTAGTATGGGCCACAAACTTGACTAGTTTGTTTCAAGCTATTTCTGTGGTCCAGCCATAAACTCTGTATTCATCCATCAGTTTAATTGTAATATTTATTCCACTGTCTTTTGTACTTTCTCTCTTGTTATGTTGATATGATTTTGAGTTTGTGGCAAATAAAATACTATATCTAAAATACATTATGAGGCAAATATATAAAATCAATATTGTCCGGTGGACAATCTGGAAAATTAAATTTGATAAATTAAAGTCAATATTCAAAATACTACAACAAAGACCACTATACGTTGTTATACATGTACATCTGTGAACGGCACAGTGTTTAAAAACATTAAATTTACTGGCATCAGGTTTGTAAACTTTCTAGTTCTCCGATCCGGCATCTGTGGAACTTTAAAATGTAACTTGAAAAGCATATATGGACTATCATAAACATTACTTACACACTTGTAAAAAATACCATGTCTAAAAAGATCCTCCGTTGCGCTGAGAGGGGATTGGCAAATCGAAAAACTTGCATAATGTGCATATTGTGTCGGTTAAAAATTATTCCGTTTAATGAATTTTCCAGAACCCTTTCAATGCTAGCCTGTGGTTTATTTTGGCAAGGTTACCAAATGATTGAGCCCTATTCCAGAATACTCCCCATGGGTGATCAAGGTATGCTGTTCCTGCGCCAAACCACAATTGAATGGGGTTGGCTAAGTATCTCCAAATATAGATTACGATCCAACCTCTCCTTGCAAATCCCACACTTATAAAGAAATCTCTTATTATGTATGAACACTGAAGTCGATTACCACTGTTATTTTATACTAGTGTATCATACATTTGCACATCTCCAGAATACGGGAAGTATGCCATATAACTGCACAAATGAAAATCAGCGACAACGTTTTTTTGTGAGCTTGAAGGGAAGAGGGAACTGGGAAACAATTTGTACAAAATATTTTCTCATCAGCCCCCACCCCTTTCCTAAGTGCTGTTCGTTCCCTCGGTTTGCATTTGCGCGGAAATGTAATTCAGGCCAGATATACTCTCTGTCTAAAATAGGTGGAACAACATTATCCACATATTAGGGCAAGAAATGGCAAGACAACTAGTTTATTAACTGTTGAAAGCTTCATAAGACAGTTGATTTCTCGGGATTCAATTACGATATGAGCAGTCAAATTTTTGGTCGCTTCTTTCTTTATGTGAGGAGGATTTAATTTAGAAGTGTTTAAGACGATTTTTATGAAGATAGCACACTCGAGTAAACATATAACTATCAATCCAACAATATATACCAATGACAACTGTCAATCAAACGTGTCACGTGAACTGATTGCTTTAATTGGTAAATGAAAATATAATTTCATTGAGACACTGACCCGCCCCTGTGCTACAGAAGTATCTTTATACGCATATAAAGTCCAGATACGTCCTGATAAAGGAAGTCAAAAGTACAAACCATGTTTGGCAGTGTCATTTTATTTTGGTACATGCAAATGTATAATTGTTTTTTCTTCTGAGCTAACATAAAATGGAATATTAATGCTAGTACCTTTAGAATTCAAACTGTTCTTACTACATTTATCAAGTAAACAAATATACCTCACGTCTGAATAAAGACTTGAATATGTGCTGAATTATGAATGTAAATGTACTATACATGCAATATCAATGCCCCTATACCAATGTTACAGGCCCACTTTTATAACATGGAAAACTTAGGTAAAAAGTTATATTTACTTTAGCTTTTCGATGCTTGGCAATATATATCTCAGAGGCTATGCATAACCTAAAAATTGCCTAAATAGAAACAAAAAACTGCAGATCTGGCGGGGGGACCCCTTGCACTCCATCACCCCAGAGGCCACTCATTCGTTAAACCAACAATAAGATTCACCAAAATTGGTAAAAAAAAACGTAGACATGTCCAAGCCTCAAATCAAAGTTCTTCCCTCCACCTCTTACTGTCAAGATGCTATGGAACTTTATTTCAAACATGTTTCAACCTTATGTAGTTGCTTTTTACATGTTAGAGCTGCCTTGTAAAGCTTGTAAATTATTGTCTGAAAGTGTCTGTGAATAGCCTAAACATTGCCTTTAGAAGTAAAAATCCTCCAGGCCGTTTTGTAGAACCCTAGAAACACCCCCCCCCCCCTATTCACACACACAATAACACACAAGAGGTGGACATATCCCAGTCTCAAAGCTCTTCCCTCTACAACTTACTGTCAGATGCTATGAAACTTTATTCAGGGGGGTCAGTGACTTTTTGTCGGCCCAATGGAAAAAAAACACTGACACCCCCCATCCCCCAAGCTTGAGAAACTGACTGGTCTATCTGAATGTTTGAGCTCACCAATCAAGTTTCCGATTTGTATTTTCAGTGTGTCACCATACCATGGCATAAAAACTGTCAACGATGTTTATTTAATTGAAAATCAAACATGTATGAAATATGTAGTTTTCTAAATATAATATGTGTGTCATAGAACATCTTTTTACTCTCTCTATTACCGTGTGCCAAAACCAAACAGAAAATTGTGGCAACAAATGTAGGTGTTCAACATTGACGTAAAAAAAAATACAGATATCTCAGAAAAGCAAAGAAAAAAAAAGTTGCCAGCATAGGCGAAGGAAAAAAAATAATTCTCAGGCAAGCAGGTGGGAAAAAAAATAATGACTCTCCACCAATCTTCAAAGCCCCCCAGGATATCGAATGGTCTACCCCTTATGCATATTGAATAATCTACGAATGGCATAACGTCATTACAAAATCGCCGCATATCATGTCATCATCTCGCATCGCAGTATAGCATGTAGTCATCTCATGTAGTCATATCGCATGTAGTCATCTCATGTAGTCACATCGCATGTAGTCACCTCATGTAGTCATATCGCATGTAGTCATCTCATATAGTCATATCGCATGTAGTCATCTCATGTAGTCATCTAATGTAGTCGCATCGCATGTAGTCACCTCATGTAGTCATATCGCATGTAGTCATCTCATGTAGTCACATCGCATGTAGTCATATCGCATGTAATCATCTCATGTAGTCATATCGCATATAGTCATTGCAGTATTGCATATAGTCATTGCAGTATTGCATATAGTCATTGCAGTATTGAATTTTCGAATATTGGCAGGCATTCAACGCCATATGTAGCCTGCGGTAAGCGACTGGCAATTCTGAAAACTGTCCTATGTGTAGCGGTCCATCTACACCATGAATGGTTATGAAATTTGCAAATGTCAGACACAACCATAAGGTGAGCATAACTATGACAACAGATTGGTCTGACAGTGCCTCAATTCCCAGAAAAATTGGTACACAAAAATGAAAACTCTCATTTAGTAGCATACATGTAGATTGTTAGTCCCCGCCAGACGAAGTCCGGGACGGGGACTTTATGGATTGGGTTCCGTCTGTCCGTGCGTCCGTCCGTCCACAGCCGTTTCTTGGAGATGCCTGGACCGATTTTTTCAAACTTGGTACAGGGGCAACATACAATGGCATACATATGCATGTCAATTTGTTTCATGATACGATCCAATATGGCCGCCTGGCAGCCATTTTGTTTGCAAATTTTCCCTGTCTAAAGCCATAACTCATACATGCTTGAACAGATCTCATTCAAAGTTGGTATTAGGACAGTGTTCTATGACATACATGTGCACATTCATTGTTGTCATGATACGATCCAATATGGCCGCCTAGCAGCCATTTTGTTTGCGAATTTTCCATGTCCAAAGCCATAACTCGGACATGCTTGAACAGATCTCATTCAAAGTTGGTATTAGGACAGTGTTCTATGACATACATGTGCATATCCATTTTCATCGTGATACGATCCAATATGGCCGCCTAGCAGCCGTTTTGTTTGCAAATTTTCCCTGTCTAAAGCCATAACTCATACATGCTTGAACAGATCTCATTCAAAGTTGGTATTAGGACAGTGTTCTATGACATACATGTGCATATCCATTTTCATTGTGATACAATCCAATATGGCTGCCTGGCAGCCGTTTTGTTTGCGATTTTTCTATGTCCAAACCCATAACTCAGACATGCTTGAACAGATCTCATTCAGAGTTGGTATTAAGACAGTGTTCTATGACATACATGTGCATATCCATTTGTTGTCATGATACGAGCCAATATGGCCACCTAGCAACTATTTTGTTTGTGAATTTTCCATGTCCAAAGCCATCACTCGGACTTGGTTGAACAGATCTCATTCAAAGTTGGTATTAGGACAGTGTTCTATGACATACATGTGCATATCCATTTTCGTCGTGATATGATCCCCCATACCCGACCCATCCTTTATTGTTGTAGGCATGCTCCATGTCCAACAAGCAGACACAACATATCTAAGTCTGTTTGATTTAGGTTCACAAGTGTTGTTGCGTGATCAGAGTAGTAATAATCCCTTAAAACCCAATGGGACTATGTCATTCTCAATGACTTGTTGTTTTTCTTTTTGACTACAATTTCTTATGTGATAAGAAATAACATTATATTTATAGAAGTAGTAATTAGATTGTAGTGTATTACTTAGAAGTTGTTATTAACATTGACATTGATATTGATATATAGTGAATGCTCCAAAATGACAAGTTCTATTTATATAAACCTTGTTGTGTTCAAATGTTAACTAGGTGTTCTGTGTTCGTGTCTTATTTGAAATAAAGTTTTTCTGAATAAATAGTATTTAGTTTGATGTTACTGTGGAAAAAAAATAAAATATTGCTGTAATTGAACAACTGAAATATGGATGTATGCATGTTATAATGCATTAGAATACTCCACACAACTCCACAGTGAGTGAGATATCTCACAATTCAGTCGGTTTTGTATGCTCAGACATTGAATTCAGAACCATGGCAAGTCTCCCAGTGTAGAGAATACTGTGGTATAAAATTTTCAGTGTTGTTATAGCCCCCTGATTGCTCACCTGACATGGAAAATATATCTACCCAAAAGGGAAAAGTGGTGTAGTAAAATTTCCTGTAGAACCTTTCCAAAGCAAACTTAGCAAGTAAAAGAGGAAATTAAGGACAAGAATAGTCCAGATACTTGTGTTGGTGTTACTATGTCAGGACGCTCTCCATACCAATATATTGTGGCAAGCGTCTTGAGATAGTAACACCAACATACTAGTAAATTTGGAAATTTCAGAGTATCAGTCCAACTACAATATTGAGCGGGTCCCACGTGTTATATTCGGAAACAGTTCTTGAAGATGCTTGATGATTTAGGAATAAAACCAAGAGACCAGTTTCCAAAGTTAAAATTCTTTATTTTTCCGACGTTTCGGTCTTTCACAGAAGACCTTCCTCAGGGTACTAAAAATGAATAAAAGCAGTGAAAAGGACCGGTTAAAAACTAAAAGGATACTTGGTAAAATGATACAGGTGAATAAAAAAAGGTTCGAAAAATGGAAGTGTTGAACAAAATAAAAGACTTACAAAGTGGTTCAAACGGCACACAGGTAAACTACGTGTCAACAGAGCGGATCATGGATGTTACTGACAAGTGATTGAGAAAGGCCCACCTAACTGAGTGTAAATTTAAAAAGGAAATGAATGGGCTAGGGGGTATATAGATCAAACGGGGTCAAATGGGTTACCAGTCTTTTTTGTTCAAGCCGTTTGGTGATAGTGTATCTAACTCATGGATTATTTTAAGTTCAAGCTGTTTTCTAATCTTATCTGTTTTGGAAAATACTTTACAGAGTCCTGAGAATTGGAAATCATTCATGCTGTGACATTGACTGTTAAAATGAGCGGCTACTGGGGTGTCCTTGTGTGTTTTGATACTGTATATGTGTTCCTTGATACGTACACGAAGTTCTCGTTTTGTTTCTCCTATGTATAACATGTTACATTTTGAACAGTTGATGACGTATATTAAGTGCCTTGTGCTGCATGTTAGTTGTCCAGTGATCGGGTATGATTTCTTTGTCATGGGGTTCGTGATTCTGTCATTGTTGTGTATGATCATTGAAGGGCACACTTTACATTTGTTGCATGGCTTGCAGTTCCCCGGGTCTTTACTTTTTGTTGTTTCTTTGATGTTGGCTCTTACCAGGATCTTTTTGAGATTGGGCGGTTGTTTAAAGGAGACAATAGGTGGTGTATGAAAGGTATCTTTGGTTTGTTGATCAGAGTTGAGTATGGACCAGTGTTTACGAATTATGGTGGATATGCTTGGTAGTGATGGATGGTAGGTTAAAACAAATGGTATTCTTCCTTGTGAGTCCTTATTTTTGTCCTTGTATTGAAGCAGGTGATTGCGTTGAGTATCTCTGGCTTTCTGGATGGCATTGTAAATTGTAGTCTGTTTATACTTTCTATTAGTTAGTTGATGTTCTAGTTTTTTTGTTTCAGCGGTGTATAGCGTGTTATCCGAGCATATACGTCTGTATCGTAGAGCTTGACTATAAGGGATGGATTTGAAGACATGGCGTGGATGACAGGACGATGGCAGAAGATATGAATGTTTATCAGTGGGTTTGCTGTATACGGTTGTATGGAGTTCGTTGTTCTTTATGAACATCTTTGTGTCAAGGAATGCAATTTCTGAAGTGCTGTGTTCCATGGTGAATTGGAGTGTAGGGTGGATCGAATTGCAGTGAGTATGGAAGTCAGAGAGTTGTTGATCGCCGTGTAACCAGATGAATCTGACGTCATCGATGAATCTCTTCCATTTTTCTGGTTTGAGTGGAGAGCTGGATATGATTTCCCATTGCTATATTGGCATATGATGTGGCCATTTTACTGCCCATTGCTATGTTGGCATATGATGGGGCCATTTTACTGCCCATTGCTATGTTGGCATATGATGAGGCCATTTTACTGCCCATTGCTATGTTGGCATATGATGAGGCCATTTTACTGCCCATTGCTATGTTGGCATATGATGGGGCCATTTTACTGCCCATTGCTATATTGGCATATGATGGGGCCATTTTACTGCCCATTGCTATGTTGGCATATGATGGGGCCATTTTACTGCCCATTGCTATGTTGGCATATGATGGGGCCATTTTACTGCCCATTGCTATGTTGGCATATGATGGGGCCATTTTACTGCCCATTGCTATGTTGGCATATGATGGGGCCATTTTACTGCCCATTGCTATATTGGCATATGATGGGGCCATTTTACTGCCCATTGCTATGTTGGCATATGATGGGGCCATTTTACTGCCCATTGCTATGTTGGCATATGATGGGGCCATTTTACTGCCCATTGCTATGTTGGCATATGATGGGGCCATTTTACTGCCCATTGCTATGTTGGCATATGATGGGGCCATTTTACAGCCCATTGCTATGTTGGCATATGATGGGGCCATTTTACTGCCCATTGCTATGTTGGCATATGATGGGGCCATTTTACTGCCCATTGCTATGTTGGCATATGCTGGGGCCATTTTACTGCCCATTGCTATATTGGCATATGCTGGGGCCATTTTACTGCCCATTGCTATGTTGGCATATGATGGGGCCATTTTACTGCCCATTGCTATGTTGGCATATGATGGGGCCATTTTACTGCCCATTGCTATGTTGGCATATGATGGGGCCATTTTACTGCCCATTGCTATGTTGGCATATGATGGGGCCATTTTACTGCCCATTGCTGTTCCTTGTATTTGTAAATAAAATGTGTCGTTAAATTTGAATTAGTTTTTGGCCGCGGCCCAAGTTCTATCTCTTTTGTGACATGGAATGTACAGGGATTAAAAAACAAACTGCACTTCTTTGATTTTGCTAATTTTATCCTTAAATTCGACGTCATATCTCTTCTAGAAACCTGGGCTGACCGTGACGATTGCTTTGTAAATAGTTTCCCCGGCTACAAAGTTTTTAGCTCGGTGAGACAGAGACAGTCAAATCGTGGCAGATACCCGGGAGGTGTGAGTGTTTTTGTCAAAGAAAAACTGTCTAAGAAAGTTAAACGTTTGGCCAGTGCCTTACATGACTGTATTTTTCTGTTATTTGATCGTAGTGTATTTAATTTTGATAAAAATGTTTTATTCTGTAGTGTTTACATTTCCCCACAGTATTCCAAAGTTTATGATAGCCTTCCGTCACGTAATGGTATTGAGTTATTTGAAAATGCATTACTAGATATTCTTACACATTACCCTGATGTGCAAATAATAATTACTGGCGACTTAAATGCCCGTACTGGCCAAGAACCTGATTTCATTGTAGACGATGACAGGGCATATGTTATCAATGACGTAACCCCTTATGATGTAGATCATTTCAGTGTGCCACGTGTTTCCAAAGCTAAGGAGGAAAATGTCTTTGGTCGCTCCCTTCTTCAACTGTGCTGTTCTTTTAATATGCACATTTTAAATGGTCGAGTATGTGGTGATGAAAACAGAGGTGAAATAACTTGTGTTTCTAACTCTGGTACTAGTGTGGTTGACTATACGATGGTTACGTCATCCGTGTATTCAAGTATATTGTCATTTTCCATTATATTACGTTCAGAGTCTGACCATTTTCCTATGTCTTTTAGTATTGCAACGGGTAATCAAGTCACAGAACATGCAAATGTAACACGTGTGAATAATTTAATAATGAAATGCGTTTGGCACCCAGGTGATAGGCAGATCTTTGCAGACCATCTTAAGTCAGCTGCACAGAATTTGAATACTATTATTGAGAGGCCAGGTATGGGTGCATTTACTGGTATCGATTTGATGACACGTGAACTACTTTCTGTTGCAAAACATTCTGGTATGCTTCAATCTGTTAAGTCCGGGCCACAGAATTTTCGTCAACAACCACCTTGGTATGATAGGGATTGTTCACTTCTAAAACGTGAGAAATACCGTCTTTTAAGATCTTTCCGGCAATCAAATGACATATCTATACTTCGTGAATACAAAAGTGCCAGGCAAAGGTTTAAAAACACAGTGTTCAGTAAGCGACAGGCGTATTTTAACGATATGAAGAAGTGTCTAGTTGTAAATTCTACTGAACCAAAAAAGTTCTGGAATACCTTGAGAAGATTATTGTCTTGCCGTACACCAACTAATACGATTAGTCAAAATGACTGGTTTCATTATTTTCAAAATCTGTTTTTACAAAATGCTAGTGAATTTGAGGAATTTACTACTTCTGATGAATTGATAGAAATGTTAGACTCTGCCGGAAATGATCTACATGATTTCGATATTGACTTTGATATTTTGAATGGTCCAATTAAGAACGACGAAATTATACTTGCAATAAGCAAACTTAAAGACGGAAAATCTGCGGGTTCGGACTGTCTTCTTGGTGCATTTTTTAAGTACAATGTAGACTTCCTTGTGCCGTATTTGTGTATCATTTTTAATGATTTGTTTGAATCAGGTAAATTTCCAAGTGATTGGGCAAAGGCGATATTGATTCCTATTCACAAGAAAGGCTCTATCAATTCTCCAGATAACTATCGTGGCATTTCATTATTGAGTATTTTCAGCAAAATTTTTACTTCCATCTTGAACACTCGTTTGACATACTGGGCGGAACTCCTTGGCAAGGTAGATGAAGCACAAGCTGGATTTAGGAGAGGCTATTCAACGTTTGACAATATTTTTATTTTGCAAAGCTTAGTTTAGAAATATCTCACGTTGAGACGTGGCAAATTTTACTGTGCTTTCGTCGATTTCTCAAAGGCGTTTGACTCAGTTGAACGCCAGCGTTTGTGGTATCTCCTGTTAAAAGGAGGTGTAAATGGTAAAATGTTCAAAATCCTTTATGCTATTTATCAAGATGTTAAGGCATGTGTAAGAACCTCCGAAGGGCATACTGATTATTTTAGCTGTGTCATTGGAGTCCGTCAGGGCTGCATGATGAGCCCTTTCTTGTTTTCGTTTTTTATAAATGAATTGCCTAAAGAACTAGCCAAAGGAGGATCTAGAGGTGTACAACTGTACCCTGACTTGACTGAAATTTTCTGTATTCTTTTTGCAGACGATGTAGCTCTTGTTTCGGATTCAATTATAGGACTTCAGCGTCAACTAAATTCATTAAGTAATTACTGCGACCATTGGAAACTAGTTGTCAATTTATCAAAGACCAAAGTTGTTACATTCAAAGCAGGTGGGCCTCTCTCCAGGATGGAGAGGTGGACCTACAAGGGTCAACCAGTTGATGTTGTCTCCTATTATAAGTACTTGGGTCTATTAATTTCTTGTCGCTTGCAATGGTCTATGGCTACGAAAACGTTGGCTCAACAAGCTAGAAAAGTACTGTTTAGTTTAGTAAGGGCAACCAAAAAGACAGGAATGTTGTCATACGATACGTTTTTTAAACTGTTTGACACGATGATTTTGCCTATTTTGTCCTACGGGTCAGAAGTTTGGGGGTACGAGCAGTTTGATTCACTTGAAAGAATTCATCATCTGGCATGTCGCTCTTTTCTAGGTGTTTTTAGTAATGCTCCAAATGTCGCTGTGTTAGGAGATTGTGGCAGATATCCCATTTATTTGTATACTGCTAAACGTTGTGTAAAATACTGGGCCAAGTTGTTAAACATGCCCAAGAATAGATACCCCCGCAAATGTTACGACATGCTATATAATATTGAAGTCTCTGGTATCAGGTCAAGGCCAACCTGGGTGAAGCATATACAGAATTTGCTCTCATTAGCCAATCTATGCGAAGTTTGGGATTCTCAGCAAGTCCCAAATATAAATAGTTTTCTTAAAACTTTTGTAGACAAGTTCAAAGAGTACTTATTTATCACCTGGCAAAGTGACGTGTGTTCTATTGACAAATTATCTACATATTGTAATTTCAAGGTGTCACTTGAACCTGAAAAATATTTGTTCTGTTTAAATATTCCTATTCATTTACAGTCGTTATCACGTTTTCGTTGTTCCTCACATTATCTTCGTGTAGAAACAGACAGAAAATTTAATATTGAAAGAAGTCAGCGTATATGTTTACTTTGTGATTCCGGCAATGTAGAAAATGAGTTTCATTTCCTCCTGGTTTGTTCCTTTTTCAATCATTACAGAGATAAGTATATTCCTTATTTCTATTTTAACCCTCCCACTGAACGTAAATTTATAGATTTAATGACTTCACCCGATACTGTTATTATTCAAAAGTTAGCTGTATATGTATTCCATGCTATGAAGCTACTGAAACGCTGTTGATCGGCTTACTGTGCAGTTTATCGATATTTAATGTTCAAACGGGGAAGTACTCACTCGCACTGCTGTTCCAATCGTCAGTCTATTTCATTAAAGACTATAACGTTGAATTAGCCGACCAACTAGTTTCTTCTCAAACCATCTCTTCTACGAGGTACCGTACCGACTTGGATTGTGTTGAGTAGAACTCACAACGAAACATACGTATCTGGTTCAACGAACGCCAAGCTAACCACTTGGTTGATTTTATTACATGACCAATCTCCGTATCCGCCTCTCCCTTTCGAGATGGGCTCAAAACCCAACTTAAATACATTTCCAAGTTTACACAAAATCTCTATTCTTAGAGTATGACGTATTCTTAAGTCTTATGATGAAAGACATCATCCGAGATCTAATATCCAATCACCTTCCCTAGATTAGTAATACAAGTTCATATCTCAAAGACCATAAAATAGTCATGTCATAATAAAACTTGTTGACAATTCAATCGTACCTGGTACAAACAATTCAGAAACACCCCATGTAGAGATGTCAAAGACCTATGTTGTTACGCAACGGAATGTCACTGTTTGTACAAAGTTTAAATGCTTTTTGACTACAATTTAGAGTTCATAATGAAAATTTACCAAAATGTCCTGAATGGATATATTTTAGATTTGTGACTCGTAACACAGCGCCCACCTTCACTGTGAAGCGCCCTCGCTTCAACATAAATTATTGACATCTCCCCTCACGAAAAATATCTTACCATCTTGCCTAATTAAGAAATATAAAGTAAAGAAAGTGAAATGTTAGAAAAAAAATGAATCGAAAATTGATATGCAATACTTGAAATAAAATACTAGAGTAGTAATGCAACACTGTTGTAAATCAAAATTGAATCAGTTATCATGTGACTTAACTAAATAAAGTTAAAATAAATTGCTAGTAGTACCATGTAACAACAAAACAATCAAAAAGCAGTAAAGTGCCTCACTGCAAATCACCAGATAAGTTAAAAAGTATCACTTAAAAAACAACTCCAATTTTGACAGAATATTCTAATAATTACATTGAACTAATGAAAAACAACCAAATTTAATGATTTGAATAAATCTCAGATCAAATTCGAAATGAGTAATTGTTGCTGTGTAATAATATATGTAAAAGGAGTTGACTAAAATAATAAAATGTAAACATATCATACCTAGTAAGCTATCATATAATAAAGGGTATCTAAATGATAATCGGTTGTCAGTATGCCAGTCTAAGACAATATATCTCACGCATTATCACTAATTTTCATCGCATCAAAGCATAGTATAAATTTGTAATTTTCGCAAGCCATAAAGGTTACGTAATGTCGCAAGTAGCGGGGAGATGATGTCGTGTTATTGTATATATGTTCAAGGACGACATCAAACGCACCCTATTATCGGCAAATACGTAAAATAAACCATAGAGGATTCTTATCATGAAAATAGTCAGTCAACGTCAATCGCTACGTCATGACTAATAAATACATATCTATATATCACACTAAGTAATGTGCAAATGTTAATAGCCTGTGTCAACCCATAAAAGCACTTCGTAAATAAGAGTGTCAGAGGGCCTTATCACAATATGTATTTCGTAATATTATATAACCCACTTCACTGTGTGTTACATATACGTATTATACTTGAGAAGAGTAAACAAACTAACCAAGCTACAGAAAGAATGCATGCTTGTCCCTAGGTAAACAATATAACATTGTCCTGCGTCCAAGACTGAAGTGGTTTGCCAAGGAACCTTCTGACTGTACATGTAAGTCGGTAATACTCTAAAACAGTCGAAAATGCCAACTTTAACTTAACTCAAAACTATATATACCTGTCAGCACCTAATTGAAACTCACCCGCTATCTAACAAAGAATAATAGTTATTTGAACCTGAAACTTTATCGACAGAGATAACCAAATAATCCAAATCAAACTATCAAACAAAGGGAACCTTCTTCATATAGAGGTGGTAAACATACTCAAGATATTGAGCTCAACAAATAAACAGTATTGCCACAACTATTAACAGTGCCACAAATGAAAAACAAATGAACAACTCTATTTCACTTGAAGTTCAGCAGACACATGAAAGCATGAAATGACCAAACACATAAATGAAATGGAAGCTAGAAACATGAAAAGGAACACATGTGCCTCTGATCATTAAGACGTTGGAACTAATGTATTGAAATATTATGAAATAATACACACGCAGATGAAAATAAACAAATTACCTTTAAAGAGTTTTATGTCTGATGAGTTGCCAATAAACGAATATTTCCCGATCATAACATCACAATTATACAGCGTCAGGCCTGACTATACAAACACTCACTCAATCATACTATGCACTCAAACATACTATAGTAAAGAACCCCAGCAAAAATATACTAAGTAAACTCTATCAAACAGAATATTCATCAAAGCAACTGCAAGGATGAAAAGAAAGATAAAAGTAAGTACACGATGCGATTGGATACAAGGTTGACAATTATGAGTTATGACAACAATTTTGTGTATAAGAATCGGTGAACACACATTAGTTATATGAAGACAAATGTAATGTTATGTAAACAGTGCACACCTGATGCATAGCCATAAAGTGCAGATACAACTTGGGCTGCAATATTGAAACAATAAATTTCGTAACAGAAACAATGTTAAGACAAAGAAGACAATATGAGCCATATCTTTAAACTCGGCGGTTCCTAGCAACAACCTTTGGTTTGCTATTAAGTTGGGCGCGACTTACCCGTAATGACAACTGGATTGTCGCGTAAAGATTGAAGGGCAACTTCATTCAAGTAATCCCTTGGAATCCATGAATTGTCTGAATTAGGGTATCCCTCCCATTTTATCAGATATTCTAAAATGCCATTTTTGTATCGTCCGCGTAAAATCTTTTCTATACGATAATATGTGTCATCACCAACATATTCATTTTCTCCAGCCAAACTGTCACTATCATAATCAATGGGATGTCGCGCAGGGGTCCGATTTGAACGTACTGTATCGTTTGAATCGGAAGTATCAGCACTTTCATGGGTTGAGACTTCGTCGTGATTCCCTGAACTACTACGAGTTTCACGTGTGCTATGTGCTATTTTACGAGCGATACGTCTTTCTGCTCTCTTTCTAACAGCTACTTTCTTATCTATTTTTCTTGGCTGTATAGAGTGATCAGTTGATTCAGACACACTTTCACTGGACGTGTCTGATAAATCATAAATTTCTGTATCCGAATACATATGATAGTCACGACCGTTATCATCATTCACTGGGTGTGATAAGTGATTATCGCTCTGTATCTGAGTTGCACTGTCAGATTCATCAATTGATTCCTGATCATCATTACTTAATAGACGTCGTGGTCTCAACTTTGCATGCTTGAGTCGGTTAGCATGAATAACTTTCCCATAAGGTCTTGTGCCTTCAACATGTTGCAGTTTGAAATTTACCGGTGAAATTTGTTCCTTGATGCGATATGGTCCGCGGAAGAATTTGTGAAACTTCTTGGCGTAACCGGGCTTCACAGCCGGATGATGAAGATACACTATGTCACCTACTTTAAATGTATTCTCAGTATGTGCAGATTTATCATATCTCTTTTTCATCTTTGCTTGTGCCTTCTCGATATTCTCTTTCGCTAATGATACAGCCAAATTGCGGCACCGAGCCATCTCCTCTAAGAATAAATTCGCGTTGTGTGACGCACCAAGTTGTGGTATTAATTCAGTATCAACCGGTAGTCTAGGCTCGACCCCAAACAATGCCCTGAATGGTGACATTTTCGTCGTGTCATGTGGCGTAGACCTGTATGCGAATAAAACTGACGGTAGAAAAATGTCCCAATCATCACCTAGTCGATTCGTGTAAATAGAAATCATATCTATCAGAGTTCTGTTAAAACGTTCTGTCAGCCCATTTACCGATGGCATATACGGAGATGAACGCTTCTTTGTAATATCGAAATAGCGACAAACTTCTTTCATAACATGTGACATAAATGACGAACCTTGATCTGAGAGAATAGAATTTGGAAAACCAAAAGTGCAAAATATTTCTCGAAACAATACTTTAGCAACAGTTTCTGCTTTCGTATTAGGTACTGCGAATGCCCACGCAAACTTAGTCAAATATTCCGTCACAACTAAAATATGCACATTCCCACTTTTTGTCTTTTTCAGTGGCCCTAAAAAATCCATGCCAAGTCTATGCATAACTCCCGTGACTTTCAGTGGAATTAAGTGACCTTTGAACCGACGACCTCTCTTTCTAGTATGACAACGTGCACACGATGCTACATAATCTGTGATATCCTTATTCATCCCATCCCAATAATATCGTGACCGAATTGCATATAAACATCGCGACGTCCCGAGATGACCTCCTGTTACGTCATCGTGAATCCGCTTTATTACATACAATTGAAGTGACCGTGGAATAACTAATTGTCTAATACAATCCTTAGCTAGAGCAGACTTTCCCGACGGTGACCATAAATGATACAAAATTCCATTGAGCAACAAATAATTTGCCTGTGTGTTTGCGATACGTTTGGCCAACTTTTTATCATTTGGTAAATCCCCACTTGTTAAGAACTTAATCATTGGAACTAAATGACTGTCACTATGCTGTAAGCGCGAAATTCTATCAGTTGTCGTATTGGAATGTAAGTCATCATTGAGTACACAATCATCATTTACTGTGACTGACCCCTGGGATTGACTATCAGTACTAGTCTCAACACTATTTGTACTGGCAACCGTTGCTAAGGTGTTATATAATTCACTGATGTCAATATCAGAGTCATCTGATTTGTTTGACTTATCCAAATTCACCATATTAACATTGGCCATATGTGTACTTGACCCTCTAGTGTTGTCGTCGTCGACCTTTATGCCATTGCTCATTGTAGGCTCAAATGCAGGTGTATCTGGGTTACTGAAGTCAGAATTTTGGCTCCCTATCTGTTCATATTCTCTACGCGATAACCCGTCAGCATGGGGAATCTTTTTGCCCGGTCTGTGTTGAATATCGAAATCATACTCTTGAACTCGCATAATCCAACGTGCTATTCTACCACTAGGTGATTTCATTTTGAACAAATATGGTAAATTAGCATGATCAGTAATCACCGTAAAACGATTACCTCTTAGATAAGGGTCGCACTGCGATAACCCATGTAGTAAAGCAATAGCTTCGCGTTCTGTCGTCGAATATTTCCGTTCGCGCGAACTCAGAGATCGACCACCATAAGCAATCGGTCGTTCTAGTTTATCCTGTTTTTGTGCTAAAACGTACCCTACACTAAATGCAGATGCGTCGGTATACAGGATGAACGGATCATTGTATTGAGGAAATCCTAACAATGGAGCTGTCACTAGTTTTTGTTTCAAGGTATCAAATGCCTGTTGACATTCATCTGTCCATTTGAACACTTTGTTCTTATGCAATAAATTATGAAGTGGATGGGCAATCTTAGAAAAATCTCTGATAAAACGGCGATAGAAACCTGCCAGACCTAGAAAGCTCTTGACCTTAGAAACATTTGTAGGGACTGGAAAACTCTCAACAGCTGAAATCTTAGCTGGATCCGCAGAGATACCATCCTTAGTCAGAATATGACCCAAGAACTTAATTTTCTTCCTACCAAAGTGGCACTTCTTTGGACCTAGTTTCAAACCTGCTTTTCGCAATCGTGTCAAAACATTATTTATATGAAGCAGATGATTATCAAAAGTATTACTATACACAACAAGATCATCGAGATAGACGACGAGGTGGCTCCAAATTAATTCTCGAAATAAATGCTGCATTGTCTGTTGAAACAAAGCACTAGAATTACGTAAACCCTGAGGTAAAGTATTCCATTCATATTTCCCATCTAAACTAACAAATGCCGTTTTGTGAGAATCCCTCTCATCTATTGCCAATTGCCAAAACCCAGACGTCATATCAAGGGTAGTGAAATATTTAGGAGACTTATCTCCTATCATGTCTAGACAATCCTGCAAACCAGGCAAGGGAAATACGATTGGCACTGTTTGTTTATTTAATTCCCTATAATCAATAACTAGTCTATACGCACCTGACGGTTTCTTGACCAATAACAGTGGACTACTATACTGTGAAGTTGAAGGTGTAATAACACCCTGGTCAAGTAAATTATCTAACTGAGACCTTATTTCTTTGCGTTTGTCTGGGGAGACACGATATGGCGGCCGAGAGACAGGTTTTGCATTCTCGTTTAATTCAATTCTATGCTTAATGACATCACAATAACCTAACGTCCCTGATTTATCAACGAAAGCATCCCTATTCTGCCATAGAACTGACTGTAATTGTTCAAGTTGTTGGTCAGATAAGTCATGGTCAGTCCAGTCAAAATCAGAAAAGAATTCTCTCTGTTCTCGTGTTAAAGGACAAGCAATAGGGGGATACGTCTGACTAGCGCCCAAGTCAATATTATACAATTGATCACCATCAGATAGTGGTTTAAAAACACCTAGCCTTGTATTCCTCCTCAAAGTAACATCATTGTCGCTTGCATTAGCAATTCTAATTGGAACTAAATCATCCTCAGTTTTAGCCAGTACACGCGCTGTTACTAAGCCGAGGTGACACAAAGATTTAATATTAGGCGTGGTGCCAAGTATTCCATCACCAACGTGAGATGGAAGCCGCGCAGATATAATACATTCTGATTTCGCGGGAATTAAATATTTGTCAGCTGATCGCATGAATAGCTTCGAACGAAGACGCAATTTATTCTTGGCCATATCTATAATCGCTCTATGCATTTTCATGAAATCGACACCTATGATTAGTGGCTTGTTAAGATTGTCTACAAGGTGAGCTGGCATAAGGACACTACGATTATTTATGATAGCTGGAATATTAATTAAACCTCGAACTGGTAACCTACCACCTGAAGCTACTGTTATATAATCATGAGAAGACTTTACTATTTGTACACGTCTAAGTTCTGGTATTTCCTTCAATAATTTACTCGTAACTACTGTAACTGAAGAACCTGTATCGACCAAAGCATTAACATTCTTACCATAAATCCTAACATTAATCAAATTGCTATTATGCATCTTATCTGTACTAATACTGCTAAGCGTAGGTGAATTAATAGACAAGTTAGCATTACATGTATTACTATTTAACTGACGATCACTGTGCATTACACATGAAGGGCTAGTGTGTCCTGGCCTGTTACATAATCGACATACTGGTTCACCTGATCTGATCTGTTGACCTCCATAAGTTGGTCCATGTCTATTAGTCTTAAGTTCTCGAGAGTATGGATCAGATTTGAAAGTGTTCTGTCTTACCGCATGACTTGTGAAATGTTGATCGTCCCTGTTTGGCTTGTCTTGTGATGTCATCTTCGAAATAAGCTGTTCATGTAGACGGGTATTCAAGTTGAGTGCGTCAGTAAGAGAGTCACATGTTTGCTGAAGGATGTCACGGTCGCTGGCCCCTGGATCCGATGTTGACTTTTCCACTCCCATTTTCCCTTGACCATCCAAATCCTGTACCATTTCTGCTAAACGTGCAAAATTCACTGCTTCTCTGAAGCTTGTTGGCTCTTTCAGAACAACAGGTCCAAATAACGAACGTCTCATCCCCTGCAAAAAAATACTCAAGATTTCCTCGCCATTAATATCTCTACCATAACGACACAATATGTCCCTTACACGAGATGCATATTCTTCAATATTCTCATCGTCATTTTGTTTGATTCTCTGCAAGTCTTGGTCCACCTTCCATCTTGGACCCCCATCTTGAAAACGCCCTATGAAAGCCTGTCGCACGTAAGCCCAGTTGACTGCAACTTCTTCTGGTAATGATACAAACCATCGTTCGGCCTCTCCAGTTAGCAATAGAGTGAAGGTATGCAAACTTTGGTCATCGTTGTATCCTTTCAAACTAATAAATGCATCGAATTTACAAAGCCATTTCTTCACTATTTCATCGCCTGTAAATTTGGGCGGCAACAGGTCAAGTCCCATTATGTGTTGTAAGTTGAAAAAACGTTAATCATTAATACATCAGTGTCCATATAGTTACGGCAAATGAACATATTGGGTGCGGTCCATCAAGTTCAATCATACAACTGTTACAGTGTATTACTTAAGTGTCAATCGTTCATTTCGGAGTTCATTAGTTTCGGAGAATACAATGTCAGTTCTAGAACCAGATACATGGCCAAGCCCCGGATTTTCTCCACCATTGAAACGCTGTTGATCGGCTTACTGTGCAGTTTATCGATATTTAATGTTCAAACGGGGAAGTACTCACTCGCACTGCTGTTCCAATCGTCAGTCTATTTCATTAAAGACTATAACGTTGAATTAGCCGACCAACTAGTTTCTTCTCAAACCATCTCTTCTACGAGGTACCGTACCGACTTGGATTGTGTTGAGTAGAACTCACAACGAAACATACGTATCTGGTTCAACGAACGCCAAGCTAACCACTTGGTTGATTTTATTACATGACCAATCTCCGTATCCGCCTCTCCCTTTCGAGATGGGCTCAAAACCCAACTTAAATACATTGAAACGCTGTTGATTGGCTTACTTTGCAGTTTATCGATATTTAATGTTCAACTGGGGAAGTACTCACTCGCACTGCTGTTCCAATCGTCAGTCTGTTCCATTTAAGACTATAACGTTGAATTAGCCGACCAACTAGTTTCTTCTCAAACCATCTCTTCTACGAGGTACCGTACCGACTTGGCTTGTGTTGAGTAGAACTCACAACGAAACATACGTATCTGGTTCAACGAACGCCAAGCTAACCACTTGGTTGATTTTATTACATGACCAATCTCCGTCTCCGTCTCTCCCTTTCGAGATGGGCTCAAAACCCAACTTAAATACATTTCCAAGTTTACACAAAATCTCTATTCTTAGAGTATGACGTATTCTTAAGTCTTATGATGAAAGACATCATCCGAGATCTAATATCCAATCACCTTCCCTAGATTAGTAATACAAGTTCATATCTCAAAGACCATAAAATAGTCATGTCATAATAAAACTTGTTGACAATTCAATCGTACCTGGTACAAACAATTCAGAAACACCCCATGTAGAGATGTCAAAGACCTATGTTGTTACGCAACGGAATGTCACTGTTTGTACAAAGTTTAAATGCTTTTTGACTACAATTTAGAGTTCATAATGAAAATTTACCAAAATGTCCTGAATGGATATATTTTAGATTTGTGACTCGTAACACTACGTAAGGAAGTACATGCCGTTGTCTGAGTGTTATGTATATTCTTTCATTTTCTCCTGCCATGTTTGTGGGTAAATTATTTGTACATTGTATTTTGGGCCGATGGCCTTTAACTACACTAATAAAAGACCATATATATATGGAAATTAGTTTTTGCTCAGAATGAATTCGATCATTTCGGTGACTAGTTGTGGATGTGGAGTTGTGGTATTGTTCTCTTCCAGTGCTTCTTGTACAGCCTTTATTCCATATTCATGGGGAATATTTGTATACAGAGATATGACATCCATTGTGACTAGAGTGGCAGTGTCAGGCATTGCGATGTTCTTGACATCTTGTAAGTGATGAGTGGTGTCTTTAATATGTGATGGTAGGTCATGTACGATATGTTGCAGAATAAAGTCAACATATTGTGCCAGCGGGGTTGTAAGAGATTGGCATTGTGGGATAATTGGCCGTAGTGGTGTGTTCTCCTTGTGAATTTTTGGTAATCCGTAGAAATGTCCTGGCTTCGGTTCTTTAGGTATCAGCTTGTTAGAGAGATCACGTGATATCCATTTTTTCTGTTCCCATCTTTTAATTTTTCTTTCAAGTTGTTTTAAGTAGAGATCCGTTGGGTCTTCATCAAGTTGTCTGTAGAAGTTTGTATTATCCAGGTGTTTCATGCATTGGTCTATGTACCATGGTGTATCCATGACTACGATACCACCACCCTTGTCTGCTGTTTTGATGGTTATATCATCTCGATGTGAAATTTCGTTGATTGCTTTCCTCTCTCCTTCGCTTATATTGTTGTATGTTTTTTTCCCAATTTTTTCGTTCTAAAATGTCTTGTTCTACTGCATTCAGGAAAGCTTCAAGGGTTATGTTTTGGTTTGGAGGGGGGTTGTAGTGAGATTTTTCGCGTTTGAATGGACCGGCTTCGTTCACTTGTGGATTACTTTGATTCTCTCTATCTCTATAGATGTATTTAAGTCTGCATTTTCGTTTAAATTCACCAATATCTGATTGTAGTTCATTCAAGTTGATATGATTGGGTGTGGGGCAAAACATAAGACCTTTCGAGAGAACACTAGCTTGAGCCTCGGTTAGTTGACTTGATGACAGATTAGTGACAATTGAAGTATCTGGTGGGGGTGGAGTTGTTTGCTTTTTTCTGTTTGAGTGTCTATTGTTTCTTTGCTTCTTGTTAAAACGTCGATTCGGTTTACTGTGATTTCCCGGATGCATGCGATCGGATTGGTCTTCGACAAGACGTTGCAGTTTCGATCTTTGTTTGTTTATTCTAAGTTGTCTTAATTTAGTTGTCATCGATGATAGTTTTTCATGAACGTGAGTTAAGTCAATGGGGTGGAATTTACCTTTCATCTCTTCTTTTGTCTTCTTGATGTCACTTTGAACAGATGATAACACTTTCTTGTTTTCTTTGATCAATAAATTTATGCAAGTCTTTTGTGTTCGGAGTAATGTGAATTTCCATTTTTCATTGAGGTGTTGATTGTAGCCATTAGTATGTGGACGAATTTTAATTTGTAGTCCAGTTGGTGTCACATTCCGTTTACGGTGTTGTGTTAGGTTTTGGATATGACATTGGAGATTGACATTCTTTTGTTCGAGTTTCTTCAGGCGGTTGAAAAAGTTCCACTGTATTCTACTCAAGTTTAGATGGGTCGCCATATTATAGGATCCGTGGAGGACTTGGATGCACGGGACTTCTCTTAAAGTAACAGATAATATGTAAACACAGCCTGTATATGTACAGACTGCATTGTTATTTTTGACATGTGAATTTTAGTCTGGACTAAAATTATCAACAATAACAGTGCACTTTACACATATACAGGCTGTGTTGACAAGCCAAATACATGGTATTTCAACATGTTTTAAGGAGTAGAACAAGAAACTACACTTGACACACAGAACGAAAGTATTGAGACAAGATCATCAAGTTACAGATACTGTCTCTTTAATGATTTGATTATACAACACATATTTCTGCCATGCACAAATATCATCAAGCCTACTGGTACATTATTCTTTATTTATAATTGATATTGTGATTTCCATGTGGTACACACTCTCCCTGATTGAGTAACCTGTAATAACTCTGAAATCTCAGTATCACTTTGTGCATTGCTTTTTTCACTACTCTCACTGTCATTTTTTCTTCCGTAAGGAAGAGATATATTTAGTGGGTGGAAGTCTGTGTGTGTGTGTGTGTGTGTGTGTGTGTGTGTGTGTGTCTGTCTGTCTGTCTGTGTGTGTGTCTGTCTGTGTCATCGTTTTCTCCATAACGGGTTGCTCAATTCAAATGAAATTTTGACGACGTATTCCGTAGGGTAATGGCAAGACTTGATTAGGTTTTGGTAAAAATCCCGTGAATATTAATGAGCAATTTACGTAATTAATGATTTTCGGTAATTAGGCTATATCTCAAGAATGCACGCTTCAAATTCATTATAACTTGGTACACACATTTGCGATACCAAAGCGCACCTGTCCTGAAAATATTAATAAGATATTGGCATATTTTTGGTACATTGTACACAAGATCGTCGTGGACATTAAAGGATGCCCTCAACAGTCGTTGTTGTGCAAGTGAAGATATCGAACAAGTTTTTAGCACAGCGTCTGCACTCAAACACTGAGTCAGTCATATTTCAATGTGCAGCTTGTCCTCTGTCACATGACATATTCCCAAACAACCAAGCTACACAAGATGTCATTAGGGACTTGATTGGCATGTGGAAAACAGTAAACTGTAACTACATGCAGTTTAACTAAATATGAGCCTTAGTTTGAAGGGATGTGTGTTGTTTCTCTCAGAATTGTAGACTTTGTTTGAAATAGTACAGAGTGCTTTTTACAAGAATTGTATCTTCTAACTGTATGTAAGGTCATAAAATGAGTCAATGTAAAATGTGAACCCCCCCCCCCCCCCTTACAGGTTCTAAAATATGACCATCCCCTTGGACAGATTTTTAAAACATGACCCTCCCCCAATCCCCTGCCGCCTCGTAATTGCTAAAGGCTCCCTTAGTATGATGTTTGGATATGTCAATTGAATCTATCATGGAAAGTCACTGGACAAGGTCGTGACACTGAACTACATGTAACTATAGCTGGGCCGGTCATTAGATGGTGCACAAATCGCCATTGGTGGTTCACTTCAATTGGAAAAAATGTCTGTTTTTTTTTAATTTTTTGATATTTATTTATTTATTTATTTGCAAGTCCACTCAGGCCAACTTTCCAGTTACTCATGACAATATACAATTAGTCCACTTTTGAAAGGAGGTATTAAAGCGGATATCACAC
Source organism: Glandiceps talaboti (assembly GCF_964340395.1). Classification (NCBI taxonomy): domain Eukaryota; kingdom Metazoa; phylum Hemichordata; class Enteropneusta; family Spengelidae; genus Glandiceps; species Glandiceps talaboti. Next base: position 23,863,581 of record NC_135562.1, on the reverse strand, counting down.
AGTCAAAACAGACCATTTGTCTATAATAATAATAATAATAATAAATTCTTATCAGCGCATTACGCAACAGCCTCAATGTGCTTTACAAAACTGAAAAAAAAAGAAGAAGCACAAACTTGATTTGCGTAGAAATCAAAACCAAAACCAAAAACTTGACGTTCACTATTGATTACTATTAAAAGTACAATATGTCCTGAACGTTTGTAGACAAGAGTATGGCACAAACTTAATTTGCAAAAAAACGACAACTTGAAATTCACTAAAAAACAAAACTTATTGATTACTGCATATAAAAGTATAATATGTTCTAAAAGTTTGTAAACAAGTATGTCTTTAGTTGGGACTTGAATGTTTCAATCGATACCGCTCTCCTAATGTGAATTGGGAGAGAGTTCCATAACTTAGTCAGCATCTTGTCAATAATCTTGAAAAGTTGTTTCTGATCACAGTTAGCAATTCTGTCCGAATGGTAAGTAGATTTAGCACTCTCAATCATATGATGGTATGCCTTACATTCTTTTTTGAAGATCTGTTTGTCAATCTCGAGTCCAGATGACATCCATTTCCTTTCAAGTTGTCTCTTCTTTTGCTTGGCGGCATGAATTACATCAGAGTACCAAGGTGCATGTGGTCTTAAAGTGATGGTGCGAGTCTTCTCTGGGGCATGGTGATTAATATATTGGTGCAAGGTTGTGTTGTATTGATTTATGATAGTAGTCAGATCGGAAGTGTGGCTTGTGACAAGAGGCGATGCTTGGATGTCTTTGCGCATTTCTGTACAGCAAGATTACAACTCACAGCATCATGATCAGATGGAAGACCTCTGTGAATAGTGGTACTTGAGACGAGGTTATCTGTTTGGCGTGAGATGATCAAATCAAGAGTGTGCCCACAACGATGTGTGGTTTCCGTAGTATGTTGTTGAAGGTTGGAGGATTCAAGTAGCTCAAGGAAGTGTGATGCCTCACGATTTGTTACATCATCTATGTGAAAGTTAAAGTCACCCGCAATAAGTAGGTAGCCAGGAGCAGTTGTTAATGTTTCAATCAGGGAGGAGAATTGGCTATAAAGGAACATTGATGTTGTCAACTTGTTCTTCTTTGATGGGGGTGGGCGGTATAGTGTGATCAGGCGTACTGTGGTAGACATTGAGCTAATTGTAAGATCAGTATGTTCCAATGAGTTATACTGAGTTGACGATTTATTAACTTTGACACTGAATCCCTTTCGTAATAGGACACCAACTCCACCACCTTTACTTTTGCGAGGTACGTGATATAAATTATGATCAGGTAGGGTACTTCTGAGTTCAGAGATGGCGTGATTATCGCCAGAGTTACCAGTTAGCCAGGTTTCTAATATAGAAATAACATCAAGTTGTTTTTCAGTTACAAAGTCACATAGTGATGTTATTTTTGACTTCATGGCTTGTGCATTCCATAATGCGCAAATGAGATGGTCCTGGGGTGATGATTTGTCCCTTTCAGAAGTGGAATGTTCATCAGGTTGCTTTTGTTTTGGTGTATGTTGTTATTCTGTTCCATCTTTGCATTTGCAATCACTTTGGTCTGATGAGTGATCATTACAGGAAGAAGTTGTTTCCTTTTTGCTCCACTAGCACATCCTATTTTGGTTGGCCATGTCCTGCATATATTAAGTGTCTTCAGCTGATTCCAGGTGTTGCAGTTAACTCTAGACAATGCCCGATTGTCGAGTACTCCATTCTTGATACTAATTAAGGCAGCTCTTGTGTATATTAATGAAGCCATACTTACCAGGTGCAAGGTCAGCAGAAGACTTTCCAGGGCAGCAACAACAAAACCCAGCAAGTAAATCTGCAGCAAACTAACAACTGAACTTCAAAAAACTTCTTCTGATAGGTCCAAAGGTATCATAGGATATTCATAAGACTAATAATAAGAACAGTGATTTCACGGAAAGTTCTCAAAATCTGGTAAAATTTTAAGCTAGGTCAGGAGAGCAGGTTGAGTGCAGCCTCACTGCGTAACTCATTGTCTATAAATTTACTGTAGTGCTCATTTCTTTTTGCAATTTGTTTAGCAGTTCTGATATTTATGATAGCTAGATTAAAAGATGGAATGACATTTTTCCATTTGCAATCATAGACCATGTTTTTCATAATCAACAACAAATGATTTAAAAGCAAAGAAAAAGAAGTGTCACCCAAAAGAATTTGCTTTGCTGACAATTTTTGTGGGCTTCCAATGAGAGACCCAACAACATAATGAAGCTATTCAAAATACACTTAACAAAGTGGTGTATTAAAGTTTCTTCTGATTGTCCACAAAAAAGTGCAAAGACTACTTTGTGTTCTACTAGGATTCATACTGTACAGTCTTCTGTTTGTATAAATTATATTATGTACTAATTTCCATTAAAAATCTTGTAGTTTCGAATCCAAAGACACTTTAAAAGGTAACAAAAATATCTCTGACCATTCTTCATCATTGATAGTAAACAACTGTGAAAAATAAAGTTTGCATTTTGGAGGTATAAAATACATGGATGATATGTGTTTCTTGATATCTTTGACCTTACAGCAAAGTAAATAACGAAACTTGTTTTTGAGAAAATCCAATTGGTAGTTCAGGCCTAACTAGTAGTGGTTTACATGTTTTCCAGTGTGCTGGAATAGCATCAAGAATACCAATCCACAACATATAATGATTTAGGTTACATCCTAAATCCTTAAGGTCGGCTTGATTTTTAAATTTAAGTCATTCCCAAATATGTCAGAAATGTCTATGATACCTTTTTATACAGATAAGCGCTAAAAACTGATTTATTGTTGACGAGAATATTGACATTATTCCAACTTACCTGCTCAGCTGGGGAGGTGGAGGAAAATGGTTTTGTAAAACATGACCCTTCCCCAATCCCCGGCCCTTCATAATTACTGAAGGCTCCCTTAGTATGATGTTTGGATATGTCAATTGAAGCTATCATGGAAAGTCACTGGACAAGTCACCGTTGGTGGTTCACTTCAATTAGAAAATTTTTATCATTTCATAACACTAGTTATCCCACAGGTGCTCCTGAAGTTGACATTGAGAATTACGCGAGTGAGACTGTTAGGTTAGGTTTAATGTGATATTCAGTATCTTGCTTTCGACGTAAAGGCTAACTTGCGTATGTATGGTAACTTCATGAGTACCTGTGGTTATCCCCCCCTTTCCCCCCCCCCCCCCCACTAGTTCACGCCACTCTTCAAAGTTTACATTCATTTCCAATGAAGTCATGAATAATAACTGGTATTCTGTAGTAATGCACAGGTAATTCACATTTAAGAACAAAGTGTGATAGTTTCATTTATTTCAAGTTAAAAAGAAGCCCATCACATCAACTTGTACAGGTCTTCATAAGCCTTCAACAAACAGAACTTGTGAAGTGCGATCGGTACAATCGGGGGCTTGAATCCACTAAATTTTAGTCAATGTATGTTTGCAGTGGCCCAATGCACATAAATATTGACTTTTGAGTGCCGCTGGTTTGCCCACGGGTATTTCTTGTATCTCCCAGGCAGTCCCCGGCAGTAAATTAGTAGGACTGCAATGCACACAGGCAGTAAATTAGTAGGACTGCAATGCACACAGGCACTAAATTAGTAGGACTGCAATGCACACAGGCACTAAATTAGTAGGACTGCAATGCACACAGGCAGTAAATTAGTAGGACTGCAATGCACACAGGCACTAAATTAGTAGGACTGCAATGCACACAGGCACTAAATTAGTAGGACTGCAATGCACACAGGCAGTAAATTAGTAGGACTGCAATGCACACAGGCACTAAATTAGTAGGACTGCAATGCACACAGGCAGTAAATTAGTAGGACTGCAATGCACACAGGCACTAAATTAGTAGGACTGCAATGCACACAGGCACTAAATTAGTAGGACTGCAATGCACACAGGCAGTAAATTAGTAGGACTGCAATGCACACAGGCAGTAAATTAGTAGGACTGCAATGCACACAGGCACTAAATTAGTAGGACTGCAATGCACACAGGCAGTAAATTAGTAGGACTGCAATGCACACAGGCAGTAAATTAATAGGACTGCAATGCACACATGCACTAAATTAGTAGGACTGCAATGCACACATGCACTAAATTAGTAGGACTGCAATGCACACAGGCACTAAATTAGTAGGACTGCAATGCACACAGGCACTAAATTAGTAGGACTGCAATGCACACATGCAGTAAATTAGTAGGACTGCAATGCACACATGCACTAAATTAGTAGGACTGCAATGCACACAGGCAGTAAATTAGTACGACTGCAATGCACACAGGCAGTAAATTAGTAGGACTGCAATGCACACAGGCACTAAATTAGTAGGACTGCAATGCACACAGGCAGTAAATTAGTAGGACTGCAATGCACACAGGCAGTAAATTAGTAGGACTGCAATGCACACAGGCACTAAATTAGTAGGACTGCAATGCACACAGGCAGTAAATTAGTAGGACTGCAATGCACACAGGCACTAAATTAGTAGGACTGCAATGCACACAGGCACTAAATTAGTAGGACTGCAATGCACACAGGCACTAAATTAGTAGGACTGCAATGCACACAGGCACTAAATTAGTAGGACTGCAATGCACACAGGCACTAAATTAGTAGGACTGCAATGCACACAGGCACTAAATTAGTAGGACTGCAATGCACACAGGCACTAAATTAGTAGGACTGCAATGCACACATGCAGTAAATTAGTAGGACTGCAATGCACACAGGCACTAAAATCAATCAGTATGATTTTTAAAAAATGTATAATTAATGAGAAGGTATGAAGGTCCGGCAAGCCATAGACCCTACACGAAACATTACATACTTTTAAAATGACCACATGATGCTAATTGTACAGCAGTTTCTTGTAAATTTGATGAATGCCGGTGTCGTTACAATAATAAATGTCTGGTTTTCCTGCCAAAACAAGGGCGGGATAAACCAATTATGTATACCGCCATGGATAAACCAAACTGAAACAGATTTTATGTCTTTGAAGACGTAGTAACGTCTTTTATATTTACTAAAATACATGCACATGTACATCATATTGCAAAGATCTGTAAATTAATTTCGTACATGATTTTGAATGAGTGGGAAGAAATTGTGGCGAGTTGAAATTGGGGCGAGTTGACAAAGGGGCAAATTGATATTGGGAGGAAGTAAATACTGAAGGCTCCCTTAAACTAACACTGTCAGTAACAGTGGAAATGAACATAAGTGTCCATACATAACAATGAGAGAGAGAGAGAGAGAGAGAGAGAGAGAGAGAGAGAGAGAGAGAGAGAGAGAGAGAGAGAGAGAGAGAGAGAGAGAGAGAGAGAGAGAGAGAGAGAGAGAGAGAGAGAGAGAGAGAGAGAGAGAGAGAGAGAGAGAGAGAGAGAGGGGGGGGGGCGAGGGTAGGCATACATGTACACAAATACATACATGGACGGTTGTTTTTGAAGCAGTTTTGTGATAAACACCATGATGTATTTGACAACAATGGTAGTTGGCAACGAGTACACGGTGTGAGGTTGGGTACACAGTCTTTCCAAATAATGAAGGGTGCCCTCTAGCCGCGTTTAATTAGGAATAAAGACTTAAGCTTTTCTTTGGAATTTATTTAGATATTATTTCATATTGCAATTTTTGACAAACGGTCTTTTCATAAAAGTTGATATTCAACACAAGTGTTTCAGGATCCATGAGTTGCAAAACAAAACAAAAATTTGTCAGTGATTGTATTTAAGGTAGAATGGGGGACAAATTTTATTGTAATAGTTCTTAGATCTAGCCATATAGAACTAGTTTCATGCCTCAGTGGATTTTTCCAAGATGTTCTATTTCAATTAAAATGTTAGCAATAATGCATATTTTCTAAGAAAAAGCTTTGTGTCATTATCTGTATGGACTGTGTTTTTTGATTGAATGGGCTTTATTGGCCTATAGGGTTGTCCTATTGGCCTATAGGGTTGTCCTATTGGCCTATAGGGTTGTCCTCTAGGATCTACAGGGCTGTTCTATTGGCCTATAGGGTTGTCCTCTAGGATCTACAGGGCTGTCCTATTGGCCTATAGGGTTGTCCTCTAGGATCTACAGGGCTGTCCTATTGGCCTATAGGGTTGTCCTCTAGGATCTACAGGGCTGTCCTATTGGCCTATAGGGTTGTCCACTAGGATCTACAGGGCTGTCCTATTGGCCTATAGGGTTGTCTTCTAGGATCTACAGGACTGTCCTATTGGCCTATAGGGTTGTCCTCTAGGATCTACAGGACTGTCCTATTGGCCTATAGGGTTGTCTTCTAGGATCTACAGGACTGTCCTATTGGCCTATAGGGTTGTCCTCTAGGATCTACAGGACTGTCCTATTGGCCTATAGGGTTGTCCTCTAGGATCTACAGGACTGTCCTATTGGATATCAATAGGGTTGCCCTCTAGGATCTACAGGACTGTCATATTGGCCTATAGGGTTGTCCTCAAGGATATACAGGACTGTCCCATTGGTTGTCAATAGGGTTGTCCTCTAGGATCTACAGGGCTGTCCTATTGGATATCAATAGGGTTGTCCTCTAGGATCTACAGGACTGTTCTATTGGCCTATAGGGTTGTCCTCTAGGATCTACAGGGCTGTCCTATTGGACATCAATAGGGTTGTCCTCTAGGATCTACAGGGCTGTCCTATTGGATATCAATAGGGTTGTCCTCTAGGATCTACAGGGCTGTCCTATTGGCCTATAGGGTTGTCCTCTAGGATCTACAGGACTGTCCTATTGGACATCAATAGGGTTGTCCTCTAGGATCTACGGGGGTGTCCTATTGGACATCAATAGGGCTGTCCTCTAGGATCTACAGGACTGTCCTATTGGACATCAATAGGGCTGTCCTCTAGGATCTACAGGGCTGTCCTATTGGCCTATAGGGTTGTCCTCTAGGATCTACAGGGCTGTCCTATTGGATATCAATAGGGTTGTCCTCTAGGATCTAGAGGGCTGTCCTATTGGCCTATAGGGTTGTCCTCTAGGATCTACAGGACTGTCCTATTGGCCTATAGGGTTGTCCTCTAGGATCTACAGGGCTGTCCTATTGGATATCAATAGGATTGTCCTCTAGGATCTACAGGACTGTCCTATTGGATATCAATAGGGTTGCTCTATAGGATCTACAGGACTGTCCTCTTGGATGCCAATAGGGTTGCTCTATAGGAGCCATGTCCAAAACCCTCATAGAATGTCCTATAGGGCTGCCCTCTAGGATCCTATAGGATTTTTTTGTTAGTGTAAGGACTCGTGTCACATTACAGAAACTGCACTCACAGTGATACGACGAACAAAGAGGTGATATCAGGTAATAACCTCATAGTATCTGTTTACATCCTGTGTTAAACATAGCCCTAACACAGACCATGCAGATATAATACACATATTGATGGCAATGATTTTGATTGGTTGAAGGCATTGGAAAACCTGTCACAGAGAAGTATTTACATAATGCATAAGTGATCACACTGACCTATACAAACACAGGATATCACTCAATTTCAGGGGAAAAAAAGTTTTTATTGCACATCACGAAGTGAAACTTGAATTTGCAGTACAGAGCTGAACATACAAAGAAGTGAATGGTGGAAATAAGCTGATGGATGATTGGTCAACTTGGTAACTATTGTAACAATTCACCAAACCTAGTTGAAGACATACAAGTGTTTGATAATGACTTTTGGGGGTGTGGCTGACTGAGTCAGTTCTAATTGTTCTTGTCACAAGCATGGTGTGAGAGATAAGTGAAGTAGCACTCGCCTAGCACTATATATAACTCAAATAAAATATCAATCTCTATGTATCTTGTCATATGTATCTTGCCATTCAAGGCTTAGAACTTTGAGACCGACAACTATACCACAGTGTTATGTTAACATTAAATGTTGAACGCTTAGAACTTTGAGACCGACAACTACCACAATGTCAAGTTAACAATTATGACAGTTAATATCATGTATCTAATAATATAGATATGGTATATTTATGATGCTTCAATTTCATGAATGCTAGCATAAATGTTGGTGCATGTATAGAAGAACAAGAATGTTGTATGGCAGAGAATGGCTGCCAAAATTCGCCTATGCAATACTGCAATGCGAAAATGACATGCAGTTACACAATGAAATACTGCACTAATGCTTGGATGCAGTATGCCGGTTCGAGAATGTCATTAGTCTTTTTAATGACATGATGAGATACTGTAATGCGAGTTTACCATTTGCGATTATGCACTAGCTTCCATGTGATGGTGCTACATGTTGATGAATTGCCCCCATGCAAAAACGTTGCAATGATTAATTGAAGCTATGCCATTATTCAATGACATTATTCAATTGTCGACTTGCGATGATGAGCTGATGACATGACATGCGGTGACTATTTGTCCAATTGCAATGCATAATGCGATTATTAATATGAAGCAAGCTAGGGAGTACAGACTAACCTCAAATGCACCGGTCAACAAACACGGCTGACCAAGTGCACGTATGCCGTTGTTGACTGACTTCAGGTCCCTGTGCTCCTCCCAACCGTTTTAACACCTGTTACTGAACACACAGAGATGACGCCCGTTCAACGTGCCCTATAGGAACATTTTTATACTTCTAGAAGTTTGCAAGGATCGACAGCTTCAGACTCAGTTGTGTCTGCTTATGGCTAGTGGAGTCATGATGGGTGAATTGTTAGCGTGACCAGCATGGAATCTACAGGTTGCAGGTTCGAGCCCCGTCACTGCCTGCTATTTGTTTCTGAGTGGCTAAAGTCCTTGGGCAAGATTTGAACCACGACTGTGCCTCAGTCAACCCAGCTGTATAATTGGGGACCTGGTAGGATGTAGGTTGCAATGTGAAGGCTTTAATCCTATGCGCTTAAATGGCTGCAATGGATTTTATGCTCCCGGGGAGTTGAGGAAGACTAAAGGGCCGTTGTGCCGTTCTGATCCAAGCCAGGGGTAATAATTGTAAAGTGCATTAAGCACGGAGTGGGAAAGCGCTATATAAGAACCCAACATTATTATTATTCCACATCGACTACAACCTTCATAATAGACCTCTGATCACTGAACGATAAAAACTTTGATGGATTGCAATGCAAGTGTGTCACTTATTAGTTACTTATTTACCCTGTGTAGTCAATAATTATAATTATGATAGTGCTATCCCAGGATCTTATAAAGTATTTGTAAGACAGGCTGGAGAAACTGACCGGTCCCTTACAGAAGTCAGAGTTTGCTTAACAAACGTTGCAATCAGATTACTGTTATATTGAACAGACATAGGTCATTGGTATAAAGTAAATAGAACAAATGTAAAATTCCAATATGAACACCTGAACATGCAGATATTAGTTGCTAGACTTTTAAATGTTACCTATATCATTAACAAAGATAAAACAAAAGGTGAGATTATGTACCCTTGTTGCAACTACGTACCCTTGTTGCAACCCAGAGCTGAAAGTGAAAAACTGATCAGTCAGTCCTTGGGGTGTTTTGATACCAGCATAACATTTGACATAATTTTGAACAGCTTTAGGTGACCTTATTTTTTCTGTTTCTCAATACCCCATGTACACACCTTATTTTTTCTGTTTCTCATTACCCCATGTACACACCTTATTTTTTCTGTTTCTCATTACCCCATGTACACACCCAAATTTTCAGCTCCTACATTAAAATAATTTTTTGTAATAATTTTTGCCCACCCTTAATATGTTGTGAAACTCTGACAAGAATAAACAAGTTTCTTGACATTGACACTGTGTCTGTCGACATCATGCATAGTCATGTCAGTGATGACACTTGTTCACAAACAGAGCATTTCTTTAATAACTGAAGTTATTCGGGGGGGGGGGGGGGGGGGGGGGCTGAGTGTAAGAGAAGCTGAGAAAGATCTTGTTTCCAGGAATCCAATAAACAATAAATAGATGATATACTTTTTTTTTAAATCGACCAACCCATAGTTTCCATGACAAAAAAGAGAATAATTTTTTTATGAATTAGGGTCACCCTTACACACATACCAACCTTGGCGAGACCCATAGAGGCCAGCGCGAATAAATAATTGCCCCCCCCCTCCCCCCGGTGATTTCTCAGCTTTATAATGTTATTCTTGTTTTCCCTACATCTCAAGTTCATAAAGGTCTAAATATTACACATTACCATCAAAACTATTGTTTCCTCTGTCTGTTTGTCCTATTCCTACCGTTATCATTGTCTTATTAGAGTTTACCAACTTTGAATTAATTAGTGCACAGCTAATCCTAGAACTATTTTCCAAATTAAGATATTTCCATAACCAGTGCATGTACACATCTACTATCTAACTAATGGTGATACACAAACCATTAGTTGGATTGGCTGATGTCAGATTGGCATGCTTGTAACTTTTAACTAGGTGTCTAAGACTTAAAGTTAACTTGAATGTTGATGGCGCAAAACTACTGGGTGGATCACCGAATGATGGAATAATAATTTGTGTCCTATATTACCTGATACAAAAAATAATTATGTAATCAATCGTAACAGTGCTAAACCTAACTGTCAGTGATCTTTACTTGCACACGACAGCGAATGACAGAACTGGTAACGTTCATGACTGTAGCAGACACAGGAGCTGCCAATGATACTCGCAATGCTCATGACTGGTGCTTGAAAAGTACATGTCTGTGTGCATTGTGGTTAGGGTTTATAGTTCATACTCCCTAGCTTGATTCGTATTAATACTTGTATTATACATTGCAATTCAACAAATAATCACCGCATGTCATGTCATCATCTAATCAATGCAAGTCAGCATGAAAGTACTGTATTATTGCATGTTGTCATTGAATAATGGCATAGCTGCAATTCATCATTGCAACGTTTTCACATGGGGGCGTACATCAACATGTAGCACTGTCAGAATCGCAAAATGGAAGACTTAGTGCATTATAATCACACATTACAGTATCTCATCATGTCAATAAGTCATAATGACATTCTCAAACCGGCGTATGGCATCCAAGTATTGCAGTATTCCATGTTATAACTGCAGTATATCATTTTCACATTGCTGTATTGCATAGGTGAATTTTGGCAAACACTCTACACCATAATCATCAGACCTGTACATACATTGTAGTAACAAAAATGTTGTTACATATTGGAATGAATGTTGGTACATAGCAGGTTGTTGGTACATAGCAAGTTGTTGGTACACTAATAAATTACATGAAATGTTTGTTAACAGTTACATGAACACTTGACATTAATCTTGCTACATTGTCACCTAAATGTTATTATATAATTGATGTTTATGATGAACAAGGCATAGACAGAATCAATCTGATTAAAATCCGATGTAGTGTACACATCACGATTTCTATTTGGTGTTACATTTACTCATGCTCTTTTCAAGTGCTCTGAAGTACTGTACCTGTATGTTTCGGCTCATTACGTGTGGCTGGGAAAACCTATGGTATTATGTCAGATGTATGTAACAAGTGCTCACAAAAGAACAAATGACAGTAAATGTAACAGACAAAAAGAAATCGGGACATGTACTGTGGATTCTAGTCAGATTGAGACAGAATACAGTGACTGTACAGCAGTGGATTGACTTCATTGTAATGCATAACCAAAACCAGATTTATACTGAATGCCTTCTGTAAGGGCAAAGTCTTTAGATTTTTGTTCCTACAGATAATAATTGTTGGAATGCAACAAAACATGTGTGATTAGTTATGTTTGAAGAATGTACCAAATTTAATTGAATTTGAAGAGTGCATTTTTGCATTCCATAAGGAAGGTTATAAATTAGGGTATGTAAAGTTCGTGTGTATATCTGTCTGTGTCACAGTTTTCTAATTAGGCTATATCTTGAAAGTGTATACTTCAAATTCAATAAAATATATGATACATACTTCAAACATAACTAATCGTACATGCTCTCAAAAGCTTGTTGCTGTAGCTTTTAGTATTATGACTCATTTGCATAACTAATGATTTTCAGTAATAAGGCTATATCTTGAAAAAGCACACTTCAAATTCAATATAATTTCACATGTAGAAGTGGTTCAGTTCTTCACTATGCAGTTTTGTTTTAGCGATGTAATAAAGTGGTTACTGGTTTCATATGATGTCTCACTATAAAACACATTTTACACAGAAGTTGGTAATGTATTGTACTTTTATACCATAGTCACCATTTTATAACAAAAATCTACTGTTATGAAAAATTGCACAAAATCTCAGAAAAAAATGACTGGGAAATGCACACAAGAAAAAGAAAAAAAGAGAGAAGATTTTGAGGTTGGATATAAATAATTCCAGTGTCTTACAGCTTTAACCATGGAAAATTTTAATGATGAATGAAATAAACTAGGGATCTAAAATAATTTTGAGGCAATTTGAATTTCAATTTTCTAACAAATTTACCAAGTCAACAACATTCAACTTGTACTAGTTGTAGTAGATATATATATAGGGAAGAAATGTATTAATCGCCATCTTAGTTTCCGTACGACGACAATCCCAAGTACCCGGAAGAGAGTCATTCTCAGCCATACGTTACAGTGGTAACACTCGTTCATGTTCGATTACCTTTCATAAAGAAAACACAATGAAATGGTTGAAGTGATCTTTTTTTAAATTTCTTTTCATCACAAAAACAAAATCTGTGTGATCAAAAGTGTTGTAAACTAAACCAGAAAGAATTATCGGACTGGCTAAACTTCCCGCTGAACTGGAGTAAGGTCCAAGCCTCGATAGTACGTGAGGAAATTGTCTCAAACTAGCGATACAACTTTCAAAATATAACTTGACATGTCTTCATTTGTTAGAGTTATGCAATTCAAGACGAGTTTTCACTCGAAAAACACAATTCTGTGAATAATGACACTCTGAACGCAGCGATTTCTCGGACGATGTTACCACTGTAACGTATGGCTGGCAACGACTTGCTTCCGGGTTAGTCCCTCATGCATCCGGGTACTTGAGATTGTCGCCGTACGGAACTACCACATCGGTAATTTGACGCTGTGATTTTGCCACCAAGCTTGATCGTACAAAAACAAAACTCCATAAATGAACCACAAAGTACTTTCCCTTTCAAAATGTGATAATTTTAGAAAGAGTATTATCGTTTTTATTGACGACTGACTCTGTCAAAAATCGTCCCATACACTTCAGTTCAGGCATGCTCATAGAGCTCACTTGATCGTGAGGTGCGTATACTGGAATGAACCATTCTGTAGGAGGGTGGAGAATTTGGATTTGAAGTTTACAACCCTGTTTCGAACAAATATTTGTCATTTGGGCGCACAATGCGTAGAATTAAGACTACAGCACATATTACATTGCTTGTTTGACGTCAATAGTGTCTTTTGAAAAGTTGCAGTTTACCTAAAGTCTCGCGGACTGATTTCCAATATGGCGGCGGTCATAATACTCATTAACATATTCATTTTTTTTTTTAATTACAAAAAAAAAATCATAAAAAATAGAAAAGAAGACGTGCTGACTTGAAATTAACAAATCTAAGTAAGCTACCCCCTGCGCATCAACACACCAGATATCAAAGCAATCTGACAAGAAGTTTTCAAGGAGATGATGAAAATGACATTTTATGAAAAAAAATCATAAAAAATTGAAAATGGCACAGATCAACTTGGCATGAACAAATCTGAATAGCCTCCCCCAGGGAACATGCACACCAAATATCGAAGAATTCCGACTGTCACTTTCGGAGTAGATAATGAAAATATAAAAGTTTGACAGACACCTATGATTCACTCTACTCTCTATACTCTATACAACCTATACCTAAAGCTACGCTTTCAGCTTTCACTGACAGCGGAGCTAATAAAAGTGGTATAACAATATTATTTCATTTATTACTAAATTGTCACTGCAGCCCAGAGAAGATCTCATTTGTCCAGTATTCCGTGAAGCATTTAGGCAGCAATATTTGATTGACAGCTACAGCATTGATGATTCCGATTTTTACAAAACTCCTTTGGTCTCTATTTATGAATTTTCAGACAGATTGGTGCGCATTTGAAAAAGTTGAACCTGAGCTGAGCGACGTTTAGTTGTCATAAAATAATGTTGCAAAGTTTAGTGACAAGAATATCAATTTTTTTCTGACATGGAGCACACTGACTGTCGCTAACCTGTTGATAGCATAAATTTATTTTTTGGGGTAAAATATACGTAATAACTCAAAATTCTCACTTTTTTTTACCACACAGCTTTGATAAAATCAATCAAAGACTAATTTTTGTGAAAGCAAATGCGAAGTCAGTCTGTATGTATTACATGTAATACTTACCAGATAATGAACTTAGAGGTCCCTATTTATGTAGGTGTACATGGTAAAATGTGCCAGTTTACAATGGTTTTCTTCTAAAATCACAAAATCAAGAAACTGCAATATGTTATTGTGCCCGACCTCTGCTACCGTAATTTCCACAACACAAAAAATCAGTCCAAAATTTAGTTTGTATTAAGACAATTATTGTATTTTGTAATGCTCATTAAAAATGCTGTAAGAATATTATTTAATTATTACAAACTGTACTTCCATGAATAGCCGATAACATGTAATAATATATTAATCTGAATGCAACATAATAATGTACCTGTAATTGTGAAATGTATGGTGTATGTGTGGAGTGCACCTGATATAGGTCATTCCAGGCGTGGTGATATTGTTACACTGTGTTACATTGTTATCACATTCAAGATGTTTATGTGTACATCTGCATAGTGTGTGCGTACTAAAGCAACGAAAATAAAAGGTTGTGACTTTGAAGGTGACACAACTGTGAAATTATGGATAATTTATCAATATTCCCGTAAAAAATTAGAAAGTATGGAAGGCTACTAATCTCCAACTATATCCAGTGGCATTGTTTTTAATAGCATGGGTCACTCAGTTGACAATAGGACTCGGAACTATCTCCAGCAAACTGAACCTGCACTAAGGAAATGAAAAGACGAAAGGTACAATGAAATTTCACACAAACTCTGTCTTTTGATGACTCCTTTGCGAATTTTGACTGCTAAATTCAACAAATATATTCTTTAAAAAACTCTGCCAAGTGTAGTTATCTTTTTTAGAGGCGTTGCTGATATTTACTTGAAGTTAGTTTGAAATTGATAAATACTTGTGCAGTCTACACGGTGATATCACAGGCCGGCCATATTTGAATTTGTTTTGCGAGTTCAAATCGTATGTTGGTTTTGAACTTACAATTCTAAGCCTAATTTACATTTCCATGGAAACAGTTCTCCCATTTTAGATAATATGTGTTACAACGGATAGCACCGACACATGCAAAAAACAAAGAATTTGTTTTACCAAAAAATTTCTTCATTTTTATGCCAAATTTTAGTATAAGAATCTGCATATTATGGTGATTTTGGTTACCATGGCAATGGATGTTCATAAAATGACCCGTTTTTGAACTCAGCATAACAAATTACCCCATGTAGAGTGGTCAATATGCAAATAAACTCGATTATCATTAAAATTGTTATTATTTAAACAATAATGTACGCCCTCCCAGCCCATAATGGACGAAAGCAAACTTTGAACGACATAATGGGCGAGGCGACAGCCGAGCCCATTATGGAGTGCAAAGTTTGCTTGAGTCCATTATGGACTGGGAGGGCATACATTATTGTTATTATTTTATAGTTTTGTCAATTCCAGTGAATTTGTAGACCGAGAAACGCAAAACAACGTATAATATACACAGCGCTGAACATCGTCTGCCATGTTCGGCCCGGAAGCTGAATACTAATCATAGCGACACACGTACGTACATGTACACACACATATACACTTCAATGAACTGCTGTGAACACAAATTTGTTTCATGAATGCGTTGTATTTTTAAACAGTGGAAATGACAATCATAAGTAACAACATACATTTCGAAAAGATACCTAGTCGTATGAAGAAACAGAACAAATAAGCTTGTATTGTTATGCTCGTTCCGGGGCCGCGATGCCCAATAACGGAGTACATTATCAGTAATAATGTACAGCGATGACGTCACAAAATTCACTGGAATTGGTAATACTATAATATAATGTATAATATTGTTTAATTTATTAATGATTTTCAGTAATAAGGCTATACATAGTCGTTCCCGTAAATTTGACCATATTACACCTGTATTAGTTGATTTACATTGGCTGCCAGTAGAAGCACGTATTAAGTTCAAGGTTATGTTAATTACTTTTAAAGTAATTAGAGGCTTTTCACCAGTGTATTTGACAGAGCTGATAGAGCAGTATGTTCCTTCTAGAGATCTCCGCTCTGCAGACAAGTTACGTCTGATTCCACCCCGCGGTACATTCAGTAAGACATACGGCCAGAGAGCCTTTTCAGTTTGCGTGCCATCACTGTGGAATAAGTTACCTGTAGAGATTCATACTGCAAGGAATGTTGAGTCTTTTAAACGCGGTTTGAAAACCTATCTTTTTAATATGTATTATCAGTGATTCGTTTTTTGCTTTGCTGTACATTTATTTCACCTCAGGACTGTGTGTTCTTTACGATACCACTTGCAATGTGTATTTTTAAATTTTGCATATTCTTTTTAGAGTTTCTGTACATCGCACTGTGACGTATGTGTAGTGCGTTTTCTAAGAAATTAAAATAATAAATAATAAAAAATAATAATAATAATACATGCAGAGTGCAAGCTTCAAATTCCATATAATGTGGTATGTACATATAATGTGGTATGTACATATAATGTGGTATGTACATATTCATGGTACCAGGGGGCACGTCTCATAAAGCTTACTGATGTAACACTTTGTTTTAATGACTCATTTGCATAATCTATGATTTTCAGAAATTAAGCAAAATCTTCAATTTAATTTGCTACACACATTGACCATAACAAAGTGCACAGCTTCTCACAAGCTTTGTGATGTAGCTATTAGTTTTACTGATTAATTTGCATAATTAAGGAATTCAGACATTAGGCTATATCTTGAAAAGGCACTCTTTAATTCAATAAAATTGGTTTCTTACTTCAAACATAACTAATCGCATATATTCTGTTGCATTCCAACAATTACTGTGTGTAGGAATGAAAATATAAAGACCTTGACCTTACAGAAGGCATTCATTTGCCATGTAGTTTTTAAAAGATATAATTTTTGACCAAAATTGAGACCTAATTTGCATATTTGCCAATAGGATTATCATATTGTGAATACACTTTCATCTACACATCCCCAGATGCATATCCATTAAATCTACGCCCAATCTGCTTAGCAGTTTTGGAATTATTGATTTTTGGCCAAAAAGACACATTTTCAGACGTAATTTGCATATTACTTATGGGATCATTATGTCACAAACAATACTTAATCTAAACATCCCTAAGAATGCTCCCACCAAATTTCAGCCCAATCTATTTAGTAGTTTTGAAATGATATATTATACCTCAGTGTTCAGTTATGCTAATAAAACTATATTATAATAATAATATCTTCTGATAAATTTCCATAATTCTTATTATATTATTGTTGACTACATTATAATTACTGATATGATATAAAAGTTTGAAATGATTTGGCAGAATTAGTGACAGCACCAAACTAGTCATACATACATGTACATTTGATATGATATAAGATTAGAATTTTGGCTTGGTGTTTATTATAAAGTATACACCAATACATTAAATATTATAGTAGAACACCATAACATAGCATGCATAAGCCTGTTCTACTGAGAGAAGAGTATATGTCAAGATCTGTTTACTAATGCCATGGTGACTAGTTGTCAATTTTTCCTAAAGAGTCAGATAAAATTTTAAAAAAATAACCAAACAAACTCATATCCATAAATCTTCTAAGAGGACATAGTTTCCTTCCATTGAAATATTGTACAGCACTCACAGAGGTCAAGTTTATGGTAATCAATACATATTAATGATGTATAAAAACCTACCTTATTATTATTATTATTATTATTATTATATTAATGATGTGCTCTGTAAATGTGCTCTGTAAATTTTGGAAATAAAAGACAGGCTCAAACAGACAGCTTGAGTATTTGTGTCCTCATAGCAAATCATAACTTTTTCAATGTTAACACTATAATCATCTACACATTATTTGTTTTTCAACTCTGAAGCAAAACTAATATAACTAGAAATATGTAGCTGAAATAATATGGTATGTAATTTGTCAACAGTAAAAGAGGCTGCAACCATTAACTGTTCCAACTTAAACTTGTAAACATTTTTTTTTACATATCTTGGAACAAAATACAACATCATCAGAGAAGCTTTTTTTTTTTTTTTTTTTTTTAAATGTTGGCTCTTTTTGAATACATATTTTTGTACAAACTTTCTATGTCTTTTTCGTAAGTATTTCTTACATTCTCTCACAATATCTCATTGTCTTTCTAAAATTAATAGTCAGCTAGTTCACATCATAACTGCTTCAACTTAAAACATTTCAATACATAAAGTTCAACCCTTCTTTATACAACTAAATAGTCTAAGAATTGATTTGTAACAAAACACTCAACTGGATAATAACATAGCACAGACAATCAGACAATTGGGTATAAAAATTTAGCAACTGTAATTCCTACACTCCTATATTCAACACTCGCATCTGACCATACAGTCTTATTAACATATTAAAGCATGTTCTGAAACTTTTAGAGAACTTACTCTAATACCAACGTTGTATTTCGAAATAATTATGGAAAGTTACACTGAAATCTGATGAAAATGTAATATGATCTTTTGAACAAATTTATTGAAGCAGGTTGACAAGGTCAGCAGACTTTGTGTAAATGAATGTCACCTGATAACAGTGACACCACAGATGAAGTGCACTGCATAATCAAGCTGTTCTCTTTTTATTTCTTGTAATTTCTCTTTGAATTCCTGGGCATAGGCATATGATAAATTGGTTATTACCTGATATCATGTCTTTGTTCGTCTTATCACCATTCATGCAGTTTTCACAATGTGACACTCATCTTATGACTTTATGTCATGTTGCAGAAACTGCACTCATGGCGATATGAGTCATGATGGGTGAATGGTTAGAGTGGCCGGCTTTGAATCTGCAGATTGCAGGTTCGAGCCCCGTCGCTGCCATTTGTTTCTGAATGGCTAAAATCCTTGGGCAAGGTTTGAACCACGATTGTGCCTCAGATAACCCAGCTGTATAATTGGGTACCTGGTTATAGATTTAGGTCTATGCTAGGGATAATAATAACTCGACCCTCATGAAAAGAGGCATTATACCTATGAGGCTATCGAGTCTAAATAAGGATTATTATTATTATTATTATTATGAAGAGGTGATATTGGGTAAAAACCACATAATATTGCCATGTCTATGTACTCAATAGTAAATGATTACACACACATCAACATTAATTGGACGGATCACTCTATATCTATTGTATCACTGTACTCTATAGTTTACAGTGCTATTTGTAACTCATAGCACATTTCATTGACATACTATATATACACTGGATGCAGTGATGCAATACATAATGTAATGAAGCAACTACACATTATAGTTGTAAAACTTTATATTCATCATTTACATCTGGATACTTCATCCCATATTAAATAAAATACCGCCAATGGCATAACTGTACAGTTTTTTAACATGTTTATCCATATGGTAGTCCATGCTAACAATAAGTGTTCATTTGGTGAATGACTATCCAGTTACCTAGCCAACCATGTTGCTATCTTTACGATATATGCTATCATTTGGCTGTTGCTATGGGCGTGGTCATGTCGTTAGATATATTTGCATACATTTTTGTATGTTTTTGTTCACTTGTGTATGAATTCCTGCTGTTATCTTTGCAATATATGTGATTTGGCTGTTGCTATGGGCGTGGTCTTGATGCTAGGCAAATTTACATACGTTTTTTTGAATGTTTATTCAATTGTCTATTAATCCCTGTTGTTATCTTTGTGAAATACACGGCCGTTTGGCTGTTGCTATGGGCGTGGTCATGGTTGCTACGGTATTTGCATACATTTTTTGAATGTTTACTCATTTGCCAATTTTGTCGAAATATTTAGAAGAAAATCTGCAGAATAACACTTTCAGAAACATCTCACCAAGTTTCAGACTCGATGACCAAGTACTTTTTGGGATATAAGTTTTTTACCAAAAATGAACATTTTTACACCTAATTTGCATATAAGTCATGGAATCATTGTATGCTTAATATTTCTTTGTCCATACATCCCTAGATACATTCCCATTAAATTTCAGCCCAATCTGCTCAGTAGTTTTGGAATTATAGATTTTTAACCCAAAAGACACATTTTTAGCCCTAATTTGCATATCACTGATGGAATCATCATGTCATGCACAAATCTTACTTTACACCCACTTAACAATGTTCCCATCAAATTTCTCACCAATCTGCCTAGTAAATTATGAGTTTAAGTTTTTTGACCAAAAATCACATTTTTTGACCCAAATCACTGTGAAGGGATCATTTTGATTTGAACAATTTCCCAACTAGACACCCAAGGTAATGGACCCATCAAATATCATGGCAATCGATTCAGCGGTTTTTGACTTTAAGTTGTTCACACACACACACACACACACACACACACACACACAGACAGACAGACACCGGGCGATCCCTATAGCACTACTGAACCTCAGTTATGCTTATAAGTAAACATAGTAATTTATCTAACAATCTTAAATGTCATTTTATACTATCAATTGCAAAAACTTAATTAACACACTCTTTAATTGCATCTTTTCAAGCAGGTATAAAAGGTTGAAATCAAGCCTTAATCATCTTACACTTAGCATATACATGCCATGTACTCTATAATGGTATACATACAATATGAAACACTTCATAAAAATGGAGTTATTGATGAGTTTCTCAACTCAATTAAAACTTCAATTACTATCAAAACTTAATAATCATTATGTTGAACTGAAAGTCAACTAAAACCACTAGTCAACAAAAGTACCAGTTTCTAAAATTTCCTCCATTTCATTCAGCAATTTATCTTCAATTGAGTTACCTTCCCTGGCAGATATTTTCTCAATAATTTCGTTTTCTTTGACTAACTGTACAAGTTTGTCACCTCCAGGAGAACCAATGTCATTGTTTTCCACAGATAGTGTTGTCAATGTTTCATTGTCCATTAATGAATCAGCAATCATTTCACATCCTTTATTACCAAGATTATTGTTGTTAACATGGAGTACTAACAGTGAGGTGTTGTCTGTCAGAGATTCACTGATAGCTTCCCATCCTGTTAAGTCACTGCTGTTACCATTAAGTTGTAAGGTTTTGATACCTTTCTTGACTTGTAATAATTTGGCAATGTGTTTAGCACCTTCTACATCAACTTGACACTGACTTAGATCCAAATCTTCCAACTGTTTATCTGAATCCTGTAAGGCACCAACCAAATGACGAACACCACCATCACCAAGGGGATTACCCTTCAAACTGTGAAAAGACAATAGTCAATCAGTTACCTTACTTCAGACATTACCTTACTTCATTAGAAGAAAGAACCTTCTGGAACAATCAAATAAAATGATATTCTGGCAAACTAACATATCTTTCCTCATTGAAAAAAAAAGCAACCTCTTTTAATACTGCTGCTTATGTCCTGTTGTATTTACCACAGAGATAGGACAATGGTTTGGCTGTGTGATGGCTATGTGATGAATCTTTTTTCAATGACGATTTTACCATGTTCGATAGATTGATTTGGATTTTTATGTAGGTGTTGTGTCGTACAATAGCAACAATAGTGAAAATGGTAGTGATTTTGGAGAGTATATCAGGAGAGTATATCAGAGAGTATAGGTTCAAGTTGTTCGTCGAATTCTATTGCCGATTCGGGCGTCGATAAAACTAGGAGCTCAACTACTGTTACAAGTTGATATAAAAAGAGGGCCAATGGTATTGTAGAACAACTATATTTGGCTGTTGCTATGGACATGGTCTTGTTGCTAGCGATATTTCAAACATTTTAGCCTAATTTCCATATCACTATCCCAAGGGACTAACCTGGAAGAGAGTCATTCTCAGCCATACGTTACAGTGGTAACACTCGTTCATGTTCGATTACCTTTCACAAAGAAAACACAACGAAATGGTTGAAGTGATCTTTTTTTTTAAATTTCTTTTCATCACAAAAACAAAATCTGCGTGATCAAAAGTGTTGTAAACTAAACCAGAAAGAATTATCGGACTGGCTAAACTTCCCGCTGAACTGGAGTAAGGTCCAAGCCTCGATAGTACGTGAGAAAATCGTCTCAAACTAGCGATACAACTTCCAAAATATAACTTGACATGTCTTCATTTGTTAGACTTATACAATTCAAGACGGGTTTTCACTCGAAAACAACAATTCTGTGAATAATGACACTCTGAACGCAGTGATTTCTTGGACGATGTTACCACTGTAACGTATGGCTGACAACGGGTTTCCGGGTTAGTCCCTCGTGCATCCGGGTACTTGGGATTGTCGCCGTACGGAAACTAAGATGGCGATTAATACATACATTGTCTGATATTTTAATTTACAGAGTTTCTTGTGACCGGCGCAGTCCCGGTATGATCACTGACTAGTCGTGCTTGCATACAGAGTAATCCGGGACTCGATTCTGACAAATTGTCCCTATATAGACTTGTGCACCGCCTGTCGTATGTAAGCAAGGCTAACCACTGACATGACCAGAGAGAACCTTTTCTGATTTAAAATTACATGTAAAACGGGGAAAGATACGAAAAACATAACGCAAAGTCTGAAGCCAAATTAAAGTTGTAATTATTTTAATTATTTTTACTTGCCAAATATTTGCATTTTGGAAATGACAAGACACATTCATGTCGTTTAACTTTACATGTAAACTGTCGGCCAATAAACAAAGTTTGGTCGATTCACAGTCGGCAGTGAGACTGCTCTTGCATAACTTCAACCCCATGCCTAGCCTAGGCATGCCGCCTTCCTTACGCAAGTTGTCTTCATTCTGGTTCACTGTCACTCCAAATTGCACGACAATATAGAATTAATCACAAGTTACATGTTATCTGAAAACATCACATTTTTTTATAGTGGGTCTGAAGTGTGAGTTTAGTAAATACCAAGAACGTCCCGTGTTGCTACTTGCTGTGGAAAATCCACAGTCGCTTGTAAACTGTTATTCCTTTCCTAAATGGTTTTATTCTTGTCTATGACGGTCCTAATACAGAACAATGACGTTATTATAGGGATTGGCGATATTCTTATAAAATCGGTAGCAATGTCATAAATACAACACGTGTTGTATTTATGACATCGCTACCGATTTTATAAGAATATCGCCAAGAATAAAACCATTTAGGAAAGGAATAACAGTTTACAAGCGACTGGGGGAAAATCGCCTGGTCAAACGAGGTCAGCTTCAGCTTCTGGTCAAATCAGTCGTTTTCTACCGAAAATTCTTGAACGGAGCGGTACACAACGATCCTACTAAATTTACTTGCCATAGTTATTTAAAACACATAAAAATCCACACAGTAATTCTGATGGGAACTGACTGAAAAAAAAGGTTTTTACAGACGCTTTTTTAAAGTTTTAAAACCAGAATACTTTTCACGAACATGTCACCTAGCAAAATAGCAATAGTGAATGTGAGTATTTTGAATCACCTTGAATATATTCAATAACCCATGACCTCTATAATGTGTACATCCTAATGACCAATATTATGTGATCACAACAAACTACACGTAACTAGTGTTTTGCAAAGGTGTGAGTAGTTCGCTACTCATATTTGAAAATGTAGTAAAGTGGGGGAACACATGTTCACACGTCAATACTACTCTGTTCCGTATATAGCATTAGTTTGTGTTATAATGTATCTATACTTTATTATCTGATCATGTTTTATTTAAGGAAAGCTATGGGCGAAATGTGGTCATGAAGTTTTCATATTTTTATGCCTCTGACACAAGTTTTGGAACTAAAGTGCATGTTTGTGTTATTAAAATGTTGTATTGTTTGTATGTTTAGTTTAAACATGTTGGTTTTCTGTTCTACAATTGTAGTTTTCGTTACTATTTATTTTTAAGTCTCTTGTTCTCTTAATAAGAAGACAAGGATATCTAAGTTGTGATCAGATTGTTCGTATGTTTATGTTTCTTTTGTTCTCACCAATTTGTCCTTCAGAGTTGTTTTTCTGCTATTCTGAGAATAAATGTTTCAGTGTAATGTCTTTCTCTAATTCATCCCAGTGTTTCACCATAGCATATTTTTAGATCTTTTCTTTTGATGTATTTCCAGTTATGACATATGTGGCAGAAACATGGGTAATGAGAGCAGTGGAAGAGGGTATTTTGAGGATAGCAGAGAGAGC
Source organism: Glandiceps talaboti (assembly GCF_964340395.1). Classification (NCBI taxonomy): domain Eukaryota; kingdom Metazoa; phylum Hemichordata; class Enteropneusta; family Spengelidae; genus Glandiceps; species Glandiceps talaboti. The sequence goes on along the minus strand of NC_135562.1, from coordinate 23,839,129 downwards.
TATGGTTAGAAAGATATGTGGTGTCAAATTGAGTGACAGGGTTGGCTCAGAGGTGCTAATGGAACGGCTCGGTCTATGTGAGTCAATTGTAGAGGTAGCAAAGCGCAGCTGTCTGAGATGGTGTGGACATGTGCTGAGGAAAGATGAGAGAGAAGGAGTGAAGAGGGCATGGAATCTGGAGGTGGATGGAAAAAGAGGGAGAGGGCGACCAAAGCTGACATGGAAGGACAATGTAAACAGATTGGATTAAACATCAATGACTATGGGAACAGGCAGAAATGGAGGAATGTGATTGCCACACAAGTACGTATTGTACCTTATAGTCATAATTTTACAAAACTTTTATTTTTACTTCTAATTTGCATATCAATGACCCAATCAACCTGAGATGATGTCCAACAGTACAAATCACAGAGAGTTGTGGGTAAAATATTGTACAGTGTACTGGTCAGAATAGCTCCGCTGTGTTTTTTTTTTGTAACATGTGTAGAAGTGGTTCTGTTGCTCAGCTCTTACACTATGAAGTTTTGTTTTAGCAAAGTAATTAAAGGTTTCATATGATGACTCACACACACACACACTATAGAATACATTTCACACAGAAAGTTGGTAAAATATTGTACCTTATAGTCATCATTTTACAAAACTTTTATTTTTACCTCTAATTTGCATATCAATGACCCAATCAACCTGTCTTAATTAAACAAACTTACATCTGCTCATCAAATGAGACCTACACAAGAAATTTCAACTCAATTGGCCCAGCAGTTTTGGAGAAGATTTTTGAAACATTTTCACAAAAAATTATATTTTTAGACCTAATTTGCATATTTATCATCTGGCCAAATTCTCTTGAACAAACTGAAATCTGGGTTTTTCAAGACACCTTCACACTAAATTTCAGCTCAATAGACCCATTAGTTTTGGAGAAGAAGATTGAAATACAAAAAGTTGATGGACGGACGGACGGACGGACGGGCAGACGGACGGACGACAGTCAACTTGAAGGTCACACCTACCCCTATAGCTCCACTGACTGTCTTTGACAGTGGAGCTAAAAAGTTTATTGGAAAAGCATCAGGAATTGTACGCAAATCCTACGGTAAGAACATTTAGGTGAGTATCTTTCCTTCAACAGAAATTAGTTTGGAGAGAAATGCCAATTGTAAACAACTTTGCAACTAGATAAGAGTTTGAATGTTACAACTACAATACCTTAATATCTGTAATGACTTGTTTAGGTGATGTTTTATCAACGGTATCAAAGAATGTACACAATTTTCATCTAAGCTGGTAAAAGTCAGCTCCAGTTTCTGTAAAACAAACAAACAAACAAACAAACTAAAACTTGAGCACATTGAATAGTATAACAGAACCCAATGACACACGAATGTAATGCTGGCATACTTGAAGTATTTGCATAAGTGCTTGCAGTGTTCTCTGCAGCTGTAATTTCATGAGTGTAATGAGTAAAAGTGCCTCAGAAAATACTGCAAGCATGAGTGCAAATATCTCTGAGTACCCACACTGGAACTTATGTGGCATGGGGTTCTGCTATTATTACATATGTTTATCTGTAATTGCAAATTTCCTTAAATATCATAAAAAAAGTGCCAATGGCATTGCAGCACAATTGTTTTTGGCTGTTGCCATGGGCATGAGCTGTAGCTAGGCAAATTTACATACATTTTTGGAATCTTTATTCACATGTCTACCCATGCCTGATATCTTTGAAATATACCCCACTAATTGGCTGTTGCTATGGAATATAGGCATGGTTTTGTTGCCAGGAATTTTAGCCTACATTTTTTGAATGTTTATTTGCGTGGCTATATTAATCCCTGTTATTATTTTTATGACATACACCGTCATTTGGCTGTTGCTAGGGGTGTGGTCTTGTTGCTAGGCATATTTCCATACATTTGTTATGTTACATTACAATGTTACATTAAAGTTTACTACACTGTAATGTCTTTATTTACATTACAATGTTACATTAAAGTTTACTACACTGTAATGTCTTTATTTTCATTACAATATTACATTAAAGTTTACTACACTGTAATGTCTTTATTTACATTACAATGTTACATTAAAGTTTACTACACTGTAATATCTTTATTTACATTAGAATGTTACATTAATGTTTACTACACTGTAATTCTTTATTTACATTACAATGTTACATTAAAGTTTACTACACTGTAATGTCTTTATTTACATTACAATGTTACATTAACGTTTACTACACTGTAATGTCTTCATTTACATTACAATGTTACATTAAAGTTTACTACACTGTAATATCTTTATTTACATTACCTTAATATTTGAACCCTGTAAAGCTGTTTCTAAGTCCCTGACAGTGTCTTTATTTAAAGGACTTTCAGTCCATTCCAAACACTCCATTTGTATATTTTCAGCCAGACTGTCGATGACTACTTGTATCTAAATGAAAAACAATATCAATACAATGTCATTCAGTTGAATCGTTTGGCAAATCTAACTTTTGTCAATCACTGTGGGTAAATCTAACTACTGATACCACTGTAGGTAAATCTAACTACTGATACCACTGTGGGTAAATCTAACTACTGATACCACTGTGGGTAAATCTAACTACTGATACCACTGTGGGTAAATCTAACTACTGATACCACTGTGGGTAAATCTATACTACTGATACCACTGTAGGTAAATCTAACTACTGATACCACTTTGGGTAAATCTAACTACTGATACCACTGTGGGTAAATCTAACTACTGATACCACTGTGGGTAAATCTAACTACTGATACCACTGTGGGTAAATCTAACTACTGATACCACTGTAGGTAAATCTAACTACTGATACCACTGTGGGTAAATCTAACTACTGATACCACTGTGGGTAAATCTAACTACTGATACCACTGTAGGTAAATCTAACTACTGATACCACTGTAGGTAATCTAACTACTGATACCACTGTAGGTAAATCTAACTACTGATACCACTGTAGGTAAATCTAACTACTGATACCACTGTAGGTAAATCTAACTACTGATACCACTGTGGGTAAATCTAACTACTGATACCACTGTGGGTCAATCTAACTACTGATACCACTGTAGGTAAATCTAACTACTGATACCACTGTGGGTAAATCTAACTACTGATACCACTGTAGGTAAATCTAACTACTGATACCACTGTAGGTAAATCTAACTACTGATACCACTGTAGGTAAATCTAACTACTGATACCACTGTGGGTAAATCTAACTACTGATACCACTGTAGGTAAATCTAACTACTGATACCACTGTGGGTAAATCTAACTACTGATACCACTGTGGGTAAATCTAACTACTGATACCACTGTGGGTAAATCTAACTACTGATACCACTGTAGGTAAATCTAACTACTGATACCACTGTGGGTAAATCTAACTACTGATACCACTGTGGGTAAATCTAACTACTGATACCACTTTGGGTAAATCTAACTACTGATACCACTGTGGGTAAATCTAACTACTGATACCACTGTGGGTAAATCTAACTACTGATACCACTTTGGGTAAATCTAACTACTGATACCACTGTGGGTAAATCTAACTACTGATACCACTGTGGGTCAATCTAACTACTGATACCACTGTAGGTAAATCTAACTACTGATACCACTGTGGGTAAATCTAACTACTGATACCACTGTAGGTAAATCTAACTACTGATACCACTGTAGGTAAATCTAACTACTGATACCACTGTGGGTAAATCTAACTACTGATACCACTGTGGGTCAATCTAACTACTGATACCACTGTAGGTAAATCTAACTACTGATACCACTGTGGGTAAATCTAACTACTGATACCACTGTGGGTAAATCTAACTACTGATACCACTGTAGGTAAATCTAACTACTGATACCACTGTGGGTAAATCTAACTACTGATACCACTGTGGGTAAATCTAACTACTGATACCACTGTGGGTAAATCTAACTACTGATACCACTGTGGGTCAATCTAACTACTGATACCACTGTGGGTAAATCTAACTACTGATACCACTGTGGGTAAATCTAACTACTGATACCACTGTGGGTAAATCTAACTACTGATACCACTGTAGGTAAATCTAACTACTGATACCACTGTAGGTAAATCTAACTACTGATACCACTGTGGGTAAATCTAACTACTGATACCACTGTGGGTCAATCTAACTACTGATACCACTGTGGGTCAATCTAACTACTGATACCACTGTAGGTAAATCTAACTACTGAAGTTTGACTGTCAACTTACCTGTGATTGGCTATATTTAGCATGGGAATTTTCATTGTCAACTTACCTGTGATTGGCTATATTTAGCATTTGGAATTTTCACTCTCACCTTACCTGTGATTGGCTATATTTTGCATTGCCAAGTTTCACTGACCAACTTATCTGTGATTAGCTATATTTAGAATTGCCAAGTTTTACTGTCAACTTACCTGTGATTGGCTATATTTAGCATTGCCAAGTTTCACGTTTTTCTTCCCCAGTATCTTTGCTTTAAGATCATCTGAACTTTCATCTGAGTTAGCATCATCATTTTCCTCACTTTGTTGTGGCTCACTTTGTTGTGGCTCACTTTCTACTTTGGTGTCTGTTTCTTTTTGTTCTGGTACAGAGCTATCTTCAGGTTCTGGATGAATTTCTGCTTCAGTTACAACAGGTTCAGCATCAGGATTACTAGCTGGTTGTTCTGGCTCAGAGTGGGTTTCACCTTCTGGTTGTTCTGGCTCAGAGTGGGTTTCAATTTCTGGTTCTTCTGGCTCAGAGTGGGTTTCACCTTCTGGTTGTTCTGGCTCAGAGTGGGTTTCAATTTCTGGTTCTGGCTCAGAGTGGGTTTTATTTTTTGAATGTTCTGGCTCAGAGTGGGTTTCAGTTTCTAGTTGTTCTGGCTCACAGTGGGTCTCAGTTTCTGGTTGTTCTGGTTCAGAGTAGGTTTCAGTTTCTGCTTGTTCTAGCTCGGAGTGGGTCTCAGTTTCTGGTTCTGGCTGAGAGCAGGTTTCTGTTTCTGGTTGTTCTGGCTGAGAGGGGATGTCAGTTTCTGGTTGTTCTGGCTGAGAGTGGGTTTCAGTTTCTGGTTGTTCTAGCTCAGAGTGGGTTTCTGTTTCTGGTTGTGGGGGAATTTCTGTGTCTTCTTGTTCTGGTGTAGAATTGGAGTCAACTTCTGGTTGTTTTGACTGTGTTTCAGTTTCTGGTTCTGAATGTGTTTCAGTTTCTGGTTGTTCTGAATGTGTTTCAGTTTCTGGTTGTTCTGGTTCAGGCTCAGACGTTGTTTCTAGTTGTTCATCTTCTGTATGACTTTCTATAATTGATTTTGCTACTTGTTGTTCTGCATCTGAGAAGGTTTCCCTTGTTGCATGTTCTCCTTCCAAAACATTTTCGGTGTCTGCTTTTACAGGCTCAGGCTGAATTTCTTCTTGCTTCTTTTCAGGAGAAATATCCTTGGCTTTTTCTTCCTCAAGATCACTTTTAGTTGTTGGTTGCCTAAGTACAGACTGAATTTCAGTTTCTGTTTTTTCTGAATCAGACTGGATGTCTGTGCCTGCTTGTTCTGCTTCTGAATGGGTGTTGCTTTCTGGTTGTCCTGCCTCAGATTTGATTTCTGTTTCTGGTTGTTCTGGCTCAGAGTAGGTCTCCATTTCTGGTTGTTTTTGCTCAGATATGGTTTCACTTTCTGTTTGTTCTGGTTCTGAATGAGTTGCAGATTCCATTGTTTCTGGTTCAGGATGTACTTCACTGTCTGGTTGTTCTGGCACAGATTTAGTTTCTATTTCTGGTTGTTCTGATTCAGCATTGCTTTCTGGCTGATCTGGTTCCATTTGTACTTCTGTCACAGGCTCTTGAAATTCATTTTCTGTGTCCTTGCCCTGTTCTGAACTAGTTTCTAGTTCACCGTGACTTTCTCTCTTTTCTTGGTCACCTTCACCTAGTTTTTCAACTGTTATTTCTTGTTGATCAGAGGTTGGTTCAGTTTCTTTCTCTTTAGACTGGGGGACAGTCTCTGTCTCTTTTTGTTCAGATCGGCTATCAATATCAGACTGTTGGTCTAAAGAGGATATTGTTGTTATCTTTGCAGTTGTCTTCTGTGTATCATCTGTGAAATATCAATTTATCATTGTATATAGAACAAGTCTTCTACTTTGTTGATGGCATAGCCCCCAATGCTAATGTGCTGTTAATTTCTAAAGCAATAAACTTGAATACATTCTTTACAAAATACCACCAATGGTGTTATAACACAACTGCACAGTTTGTGCTAGATTTTAAAATGTAAATTCATATGCCAATTCGGGACCATGTGTCTTATTACCTATATACCACTGCTTTGGTGCATTATCTTAGCTGCTAGGATGTCAATTTTGGAATGTTTATCCACTTCTCTAACTATTCTTTTTTTCATATTTGCAATATTAATAACCATTTCTGTGTTGGTATGGGCATGGTCTTGTTGTTAGGCATATATTTATTCATTTGTAAATAATCTCTCAGTAGTACAATTGAACTAATAAAGTTCAGTAGTGCTATCGGCATGATGCAGTGTCTGTCAGTGCTGTGTGTGTGTGTGTGTGTGTGTGTGTGTGTGTGTGTGTGTGTGTGTGTGTGTGTGTGTGTGTGTGTGGACAACTTAACAAACAGCCAGACTGATAGCCTTGTTTAGTTGGAAAATTGTTCAAAGCAAAATGATCGTGATATATGTAGATTAAATTTGTTTATGACATGATTCCATCCGTAATATGCAATTTGGGGCTACAAATGTGTCTTTTTGGTCAAAAGTTTTTAATTCCAAAACTACTGAGCAGATTGGGATGATATTTAATGGGGATGCATTTTGGGGTGTATAGATGAAGAAATATTAAGTATATAATGATCTCATCAGTGATATGCAAATTAGGTGTAACCAGAGATGAACTGAAAATGCTCCCGTATCAGAGGAAATGTCATTAATGTGCTTGCTGAGACTTTGAAATGTCTTTATGTACTGTCCTACCTTTGTGTAATCAATATCTGTAGCAAGTTCAATTGAATTCGGTACAGTCCTGGCTATATATCTCTTATTGCAAAAGTTCATCAAATATGCAAATTAGCAATTGAATTGATACCATCATATCTTTACTTGGTCAATATCTTTAGCAAGTTTCATCAATTTGGTGCAGTCTTTGTTGGAAGGAAAGTGTATGAATCGCCTTTGTTAACTAGTTGGACTAAATTGATTGTACTGATAGATTTCATTCATAAAACTTGACAGGATGTTTTGCAAACAGCAGGACACCACTTCCCATTAAAAGCCATTCCAAAGATAAGGTCAGATGAAGATAAAGAACTATAGTAGCAACATTGAAAAATAGTGCCAATGGCATTGTAGCACAACTGTACAGTTTATTAAAAATGTTTATTCACACGTTGATCCATGCTAGGTGTTCATTTACTGAATGACTATCCAGTTGCTTATCCAGCCTTGTTGTTATTTTTGCAATATTAGCAATCATTTGGCTGTTGCTATGTGTGTGGTCATGTTGCTAGACATATTTGCATACATTTTTTGACTGTTTGTTCACTTGACTATGAGTCCCTTATGTCATCTTTGCAATATTCCTGATCATTTGGCTGTTGCTATGTGTGTGGTCTTGTTGTTAGGTATATTTGCATACATTTTTTGAATATTGATTCATTTGGCTATTAATCCCTGTTGTTATCTTTGCAATATATGCGATCATTTGGCTGTTGCTATGGGTGTGGCCTTGTTGCTAGGCACATTTGCATACATTTTTGAATGTTCATTCATTTGTCTTTCTACTATTATCTTTGCAATATACGTGACTATTTCACTATTGCTATGGGTGTGGTCTTGTTACTAGGCAAATTTACAAACATTTTTTGAATGTTTATTCAATTGTCTTTTAATCCCTGTTGTTATCTTTGTGAAAATACACGACAATTTGGCTGTTGTTATGGGCATGGTCATGGTTGCTAGGGATATTTGCATACATATTTTGAATGTTTACTCACTTGCCTTCCAGATGATGTTATTTGACCAAAATATATTGCCATTTGGTTGTTGCTAAGGGCGTGGTCATGGTTGCTAGGGCCAACTGTGTCAAAATATTTGCAAAAAAATCTGCAGAATAACACCTAGAAATATCTCACCAAGTTTCAGTCTCATTGACAAGTACTTTTTGAGATATAATTTTTTTGACCAAAATTCACATTGTTATATCTAATTTGCATATTACTGATGATATCATTATATGCTTAATATTTCTTCATCTATACACCCACAGATGCATCCCTGTTAAATTTCAGCCTAATCTGCTGAGTAGTTTTAGAATTATAGGTTTTTGACCAAAAAGGCACATTTTTAGCCTTAATTTGCATATTACTGAGGGAATCATCATGTCATGAACAAACCTTAATTTACTTATACCTAAGAATGTTCCCACCGAATTTCAGGCCAATTATATTTGGTTTCTTATATAGCGATTTCCCACTCCGTGCTCAAAGCGCTTTACAATTATTACCCCTGGCTCGGATCAGAAACGGCACAACAGCCCTTTAGTCTTCCTCAACTCCCCGGGGAGCATACAATCCATTGCAGCCATTTAAGCGCATATGATTAAAACCTTCACATTGCAGCCTACATCCTACCAGGTCCCCAGTTATACAGCTGGGTTGACTGAGGCACAGTCGTGGTTCAAATCTTGCCCAATGACTTTAGCCACTCAGAAACAAACAGCAGGCAGCGACGGGGCTCGAACCTGCAACCTGTAGATTCCAAGCCGGTCACACTAGCCATTCACCCATCATGACTCCATCTGCCCAGTACTTTTGGAGTTTAAGTTTTTTGACCAAAAATCGCATTTTTTGACCCAAAACCCACATCTCTGATGCAATCATTTTCAATTTAACATCAGAAGTAACATGACCACCAAATATCAAAGCAATCGGTTCAGCAGTTTTTGACTTTAACTCGTTCACACACACACACACACACACACAGACACCGGGCAATCCCCATAGCACTACTGAACCTTAGTTCAGTTGCGCTAAAAACTGTACAGTTGTGCTACAACACCATTGGTATTATTTTTTAGTTATGAAGTAAATATTGATTTTTAATTACAAATATGGCCACCATTTGGTCAATTTGCACACACCAAAAAACAAAGTGATGTGCATATGTTCCATATGATGTCAACTTTGCACCAGGTTTGAATCAAATATGATTTTGCATGTCAGAGAAATGATGTATTCCAGACACACAGAGCCCATCGTACTAGTTCCCCCTTTTGGGAGACTAAAAAGTACCACAAATATGGCTGCCATTTTGCCATAAAGGTCAAGGTCACAAAATTATGTGACCTGAATATTTAACCTATAGTTCTTGACATTTGTACCGGGTTTGGTTGAAATCAGCGTATGCATGTCAGAGATATACATGTAGGTTAACATTATTATGCCTGTTTGAATTTGAAGATGAAGGTTAAGGTCATAGTTCAAGGTCTCATTAGAAAGCTCACTATTGATAATGTGGGTGTAGACACTTGAATGGAGTCTGTATCTATAAGACCTTTAAAGGTAAGAGGCAAAATGTGAATTTTTGCCACAAATACGGCCGTCATATTAGAAATGAAGGTAAAGGTCATGAAATTAAGTGACATGTATATGTAATTAATAGACTAAGTACTTGATAGTTGTACCAGGTTTGGTTGAAATTGACCAGTGTGTATCTGAGTTATGGCTGTATGTGGAAGGACAGACGGATGGACATAGGTCATTTCTATAGCTCCTTCTGGGCTCTGCCCCTTGGGGCTAATAACACATATTAGTTTGAAATGTTTGAGATATATTATCTGCAACAAGAAGGAAAGCTGTGTACTTATAATTCTTGACTTTTTTGTATTCATTTGGTAAGATACATAGAGCTATATCAAATCAGATCTGACAACATTTACACAACCTTTGAGTGAGTGAGTGAGTGAGTAAGTGAGTGAGTGAGTGAGTGAGTGAATGAGTGAGTGGCAACTTGCATAATTTCACTGATTAAAATCAGTGGCATTACAGCCACTTAAATACACACACATAAAATACTACTGTAAAGTTGCAGAAGTTGCCAAGTTTTGCACTTGTGACTTTGCCTATTTTTATAACTACTCACCTATTGCTGTCAATTGCATTTTACAGATAGGTACCTATCTTTACATGTGCTAACCTATCATTACTAACATAATCTTACCATTAGTTACCTATCTTTACAAGTCCTAACCTATCATTACCAACATAATCTTACCATTAGGTACTTATCTTTACAAGTGCTAACCTATCATTACCAACATAATCTTACTGTTAGTTACCTATCTTTACAAGTCCTAACCTATCATTACCAACATAATCTTACTGTTAGTTACCTATCTTTACAAGTGCTAACCTATCATTACCAACATAATCTTACTGTTAGTTACCTATCTTTACAAGTGCTAACCTATCATTACCAACATAATCTTACCATTAGGTACCTATCTTTACAAGTGCTAACCTATCATTACCAACATAATCTTACCATTAGTTACCTATCTTTACAAGTGCTAACCTATCATTACCAACATAATCTTACTGTTAGTTACCTATCTTTACAAGTGCTAACTTATCATTACCAACATAATCTTACTGTTAGTTACCTATCTTTACAAGTCCTAACCTATCATTACCAACATAATCTTACTGTTAGTTACCTATCTCTACAAGTGCTAACCTATCATTACCAACATAATCTTACTGTTAGTTACCTATCTTTACAAGTGCTAACCTATCATTACCAACATAATCTTACTGTTAGTTACCTATCTTTACAAGTCCTAACCTATCATTACCAACATAATCTTACTGTTAGTTACCTATCTTTACAAGTCCTAGCCTATCATTACCAACATAATCTTACTGTTAGTTACCTATCTTTACAAGTCCTAACCTATCATTACCAACATAATCTTACCATTAGTTACCTATCTTTACAAGTGCTAACCTATCATTACCAACATAATCTTACTGTTAGTTACCTATCTTTACAAGTGCTAACCTATCATTACCAACATAATCTTACCATTAGTTACCTATCTTTACAAGTCCTAACCTATCATTACCAACATAATCTTACCATTAGTTACCTATCTCTACAAGTGCTAACCTATCATTACCAACATAATCTTACCATTAGTTACCTATCTTTACAAGTGCTAACCTATCATTACAAACATGATCTTACCGTTAGTTACCTATCTTTACAAGTGCTAACCTATCATTACCAACATAATTTTACCATTAGTTACCTATCTTTACAAGTCCTAACCTATCATTATCAACATAATCTTACCATTAGTTACCTATCTTTACAAGTGCTAACCTATCATTACAAACATAATCTTACCGTTAGTTACCTATCTTTACAAGTGCTAACCTATCATTACCAACATAATCTTACCATTAGTTACCTATCTTTACAAGTGCTAACCTATCATTACCAACATAATCTTACTGTTAGTTACCTATCTTTACAAGTGCTAACCTATCATTACCAACATAATCTTACCATTAGTTACCTATCTTTACAAGTCCTAACCTATCATTACAAACATAATCTTACCGTTAGTTACCTATCTTTACAAGTGCTAACCTATCATTACCAACATAATCTTACCATTAGTTACCTATCTTTACAAGTGCTAACTTATCATTACCAACATAATCTAACCATTAGTTACCTATCTTTACAAGTGCTAACCTATCATTACCAACATAATCTTACTGTTAGTTACCTATCTTTACAAGTGCTAACCTATCATTACCAACATAATCTTACCATTAGTTACCTATCTTTACAAGTGCTAACCTATCATTACCAACATAATCTTACCATTAGTTACCTATCTTTACAAGTGCTAACTTATCATTACCAACATAATCTTACTGTTAGTTACCTATCTTTACAAGTGCTAACCTATCATTACCAACATAATCTTACCATTAGTTACCTATCTTTACAAGTCCTAACCTATCATTATCAACTTAATCTTACCATTAGTTACCTATCTTTACAAGTGCTAACCTATCATTACAAACATAATCTTACCATTAGTTACCTATCTTTACAAGTGCTAACCTATCATTAGCAACATAATCTTACCGTTAGTTACCTATCTTTACAAGTGCTAACCTATCATTACCAACATAATCTTACCATTAGTTACCTATCTCTACAAGTGCTAACCTATCATTACCAACATAATCTTACCATTAGTTACCTATCTTTACAAGTGCTAACTTATCATTACCAACATAATCTTACTGTTAGTTACCTATCTTTACAAGTCCTAACCTATCATTACCAACATAATCTTACCATTAGTTACCTATCTTTACAAGTCCTAACCTATCATTATCAACATAATCTTACCATTAGTTACCTATCTTTACAAGTGCTAACCTATCATTAGCAACATAATCTTACCGTTAGTTACCTATCTTTACAAGTGCTAACCTATCATTAGCAACATAATCTTACCGTTAGTTACCTATCTTTACAAGTGCTAACCTATCATTACCAACATAATCTTACTGTTAGTTACCTATCTTTACAAGTGCTAACCTATCATTACCAACATAATCTTACCATTAGTTACCTATCTTTACAAGTCCTAACCTATCATTATCAACATAATCTTACCATTAGTTACCTATCTTTACAAGTCCTAACCTATCATTACCAACATAATCTTACCATTAGGTACTTATCTTTACAAGTCCTAACCTATCATTACCAACATAATCTTACCATTAGTTACCTATCTTTACAAGTCCTAACCTATCATTATCAACATAATCTTACCATTAGTTACCTATCTTTACAAGTGCTAACCTATCATTAGCAACATAATCTTACCGTTAGTTACCTATCTTTACAAGTGCTAACCTATCATTACCAACATAATCTTACTGTTAGTTACCTATCTTTACAAGTGCTAACCTATCATTACCAACATAATCTTACCATTAGTTACCTATCTTTACAAGTCCTAACCTATCATTATCAACATAATCTTACCATTAGTTACCTATCTTTACAAGTGCTAACCTATCATTACAAACATAATCTTACCATTAGTTACCTATCTTTACAAGTGCTAACCTATCATTACCAACATAATCTTACCATTAGTTACCTATCTCTACAAGTGCTAACCTATCATTACCAACATAATCTTACCATTAGTTACCTATCTTTACAAGTGCTAACCTATCATTACCAACATAATCTTACTGTTAGTTACCTATCTTTACAAGTGCTAACCTAGCATTACCAACATAATCTTACCATTAGTTACCTATCTTTACAAGTGCTAACCTATCATTACCAACATAATCTTACTGTTAGTTACCTATCTTTACAAGTGCTAACCTATCATTACCAACATAATCTTACTGTTAGTTACCTATCTTTACAAGTGCTAACCTATCATTACCAACATAATCTTACCGTTAGTTACCTATCTTTACAAGTGCTAACCTATCATTACCAACATAATCTTACCATTAGTTACCTATCTTTACAAGTGCTAACTTATCATTACCAACATAATCTAACCATTAGTTACCTATCTTTACAAGTGCTAACCTATCATTACCAACATAATCTTACTGTTAGTTACCTATCTTTACAAGTGCTAACCTATCATTACCAACATAATCTTACCATTAGTTACCTATCTTTACAAGTGCTAACCTATCATTACCAACATAATCTTACCATTAGTTACCTATCTTTACAAGTGCTAACTTATCATTACCAACATAATCTTACTGTTAGTTACCTATCTTTACAAGTGCTAACCTATCATTACCAACATAATCTTACCATTAGTTACCTATCTTTACAAGTCCTAACCTATCATTATCAACATAATCTTACCATTAGTTACCTATCTTTACAAGTGCTAACCTATCATTACAAACATAATCTTACCATTAGTTACCTATCTTTACAAGTGCTAACCTATCATTAGCAACATAATCTTACCGTTAATTACCTATCTTTACAAGTGCTAACCTATCATTACCAACATAATCTTACTGTTAGTTACCTATCTTTACAAGTGCTAACCCATCATTACCAACATAATCTTACCATTAGTTACCTATCTCTACAAGTGCTAACCTATCATTACCAACATAATCTTACCATTAGTTACCTATCTTTACAAGTGCTAACTTATCATTACCAACATAATCTTACTGTTAGTTACCTATCTTTACAAGTCCTAACCTATCATTACCAACATAATCTTACCATTAGTTACCTATCTTTACAAGTCCTAACCTATCATTATCAACATAATCTTACCATTAGTTACCTATCTTTACAAGTGCTAACCTATCATTAGCAACATAATCTTACCGTTAGTTACCTATCTTTACAAGTGCTAACCTATCATTAGCAACATAATCTTACCGTTAGTTACCTATCTTTACAAGTGCTAACCTATCATTACCAACATAATCTTACTGTTAGTTACCTATCTTTACAAGTGCTAACCTATCATTACCAACATAATCTTACCATTAGTTACCTATCTTTACAAGTCCTAACCTATCATTATCAACATAATCTTACCATTAGTTACCTATCTTTACAAGTCCTAACCTATCATTACCAACATAATCTTACCATTAGGTACTTATCTTTACAAGTCCTAACCTATCATTACCAACATAATCTTACCATTAGTTACCTATCTTTACAAGTCCTAACCTATCATTATCAACATAATCTTACCATTAGTTACCTATCTTTACAAGTGCTAACCTATCATTAGCAACATAATCTTACCGTTAGTTACCTATCTTTACAAGTGCTAACCTATCATTACCAACATAATCTTACTGTTAGTTACCTATCTTTACAAGTGCTAACCTATCATTACCAACATAATCTTACCATTAGTTACCTATCTTTACAAGTCCTAACCTATCATTATCAACATAATCTTACCATTAGTTACCTATCTTTACAAGTGCTAACCTATCATTACAAACATAATCTTACCATTAGTTACCTATCTTTACAAGTGCTAACCTATCATTACCAATATAATCTTACCATTAGTTACCTATCTCTACAAGTGCTAACCTATCATTACCAACATAATCTTACCATTAGTTACCTATCTTTACAAGTGCTAACCTATCATTACCAACATAATCTTACTGTTAGTTACCTATCTTTACAAGTGCTAACCTATCATTACCAACATAATCTTACCATTAGTTACCTATCTTTACAAGTGCTAACCTATCATTACCAACATAATCTTACTGTTAGTTACCTATCTTTACAAGTGCTAACCTATCATTACCAACATAATCTTACTGTTAGTTACCTATCTTTACAAGTGCTAACCTATCATTACCAACATAATCTTACCGTTAGTTACCTATCTTTACAAGTGCTAACCTATCATTACCAACATAATCTTACCATTAGTTACCTATCTTTACAAGTGCTAACTTATCATTACCAACATAATCTAACCATTAGTTACCTATCTTTACAAGTGCTAACCTATCATTACCAACATAATCTTACTGTTAGTTACCTATCTTTACAAGTGCTAACCTATCATTACCAACATAATCTTACCATTAGTTACCTATCTTTACAAGTGCTAACCTATCATTACCAACATAATCTTACCATTAGTTACCTATCTTTACAAGTGCTAACTTATCATTACCAACATAATCTTACCATTAGTTACCTATCTTTACAAGTCCTAACCTATCATTATCAACATAATCTTACCATTAGTTACCTATCTTTACAAGTGCTAACCTATCATTACAAACATAATCTTACCATTAGTTACCTATCTTTACAAGTGCTAACCTATCATTAGCAACATAATCTTACCGTTAATTACCTATCTTTACAAGTGCTAACCTATCATTACCAACATAATCTTACTGTTAGTTACCTATCTTTACAAGTGCTAACCTATCATTACCAACATAATCTTACCATTAGTTACCTATCTTTACAAGTCCTAACCTATCATTATCAACATAATCTTACCATTAGTTACCTATCTTTACAAGTGCTAACCTATCATTACAAACATAATCTTACCATTAGTTACCTATCTTTACAAGTGCTAACCTATCATTACCAACATAATCTTACCATTAGTTACCTATCTCTACAAGTGCTAACCTATCATTACCAACATAATCTAACCATTAGTTACCTATCTTTACAAGTGCTAACCTATCATTACCAACATAATCTTACCATTAGTTACCTATCTCTACAAGTGCTAACCTATCATTACCAACATAATCTTACCATTAGTTACCTATCTTTACAAGTGCTAACCTATCATTACCAACATGATCTTACCGTTAGTTACCTATCTTTACAAGTGCTAACCTATCATTACCAACATAATCTTACTGTTAGTTACCTATCTTTACAAGTCCTAACCTATCATTACAAACATAATCTTACCATTAGTTACCTATCTTTACAAGTGCTAACCTATCATTACCAACATAATCTTACTGTTAGTTACCTATCTTTACAAGTGCTAACCTATCATTACCAACATAATCTTACCATTAGTTACCTATCTTTACAAGTCCTAACCTATCATTACAAACATAATCTTACCATTAGTTACCTATCTTTACAAGTGCTAACCTATCATTACCAACATAATCTTACCATTAGTTACCTATCTCTACAAGTGCTAACCTATCATTACCAACATAATCTTACCGTTAGTTACCTATCTTTACAAGTGCTAACCTATCATTACCAACATAATCTTACCATTAGTTACCTATCTCTACAAGTGCTAACCTATCATTACCAACATAATCTTACTGTTAGTTACCTATCTTTACAAGTGCTAACCTATCATTGCCAACATAATCTTACCATTAGTTACCTATCTTTACAAGTCCTAACCTATCATTACCAACATAATCTTACCATTAGTTACCTATCTCTACAAGTGCTAACCTATCATTACAAACATAATCTTACCATTAGTTACCTATCTTTACAAGTGCTAACCTATCATTACAAACATAATCTTACCATTAGGTACCTATCTCTACAAGTGCTAACCTATCATTACAAACATAATCTTACCATTAGTTACCTATCTTTACAAGTCCTAACCTATCATTACCAACATAATCTTACCGTTATTCTTGTCATCTTCTTGCTGATTCTGTTTTACAGTTTCAGACTCCGTAGCATGCTGATAACTTGTATCTTGATTACTACTACTGCTACTACTGCTACTACTACTGCTGCTACTGCTTGATATACTTGAAGTGGAATATTTCCTTTCCTTCACTTCTTGCTGAGATGCTATGCTATCAGACTCATCATCTTTCCTAACTGATTTCATGTTGGATTGTTGTGTCTCATTATCCTGAACCTTGTCCTTTGCATAGTCTATGGACTCAGCATCACTGACATCATCCTCGGATTTGCCAATCACAGCAGGTTTCTTACCATTGGCTGTATCAGAATCAGCAGACTCTGAATTGCTGACATCATCTTTAGATTGACCAATCACAGCAGATTTGTCATTCTTGTTATCATCATCATCATCATCAGTATGAATGGACTCTGGATCGCTGACATCATCTTTAGATTGACCAATCACAGCAGGTTTATCATCCTTGTCATCATCAGTGTGAATGGACTCTGAATCACTGACATCATCTTTAGATTGACCAATCACAGCAGGTTTATCATTCTTGTCATCATCAGTATGAATGGACTCTGAATCGCTGACATCATCTTTAGATTGACCAATCACAGCAGGTTTATCATCCTTGTCATCATCAGTATGAATGGACTCTGGATCGCTGACATAATTAACCTTACCTTGGCTACTATCTTCACTGTGTATTGATTCTGCATCATTTGTCTCAATGCTTTCTTTCTGTGGCACATCATTCTTATGTTCCTCCTCCTTCACAAAGTCACTTGAACCTGTTATAAACACAATATATGTATATATATATACAGGGTGTTAGAAGCTGAAGTTGAAGATTTTGGAATTGAAATGACTGCATTTGGTGACCCATTTAGATCATCATTATGCTACAAATCAATATTTCAGTTACTAGTAATATGTGTGTGGCTTTCTGTTAGCAAACATACAATATCATTGCCTTGTAAAATAAGACAGGGATTCACAGTTCTATATTGTAACACTTGTCTAAATCTCATGCAGTGTCACCTTTAAGAATTTGAATATCAGCCTGCATATGCAAAATATATTAACAGTATCTTGTGCCCCATGACCATTTCCTGACATGGGGAACACGTCTGGGGTAGTTTAAAAACCATGTGCCAAAAATCATGTGATTTGTTACTTATTAACAGACACATCAGATGTGGTAAGATTTGGTTTGAGTATGGCTATTGAAGCCAGGCATCTTCCCTCCATGGGCAAAGCTACAATCAACTATACCCCATCAGTAAATAGTCTATGCCGAAAACTTCACCCACATAAATTCATACAATATTGTCACTATTTCAATCTCTCAATACCACATTTAAACTGAATGCCTCCCGTAAGAGCAAAACCATATATTTTTTGTTCCTACACACATTGTTGGAATGAAAAATTCTGTGTTATAGCAAGTATACATGATGTACCCACTTAATTAAATTAATTATACGAAACTATATAAAATTTGAACATATTGACTAATTATTGAAAAATCATTTTTTATGCAAATTTTTCAATAAAAGTAAAATCTACATGATCAAGTTTTATAGTGCATGTGCACGTTATTATGTTTGATGTATGATATACCAAAATATATGAAATTTGAAGCTTCCATTCCAAATTTAGTCTAATTAATAAAAAAAATAGAGCCAATGGCGCTGTAGCACAACTGTATTTGGCTGTTGCTATGGGTATGGTCTTGGTGCTCAGCATATTTGCTTATTTTTAATCTTTATTCAAATGCCTACACATGCCTGTTGTTATCTTTGAAATATACATGTGACATCACCATTTGGCTGTTGCTATGGGCGTGGTCTTGTTGCTCAGGCTGCAGGGGTTTCATTATATGCCGGATGCCGGAGAAAATACCCGCCTACTCTTGTCATTTCTCCGGCTACATTTTTCGAGATGATGACAGATGCAGAAATGACGTGAAATTTAGTCAAAGACAGCTTTGTAA
Organism: Glandiceps talaboti; assembly: GCF_964340395.1. NCBI lineage: Eukaryota > Metazoa > Hemichordata > Enteropneusta > Spengelidae > Glandiceps > Glandiceps talaboti. The sequence goes on along the minus strand of NC_135562.1, from coordinate 23,819,823 downwards.
TGGTCATAATGATTTTCAGACTACAAAACTTCTATGAACTCTTCGTAAGAAATACATCGTGTGACAAAAGATTGTGACCTTTGACTTAGTTTGATACCGCTGTCCAAGAACATGCAATGACAATGGCTTGGTAAAATAAACAAAATACATGTAGCTTAGATGTGATCAAACGCCATAACGTCTACTCAAACGCAACACTCTATTGATTTCATGACTGTTTCATTGTCTTTTCCATGTCACACAGTTGCGATCAAAATGATACAAAACTTAGGAAAATATACGGAATAAAATCATTCTCCCACCACTAATCGCGAATGTAATAGTATTTTACAACTAGTCATTCAATACTATGATACCTCAATTTAGTGGAAGGATGAACATTTACGTCGTTTATCGAAGCCCTTAGCTGAGGAGACAAATTCTAGACATAATCAGAATGACTTCCTGTGTTTATAGACAGTAACAGATAAGATTTGGGGGACGTGCCTTGGCGCATACCATTTCTCTCTAGGGTTGGGTCATAGCATGTTATTTTTTAATTTAAGGGAAACTGAAATGGATGGTGACCTTGTGTATTTTTTATCGTATGACGTTGTATCTTTTACCAAGTAAATAATAATAAATAGCATAAATGCTCAGATTTGAGAGCATTTGTGTTATAAGTTTGACAACCAACCCACACACCATGGAATGAGCCACTAATCATTACGTGTAAACTCTACACTTCATACCATTATTGATTCAGTGAAATAAACTACAACATGGAAAGTACATAATTTTGCTGTGTGACTAGCGATTTAGTTAGTGTTTTGAAGTTTCTTTTTGTCAATCTCTCAGTCGTCCTGTATATATGTTTGAGGCCAGTAACTGTTTGGTGTGTGTGTTTGTGGGGGGTACATAATTTTGCTGTGTGACTAGCGATTTAGTTAGTGTTTTGAAGTTTCTTTTTGTCAATCTCTCAGTCGTCCTGTATATATGTTTGAGGCCAGTAACTGTTTGGTGTGTGTGTTTGTGGGGGGGTGGGGGGGTGGGGGGGGGGTGTTTGTACATGTATACACGTGTGTGTGACTGAATGAATGGATGTAAAATATGTGTATATTTATTATGTACGTGTTTATGCCAAAATTGGTGTCAGTTTGAGGTTTCCAAGTGGACATTGCAAAATGAGAGGTTGGTACACACAATAATCATTTATATGATATTTACTTACTATGATAATAGTATGATATTATATGTAGTATTTTAGGACAGGTCAAATGTTTGCATAATATGAATGTCACTAATTTCATGAAAAAACTCGAACGTTTATTACTTAATGTTTTGTTTATGCATAAATTATTAAATGCTGAAAAAAAGAATGACTACCAAATCTTCCCTGTTGACTACCAGTTTTAAAAAGTGGTAGTCAAGGTGACTACCAACTAAAAAAAAAAAATTTTGAACCAGAGGTCTTTGTTTGATACAGGCTTCATTAAACTATCAAAGGGCCAATATAAAGGTAATGTGTTCATGTTTATCATAATTATTACCATAGCTATGAGTTGTAATGTATACATGTACTCGAAAATCCACCATTTTGAACACGAACTGAGTGAAGGCATAAGTCGAAACAATTACTAACTTAGTGGGCTCGCCAAGTTCATGGAATTACACCGACAGCTTTAAGAATTTTCAAAACCTACCAATAAATCACACAACACAAATTTTCTTCAGAGGAAACCTGACGTGTCATTTTTTTCTAAATTGAATATTTAACCAGTAAATGACAATGTATAATTAATGGTGTCTGTACTTCTGAAAGATGCTCTAAATGGCCTCTGAAAGGTTTCTGTTTTTCAAAAAAATTTCACCATGGGAGGGGGGGACACCTCCCTCCCAAACCCACCCCCCGCGCCTGCATAGCAGGCGAGGTGCACGCTATGCGTGCACTTCTCCGCCTATTATTATCATTTCTCCCCCTACTTTAAAACTTAATGAAACCCACACACATGCCTGTTGTTATCTTTGAAATATACATGTGACATCACCATTTGGCTGTTGCTATGGGCATGGTCTTGTTGCCAGGTATATTTGTATACATTTTTAGCCCCCTGAAGGGGATGCTATTACAATGGGCTCCATTTGTTCATGTGTCTGTGCTAGCATCCATCCGTAATATGTCATTTCTTAGACATGCAATATTCGATTTTGTTCAAACCTGACACAAAGGTGACATATCATGTGGGACATATGCACATCAACTTGTTTTAAGATATATGCAAATTTAAGTGAATGGTGGCCATATTTGTATTCAAAATGAGATGTGAAGTAGCCCATAAAAGATTAAATGATTTCATGACAATAAAACAATAACCTTTCAGTTCAAGGCTGAGTCAAAGCATTTTCTCACACCAAGAATAATGTTTTTCGACCCAAAACACACATCTCTGAGGCGATCATTTTCGTTTGAACAATGTCCCTGCAAATTAACAAATCAGTAATGAACAAGTCCATACGTACCATCGGAATCAAAGTCATCATCATCATAGTTATCTCCTTTGTCAGATTTGTTGTCACTATCATCCTCAGTATCAAAGGCTACTTGCTTAGACTTAGCCTCTGTATCACTTCCTGTAAAGTGTGCAATAGAGATGGAGTCAGTTTGATATTTCAATATTTCTAAACTCAAAACAACTTTTATCAAATAAAATAAAATAAAATAAAACAAAACAACAAAACAAACAAGGCAAAAACAAATTTTTACTCAGATTTAATTTACAGATTATCATGATTTATTGATGTATTGATTAGTTAATTGATTGATCTATTGATTGACTGTACCCGCTCTTTCTTTATCTGCATTTCCTTTATCTTCTTCATCTTCAAAGTCATCTTCATAGTCATCAATAGAAGCCTTGTTTTCATTGTCTTGAAAACAAAACAAGTAAACATACTATACTTGTAATTTATTATTGCAATATTGATTGAGTCATTGACCCCTAGTTCTATCAATGTGTAATGACCTTATTTGACCCCTAGTTCTATCAATGTGCAATGACCTTATTTGACCCCTAGTTATATCAGTGTAATGACCTTATTTGACCCCAAGTTCTCTATCAATGTGTAATGACCTTATTTGACCCCTAGTTCTATCAATGTGCAATGACCTTATTTGACCCCTAGTTCTATCAGTGTAATGACCTTATTTGACCCCAAGTTCTATCAGTGTGCAATGACCTTATTTGACCCCTACTTCTATTAATGTGTAATGACCTGATTTGACCCCTAGTTCTGTCAGTATAATGATCTTATTTGACCCCTACACACGCGAAAGTGCAACACCTTTGTTGAAGCTTGGTCAAAGGTCATATGAAGGTCGGGGTCAAAGCTTTATTAACCATTCAGCATGCCGATTTTTTTCTAAGCTTTGGAGTGCCGATCTTTGTCAAAGCTTTGCACTGCTAACCTTCGTCGAAGCACTGGAGTGCCAAGGTTTTTCTAAGCTTTGCACTGCTAACCTTCGTTGAAGCACTGGAGTGCCAAGGTTTTTCGAAGTTTTGGATTGCCAATCTTTGTCGAAGCATTGGAGTACCGATCTTTGTTGAAGCTTTGGAGTACCAAACTTTGTCGAATCATTGGACTCCTAATCTTTGCCGAAACTATGGCCTGCCAAGGTGAGTTGAAGATCTTGCAGAGCAAGGTTTGTTGAATCTTCAAGGTACCAACCTTTGACTAGTCTCACACACCAATGGCAACCTTTGCCAAAGGTTCAATAACTTTTATCTCATGTAACTTTGTCAAAACCTTATTTCCTTTATTCCACCTGTTCAATATTGATTTTAAAGACATACTTTTTAGTGACTAAAGTACAGTATCATCATACCATGGTACCAGAATAACTAATAATGTACAGGCTGTCTTTAAATCAAAGTGTGAGAAAGCAGGAAATGAGGCATTGGCAAAGTGTCTACAAGATAAAAGTCACTGAACTTTAAAATTAAACTAAATGCTCCTTTTATGCTGCATGTCCTTGAACATGCTGTTTTCTGTTTTTGTACTTTATTTATATCACCAACATGGTTGGTGTGGATGTAGTATTTGACTTACATTTTACTGTTTATTGTTACAAATACAAATATACTTTTACACAATGGCTATCCAGACTTTTACTAATTTTCACATTTTTTTTACTCTTTAGATGAATGTCACAAGTGAACAACAAACAGAAAGATGAACTAACCCAAAGTGCAGTCTTTGGCCAAATATACAATTCTCTTGCTATGTGTTTCATCTCTATATTCCTAGATGTCTCATTTTATATTTGTACCTCAAAGTCTACCACCATACATACAGTTTAGTTAAATAAACTCTGCATGTATTAAACATGTATTAAACCTTTTACAAATTAATTAGTTACAAACATGGACTTAGTATTATATTATTGTTTTAGTCTTTTTTTAAGTAGAAAAACATAGTTGATTCACTAATTTATAATAGCAAATAAACACTTATGGGCACTTTGAATTTTCTCGTTTGCTCATGCCGTGAATTTCCATGTGTTGAGTTCAAGGACACATATAATTTGGGGTATTTCTGAAAAGACCGAACAATATGATTTACATTTTTATTTCTTACATATAATCAGGTCCTTCAATTATTACCCAGTTGTTGCACAAATAAAACTAATAAAATATAGTGTCTATCCCATTCATGCAAAGTCTGGTAACTGGTGGAAAAATAAGTTCACATGTTATAATGTACAGAAGCTGTTGGTGTAAAAAAAAAGTTTTTATATTTTGAGAAAATTAAATTCTGGCTTTGCCTTGGTGGCTGATATATTAAGAATATGTTTGGTTGTGCAATATATGGTCTGACATCTCCACAAATACAGAACAAGCTATAGAATGGTTATAAAAAAAGTGTTGTTAAAAAAAAATAATGTAGAATTATTTACATCTTGTGACACCAGTGTGTAACAATTTGTCATAATTTTGTGTGTATCTATGTTATTGACGAGTTTATTTCAAGAGCTAATTGGTAATGTTTTTTATCACTCTATTTTGATATGTTTATGCTTTTCTTTTGGTTAGTTAATTTCTTTCATTGAATTCATTGGGTAACTTAATGTATTTTATTTTTTCTAATACATGTAGTGTATCTACCCATTTATATTTACATGTAATAATCACATACAGGCCACTTCATTCCCACACTGGCTTCAATTCTTTAGTGTTTTCTTCAAACCACATATCATTTATGATGAATACATCTCACTGGCATAGTTACACACACACACACACACATACACACACACAACCAAGATTTGTTTCTCAAGAACAACATGCAAAATGATTTACTTCAACACTGATTGATATGATTCCACATATATTTTTTAATCATGGCGAATAAATTACATTTTCAAGATTTTTGAAACTACCCCTCTTTATCAAAGCCGTTCTAAAACTGACAAAATATGATATGATATATACTTTATAAATACCTATCGTCGGAATATCAACCATCCATTGATAATTTGACCTGGTTTCACGTACATCATCACATCAGATGTACAGGCCGTCTGTTGCAACGCAAGTGTCGTCTGCTTCAATTTGGCCGACTAACGTGTACACAATTCTGTTTCGCAATGCACAAACCTTTCAATTGGCATTGACAGCAGTCATCTTATTTTCCATTTTCGAGCGAATGTTGAAAAATTATCAATAATTTCATACCATATCACCATGTTCAGTTGGGAGCTCGGAGGTCGATGTCGTGTCGCCAACGCCATCGCGACTGTTTTGATATGCACGTGCTGGCTGTGTGCCAAAAAGATTTGTGTCCGTCATACTGATTGGTCAGCTTTCTGACTGAGAGGTCATACCAGTAATCGATATTTCCAATGCACGGATATATAAAGTTATGTTACAAAGTTGTCGACGTGGTCGCTAATTCCATCAAATTTTACGTTTAAAACGCATATGGACGAATATTCTTTCTAGAAGCTTGTACTGAGGTTATACGTTCAAATCTTCACTGAAGGTTCTGAGAGGCATTTCGTTTTAAACCTTTGAAAATAAGCTTCGTAACAAGTTTTACTCACAAACCTCTGTCTAAGCTTCAGTATAAATTTTCACCGAAGGTTCTTCTGAGGCAACTTCGTATAACCTTTGAAAGTAAGCTTCATAACTAGTTGCGAATACAAACCTCAGTCGAAGCTTCATTACAAATCTTTACCGAAGGTTCTTCCGCGGCAACTTAGTTTGACCTTGGAAAATAAGCTTCCAAAATGGTTTTATATCCACAAACCTCTTTCGAAGCTTCATTACAAATCTTTATTGAAGGTTCTTCCGAGACAACTTAGTTTAACCTTTGAAAGTAAGCTTCACATAAGCTTTACCCACAAACCTTCATCTAAACTTCAGAGAAAACATTAATTGAAGCTTTATCGAAAAAAAGATTTGAACAAGCTTGCCGGTGAACCTTCAAGCGACCTTTGAGTGTCACGAAGGTTTGGCAAAGGTGTTGCACTATCGCGTGTGTAGTTCTATCAATGTGTAATGACCATATTTGACACCTAGTTCTGTCAATGTGTAATGACCTTATTTGACCCCTAGTTCTGTCAATGTGTAATGTCCTTATTTGACCCCTAGTTCTGTCAATGTGTAATGTCCTTATTTGACCCCTAGTTCTGTCAATGTGTAATGTCCTTATTTGACCCCTAGTTCTGTCAATGTGTAATGTCCTTATTTGACCCCTAGTTCTGTCAATGTGTAATGTCCTTATTTGACCCCTAGTTCTGTCAATGTGTAATGTCCTTATTTGACCCCTAGTTCTGTCAATGTGTAATGTCCTTATTTGACCACTAGTTATAACGAAATATACTAATAGCAAGCCATTGTAGATGACACAGTCCCTGCTGTTTGAGAGCTATTGATCCCTGCTTGGATTCCAATGGCCCCAGACATGAAAAAAATCATAACAGAATGGCTGCCTAGCAGTCCTGTTGGATTACATTGTGACACAAGTTGACATACATATATACATCATAGAACATTGTCTTTAAATAAGTTTTAATGGAAATTGTTCATGCATGTCTGTGTAATGTTCCAAATATGGAAAAATCATAACAAATATGTCTGCATAATGGCTTTCGAACATGAAAAATTAGTAACAAAATGTCTGTCTAGCGGCCATATTGGACTGTATTGACATGCATATGTATGCCATAGTGTGTTGTCCTTGTATCAAGTTTGATAGAAATCAGTGAAGTCATTTCCAAGTAATGGTTCTGGACATGAAAAAATCGTTTAAAAAATTGCCACCCGGTGGCCATATTGGATCGTATCACGACATAAATTGACACGCATATGTATGAAATAGAACATTGTCCTTATACTAACTTCGAAGGAGATCTGTTCAGGCACGTCTGCGTAATGGCTTTGGACATGAAAAAATCGTATCAAAATGGCCATCTGGTGGCCATATTATATCATATCACAAAATAAATTGCCATAGTGTGTTGCCCTTGTATCAAATTTGAGAGAAATCGGTCCAGTCATTTTCAAGAAATGACTCCGGACGCACAAAATGATGGACAGACGGATGGAGCCCAATCTATAAGTCCCTCTGGACTTTGTCCGATGGGGACTAAAAATACTCATTTCCCAGGGATCTCCACCTATGTGAATGTAGTTGATACACCCAGATTGCTATAACTTCAAAACAAAGTCACATGGCTAGCCAGCTGAAAGAGCATTGTGTGTTCTGGGAGACAAGTATAAAGTTAGTCTCACATTCAGAATCAGATTCACATCAGAGGACAATTATGTCTCATATTGAGCCTCAGGTTCAGTCTCATATTCGAAAAAATCATGATAACACCAGAAAAAAGTAGCCAAACAAGAAATAATAATGTCTAGGCTACAGGACATGTTTCCCTTCATGCTGAGCTCATTTGATTGGAGAGGGGATGTCTCAGCTTGCATGGGGAAAATTACATGAAAATCAGAGATAAAAGTTTGTCGCCAATACATTAGTGAGAGGTCAAATTTCAGCTGATGAGTTTGTTGGTAAGCGCACTATATGAATGTGTATCTACATATTGCGGCTGTTTAAAAGGATTTTAATCTTACTTAAAAGTCTGTAGAAGTAATACTTTTATGTTGGGTGAGAAATGGGTCATTTCCTGTAGTCCCTCCCTATGGTATAATTTCTTGTTTGACTGTTTTTTTCTGGTGTTATCAAGATTTTTCAAATATGAGACTGAACCTGAGGCTCAATATGAGACTGGCCTCATATCGTCCTCCAATGTGAATCTGATTCTGAATCTGAGACCAACTTTATGCTCCTTTCTGGGAGTACTCAGCACTTGCATTAAATGTCGTATAAGGGAAAAAAAGGAGACAACAGTTTGTATATGTGATAGGACCAGTAGAAGTTTAAACTAACAATTCGCTGTGCCTAGGAGACAACAGTTTGTATATGTGATAGGACCAGGAGAAATTTAAACTAACAATTCGCTGTGCCTAGGAGACAACAGTTTGTATATGTGATAGGACCAGTAGAAGTTTAAACTAACAATTCGCTGTGCCTTAGAGACAACAGTTTGTATATGTGATAGGACCAGTAGAAGTTTAAACTAACAATTCGCTGTGCCTCGGAGACAACAGTTTGTATATGTGATAGGACCAGTAGAAGTTTAAACTAACAATTCGCTGTGCCTCAGAGACAACAGTTTGTATATGTGATAGGACCAGTAGAAGTTTAAACTAACAATTCGCTTTACCTAGGAGACAACAGTTTGTATATGTGATAGGACCAGGAGAAGTTTAAACTAACAATTCGCTGTGCCTTAGAGACAACAGTTTGTATATGTGATAGGACCAGTAGAAGTTTAAACTAACAATTCGCTTTACCTAGGAGACAACAGTTTGTATATGTGATAGGACCAGTAGAAGTTTAAACTAACAATTCGCTGTGCCTAGGAGACAACAGTTTGTATATGTGATAGGACCAGGAGAAATTTAAACTAACAATTCGCTGTGCCTTAGAGACAACAGTTTGTATATGTGATAGGACCAGTAGAAGTTTAAACTAACAATTCGCTGTGCCTTAGAGACAACAGTTTGTATATGTGATAGGACCAGTAGAAGTTTAAACTAACAATTCGCTGTGCCTAGGAGACAACAGTTTGTATATGTGATAGGACCAGGAGAAGTTTAAACTAACAATTCGCTGTGCCTAGGAGACAACAGTTTGTATATGTGATAGGACCAGTAGAAGTTTAAACTAACAATTCGCTGTGCCTTAGAGACAACAGTTTGTATTTGTGATAGGACCAGGAGAAGTTTAAACTAACAATTCGCTTTACCTAGGAGACAACAGTTTGTATATGTGATAGGACCAGTAGAAGTTTAAACTAACAATTCGCTGTGCCTTAGAGACAACAGTTTGTATATGTGATAGGACCAGTAGAAGTTTAAACTAACAATTCGCTTTACCTAGGAGACAACAGTTTGTATATGTGATAGGACCAGTAGAAGCTTAAACTAACAATTCGCTGTGCCTTAGAGACAACAGTTTGTATATGTGATAGGACCAGTAGAAGCTTAAACTAACAATTCGCTGTGCCTTAGAGACAACAGTTTGTATATGTGATAGGACCAGTAGAAGTTTAAACTAACAATTCGCTTTACCTAGGAGACAACAGTTTGTATATGTGATAGGACCAGTAGAAGCTTAAACTAACAATTCGCTGTGCCTTAGAGACAACAGTTTGTATATGTGATAGGACCAGTAGAAGCTTAAACTAACAATTCGCTTTACCTAGGAGACAACAGTTTGTATATGTGATAGGACCAGTAGAAGCTTAAACTAACAATTCGCTGTGCCTTAGAGACAACAGTTTGTATATGTGATAGGACCAGGAGAAGTTTAAACTAACAATTCGCTGTGCCTAGGAGACAACAGTTTGTATATGTGATAGGACCAGTAGAAGTTTAAACTAACAATTCGCTGTGCCTTAGAGACAACAGTTTGTATATGTGATAGGACCAGTAGAAGTTTAAACTAACAATTCGCTGTGCCTCGGAGACAACAGTTTGTATATGTGATAGGACCAGTAGAAGTTTAAACTAACAATTCGCTGTGCCTCAGAGACAACAGTTTGTATATGTGATAGGACCAGTAGAAGTTTAAACTAACAATTCGCTTTACCTAGGAGACAACAGTTTGTATATGTGATAGGACCAGGAGAAGTTTAAACTAACAATTCGCTGTGCCTTAGAGACAACAGTTTGTATATGTGATAGGACCAGTAGAAGTTTAAACTAACAATTCGCTTTACCTAGGAGACAACAGTTTGTATATGTGATAGGACCAGTAGAAGTTTAAACTAACAATTCGCTGTGCCTAGGAGACAACAGTTTGTATATGTGATAGGACCAGGAGAAATTTAAACTAACAATTCGCTGTGCCTTAGAGACAACAGTTTGTATATGTGATAGGACCAGTAGAAGTTTAAACTAACAATTCGCTGTGCCTTAGAGACAACAGTTTGTATATGTGATAGGACCAGTAGAAGTTTAAACTAACAATTCGCTGTGCCTAGGAGACAACAGTTTGTATATGTGATAGGACCAGGAGAAGTTTAAACTAACAATTCGCTGTGCCTAGGAGACAACAGTTTGTATATGTGATAGGACCAGTAGAAGTTTAAACTAACAATTCGCTGTGCCTTAGAGACAACAGTTTGTATTTGTGATAGGACCAGGAGAAGTTTAAACTAACAATTCGCTTTACCTAGGAGACAACAGTTTGTATATGTGATAGGACCAGTAGAAGTTTAAACTAACAATTCGCTGTGCCTTAGAGACAACAGTTTGTATATGTGATAGGACCAGTAGAAGTTTAAACTAACAATTCGCTTTACCTAGGAGACAACAGTTTGTATATGTGATAGGACCAGTAGAAGCTTAAACTAACAATTCGCTGTGCCTTAGAGACAACAGTTTGTATATGTGATAGGACCAGTAGAAGCTTAAACTAACAATTCGCTGTGCCTTAGAGACAACAGTTTGTATATGTGATAGGACCAGTAGAAGTTTAAACTAACAATTCGCTTTACCTAGGAGACAACAGTTTGTATATGTGATAGGACCAGTAGAAGCTTAAACTAACAATTCGCTGTGCCTTAGAGACAACAGTTTGTATATGTGATAGGACCAGTAGAAGCTTAAACTAACAATTCGCTTTACCTAGGAGACAACAGTTTGTATATGTGATAGGACCAGTAGAAGCTTAAACTAACAATTCGCTGTGCCTTAGAGACAACAGTTTGTATATGTGATAGGACCAGGAGAAGTTTAAACTAACAATTCGCTGTGCCTAGGAGACAACAGTTTGTATATGTGATAGGACCAGTAGAAGTTTAAACTAACAATTCGCTGTGCCTAGGAGACAACAGTTTGTATATGTGATAGGACCAGTAGAAGTTTAAACTAACAATTCGCTGTGCCTTAGAGACAACAGTTTGTATATGTGATAGGACCAGGAGAAGTTTAAACTAACAATTCGCTTTACCTAGGAGACAACAGTTTGTATATGTGATAGGACCAGTAGATGTTTAAACTAACAATTCGCTTTACCTAGGAGACAACAGTTTGTATATGTGATAGGACCAGTAGAAGTTTAAACTAACAATTCGCTGTGCCTTAGAGACAACAGTTTGTATATGTGATAGGACCAGTAGAAGTTTAAACTAACAATTCGCTGTGCCTAGGAGACAACAGTTTGTATATGTGATAGGACCAGTAGAAGTTTAAACTAACAATTCGCTGTGCCTTAGAGACAACAGTTTGTATATGTGATAGGACCAGTAGATGTTTAAACTAACAATTCGCTTTACCTAGGAGACAACAGTTTGTATATGTGATAGGACCAGGAGAAGCTTAAACTAACAATTCGCTGTGCCTTAGAGACAACAGTTTGTATATGTGATAGGACCAGTAGATGTTTAAACTAACAATTCGCTTTACCTAGGAGACAACAGTTTGTATATGTGATAGGACCAGTAGAAGTTTAAACTAACAATTCGCTGTGCCTAGGAGACAACAGTTTGTATATGTGATAGGACCAGGAGAAGTTTAAACTAACAATTCGCTTTACCTAGGAGACAACAGTTTGTATATGTGATAGGACCAGTAGAAGTTTAAACTAACAATTCGCTGTGCCTTAGAGACAACAGTTTGTATATGTGATAGGACCAGGATAAGTTTAAACTAACAATTCGCTTTACCTAGGAGACAACAGTTTGAATATGTGATAGGACCAGGAGAAATTTAAACTAACAATTTGATGGCAAAACTGAGGTCCTCCTTATCACATCTCAGTTCAACAGGCTTCCTCGTCCCATCCACCACATCAACATTAAATCGTGTTCCATGCAGTGAGTGAATTCAGCATGTAACATTGGTGTAACATTTGATGACCATTATAATTTCAAGAAGCACAACTCTTTGACATGTAGATCAGTTCTTTTTTACCTCTGAACAATAGGTTGCATACGCAAGTATATTACGAAGGAAGTTTGTCAGAAACTTGTTCATGCACTTGTATCATTGAAACTTGACTCATGCAATGCCCTTCTGTATGGGCTGCCAGCTAAAGACATTGACCCTATTCAACATCCACCAAAATAAAGCAGCTAGGATTGTGTCATGTACAAAGAAAATAGATCACATCACACCGGTTCTTTCTGCTCTTCACTGACTACCTGTCCATTATAGGACCCAATACAAAATAGTACTGATCACCTACAAGGCACTCAATAACACTACTCTGGTTACATCGCTGACTTGATTATCAGTAAACCAACAACTCGTTCACTTCGCTCAAATAACAAAAGTCTACTTCATGTACCTCGCTGTAATACAAAGTGATGCAGTGAGCATGCGTTCTCGCGAGCAGCGCCAGTCGTATGGAACAGTATACCACTTGAACTTCGTTCATCACCCACTGTTGATAAATTCAAGAAGGACATCAAGACATATCTGTTTGCAAGAGCTTTCTAACTTTTTAGATTGATCTACTATTGTTCCTGTTCAGTACCATAGAACATTGCATCGTATTGGATTTTGGCACTATACAAATTCTCTTGATTGATGGATTGATTGATGTGTAATGGCCTTGTTTGACCCCTTGTTTTTTTACGTGAAATGACCTTGTTTGACCTCTAGCTCTGTTGATGTGTTTAATCTTCTGCACAGCACAAACATCATGTACGCACACACATATAGTGATACATACACACACACATCCCTGCATGCATACTTGCACATACTCGGTGACATATAACTGTTGCTCAACATACAAATTCACCACCAAGGCAGACACAAGCACACCACATTATAGCTTGAATATAGAGGTATTAGGGGATAACTGGACAGTATAAGTGTAGACAATTGATGTATAACTATTGGGTCATTACACAATTAAACAGATCAGTCAATTGCTTTTGATTCTGATGAACCATGATAGGAAATTTGACATTAAATTTCTACCATGGACTATCATTGAATAATGACCCACTTGTTGGGCTTATTGAAAAATGACCCACCAATTGGACTTGTTGAACACTGACCCACTGATCAGATTCATTGAACAATGACCCACATATTAGATTCATTGGACAATGAGTCACTCATTAGACCCATTGAACAAATGACCAAATGATTGAATTCATTGAACAAATGAACCACTCATTAGATTCATTGACCAATGACTCACTCATTAGATTCATTGACCAATGACCCATCAACTTGATTTATTGAACAAAGGACTCACTGATTTAGTGATTAGATCCACTGACCAATGACCCACTGATTAGATTCATTGAACAATGACACACTGATTAGATTCATTGAACAATGACCCACCGATTAGATTCATTGAACAATGACCCACCGATTAGATTCATTGAACAATGACCCACCGATTAGATTCATTGAACAATGACCCACCTATTACATTCATTGAACAATGACCCACCGATTAGATTCATTGAACAATGACTCACCGATTAGATTCATTGAACAATGACCCACCGATTAGATTCATTGAACAATGACCCACCGATTAGATTCATTGAACAATGACTCACTGATTAGATTCATTGGCCAATGACCCACCGATTAGATTCATTGAACAATGACCCACCGATTAGATTCATTGAACAATGACTCACTGATTAGATTCATTGGCCAATGACTCACCGATTAGATTCATTGAACAATGACCCACCGATTAGATTCATTGAACAATGACTCACTGATTAGATTCATTGGCCAATGACTCACCGATTAGATTCATTGAACAATGACCCACCTATTATATTCATTGAACAATGACCCACTGATTAGATTCATTGGCCAATGACCAACTGATTGGACCCATAATTATCTCAAGCTTTAATACAAACTAATGATTCATGATAGAACCAATGACCTGCTAAATGGACCAATGACCCAGCCTGTGAAGCTCCCCTTGTGCACCAATGACCTGCTAAATCATAACTGGGCCAATGACCAAGTAATACTCTGACTTGACAAAATGACCTACTCAAATCTTACAATAAATCTATGCAGAAATAAATTAAAGCAAAACTAAATTTATCTTATAGCAAATTAATTAAAGCACTGCGTTGCTATATGAAACAGATGAGGACTCACAACATGATAAACTTAATGAGCATTTTATTGTACTATCCTTGTCAAAAAAAACACAAGGAAATTTCTCAAGTTTTCATTTTCTTGAATAAACTGCATGCAGTTTATATAACAATTATACAAAAGGTTTGAAAATATACTATGGATATCTGTAGATATAGAGTTCATTTAATGTTAATAATCAAAAACTATACTAATGTGTTGGAAAATCAGGAGTTGTATAAAATATATGATTCACAACATCTTTTCTATTTTCAATGATTTGTCTTGATGAAGTAAACACAAAAAACTGAGTACATAGTATAAATTCTTGACTAGGGGAAAAGAGCAACCAACATGCTCTATGTTATCATGTGTTGTGTTATCTATAACAATGCAGTACTTTAGTGTCTTTTAGGACTACAATGACATTAAATTTATGTTGTTGTTTTTTCTACAACCAGGTTACAAACACCAAGAAGAGATGACAGCTAGTATGATGAACAGAAATGATGTAAAGAGATTGTTTTGTTGCAGAATGTTAGGAGAATGGAGTGATGGTTGTTTTTTTTTTATCAGTATAGTGAGTTTGGACAGACAATGATGATAACACAGCACACGATGTTCAAACAGCATGCATATTACTCTTTTCAACAATTAATAACAAATATTACTTTATACAAACATTATCTTAGAACCAAAGCTTTGTTGTGGACTATTATTAAATCTCTACCAGACATAATCTTGAATTCATCAAATATAGAACACACTCATATAATTATGTAACCATTGCTATGTGTACATAATATATAGTCTGTGATCAGAACACACAATTCCACTCTCAACATATATTATGTAACCATTGCTATGTGTACATAATATATAGTCTGTGATCAGAACACACAATTCCACTCTCAACATATATTATGTAACCATTGCTATGTGTACATAATATATAGTCTGGTGATCAGAACACACAATTCCACTCTCAACATATATTATGTAACCATTGCTCGTACAATTTTGGTTGGACATGACAATGCTTGCAACTACAAATGTAGGTGGAATGGAAATTTAACTAAGAAAAGTTGCAAGGAGTCAGCTAAGTCAATAGAATACCATAATAAAGCTTTGGTTCTTAGCCATATACAAACATTAACATGGATAAAACAACAAACAAGGTGACATTGGTACTGTAACAGTAACTATTGTGTTTTAAAGTCAAGAAAAGTGGCTGTAATACAATCTCCAATCACAAGTACAACAATTACAATAAACTATTTTTTGGATAAAATATGCATGATTATATTTAGTAAGGTTTAAATCCTATTTTGTGTTTGTCTTGCAGCATATATCAAATATAAACAAGTTTAAGTGTAAATTTAAAATGAAGTGTATACTTAAGTACAGACATGGTCAGTCAAGTGTTGAAAACATCATATATACAGCCATAGTCAGTCAAGTGTTGGAGATACTCATTGAAAACATCATCAAAATCTATAGCCATAGTCAGTGAAGTGTTTGGGGATTCACTACAAAAGTCCTAATTAATGTGTTGGGGTACTTTACTACGGAGGTGTTTCCTTGCTAGTGGTACATATCTTGGGGTACTTAACTATTGAGGTGTTTTGTTACTAGTAGTACATATCTTGGGGTACTTTACTACGGAGGTGTTCTGTTACTAGTAGTACATATGTTGGGGTACTTTACTACGGAGGTGTTTTGTTACTAGTGGTACATATCTTGGGGTACTTTAGTACGTAGGTGTTTTGTTACTAGTGGTACATATCTTGGGGTACTTTAGTACGTAGGTGTTTTGTTACTAGTAGTACATATCTTGGGGTACCTTACTACGGAGGTGTTTTGTTACTAGTGGTACATATCTTGGGGTAATTTAGTACGTAGGTGTTTTGTTACTAGTAGTACATATGTTGGGGTACTTAACTATGGAGGTGTTTTGTTACTAGTGGTACACATCTTGGGGGGTACTTTACTACATAGGTGTTTTGTTACTAGTAGTACATATCTTGGGGTACTTTAGTACGTAGGTGTTTTGTTACTAGTAGTACATATCTTGGGGTACTTAACTATGGAGGTATTTTGTTACTAGTGGTACACATCTTGGGGGGTACTTTACTACATAGGTGTTGCGTTGCTAGCAGTACACATTTTAAAATTATCTTATGTTTCCTCTACAGACAATACATGTATATCTCACTTTGTGCATGATATCAACTTTGAACTTGAGCCAACCAAATGCTTACAAGGCTAATGCTTTGAACTGTGTGACTGCAACAATTACATTGCACGTTTAGAAAGCCAATGATTTGTGACACCTATGTCCTTTTGTGGCTATATCTCAGACACTAATCTTCAAAATCACTGCTGTATGCAGCCTGATTCTCATCCTCACTTTCAGATGCTGATGATTCACTGCTGCTGCTGCTGGAACTTGCAGAACCCAACTCACCAGCTGATGTTGATTTCTTCTCTTCCTCCGATGTTGTCTCCTTCTTTCCATTATCTTCATCATTGCTTTTCTTCTTCTTTTTCTTTTTATCCTTTTTTCCTTTCTCCTCAGCTGCAACTTGACACCTAGAATCAAACAACCAAGCATCTTATAAGACGACGTATTATGTACCAAGTTATAATGAATTTGAAGCGTGCATTCTTGAATTACTGAAAACCATTAATTACGTTAATTACTCATTAATATTCATGGAATGTTTACCAAAACCTAATCAATTGTTGCCATTAACCTACAGAACATGTGTGCCGAATTTCGTTTGAATTGAGTAAGCCATTTTAGAGAAAACAATGACACAGATAGAATCCCCCCCCCCCCCATCTCCTTTCTTATGGCAAGAAAAAAGCTATGAAGAAAACCAAAATTTGGCTAGGTCAAAGGTCAAGGTCTTAGTATTTGATATTATGGGTGTAAGCACTTGAATAGAGTCACTACATATTACACATAAAAAAATCACGACGCATATTAATATTCTGAAATTAACAACAATATGGCCATCATTCGGCCATATTTTATTCAGTCACAAAAACAAGTTATGTGCATGTATGTCTCACATAGCATATTTCCTTTGTGCCAGGTTTGGTTGAAATCAGTTCTTGCATACCAGAGATATGAGGGAAAACACAGAAACAACAAATATGGCTGCCATTCGGCCATATTGGATTCACTTGCAAAACTAATATTTGCTCATTTGCAGGAAATAATAACCTTGCTCATGCATGGTCATTATTTTCATGGCATATCAAAGCCATAAGTGCATGAAATTGCAATAGAGTCTTTCTTTTAAAAAAAACATTTACTGTGTATACATTACTTTTATTTCATTTTATTCACAGAATAATGCAAAACTTATTGTATATTTCCAAAAGTGGTGTACTATAATACTACTATGTCAATTATTGTACGATTTACTTACTTGTAGCATTGATAACCGCCCTCTACAGACATATATGAGAAATGTCCTTTACTGCCACCAAGTCTTTTACCAGGTCTATATTTATATTCACAGCAAGCACTAACACGTATATCTTGTATACCATTGATGTATACAGTGGCACTGAATGGATAGCCACGATGACGACGAGATGTAAATACCAATTGATCTATCAATCAACAGAAGTGATCAAGTAAGGATTAATAATAGTAATAGTAAAAATAGTGTCAATGGCACTGTAGTACAACTGTATTTGGCTGTTGCTGTGGGCGTGTCTTGTTGCAAGGCATATTTGCATATGAGCTTTTAGATTGACAGATTTCGGAGAGGACATATGGAAATATGACAGGTTTAATCAATCATGCAACAGCATTAACCACTATTATAAACAAGTCATTAAGAATGACATAGCCCCCGCTATGATTGGGTTTTAAGGAACAGTTTATGTTGTCATTTCCTTGATATCACTGCACTCTGATCACGCAACAACACTTGTGAACCTAAATTAAAACAGACTTAGATATGTTGTGTCTGCTCATTGGACATGGGACATGCCTACTCATGTTGTGTCTCCTCGTTGGACATGGGACATGCCTACTCTTCAAGATGACGTGATGGAATAAACCATTCAACAATAAAGGATGGGTCGGGTGGGGGACACCTGTTCAAGCATGTCTGAGTTACGGCTTTGGACATGAAAACTGCGCCAACAAAATCGCTGCCAGGCAGCCATATCGGATTATATCACAACGAAAATGGATATGCACATGTATGTTATAGAACACTGTGCTAATACCAACTTTGAATGAGATCTGTTCAAGCATGTCTGAGTTATGGCTGCTTTGGACATGGAAAATTCGCAAACAAAATGGCTGCCAGGCAGCCATATTGGACCGTATCATGACGAAAATGGATATGCACATGTATGTCATAGAACACTGTCCTAATACCAACTTTGAATGAGATCTGTTCAAGCATGTCTGAGTTATGGCTTTGGACAGGAAAAATTCGCAAACAAAATGGCTTATTGGATTGTATTATGAAACAAATATGTGAAATAAAGTTTATTATATGTAATTGTGTTTCATTTTAAGATCGATATTTTTCTGGGAGGCACGTACAACCATAGACTGGGCAATTGATAAGTCATTTACAGTTGTAATTTAGACCCCAAATGTTTCGATATTTTTTTATGCATTTTCTCTCGTCCCGTTTACATCGTTTGTGTTTTTTCTCTCATCACGTTTACATCGTTTGTGTTTCTATTGTCAGAATAATTTGCTTTCGGTCACACTTCTCAACTAAAGACTGTTTGTTTTCACCATAGACTGGGCAATTAATAAGTTGTTTACAACCACATACTTTACTTTGATATGGCGGGTTTTAATTATATGAATAGGTGGGTCTGTTCACACCTATGTTGCTATCGGCATACGTTGGTAATACATTATATCACTTAACACGCGGTGTTCACTTTTATGCTACATTCTTTTTGCACTATATGCCACCCAAAACAATTTTTTTACTTAACATTGATAGGGAGAGTTTGATTATATGAATAAGTTGTCCGTTTCGATTGATTTTGTGTGTGTTTTTTCTCTCATCACGTTTACATCATTTGTGTTTCTATCGCCAGAATAATTTGTTTTCGGTCACACTTCTCAACTAAAGACTGTTTGTTTTCACCATAGACTGGGCAATTAATAAGTCGTTTACAACCTATACCTACCAATACTTTTAAAACTTTACAATCGTCACAAAATCGATTTTCACGTCATAGTTTGCCAACTGCACGGAATATGATAGTACGATCTAATTCTGCACTGATAAGGGTCGCTGACACATGAGCTTGGCCTTTGTGTCCTTGAAAATTGTCAATGTATCAATATGTATCTCAAGGAAATAAAGTTGTCACATTTATATTGTACTATAGGACGGACAGAGACCCACCTCAGATCCCGCGGACCCGGACATATCTATCACGATCTGATGATTATTCAGGCTCATTCACTCTGAATATATTACGCCATGCTATACGGTAATAAGCGTCTTATGAATATTCACAGTAACAAAGCAACAAAACCACCCACGGGGCGGAACCGTGAACTTGAAATGGACGTCTTCCCTCAAGTGATGGTTTTTTCAGGACTGGTTTAATGAGAACAGTTTTGAAGTTAGAGGGAATGTACCAGATGAAAGGAAATGATTGATAACTTGTGTGATATATGGTAACAAGGTGTCTAAACATTCTATTGTGTGATATATGGTAACAAGGTGTCTGAACATTCTATTGTGTGATATTATAGTAACAAGGTATCTAAACATTCTATTGTGTGATATATGGTAACAAGGTATCTAAACATTCTATTGTGTGATATTATGGTAACAAGGTATCTAAACATTCTATTGTGTGATATATAGTAACAAGGTGTCTAAACATTCTATTGTGTGATATTATAGTAACAAGGTATCTAAACATTCTATTGTGTGATATTATGGTAACAAGGTATCTAAACATTCTATTGTGTGATATTATGGTAACAAGGTGTCTAAACATTCTATTGTGTGATATATAGTAACAAGGTGTCTAAACATACTATTGTGTGATATATAGTAACAAGGTATCTAAACATTCTATTGTGTGATATATGGTAACAAGGTGTCTAAACATTCTATTGTGTGATATATAGTAACAAGGTGTCTAAACATTCTATTGTGTGATATTATAGTAACAAGGTGTCTAAACATTCTATTGTGTGATATTATGGTAACAAGGTGTCTAAACATTCTATTGTGTGATATATAGTAACAAGGTGTCTAAACATTCTATTGTGTGATATATAGTAACAAGGTGTCTAAACATTCTATTGTGTGATATATGGTAACAAGGTGTCTAAACATTCTAGTGTGTGATATTATGGTAACAAGGTGTCTAAACATTCTATTGTGTGATATTATAGTAACAAGGTGTCTAAACATTCTATTAATAAAACTTAGAATAGTATTCTTTACAATCTCATCATCAACAGGTTTAAAATTACTGAGAGGCATGCCCTGAAAGCAATGTTCAGTGCACAATGGGCTGGAGACGTTTTGACAATCAAGATTGGCTCTAATGGATTTAACCTTTTCATCAAAGAAATCCAGAAAATGTTGTGGCAGTTCTATGGCAGTTCTAATGCTGAACAATTGCTTTGTTGTATGGCACTTGCTAACTTTTTTACAAAAGTACTTGGTTTTCGCTGAATGAACAAGTTTTGTAACAACTTTCTTTGCATGGAAGAACCAGAGAGTGCATTACTACATGTATGCTCAAGTAGATCAGGAAAACTCGTTGAGAAACAGCGAGTCTGTGAGTTTATTTTCCAGCCTGGTGGTGGACGATAAATGCAAAAGAAATGGATGGTTTGTTGAGGTAGGGTTATCGAGATCTGGGCGAGTTCATACGATATATGTTTAAAGGAGAAATTGTCCTTGAAGGAGATTCGAGGAGCATATATTTCATAATAAATAATGGCAAGTCCACCACTGTTAGAGGGGCGAGGAAAAGATTTGATACAGTATCCTGGAGGTGTTAGCAGGGATCACTCTGGGCCGCGATCACGCGCTATTTGCGCTGTAAAAACAAAAATATCGCGTCCAGAAAACTCAATTGGGACACAAAATCGCACCGTCGATACTAATAGCGCGTCACTGTGATAGATACGCGACATCATATCTAAGCTTTTGTTTACTACAAACGTACAAGGCGCATACTACGCATGTCTTTTGCTGCCCTCAGGCGGCAAGGTTTATCTGCATCATGCCCCTTTCAAACAGTGTCTATGATTGGTTGCCGACATGAAGGCAGGCGCTCATCGACAAATCAACGGAGTTGATACAGTAAATGTTCATTACTGATTAGTCACACGTACATGTGTACGTAATGGAGCTTTCAAAGACGTCGGGTGCCAGTACGAGTGCAATCTGATTAAAATCTGATATTAGATAGGCTGGTTTTCCTGTATTTACCTTTATTCCATCGTTATTGCGTCTTTTTCGTGAGTTTTTTTCCCCGGGGGAAAAAAAACTGGCATTCGCCCGGGGGAAAAAAACTCACGAAAAAGACGCAATAACGATGGAATAAAGGTAAATACAGGAAAACCAGCCTATCAAATATCAGATTGGTACGAGTGGGACCAAGAAACGCAAATGCTCTATCTTGGACTATTGTACAAAAGTTACTCCTTCGCTGGGAACTAATCTGGATTCGACTACATTCGCTAGTGAGGACGAAGAATGGGTATGTCCTGGTGTAGGTCGCAAGACAAACCGGAAATTTCAAAATAATTGGCTGGCTATGTATGGGTCGTTTTTGCGTCACGATAAGGACAAGGGAGAAATGATCTGCTACCTTCGCAGAAATCTACAGTTAAGGACAATGATGTACAATGCAAGACAAGTATAGGAGTTATAGACCGTTGACGTGGTATTTTCCTATGAAATAAATGTTTCATGAAGTTAATATGTTGATGTGTATGTACTGTGTTTATTTGTACAGTAGCAAATTCTAGTATGAAAGTTGATATGAAATCCATAGGCTTATGATCACAATTATATATATATGTGTGTGTGTGTGTGTGTTACAGTGTATACCAGTATAATATACACATGACGCACATACAGTTGCCATATTTTTACTTCCGTCCCACACAGTTTTCAAATTGTCTCACTCATTTTCTCCAAATGGGACATTGGCTCATGCAGCTCTGGAGCCAGGGTGATCCCTGTGTTAGTAGTACACTTAGCGTCATCTCCTCTGTAACAAATGTTGACATTTCAGTCTCTTCTGTGGACTATTTTAATATTTATAGAGTGTGCATTCAGTAAAGCTATGGTCATGTCCTTATTGTTGACGTTGAACGGTTGATATGTTGCTTGCCAACTGTCTTCCGTTTATTTGTGCCAGCTCTTGTTTCTCTATGGGTAGGACATTTTGATTGGAGGCCCAGTGATCTTATTGTCCTTCACACTGTAGAAGTGCATGGCAATTGAGTGGATATCTTGTCATGGAAATGTGTCAATTTCATTTCTCATGTTGATGATATATTAATATATACAGATGGGCAAATGAGAACACCACCACATAATACAGCATATGGAGTGTTGTCATCTGTAGATCAGTAATGTTCCAGGTGTAGCAATATATTCAAATTGCCATTGAATGCAAGGACCAAGAGAAAGCAGCATTCAATTGTTATTCAGATGTGACAGAAACAGATACTTCGATGGATGAATAATCAGGTAGTTAACTCAGTATAAGATGTTGTTCACAGAAATAATAAACTTGAGTTTACCAGTAGATGTCTAGCCCAGGGTGGCATTGAAGTAGTCCAGTGTAGTCCTTGGTACTGCACGATTCCTCTTATGGTGAAGTTTACTTTTGGCGCAAGTCAAATTGTAGTGGTATTAAATCGTCTATGGATACTGTAAGGGAAATGTGTCAAACCAGTGACGTATGTCTTTTGCAAGAGCACTGGCTCTCAGAGTCAGAGCTTAGTTTGTTGTCACACATTAGTAACGATTTCTATGCTGTTGGTGAAACGGCTATGGGCGATGCTTCCGGTATTCGTATTGGCAGACCATTTGGAGGTGTAGCCGTACTTTGGAGGAAGTCCCTCTCTTCCGTGAATATCAAACGATGTAATGACAGTCGTCTTATAGGCTTTGAGATAAGTCATTCCGATGGTAAATTGTATGTTTTAAATGTATATATGCCTACTCAGAATAGAGAAAATTACCATGAATTTCAAGAGTATCTGCAGAAAATTCGTCATTTCATAGATGAAACCGATACAAACAGTGTCATGGTCATAGGTGATTGGAATGCTGATATCAACTCCGACTTCGGACAAGAAATGTTTACTTTCTGTAATGACAATAATTTCATCTGTTCTGACGTCTCTCGTCTTGGTACGGACAACCTACAGAACTTTACTTACTTGAGTGAAGCTCATCACTCGACGTCATGGCTTGACCACTGTGTTTCTACTCCGGCTGCACATAGTTGTATTAATGACATTTATATTTCACATACATTTATTGGTTCTGATCACTTTCCATTAAGTGTAGCTTGTAACCTGGATTCCCTTCAGAAGTATGACTTTCAGTCTCCACATCATAGTAGCACATCTCTTAACAAGATTAACTGGTCATGTGTGGATAATATCTCTTTACAGAATTATTATAATTATACAGAACAGTACTTCAAAGATTTAAGTTTGAATGGAGGGGCATTTACTTGTCGTGACACAACGTGTCAGGATCCCTCACATTTGATGTCTATTGATAAACTTTATGATGATATTATTAATGCTTTGTCGTCTGCAGCGTCTGATAGTATTTCTGTAAAGAGGTCTAACAACTCTGAGAACCCTAAAAAGCAAATTCCAGGATGGAATGATCATGTTAAAGAGTTTCATTCCATTGCTCGTGATGCATTTATTTTATGGAGGGATAATGGTAGTCCTCGCCAAGGTCCCATTTTTGAAATTATGAGAAAAACACGTGCTAAGTTTAAATATGCTTTAAAGGCATGTAGAGTCAATGAGAATAAAATGAAAGCTGATGCTCTGACTAGAAACCTCTCTAATGGTAACAGCAAACAGTTTTGGAAGACTGTCAGTAGAAACAAAAAGTCTTCTCCCTTATCGTCATCTGTAGGCGGCTGTAATGGTCACCATAACATTGCAGATATGTGGCGTGATCATTTTGCCAGTCTTTTGTCATCTGTGGCCAACAACAGTAACGAACGTTGTGTTTCTGTGTTTTTTAGATGCCACTAAGGCTTTTGATCGAGTGAACCACTGGACACTTTTTCGTAAATTGCTTGACAGAAATGTACCTATTTTCATCGTCAGAATTTTAGTTTATTGGTATCGGCATCAACAATTTTGTATCAGATGGGGATCCGTCTTGTCTGAGCAATTTCCTATAAGTAATGGTGTTAGACAAGGTGGCATTCTATTGCCTCGTCTTTTTACAGTGTATATTGATAGTTTAAGTAGCTTGCTAACTGGGACTAAGATTGGCTGTCACCTTGAAGGTAAATGTATTAACCATCTCGTGTATGCTGATGATATTGTTTTGATATGTCCGTCAGTTAAATGTCTCAACAGTCTTGTAAAAACGTGTTGTAAATATGCTATGAAGCATGATATTATTTTCAATCCCAAGAAGACTAAATGCCTGTCTATCATGCCACCAAGATGTAATATTTCAAACATTCCTCAGGTGAAGCTTAACAATACAGTGCTCCCATTTGTAAACAAGCATTCGTATTTAGGTGTTATTTTTAATTCTGACAGTAATGACAATGACGATATCAGACGTCAAATGAGATCATTTTATGCCAAGGCTAACTCTCTTATTTGTAATTTTTGGAAACGTTCATATTCTGTTAAATGTATTTTATTTCAAGCTTATTGTTCGTCAATGTATTGTTCGCATATTTTGAGTGTTTATACCAGTAAGTGTTTTAATGATGTACGAGTTGCGTACAATAATGCTTTTAGAATTTTACTTGGTATAAAGAGGTGTGTTAGTATTTCTAACATGTTTGTTCGTAGTTTCATTATGACTTTTGAAAGTAAGCAGCGTATTCTGAAATCTAAATTTTATTTTAGACTTAAAGAGAGTAATAACATTTTAATTGCTGCATCGTTGTCAGAATTTGTCATTTTTAATAGTAAATTTTGGAGAAGATTCTTTATTGAATGTTTTTAAATGTGTACTGTATATTAGTCTTTTTGTGTCTGTTTTTTTGTTGTTCGTGCAATTTATTTTGTTTATGAGCTTGCTCTCGAAATAAAACTATATATAATATTATTATTGTAGTAAAAAAAACTGGAAATCTTGGGAAATGACTTAGGGGCAGCAAGCAAGGTGCACACCTGTATATTCAGTATATATCTTAACCCCTTAGATTGTTCCCACCAAATCTCAGCCCAATCTGCGCAGTTGTTCTGGAACTAAAGATTTTAGACCAAAAAACACATCTTTTATTGCTAATTTGCATATTACTGATGGAATCATGATATCATGAACAAATCTTAATGTAACTCCCCCAAGAATGTTCCCAACAAAATTCAGACCAATCTGCCCAGTAGTTTTTGAGTTTGTTTTTTGACAAAAAATGGCATTTTTTGACCCAAATCACACACCTGTGATGCAATCACTTTGCTTTGAACAATTTCCCAACTAGACACCAAAAGTAATGTCCCCACCAAATACCAAGGCAATCGGTCTGGTTTTTTGAGTTTAAGTCATCCACACACACACACACACACACACACACACACACACACACACACACACACACACACACACACACACACACACGCATAAACAGACAGACAGACAGACAGGCGGACAGACACTGCACCATGCCTATGCAGTGTTCTCCATGGGCCCTTTTAAAGGAGCGGCCCACCCTATTAAGTTTTGCTGACACCCCATTAAATTTGCATATTAGCTGCTCAGAACTTTGATTTGTTCAGCCTGCGTTTGTTCGGAGATAGCCCACTACTCATTGTTTTACTAGGAGATGCTTACGTGTGCTAATACACTATTGTCTGTCACCTTACACAAGGTGTGACTCAAAATAATAAACATATTTCACACCTACGAGTCGACAGGATTGCGTAAAGGCAAGCATGATAAACATATTCAATGCCATTGACATGATTGACATCGTAAAATACACGTCCATTTGTACCCCAAGAACCGTCAAAAGAGTGTAATACACCAATATCCCTTTAGATAAAATGGCAATGTTATTTCCGATCATCAGCTTTGTGTTCAATTTTATTCTAAAAACACTTTTAGTTTGTAGTTTTACATGATACATCGTGAAATCTTGAGCAACTGAAAAACATGTCTTTTCCAACATAGCGGCTATTGACGTCACTAGCTATTGCAAGTTCACAGTAAGTCTCACGTTTCACAAGATTTAGGACAGACGTAATGCCTGCATGTAAATACATACGAAGTTGAAACAAACTTAAATTAAGGATTTTGCTTTGATTTCACACCAAGGCGTTGAAGTTCTGGGCTGGAGTTAGAAATAGAAATATTGAATTGTCTGTGCCATGATCTCAGTAGGAAGAATTTTGAAAACAGTCTGTATTTGTAGAAATATTTATAACTATTTTACTACTAAACTAGAAGTAGCCCAAGACAGTAGCCCAGACCCTGCTATTACAATTCTACAAGTAAAGTAAAACGTACTCGATCATTTGAGTAGGTAGTGTGTAATATACTGCTTGCACATTTATGTAAATATATGCAAATTATTATTATAATATTTATACAAATTAGCCACCCCTTAATTTTTTCATCTGTGGAGAACACTGCTATGGCACTACTGAACCTTATCAGTTCAGTTGTGCAAATAAAACTACATCTCCAGCCCCATGATAGTAACTTAATTATTAAAAATTACTTACCTCCTTCATTAACCAAACCTTTAAAGACACACAGATTCTCTCCACCGCAATGTTGTTGAAATATCATTATCTCATCTCCATCGTCTTGTCTTTCATAACTAAGATTAAGACCTCTGCCTTCGTACTTCAAAGTAATATCACACATTGACTGTAATTGTGTGGGGTGTGGATAGGCTGGTTCTTTTTTATGTAGCAACAATGATCCCTATAGAATTAACACAAAGTATATACATGTAGTCAGTGCACATTTCACTACTAGGTTTTAACTAGGTCTTTTATACAGTAGTGATTTTCACCATATCACAAGTATATCATTTATAATAACACTGTAGTCCAAAGTATTACAGTTGTCAATTAGTTTTATCATTATTACATGGGAACAAAAGGGCATACAGGCATGTTATCATGGCCACATCAGTGCATTCTGGGTAATGAGACCACCCATGTGGGGGTGCTCTATAGAATGTAGCCACGTTAATGTCAGAAACCAAGAATTTGAGAGAAATCTATAGTCCTAGATGCCTCTAGAGGGCACTACAGTAATATCATGTTATACAACCACAGTAACATCATATGTTATACTACCACAGTAACATCATGTGTTATACTACCACAGTAACATCATGTGTTATACTACCACAGTAACATCATGTGTTATACTACCACAGTAACATCATGTGTTATACTACCACAGTAATATCATGTTATACTACCACAGTAACATCATGTGTTATACTACCACAGTAACATCATGTGTTATACTACCACAGTAATATCATATGTTATACTACCACAGTAATATCATGTTATACTACCACAGTAATATCATGTTATACTACCACAGTAATATCATATGTTATACTACCACAGTAATATCATGTTATACTACCACAGTAATATTATGTTATACTACCACAGTAATATTATATGTTATACTACCACAGTAATATCATGTTATACTACCACAGTAATATTATATGTTATACTACCACAGTAATATCATATGTTATACCACATATGATATTACTGTGGTAGTATAACATATGATATTACTGTGGTAGTATAACATATGATATTACTGTGGCGGTATAACATAATAATGTTAATAATGTTGGTTTCTTATATAGCGCTTTCCCACACCGTGCTCAAAGCGCTTTACAATTATTACCCCTGGCTCGGATCAGAACGGCACAACGGCCCTTTAGTCTTCCTCAACTCCCCGGGGAGCATACAATCCATTGCAGCCATTTAAGCGCATAGGATTAAAGCCTTCACATTGCAACCTACATCCTACCAGGTCCCCAATTATACAGCTGGGTTGACTGAAGCACAGTCGTGGTTCAAATCTTGCCCAAGGACTTTAGCCACTCAGAAACAAACAGCAAGCAGCGACAGGGCACGAACCTGCAACCTGTAGATTCCAAGCCAGTCACGCTAACCATTCACCCATCATGACTCCACATAACATGATATTACTGTGGTAGTATAACACATGATATTACTGTGGTAGTATAACATGATATTACTGTGGTAGTATAACATATGATATTACTGTGGTAGTATAACATATGATATTACTGTGGTAGTATAACATGATATTACTGTGGTAGTATAACAAAATATTAGTGTGATAGTATAACACATGATATTACTGTGGTAGTATAACATGATATTACTGTGGTAGTATAACATATGATATTACTG
Organism: Glandiceps talaboti; assembly: GCF_964340395.1. Classification (NCBI taxonomy): domain Eukaryota; kingdom Metazoa; phylum Hemichordata; class Enteropneusta; family Spengelidae; genus Glandiceps; species Glandiceps talaboti. The sequence goes on along the minus strand of NC_135562.1, from coordinate 23,790,492 downwards.
TGGTAGTATAACATGATATTACTGTGATAGTATAACATGATATTACTGTGGTAGTATAACATATGATATTACTGTGGTAGTATAACATGATATTACTGTGGTAGTATAACATATGATATTACTGTGGTAGTATAACATATGATATTACTGTGGTAGTATAACATATGATATTACTGTGGTAGTATAACATGATATTACTGTGATAGTATAACATGATATTACTGTGGTAGTATAACATATGATATTACTGTGGTAGTATAACATGATATTACTGTGATAGTATAACATGATATTACTGTGGTAGTATAACATGATATTACTGTGGTAGTATAACATATGATATTACTGTGGTAGTATAACATATGATATTACTGTGGTAGTATAACATATGATATTACTGTGGTAGTATAACATGATATTAGTGTGATAGTATAACATATGATATTACTGTGGTAGTATAACATATGATATTACTGTGGTAGTATAACATGATATTACTGTGGTAGTATAACATGATATTACTGTGGTAGTATAACATGATATTACTGTGGTAGTACAACATGATATTACTGTGGTAGTATAACATGATAATACTGTGGTTGTATAACATGATATTACTGTGGTAGTATAACATGATAATACTGTGGTTGTATAACATGATATTACTGTGGTAGTATAACATGATAATACTGTGGTTGTATAACATGATATTACTGTGGTAGTATAACATGATAATACTGTGGTTGTATAACATGATATTACTGTGGTAGTATAACATGATAATACTGTGGTTGTATAACATGATAATACTGTGGTTGTATAACATGATATTACTGTGGTAGTATAACACATGATATTACTGTGGTAGTATAACATATGATATTACTGTGGTGGTATAACATGATATTACTGTGATAGTATAACATGATATTACTGTGGTAGTACAACATGATATTACTGTGGTAGTATAACATATGATATTACTGTGGTAGTATAACATATGATATTACTGTGGTAGTATAACATGATATTACTGTGGTAGTACAACATGATATTACTGTGGTAGTATAACATGATAATACTGTGGTTGTATAACATGATATTACTGTGGTGGTATAACATGATATTACTGTGGTAGTATAACACATGATATTAGTGTGATAGTATAACACATGATATTAATGTGGTAGTATAACATGATATTACTGTGGTAGTATAACATATAATATTACTGTGGTTGTATAACATGATATTACTGTGATAGTATAACATATGATATTACTGTGGTAGTATAACATATGATATTACTGTGGTAGTATTATATATGAATTGTACTAGTAATGTTCATACCATGCTACATTAGTTGACTTATAAACTCCTGTAATAGTGTAAAGAGCAATCACTTTTATCTAATGATTCTAAATAGCTATAGCATTACCTTGTTAGTCTTTTCCTTTATTTTCTTGCCATCTCTAGTGACCACAGCACGATTTCGATGACTAGCCCTAGGTGAAGGGGTTGCACTTTTTGGTGGTGGCTGTGGTAGTAGTACTGGTACTCTGTATGGTGACCCACCACTGATATCCAAGTCTGCCATATCGAGTGAAAACCTTTGTAGAGCTGCTTGGTCCAACTATGAGATAGATATGAAAATATGAACCATTAGTGGTAGGATTGTTACATTGATTATAGTATTCACCATTGTCTTGAATTAACAAATGTATCTGTCAAATTGTCCAATCTCTTTTATTGCCTATGATTTAGTACATGTACATATAAATATGTTATGGAAACTTTCACATAAATATTACCTCTGAACAAGCGACCTATCGGTCAGAATAGCTCCGCTGTTTTTTTTTATTTTATTTTTTATTTTGGTGACATGTAGAAGTGGTTCAGTTCTTCAGCTCTTTACTATGCAGTTTTGTTTTAGCGATGCAATAAAGTGGTTAGTGGTTTCATATGATGTCTCACTATAAAACACATTTTACACAGAAGTTGGTAATGTATTGTACTTTTATACCATAGTCACTATTTTATAACAAAAATCTACTGTTATGAAAAATTGCACAAAATCTCAGGGAAAAAATGACTGGGAAATGCACACAAGAAAAAAAAGAAAAAAAGAGGATTTTGAGGTTGGCTATAAATAATTCCAGTGTCTTACAGCTTTAACCCTGGAAAATTTTAATGATGAATGAAATAAACTAGGGATCTAAAATAATTTTGAGGCAATTTGAATTTCAATTTTCTAACAAATTTACCAAGTCAACAACATTCAACTTGTACTAGTTGTAGTAGATATATATATATAGGGAAGAAATGTATTAATCGCCATCTTAGTTTCCGTACGGCGACAATCCCCAAGTACCCGAAAGAGAGTCATTCTCAGCCAACAGGGTTCGACACTGGAGTAAAAGTCACTATCCCACAGGACTAGTAAAATTGATAACGTAGTAGTCCTGCAAAAAATTTGGTGGTCCTATCTTTAAGTGCTTTCGCTTGTTCACTTAGGCTCTTCATCTCTCTTCGTTTTTGCTCTACTTCTAATTCACTTTTCCAAACCCCATATTTATTTCAAACACTGTTGTAATTGAACTGTCTATTTCGTTGTAGTTGTTTGTGCATCATCAACTCCTTACTGTAATTTTATTCTCTTTTTTATGTTTTGGAGCTTCTTCTCTTTTTTTTGTTGCTTTCTGTGAGTAGTCTGTCTTAATTGGGGGGGGGGGAGGAGTAATAAGATGTTATGTGGTCTTATTTCTAGCTTAAATACTACATAACATTTCTGGTACACATTGATCTAACTATTGCATTTTTAAAAGACAAAAAATTACCTTCCCATAGAGCAAGTCTTTATAGTGTTGTCCTTAGTGCATATTAGAATGTATTTACAACATAAAAATAAATAAATTTGAAGGTTACCAGCAGTTACAGCAAAATTTTGTTACTAATTACATGTACAAGTCACTTCGTCTATTTTCGTGTCTATGTACTTCCGGGTTGACATAAACGTTAAACGTGATACAGTCGGCCCTATAATTACTAAGAAATGACAAAACCGTTCGCAAAATAAAGTTCAGGATTTTAATTTTTCAAACTGAATACCAAAACATGAACACGGAACACGGAACACGGAATCGTGTTACTAAGTAAGTTAGCAGTTTCATTGTAGGCTGTAAGTTGTACCGGTAAAAAAAACGATCATCACATCATGTAGGAAGTACAAAAACATAGAACACGTTGTTTTCTTGCTGAATAAACTCACTGAAATAACAACACGGTCAAATTGCGTCTTCGATTTTGACAGCCACCATTGTTATGATTGAGCTTCACTAGTTCCGTTGAACGTGGCCGGGCGAACGCCGACATCCAATTTGTACAGCGTTTTTACAAAGGGAGCTCGTCAATAACCTACCGAATAATTAACTCAGAAACGTAGTTTAAATACTAACTGATCTAAGAATTACGCATCCGTACATAAATACGAATTCATGCGACAAAGATTTCAACTTTACTATTTACTTGTTACAGTGTAGAGGACTTATTATACACATATCATCGTACAACTAATTTTATTGGCTATAATATTAGCTACATTTGAAAGGTCTCACTTGATTGGCTCATCGTTCGCTATTCCCGTTTTCAAGAGACACCCCGCCAGAATAAAGTGCCACGTAGTACAGCAATGGCGCGAGATCGTCTGTTGGGCGACTTTCCCACCGGGTGTGCTTTTCGAAAACTACACCACATGCTTCTGGGTTAGTCCCTCGTGCATCCGGGTACTTGGGATTGTCGTGCATTATTACCACATCGGCAATTTTGACGCTGTAATTTGCCACCAATATTGATCGTACAAAACCAAAACTCCATAAATGAACCACAAAGTACTTTCCCTTTCAAAATGTGGTAATTTTAGAAAGAGTATTATCGTTTTTATTGACGACTGACTCTGTCAAAAACACTTCAGTTCAGGCATGGAAGACTTCTCACAATGATCATATACTGGAATGAACCATTCTGTAGGAGGGGTGGTGTGTGAATTGGATTTGAAGTTTACAAACCTTTTTCGAACAAATATTTGTCATTTGGGCGCACAATGCGTAGAATTAAGACTATAGCACATATTACATTGCTTGTTTGACGTCAATAGTGTCTTTTGAAAAGTTGCACTTTACCTAAAGTCTCGCGGACTGATTTCCAATATGGCGTCGGTCATTATGCTCATTAACATATTCATTTTTGTTTCAAATTTCAAAAAAAAAATCATAAAAAATAGAAGAGAAGACGTGCTGACTTGAAATTAACAAATCTAAGTAAGCTACCCCCTGTGCATCAACACACCAGATATCAAAGCAATCTGACTTAAACTTTATGAGGAGTTGATGAAAATGTCATTTTTGGAAAAAAAATCATAAAAAATTGAAAATGGCACAGATCAACTTGGCATGAACAAATCTGAATAGCCTCCCCCCAGGGAACATGCACACCAAATATCGAAGAATTCCAACTGTCACTTTCGGAGTAAATAGTGAAAATATAAAAGTTTGACGGACACCTATGATTCACTCTACTCTCTATACCTCAATACCCACCTATACCTAAAGCTACGCTTTCAGCTTTCGCTGACAGCGGAGCTAATAAAAGTGCCAATGTAATAAAACCGCTTTGTGTCACTGTATGGATGGAAATGAACTCAGTCAAAAGACTAGATTAAACTGAATGCTTCTTGTAAGGGCAAAACCATAGATTTTGGGGCCTACACACACTGTTGGAATGCAAACCTCTAAACTATAGCTATTATACATGATGTACGTACCACTTAATTAGAAAATTAATGATATGAAACTGTATGAAGTTTGAAGCTTATATAGTTAACATATTGTCTAATTATAAAAATAGCGAAAATGGCACTGTAGCACAACTGTACAATTTTTTAAAATGTTTATCCACAGACTGACTCATGATAGGTATAGGTGTTCATTTGCAGAATGATTATGCAGTTGCATATCCAACAATGCTGTTACCTTTGCAATGTACACGATCATTTGGCTGTTGCTATGGGCATGGTCATGTTGTTAGACACATTTGCCTTCATCTTTTGAATGTTCGTTCACTTGTCTATGAATCCCTGATGTTATCTTTGTGAAATACATGACCGTTTGGCTGTTTGGCTGTTGCTATGAGCGTGGTCATGGTTGCTAGGGATATTTGCATACATTTTTTGAATGTTTGTTCACTTGACTATGAGTCCCTTATGTCATCTTTGCAATATTCCTGATCATTTGTTGTTATCTGACCAAAATATACTGCCATTTGTTTGTTGAAAAGGGCGTAGTCATGGTTGCTAGGCTGCATGTAATACATCATTAAAACGGTTGATTACACTATACCCATATTCAGCTGGCTCAATTGTAATGAAATTTGGAATATATAATCTTTAGGGTAATAGCTAGACCTGATTAGGTTTTGAGTTAGATCTGTTAATGATTAATTAGAGAAATTTGCATATTAATGAAATCAAATAATTAAGCAATATCTTAAGACTGCATACTTCAATTTCAATATAATTTAGTATATTCGTTATAACAACATACATTTGTCCTATAAAATTTGATGATGTACATGTACCTTACAGCGTTAACGAATAATTTGCATAATTAATTATTTTTGGTAATTAGGCTATATCTTAAGAATGCATACTTCATATTCAACATAATTTAGTACATACATTAACCATAAGAAAACACATATGTCCTACCAAGTTTGTTGATGTACCTTACAGTGTTAATGAATAATTTGCATAATTAATAATTTTCGGTAATTAGGCTATATCATAAGAATACATACTTCAATTTCAATATAATTCAGTACACACGTTAACCATAACAATCACATATGTCCTGTAAAGCTTGTTGATGTACCTTTCAGTGTAAATGAATAATTTGCATAATTAATTATTCTTGGTAATTAGGCTATATCTTACGACTGCATACTTCAATTTCAATACAATTCAGTACATACATTAACCATAACAAATTGTGTATGTCCTATAAAGTTATTTGATGTACCTTACAGTGTTAATGAATAATTTGCATAATTAATGATTTTCGCGCTTCGAGGTCATCTTTCGTCTACAAACGGGCCTTCAGCCATGTTGCTCCGCGGCTATGGAACGATTTACCGGCTGGGATTAGAATGCGTAATACCGTTGATTGTTTTAAGAAAAGTTTAAAAACGCATCTCTTCCGCAAAGCTTTTAATTAATTGTCTTTTAAGATGTATCGAAGTATTGTTTTAATGTCAAGTGCTTTTTCTTTTTTCTTTTTTTAACTTTGTGAACCGTTTAGAGCATTTTATGGATTTACGGTATATAAAAATAATAATAATAATTATTATTATTATTATTATTTTCGGTAATTCGGCTATATCTTAAGACTGCATACTTCACAATTTCAATACAAATTAGTACATAATGTTAACCACAACAAAGCAGGTACGTCCTATAAAATTTGGTGCTATAGTTTACAGTTTTAATGAAAAATTTGCATAATTAATGATTTTAGGTAACTACGTTGTATCTTAAAAATGCAAGATTCAAATTTCGTATAATATGATACATATATCAACCATAATAATACGCACCTGTCCTATGAAGTTTGTTGCTACAACTTTTACCTTTTAATGAGTATTTTGAATAATGAACGATATTCAGTAATGAAGCAGTATCATGCACTCTTCAAATTCCGTATAATTAGGCACATACATTAACTTAAGAAAGTATGCTTGTCCAAAAACAAAGCCTGTTACCACAGTTTTTGTTTATTTTAATGAGTTATTTGCATAATTAGTGATTCCCTTACGGGAGGCGTTCAGTTTAAATCTGGTCACTATTAGATTCACAGCAAAGGTAAATCATCATATTGATATACATGTAGTTTAAGTTTACATTTACCTTGCATTTAACATTGCTAACAATTGTATTTTTCTATACATGTTATCACAGCAGTTAGCACTTTACTTTATATTGTAAAGATACACTTACCTCAACTAAATATTGAGAGTCTACTTCTTCTCTTGGACGTCTTGGTTTGTGTGAAGGTGAGTGTCCATCAGAATCACCACACCTATCACTCTGTGTGTGTTAAAGGAATATTAATATCATTAGTTAATCATGCCATACATCACCAAATTTTCTCTATCCAGTGTAGCGCCCTCTAGGATCAATCACTATTATCAATTTTAATTTGTAAACATGGCAGATATAAAACAGTATCTATTCAGTGTAGCACTCTCAATGACTAATGATGTATACAATATGACTTCACATGTATACCTTGCTGTAGATCTATTGCCAACTATTAATAATCTAGTCTTGGTTACCCAGACCCTTACACTTTACAGGAAGGCTATCCTTCCAATCACCCCAGATTAGGTATTACCACAAAATACATTTGTAATCTAGTCTTGGTTACCCAGACCCACATAGGAAGTCTATCCTTCCAATCACCCTAGATTAGGTATTACCACAACTAAAAATAATCTAGTCTTGGCTACCCAGACCCTTACAGGAAGGCTATCCTTCCAATCACCCCAGATTAGGTATTACCACTACAACAAGTAATCTAGTCTTAGTTACAGGAAGGCTATCATTTCTATCACCCCAGATTAGGTATTCCCACAACTACAAATAATCTAGTCTTGGTTACCCAGACCCTTACAGGAAGGCTATCCTTCCAATCACCCCAGATGAGGTATTCCCACAACTACAAATAATCTAGTCTTGGTTACCCAGACCCTTACAGGAAGGCTATAATCCTTCCAATCACCCCAGATTAGGTATTACCATAACAAATACTAGTAATCTAGTCTTGGTTACCCATACCCTTGCAGGAAGGCTATACAGTAAAACGTCGATTATCCGAACGCTTACGGGGACATGCATTTAGTTCGGATATGTGGTCAGTTCGGATATGCGATCTGCATCGAGATGGGACGGGTGGGGTCAAAAGGTCGCATTCATACAGAATGAACGTACACGTACGCTGCATATCACACTTACACATGTTACATGCACTCTCAGACAAATGAAACGTACCGTACTACATAGAAACCTTTTTAATGAATTGTACTTATTTAATACTAAAACTAAATAAAGAGTTGAATATAATAGGAAAACGAATTGAATATGTGTAGAAGAAATAAAAAAAAAACGTATTTCCAATATAGACTACGACATGGTGGACAGCTGATAAGAACGCACTGTTGTCATGGTTGCATCTATAAATAGTGTTCACTGACATGTAAATGTAATCAAATTGTATCAATGTGTATAAAACGATGTGTCCGCAATGAGAAAAAAAATAAAGGTCAGAAAAACGAAGTCAGGGGTTTCTGTTTCATTGCACGGCTGTCTGCTGCTTTTCTGTGTAAACTACGGAGCAATAACAACTGGGTAGGTTCACAATCAGGCTGCGACTCTAGCCATAACAAACACAAAGAAAACATAGCTGCCGCGTCGCTGTGCAATGGTACTGGTTCACACGGGACATCGTTTTCGACTTTATCTTTAGTTTCACGATCGAGTGAGGATTCCTTCCTAGACATCGCAGATTTATAGGTACAACATGTAGGCCGAAGCTGAAAAAGTTTTACACCTTTGAAAATCTTTATTGGAAAAAGAAACGAAACTCCTTTCACTTCTGACCGACAATCATCTTTTCGGTATCACAGTCAATCATCAATGGTCAAAGTAGCAATGCCGCAACTACGGTTGCGTTACATCTCATGCCGACAAGTTGTTTGAAAGTCGCCACTATAGTCAGAGTGTGACATGCCGTTCTCACCATTTCACAATCATTTCAAATCTTTTATGAATCATACAAAAGACAACGGGGCGGTCAATAGGAGAACAACTTTATTGAGATGTTATTGAAGGTGTGATCGTTCCAATGCACTCGATGTAATTGTCTTTTGTATTACCGTACGTCATTAACATCACATCATTCAAGTGGTGGACAGTGATTGTAGCTCCAAGACAAACCGCGCTCATTCACAAGTCGATCGTCATTCATCAAACTTCAAATTTTTACCGAAACATTACTTTGATATCAGAACAATAGATTTTTTCGGGGGACACGTAGTCAGTTAGGATGACCGATCAATTGGATATTCGACGTTCGGATAATCGACGTTTTACTGTACATACATGTATGTATTTTCAATAACCCCAGATTAGGTTTTACTGCAACTACAAATAACCTAGTCTTGGTTACCTATACCATGTTCTCACTAGTGCAACGACGTTGTCGAAATGCAACGTTGTTTGATCGGTAAACACCGACGGATTAACTCTTAATCCGTACTGGCTTCCACATGCAGTCATTTAGGTCGTTGTTTTGGGAGAATCGCCGGCGTAACGCGCCCTCTATGGATCAATATATGTATATGTTACAACGCATGGTAAACAAGAATGGCGGATGTGCAGCATGTAAGGGGTCGTGTCATTTTAAAACTGACGCACAGGAAACGTAATTTCTTCGTTTTAGTTTAAACCCCCCCCCTCCCCCCTCAAAACGAAATGTCTTAATGCGAAATGGGAAAATGAACGACCTGTCCTACATGTATGTTTATATCATATACCATGACATCACTAAACACAACACTCTGCAATTCAACTTGTAAAACATTTTGCTGTCTCTGCAAAACACAGTTTCAACTGGAAATTGTATTTACCAGTTCTCATGCTTTTTAGCCTTCAAGTTGTATCTGTCGAGTCGTTTATATTCGCACGTTTCGTAATTTATACGAGTTGATTTTGACTGACATCGCACCATGACAGTGATGAACGAACACGTTGACGCGGCGGCGGCTTTCAGGTGCATGTTTCAACTATCACGTGAAAACATCTATAAATCTGTTTGGAATCACTAAACTATTACTGTATAATTATTTCAGGCGATTGAACTTTTCATTTTCACGTTAATAGAAGGATTGAATCAACATCAGTCGAACGATCAACCTGTTACTAGTGCCGAAGTAAACATTCGCAATACCACGCTATCTACGATAATTTAGTCCAAGTTTAGAGGTCACGACAAACACGTGACATCTCATCGGCAATTTCCGGATTTACATTCGTATTAGTTTCACGTTATACCCCAACCTGGCCTAACTTAGAACCTTCGCGTAGGTGGATTTTGGCAACGTCCTCTCCACTAGTCTATTCAAATCAATTATCGTGAAGGTCCTTTAAAAGTTGCCACTACGATTGAACGATCGGCTCTTATCATGTACCCACTTCGTTAACTTTCGTTGAAAAGATCACATGGCGTTACCTACGTAGTGGCGTGCAGTGTTGTTTATATTTGGGTATGATAAATCTCCTCATGTCTAAACAGCTAACCCGTCTAGAATTTGGAATTAGGTAATCCTAAAACGTAAAGCTATGTCGGATCCGGACGTTTTAAAAACCGAGAGTTGCAGGTACAAGTATTAAATGAGGTAATGTCTACAAACAATAAGTGTAATGCCTTGCTTGGGCTGTACGCTTATCATCCTAGTCGCAAGAAATTGGTTGACATGTGCGTTCACGTTCGTCACGTACCATCATTTACTAGTATAGTTGTGATATGACCCAACAACGGAAAAAAAATCTCTTGAATTCAGGAACTTCTGTTTAGGTGTTGGTGAATAATAAAACCATGTTTTCGCAGCATTCAAGAGGTTGTTTTTGTGATTCATTTATTGTACATCACTCCCTGACTAGGTGGGTTACTTGGCCATATGGTTATTTTTAGAACAACATGCATCTCTCTTCATGTATGTCGGCAAAGTTTCTGACTGTCATTTTTCAAGAAAAATAGAATTGCCTCGTTTGATTCCATTTACAGCAGCGTGCCTCTTGTTGCTTCACCTTCATATGCGATCAAGACGTGGTTACCCAGACCCACATAGGAAGGCTATCATTTACATCAGCTTTAAAAATAGGTTCACTGTACTAATACCATAACTATAAATAATCTGTATTTAAATACTCATTTTACATGGCTTGCTGGCTGACTAAGGGTTTTTGTTAGAGTATCTCTAAATCACAAACATACAAATATACTGACCTCATCCTGAGATGAAGTAGATGCTGGTCTCGCATGAGATGGACTGGTTTGAGGTCGTGAATTTGGTCTTGAATCGTGGTGCTGGCGTCGACGTGCATGTCGCGCTGAGTGAGACTGACGACTTGAATGTCTTGGTGACAGATACGGTAAGACATCCTCATCTCCCCTACGACTTCTGTCAGACTATAAAGTTCACAATTAAATACATAGACCAATTATAATTACTACCACAACATGGAACGTGTATGAAAAGCACTGTCATGGAACGTGTATGAAAAGCACTGTCATGGAACGTGTATGAAAAGCACTGTCATGGAACTATATGAAAAGCACTGTCATGGAACTATATGAAAAGCACTGTCATGAAACGTGTATGAAAAGCACTGTCATGGAACGTGTATGAAAAGCACTGTCATGGAACGTGTATGAAAAGCACTGTCATGGAACGTGTATGAAAAGCACTGTCATGGAACGTGTATGAAAAGCACTGTCATGGAACGTGTATGAAAAGCACTGTCATGGAACTATATGAAAAGCACTGTCATGGAACTATATGAAAAGCACTGTCATGGAACTATATGAAAAGCACTGTCATGGAACGTGTATGAAAAGCACTGTCATGGAACGTGTATGAAAAGCACTGTCATGGAACGTGTATGAAAAGCACTGTCATGGAACTATATGAAAAGCCATGGAACTATATGAAAAGCAATGTCATGGAACGTGTATGAAAAGCACTGTCATGGAACGTGTATGAAAAGCACTGTCATGGAACGTGTATGAAAAGCACTGTCATGGAACTATATGAAAAGCAATGTCATGGAACGTGTATGAAAAGCACTGTCATGGAACGTGTATGAAAAGCACTGTCATGGAACATGTATGAAAAGCAATGTCATGGAACGTGTATGAAAAGCACTGTCATGGAACTATATGAAAAGCACTGTCATGGAACGTGTATGAAAAGCACTGTCATGGAACGTGTATGAAAAGCACTGTCACGGAACGTGTATGAAAAGCAATGTCATGGAACGTGTATGAAAAGCACTGTCATGGAACGTGTATGAAAAGCAATGTCATGGAACGTGTATGAAAAGCACTGTCATGGAACTATATGAAAAGCAATGTCATGGAACTATATGAAAAGCAATGTCATGGAACGTGTATGAAAAGCACTGTCATGGAACGTGTATGAAAAGCACTGTCATGGAACGTGTATGAAAAGCAATGTCATGGAACTATATGAAAAGCACTGTCATGGAACTATATGAAAAGCAAACAAAGTAAGTTGAGGTCAATCACTAGGTGCAACAAACTCCATTGAGAGTAAAGAGTAGATCACTGTCATGTTATATTTTGTTGTTTCTTATTTCTGCTACTACCAACAAATGATACAAACATCTCTAGATACATGTATTTATGACTACACTGGGATCATCAATCTGTCACATATAGTTTGAACACTGAAGAAGGTCAAATGATTTGTTGGAAACAAGTCTGTTTAAAAATAGCGCCAATGGCACTGTAGCACAACTTTACAGTTTTTAAAAATGTTCACCCACATGCTGATCCATGCTAGGTATAGGTGTTCACTTGCTGAATGACTATCCAGTTGCCTATCCAACCCTGTTATTATCTTTGCAATGTATGCGATCATTTAGATGTTGTTATGGGCAAGGTCATGTTGTTAGACATATTTGCATACATTTTTTGAATGATCGTTCACTTGTCTATGAATCCCTGATGTTATCTTTGCAATACATGTATAGTCATTTGGCTGTTGCTATAGGTAAGGTCTTGTTGCTAGGTATATTTGCATACATTTTTTGAATGTTTATTCATTTGTCTATTAATCCCTGTTATCTTTGCAATACACATGATAATTTGGATGTTGCCATGGGCGTGGTCTTGTTGCTAGGCATATTTGCATACACTTTTTGAATGTTTGTTCAAATGTCTAAGAATCCCTGTTATCTTTGTGAAATACACCACCGTTTGGCTGTTGCTATGGGTGTGGTCATGGTTGCTAGGGGTATTTGCATACATTTTTTGAATGTTACTCACTTGCCTACCAGATGATGTTGTTATTTGACCAAAATATACTGTCATTTGGATGTTGCTAAGGGTTGCTAGGGCCAATTGTGTCAAAATATTTTAAAGAAAATCTGCAGAATAACAACACTTCTAGAAACATCTTACCAAGTTTTAGTCTTATTGACCGAGTACTTTTTGGGATGTATACGTTTTTGACCAAAATTAACATTTTTACACCTAATTTGCATATCACTGATCAGATCATTATATGCTTATATCCTCATCTATACACCCCAAGATGCATCCTCATTAAATTTCAGCCCAATCTGCTCATTAGTTTTGGAATTAAAGATTTTTGACCAAAAAGACACATTTTTAGCCCTAATTTGCATATCACTGATGGAATCATCATGTCATGAATAATTCCTAATCTAAACACCCCTAAGAATGTTCCCACCAAATTTCAGCTCGATCTGCTGAGTAGTGTTTGAGTTTAAGTGTTTTGACCAAAATCACATTTTTTTACCAAAATCACACCGGTGGGAAGATCATTTTGATTTGAACCCTTTCCCAACTAGACACCCAAGGTAATACACCCACCAAATATCATGGCAATCGGTTCAGAGGTTTTTGATTTTAAGTTGTTTACACACACACACACAGACAGACAGACAGACAGCTAACAGGCACTTTGCCATGCCTATAGCACTACTGAACGTTATCAGTTCAGTTGTGCTAAAAATCTAAGTGGAACAATAATAATGAGGTAATTACCCGATATCACCTCTTCGTTTGTCGTATCATTGTGAGTGCCATTTCGGCATTGCTGAAATGGATTGAACGGTTATACGACGAATGAAGAGGTGATATCGGGTAATACATTGTGTTACTGACTTATCATATCCCTATGCCCAGGAATTCAATCAAAATACATGAAAAATAAAAAATAGTACAGCCGCAACCTGCAGGGCTTTGTGCACGTTCTGTTGATCCTGTCGACCTGTTTCGGGTGATAGTCAATTGTCATCAGAATAAAATGTCATAATTGTTATAAGTATTTTAAAATAAAATGTCATTATTGTTATAATTACTTTGAAATACAATTTCGGTAGTAGCGTAGGTTCTCTAAAAATATTCAGAAAATGCTTTAATGTGTTATTAAAACTAGATGGTTGGCCGTGACCGCAATTGTAACTTCCATACAACAGTTTTGTGTGGTACAGTGTAGTGTAAACACAGTGGGTGGCCTACAGTTGGCAATACCCTTGAGAAATGAAGGTACATGTACATTATGGTTGTGAATTTATAATTGAATGTACCATCGTAAATAGTATCATTAGGGTTTGGATATTTTTGTCAGAATTTGCCTGTTTTTAAAGAAGTCTCAGTTTTGTGGTCATACGCAATGACACCAATGTCAAATATTAACTGCCGTTTTGATGACTTTTAATGTTAATATCATGACGTTTAATATCCCATATCAAAAGTGATATTTCATATTAAATATCATCAAGAATGATTGATCTGGACATAGGTATATGTTAATATACGACATTCAATAGGGAGCATAATATGTCTGCCCCAAGTGTACAACATGTGAATATAGGTAGAAATCAAGTAATTCTATTTACCTTGACTCTATCTACTAATTCTATCTTAGCAATTTCTTCTAGTTTTCGTTTAATTTCCACATGTCTATGTCTCTCCATATCCAATGATTTATGTACAATAGCCTGTGCTATCAGGTTTCTCACATGTTTCCTATGTTCTTTCCGTGCCATGTTTAGCCGATAAGTTTGTTCTGATATGATCTCTCCTCTTCTTGTAATTAGGCCAGCCTTTACAAGGTGCCTGCGCATACGTGTGTTATTGAAATATCCCACCAAATGTTGGTCCGTTAGGCTATTATAGGAAGCCAACGGTCTGTGGGTAGAATGCAAACATTCCTTTATTATTACATACATGTATATTTCATTCACATACGGTAGTATTTACTAGTACTGACACAATGCAATCATATAAATGAAAAGTTTGACAATGTTGTACTGCTGAGAGAGTGGGACTCAGGTACATGTCCTTCAAACTTAAAGATGTAAAAATAACTGAATTGGCAAGGTCGTATCTACTATAATTATAGTGTATAACAGATAGGACCTTATTGCAGTGACATTAATAATAATAACAATAATAATAATAATAATCTTTATTTATACTGGATAGTTCTTTAAGCATATAAACACTTGTCTCCCAAGAAGTCCAGTGAGGGCCATCCCTCATGGGTTCAGTATTAATGCAGGAGGAAACCGGGAAAACCTGCGTTGTTCGGTAGAGTAAAACTGAACGACACTCTTCTTACTTACAGTTACAGCGTGGTAAATTTAATCAAACCCTGAATGGGGTTCGAACCCCGACCGCAGTGGTAAGAGGCAAGTGGTTTAACCACTCGGCCACCGACAACCCCTAATTCAATATCTCTTCCACCATTATCCCCAACTTTCTCCTCTCCAAAAAACAGATAAATTTAATAGAATACATTGTAAGCAATGTTAATGTTCCATGGTGTACAAAATGTAGTTATGTTGTCATCTTTTTAACAACTGTCTTCAATAATAAACACATGAAGCTACATGTACTAATAATGATAAATCAATAATATGTATATATCCAAATAGACAGAGTTACTATAAATATGACTGACGTATTCTGGTCTATTCTACGGCTATACAGTATATATCCAAATAGACAGTTACTATAAATATGACTGACGTATTCTGGTCTATTCTACGGCTATACAGTATACATCCAGAGTTACTATAAATATGACTGACATATTCTAGTCTATTCTATAGCTATAAAATATACATCCAGAGTTACTATAAATATGACTGACATTCTGGTCTATTCTATAGCTATAAAGTATATATCCAAATAGACAGTTACTATAAATATGACTGACATACTAGTCTATTCTATAGCTATAAAGTATATATCCAAATAGACAGTTACAATAAATATGACTGACATTCTGGTCTATTCTATAGCTATAAAGTATATATCCAAATAGACAGTTACAATAAATATGACTGACATACTAGTCTATTCTATAGCTATAAAGTATATATCCAAATAGACAGTTACTATAAACATGACTGACATATTCTGGTCTATTCTACGGCTATACAGTATACATCCAGAGTTACTATAAATATGACTGCTATATTCTAGTCTATTCTATAGCTATAAAATATACATCCAGAGTTACTATAAATATGACTGACATTCTAGTCTATTCTATACATGTAGCTATAAAGTATATATCCAAATAGACAGTTACAATAAATATGACTGACATTCTGGTCTATTCTATACATGTAGCTATAAAGTATATATCCAAATAGACAGTTACTATAAATATGACTGACATTCTGGTCTATTCTATAGCTATACAGTATATATCCAAATAGACAGTTACTATAAATATGACTGACATACTAGTCTATTCTATGGCTATAAAGTATATATCCAAATAGACAGTTACTATAAATATGACTGACATTCTAGTCTATTCTATAGCTATAAAGTATATATCCAAATAGACAGTTACTATAAATATGACTGACATTCTGGTCTATTCTATAGCTATAAAGTATATATCCAAATAGACAGTTACTATAAATATGACTGACATTCTGGTCTAATCTATAGCTATAAAGTATATATCCAAATAGACAGTTACTATAAATATGACTGACATTCTGGTCTATTCTATAGCTATAAAGTATATATCCAAGTAGACAGTTACTATAAATATGACTGACATTCTAGTCTATTCTATAGCTATAAAGTATATATCCAACAAGTCATTGATAATGACATAGTCCCAGCTATGATTGGACCGGTTTTAAGGAATTATCACTACTCTGATCACGCAACAAAACTTGTGAACCTAAATCAAACAGATTTAGATATGTTGTGTCTGCTTGTTGGACATGGAACATGCCTACAACAATAAAGGATGGGTCGGGTATGGGGGATTGTATCACGACGAAAATTGATATGCACATGGATGTCATAGAACACTGTCCTAATACAAACTTTGAATGATATCTGTTCAAGTATGTCTGAGTTATGGCTTTGGATATAGAAAAATTGCAAACAAAATGGCTGCCAGGCGGCCATATTAGATCGTATCACAACAACAATGAATATGCACATGTATGTCATAGGACACTGTCCTAATACAAACTTTGAATGATATCTGTTCAAGTATGTCTGAGTTATGGTTTTGGACATAGAAAAATTGCAAACAAAATGGCTGCCAGGCGGCCATATTAGATCAGATCACAACAACAATGAATATGCACATGTATGTCATAGGACACTGTCCTAATACCAACTTTGATTGAGATCAGTTCAAGCATGTCTGAGTTATGGCTTTGGACATGGAAAATTCACAAACAAAATGGCTGCAAGGCAGCCATATCGGATCGTATCACAACAACAATCAATATGCACATATATGTCATGGAACACTGTCCTAATACCAACTTTGAATGAGATCTGTTCAAGCATGTCTGAGTTATGGCTTTGGACATAGAAAAATTGAAAACAAAATGGCTGCCAGGCGGCCATATTGGATCATATCACAACAACAATGAATATGCACATGTATGTCATAGGACACTGTCCTAATACCAACTTTGAATGAGATCTGTTCAAGCATTTCTGAGTTATGGCTTTGGACATGGAAAATTCACAAACAAAATGGCTGCTCGGCGGCCATATTGGATTGTATCATGGCAACAATGAATATGCACATGTATGTCATAGGACACTGTCCTAATACCAACTTTGAATGAGATCTGTTCAAGCATGCCTGAGTTATGGCTTTAGACAGGGAAATTTGCAAACAAAATGGCTGCTCGGCAGCGTGGTCTTGTTGCTATGCAAATTTACATATCTTTTAATGTTTATTCAATTGTCTATTAATCCCTGTTGTTATCTTCGCAATATATGTGATCATTTGGCTAGTGCTATGGGCGTGGTCTTGTTGTTATGCACATTTGCATACATTTTTTGAATGTTTCAATTGTCTTTCAAATCTTGTTATCTTCTTTACTATATACATGATTATTTGGTTGTTGCTATAGGCGTGGTCTTGTTGCTAGGCAAATTTACATACATTTTTTGAATGTTTGCTCAATTGTCTATTGATCCCTGTTGTTACCTTTGTGAAATACACGACCGTTTTGCTGTTACTATGGGTGTGGTCATGGTTGCTAGGGATATTTGCATACATTTTTTGAATGTTTACTCACTTGCCTACCAGATGATGTTGTTATTTGAGCAAAATATACTGCCATTCAGTTGTTGCTAAGGGCGTGGTCATGGTTGCTAGGGTCAATTGTGTCAAAAGATTTTGAAGAAAATCTACAAAATAACACATCTAGAAACATCTCACCAAGTTTCTGTCTCACTGACCCAAGTACTTTTTGAGATATAAATTTTTGACCAAAATTCACATTTTTACACCTAATTTGCATATTACTGATGAGATCATTATATGCTTAATATTTCTTCATCTATACACCCACAGGTGCATCCCTATTAAATTTCAGCCCAATCTGCTGAGAAGTTTTGGAATTATAGGTTTTTGACCAAAAAGACACATTTTTAGCCCTAATTTGCATATTACTATGGGAATCATCATGTCATAAACAAATCTTAGTTTACTCACATATAAGAATGTTCCCATCAAATTTCATGCCAATCTCCCCAGTACTTTTGGAGTTTAAGTGGGTTTTTTTTACCAATAATCACATTTTTTGACCCAAAACCCACATTTCTGATGCAATCATTTTCATTTGAACAATTTCCCAACTAGACACCAGAAGTAACATGACCACCAAATATCAAAGCAATCGGTCTAGCAGTTTTTGACTTTAAGTTGTTTACACACACACACACACACACACAGACTGACAGACAGACAGACACACACACACAAACAAGTCACTATCTGTATAAATAATCTAGTCACTATCTGTATTAATAATCTAGTCACTATGTGTATTAATAATCTCGTCACTATGTGTATTAATAATCTCGTCACTATGTGTATAAATAATCTAGTCACTATGTGTATTAATAATCTAGTCACTATGTGTATTAATAATCTAGTCACTATGTGTATTAATAATCTAGTCACTATGTGTATTAATAATCTAGTCACTATCTGTATTAATAATCTAGTCACTATCTGTATTAATAATCTAGTCACTATCTGTATTAATAATCTAGTCACTATGTGTATTAATAATCTAGTCACTATGTGTATTAATAATCTAGTCACTATCTGTATTAATAATCTAGTCACTATGTGTATTAATAATCTAGTCACTATGTGTATTAATAATCTCGTCACTATCTGTATTACTTTACAAACATAGAAATATTTCATATCTGAATTCTCTGATAATATTACAGTTAATATTGTACAAACTCTCAAAGATAAATCAGGATGCAATAATTCAAATCACAAAACATGGGTATGCAGAGAATGATTTGGCAGACAGAGCCAAATTACAAAACATGGGTATGCAGAGAATGATTTGGCAGACAGAGCCAAATTACAATTGATACAATTGATCAAATAGATCATAAATATATAAAATAAAACACTTTAAACATGCAATACATGTACATGTAACATATTGCTGTAGTGAAACCATAGCTAAACAAACATCTACATATAAAAGAAATTCTACCAAATTGCTGAACGACTATTAAAAAGTAAAAACAGTATGAGATGTTATACCCAGGTATGCATAAACTCATTCTACCATTCCATCTAGCTTCTCTCAATATCGCTGTCTTCTTTTCTATTTTCTTCTCTTCAATTGTCGGCTCTTTTACCTCTTTCCAATAAATAGGAAATGATTCCATTGGTTTCAATTGCTGTGTCTGATATGGAGCCATTACAGTAGCAGCTGTGGCTGATATACTCTGCTAACTAATAAATAAATGATCTTACATCAAATCTACACTTGAATATATACACTCCCAACTATTGATAATAAAAAATACTCATTTGGTTGTTATGGTAACAAGGCATCAACAAGAGATAAAATTAATGAGAAAAAATATCAATATTCAAATGAAGCTTTTACAAAGCAACAAGAATGGATTCTTATATGTCATTGTAGCTATGGTAACAATGATCATACATGTAGCTTTTTCCATCAATACATGTATATATACGTGTGTATATACATTTTTTTGTATATTGAACGAGTAAAGAATCAATTACATGTCTGAATTCTATATTAGTAGTATAATACCATTGCATACATGTGAATTTACCATAGCAACAACTACAGTACATGTCATTGCATTTTGCACTGACGAGAATAAGAACTGATTTTAATGTTAATCCATCGCAAACTTCACGACAACCACTTTAGCAATACTTGTTGACTATATTAATATTACTTTTTTCCATTTCCAAACAACAAGCTGTATTATGTGTGCTCGTGATTTGTATAATATGCATAGAAATCAATATTTTACAAAATAGAATGTCTAAAGTAAAGTAGTTGTAGTATATATACTTACATTGTAGACAGTAGAAATGATACATGTATGTGATATACTGTACGTGGCAAATAACAAGCTACTGGTTTAGCAAAACAGCTAACACTAATGAGTATCAATTACATGTACTTAAATTCACATCATCTCAAACCAATTATCTTATCTCTTCCTCTTTCCAACTCCAAAGCAAGGTTCCCATAGCAACAACTGTTTTTTGTAAAACATGCACAATAGGGACTGATGCTCATATGACCTTTGACCTCACCACATACAATATGTAGATGACATCCTGCATGTGATTAAGGCATTCTGGGACATTGTCATAGCGACAGCAATCATATCTCATTTAGACTATTTTAGGGAAAGATAAATTACAAAATGTATATATCTAGAACTTTTAAATCAAACTATTATAGTGATTTTAGGAATTACACAGTACTGTAGCATGTCTCTAAATTTAGATACAATATTTTGACTGTTTTCTATTGAAACCTTGCTTTGGATAACAAATACAATTATAGTAAACAGTTGTTAACTACAAATTACAATAAATGTACCCAATGTACATGTATACATGCAAGTTGTAACTGAAAAAGCTATTCAAATACAAATGTACGAAATATGTAATACTAATAAACCTGCGATATGGAGTGGAGTGCAATATTTCATTCTAATATGTTGTAAGCATAAAAAAATTGTGCCCATGGCTTTGTAGCACAACTGTATTTAACTGTTGCTCTGGGCATGATCTTGTTGCTAGGCATATTTGCATACATTTTTGGAATCTTTATTAACTTGCCTGCCCTTCCCAGTTTTCACCTTTGCAATATAAACCATCATTAAGATGTTGCTATGGGCATGGTCCTGTTGCTAGGTATATTTGCATACATATTTTGAATCTGTGTTCATTTACATACCCATCCCTGTCGTTATCTTTGTAATATGTATCATGATTTTACTGTTGCTAAGATCATGGTCATCATTGCTAGGGCCACTTGGATCATAATGTTTGTAATTTGAATCATAATGTTTTTCAACAATAACTGCAGAATAACACCTCCCGAAACAATTACATCCTCACCAAATTTCAACCCCATTCACCATGTACATGTAGTTTCAAGGGATATACGTTTTTGACCAAAATTGACATTTTTCGACCTAATTTGCATATTGCTGATGGTATTATCACATGGTGAATACAGCTTCATCTTCACATACCCGGATGCATTAAATTTTAGCCTAGTCTGCTTGGTAATTTTGGAATTAAAGATTTTTTTACCAAAATACACATTTTTATACCTAATTTGCATATAACTGATGGGATCATCATGTCATGAACAATTCTTAATCTAAACATCCCTATGAACATTATTTCAGACCGATCTGCCCTGTATTTTTTGAGTTTAAGTTTTTTGACCAAAAATCACATTTTATGACCCAAATCACACACACACACCCATTGTAAAATCATTTTGATTTGAACAATTTCCCAACTAGACACCAATGGTAATTTTCCTACCAAATATCATGGCAATCGATCAAGCAGTTTTTGACATTAAGTCGTTTACACACACATACACACAGATAGCCAGACACCACACCATGCCATAAGCATGACTGAACCAAAGTTAGTGTTCAGTTGTGCTAATAATAAAAAAATAGTTGAAATACACTAGCACCTATACAACATGTAGTTCATGCAATTTTCTTTACAACTATACTGAAATCATTGAAATCTAATCACATCCGCATAAGCTGACAAATACGACTTGTTCTACATGTAAACCGATAGTGTGATAATATCAAACCTGAGCTGTTAGCGTGATAATATCAAACCTGAGCTGTTAGCGTGATAATATCAAACCTGAGCTGTTAGCGTGATAATATCAAACCTGAGCTGTTAGTCTTTAAAAAAAAGTAAGTCTAGAACTCATCTTCATATTATTATCATTTTCTAATACGAATGTTGAATACTAATTACACTATGGTGAATATTTGTTTAAAATCAAGTATTCTGAGACAAAATAACCTGTCTACATCTACATCACGAATTTGTCATTCTACTTCACTTTTCAATATCCCAGTCCACTTGTAAGGTGTAAAACAAGTGACCTATCAGTCAGAATAGCTCTGCTGTTTTTTGGGGGTTTTTTTTGGTAACGTGTACAAGTGGTTCAGTTGTTCAGCTCTTCACTGTGCAGTTTTATTTTAGTGATGTAATAAAGTGGTTAGTGGTTTCATATGATGACTCACTATAAAACACATTTCACACAG
Organism: Glandiceps talaboti; assembly: GCF_964340395.1. Taxonomy (NCBI): domain Eukaryota; kingdom Metazoa; phylum Hemichordata; class Enteropneusta; family Spengelidae; genus Glandiceps; species Glandiceps talaboti. The sequence continues at coordinate 23,767,477 of NC_135562.1, read as the reverse complement.
AAAGTTGGTAAAATATTGTACTTTTATATTATATTACATTTTACAAAAAATCTGTTTTAATATGAAAATTACACAAAATGACTGGGAAATGCACACAAAAAAAAAGAAAAAGGATTTTTGAGGTTGGCTATAAATAATTCCAGTGTCTTACAGCTTTAACCTTGGAAAATTTTAATGATGAATGAAATAAACTAGGGATCTAAAATAATTTTGAGGCAATTCGAATTTCAATTTTCTAACAAATTTACCAAAAACACCGTCCATAATTGTCAACAACATTCAACTTGTAGTAGACATAACATTGTCTGATATTTTAATTTAATAGTCTATGGATCTGCTGGTGCACATATTTCGTTAGTCCTGCTTGCACAAGCACACAGAACAAGTCGCCCCTTCGATGTTGAGGGTAGTGTCAGTAATATAGACCAGTGCCCGTCTGCAAGCAGGACTAGCATTTCGTATGCAAGGTGGACTAAATTTAGTCAAGTGTTAAAAGCTGAATGTGACATGGCAAGAGACATCGTGAAAATCGGAATTGTAGACTTACTAATCTCGGCAAAAATAAATATTTTGCTAATCATAACTGAAAAGGTCTTGTCTGCAAATTTTTCAATCTCAATGAAAGAGATGCAGAGTGCTAGCGTCTTCCAATGGACAAGGGAAAGGTACTAGGTCTAAAACTTATGCTGTCAGCTTTCGCTGATAGCGGAGCTAAAAAATTGTTTGGTTCCGGTTACCCGATCCCACCTAGTTTTTCATTTTTTAAGTATTCAAGGAAAAATAATAAAATCAAGAAATTTGTGAAGTCTTGCAAGAAATAGTGGATGCAGAAACTGATATCTACTTGTAAAGACAATAGAAAACTGTTCTTCCAATTTGTAATGGCTGAACATCTGGTGAGAATAAAACAGTAACACAGAGACCATATGGAAAACAACAGAAAACAACTACATGTACCTGAACTAGAAACCCATATACAGAAAAAAACAAATAGCGCCAATGGTGTTGTAGCACAACTGTAATGTTTTAAAATGTTTATCCACATGGTGAGTCATGCCCAAGGTATAGGCATTCATTTGCTGAATGACTATCCAGTTGCCTATCCAACCCTGTTGTTACATGTATCTTTGCAGTATGGCCTGTGAAGTCAACAAGGTATGTTACAGATCTAAGGGCCTCACCTGGCCAGCGATCGCTGCCCGAGTACTTTAACCCTGTGGAAATTCATTTGGAACGGGTAGTATTTAAAAACAAACAAAGAGAACATGAAAAACACTAATAAAATACTCAGTTTCCAAGGATCTCCACCTATGTGAATGTTATTGATATGCCTAGATTGCTATAGCAGCTGACATCATATTTCTGATTGTAAACATGATCACTTCATAACAAAGTCACATGGTTGGAAAGCACAGTGTGTTCTGGGAGTTGAGTCAGAGCTTGCGTTAAATGTCGTAGAATGAAAAAATAGGATCAATCCAATTGTCTATTGACTCAACTTTCATTGCCTCAAAACAAGCTGAAAAAATAGTGTCAATGGCATTGTAGCACAACTGTATATTTTTTAAAAAAATGCTTACGAACACTTTATAGGTGTTTATTTGCTGAATGACTATCCAGTTGCCTATCCAACCCCTGTCATTATCTTTGCAATATACACTGTTGCTATAAAAATGGTCTTGTTGCTAAACATATCTGCATACATTTTTTGTTATCTTTGCAATATACGCTATGGGCGTGGTCTTGTTGATTTTTTGAATATGTATTCATTTGTCTATTAATCTCCACTTATCTTTGCAATATAGGTGATCATTTGGCTGTTGCTATGGGTGTGGTCTTGTTGCTAGGCATATTTGCATACAATTTTTGAAAGTTTACTCACTTGCCTACTAGATGATGATGTTATATGAGCAAAATATACTATTGAATGGTTGTTGCTAAGGGGTGGTCATGGTTGCTAGGGCCAATTTTGACAAACTGTTTTGGAGAAAATCTGCAGAATAACACTTTCCAAAACATCTCATAAAGTTTCAGTCTCATTGACCCGAGTACTTTTTGACATATAAGTTTCTGACCAAAAATTCACATTTTTACACCTAATTTGCATATCACTAATGGGATTAATCTAAGTATGCCTGAAAATATTCCCACCAAATTTCAGACCGATCTGCTGAGTCATTTTTGAGATTAAGTTTTTTTTACTTAAAATCACACTTTTTAACCCAAAAAAGACTCTTTGTAGCATATGAATGAACTTCATGTTTTAATCATAGACAATTTAATTAAGCAGTGCTAATAGTAAAAGCAATGTTTCCAAGCAACCTCAAACAGAGGTTGCGTGAGCATGGTTCACACACATAATTTTTAAGGCATCGTTGAACTTGAAGAATAAACGAATCTCTAGGTGTACAATGTATACCAAGTTAACAGTTCTCTTCAGCAATTTAAAATTTTATCAAACGTGTCTCTGTCAAGTTGAAAGTTAACAGTGTCATTCATGTCATGGAAGTTGGAACTTAGTTTGTGTACTGCAGTGCTGTGTCCATAGTGTACTGTTCTCTGTACGGCCTGAGAAGGGCCGGGGTGCATACATGTATATTTCCAGAGTGTGATTACCATGGAAAATCGAAAGCCCAGAAAGATAACATTAAAGCACTGTGTACATGTACAATATTGTTGCATATAAATGTTATTGTGAGAGTTTGGAAGTACAAGCTGTGTGTACGTGTATGCAATGTGCGGAAGAATGTCATGTACAGTGTGCATGTAATTTGTAAACATTTGTAATGTATTTCGTGTACATCTGTACATCTCGTGTGTATCAAATTGGAAAAGACCGTACTCGGATTTTGGCGCTAATTTAATTTTGGCGAGAACACATTCCAGGGAACGCATTATAAAAAAGTGACCACTGGAATGACCGTAGAATGATACGATCGCAAATAGGGTGGACGAGGCTCCGAAAACTTCTATTGACAGCACCAAATTATACAATCGCCACCATGGCAACGTTATCATTTTTTTTCACCAATTAGGAATTTTATTCGCATTTTGCGACTGTGGCGAGCGCTAGCGCTAACTCTGCATTGTAGTAGTGTACCATTGTGTGAATAACACATTAAAATTGTCTTTTAAATAATAAAATAACAAATGAGAATGTCCCAAAATTGTTAGTAGATTTCAAAGCCAATGGATTTTCATGAAATAAATAAAATAAAATGACTTTGTATAATTGTTGTTAAATACACATCAGCAATTGATAGGCATGATACATGTACATTGAATGACCTCATACATAAATACAAAAGATATGTTTGTATGCTTGTCATTCAACCAATCATGTTATCAATTAAAGGGATTACAAGGCTACACTGATCTCCTTTCAAGCAAATATTAGATAATCACTAGTAACAACAAGAAAACACTCAGTTCCTGCATAGACCTTACACTCAGGGTCTAAAGTTACTGTGATAATATAAAATTTAATCTACATGTATTGTATGCATATGATCTAGTTACATGCAAACCAATATGATAAGACCAACCCTTTAACAATAGACAACTAAGCTTTGCCTACCAACCCTTAACAATAGACAACTAAGTTTTGCCTACCAACCCTTAACAATAGACAGCTAAGCTTTGCCTACCAACCCTTATATACATGTATAATCTAAACTATGGTAAACAAATTGTAAAGGAAATCAAATGATGGATACATGTACATTATTTATGCATTGACAATAGTACAATGTATACTAAATGTATGTCATGAACAGAACAGAATTCTGACATACTTTTGCACTCCTCATATACATATGTGGCTTACATTATAATATAATTACATTTTGAGGGATCATTCCATCAAGTTTGAAATGAAAGAAAAATATCAGTGAATTTGAAAAAAAGACACAACTGATTTTTCTTTTAGACAACAATTTTAATAATAAAGAGACTTTGCCTGTATACCGGCCTTCACTACTATCCTAATTTTGATGATAAATATACTTTGTCTGTCTACCGGCCTTCACTACTATCCTAATTTTGATGATAAATATACTAGCCTGTATATTATTATTTAGTCCTATCACCATGTACAACTTTAAATCAATTTCAAATTGAACTGAACTGTGATCTCCTGTCCCCACATACACTTTAATTGGTTTGATCCAATTCAAAGTGCATTTTGTAAATTAGTTTGAAACTGATGCAAAAATAAAAGTTAATCAATTCAAATCCATTGCTGAGTTTTCTTATAGATCACAAACCTGTTTTGACTTAATTACTGCATTGAGTTTGAATCACTTTCAAATGGATTCAGGTGGTGACAGACTTATTATTTCATTTAGCCTATATATATATATATATATATATATATATATATATATATATATATGTAAGTGTATCTAACAGAACCCCATGACACGTGAGTGCAAGTGTGACGACTGATGTAATCAGGGTATTTGCGCAAGTACTTGCAGTGTTCTCTGTGCCATACTTTCATGAGTGTAGCGAGTGAAAGTGCAGCAGAAAATATTGCAAGCAGGAACTCGTGCAAATACCCCTGAGTACCCACACTGGAACTTACGTGGTATGGGGTTTTGTTATTATTACATATGTTTATCTGAAATGGCAAATTTCCATAAAAATCATCAAAATCATACAGCACAATCACATGATTTTGTATGCACAGGAATTATGTCCTCTGACTCCTCATTTGCATGTAGGAATGCAATAATGTTTTCAATAGTGCAAATACCAGTAAGTGAGCACACCAGTGCAAGTAGTTTCTGGTACATATGTATTGCACTGCAGTGCAAATACCACTAAACGAGCCCACCAGTGCAAGTAGTCTCTGGTACATATGTATTGCACTGCAGTGCAAATACCACTAAGCGAGCACACCAGTGCAAGTAGTTTCTGGTACATATGTATTGCACTGCAGTGCAAATACCACTAAGCGAGCACACCAGTGCAAGTAATCTCTGGTACATATGTATTGCACTGTGGTGAAAATACCACTAGTAAGTGAGCACACCAGTGCAAGTAGTCTCTGGTACATATGTAATAAGTATATGTTATTTGCCAAATACCGTTCCATATCTTGCTGCGAGAGGTATTTTTTTCAGAAAAATTACCTCGAGCAGCAAGATGTGGAACAGTATTTGGCAAATAACATACTTATACGTCACCTGCGACTATGAATTCATTTTTGAATGTCTAAAAATGCTTTTTCATGTTAAAATAAAATCACTTCCGCGTTATACTGTTGAGCGTAGTATCATGCACCTCTCTGATAACTGCAATGCGGTTGTTTACATGTCAGCCTTAACTTTAACTCTCTGGTAGTGTGTGTAGCGTAATAAAGGTTGAATTGAATGTAGCGTTTATTAAATGTCTGACTACCTGTACTACTGTCACACTACAGTGTGACAATGACATGTCCATGCATAAAGGTAGGTAGGGTTAAAATAACGAGAAAGGTAAACAGTTAACCGACATACAGATTAACCGATGTACCTGACCATAGACCCTCCACCCACTAGTATCGAGGGTGGGGGGTCTATGATCTGACATAATCTACATTATCTTCTGTGAAATTGAAAATATAGTATGTATACAAAATATACGTTATTAATTTATATTTGTACACGTGATACTGTTAATTAATGGCGTCTTAATTCTTTACTGAATGACATTAGTCCAAAGGAAAGTCAGGTTTCCATTCTCAACGCAATGCAAGATGTCCAAGTTTTATAGTTGACATTTTACATTGGTTGATTATTGACGTGACGATGTTGTACAATCTTGTGTCATCATTTACTTTATCAAATCGCTTTCATATGAAGCGATGCGATGGGAATGACAAGAGAGCAGCCGTGGCCATGGCCATCATCAGACAGGCCGACATGCGACATCAAAGTTTCAGGACGTAAACAGTGATCGGGGGCTTCCTTCACACAACACAAACTAAACTTACCCAACATCGACGTGTGACATCTTGAATTATAACACGTTACAAACAAAACAAAATAACGAAACGGTGTTACAGGTAACAAAAGGATAGGGTAGTCCTAGGTGCTGATCCGCTGCTGTTTTGTACCACGTATTTGGAACGCGGCTCCCTACTCTACACTGTATCAACAGCACAGCGTAACCAGGGAAGTCACGTGACTGTGACGTCATACCTCGGCCAGGTAGCTCAAAATTTATTTCTTCGTTTTTAAACTAATTAAATGTCAGAAATAGAAAGAAAGACTAGTTTTATGATTAGATCGGCCTAATTTATTCAATATTCTGCAATATAAGCAAGTGACCTTTGTTTTCAGCGTACGCATGACTTTGGCATGCACCATGGATCACATGTCACCAGGTCGCGGGGGGTCCTAGTGCGTTTGATGGGTGACATCATAATATGGGCGGAGTCTATTATGTAAAAGAGACATCGCAAATCGCACGAATAATAGCCGTTTTAAAATACACTTCTGACAAATGTCACAATAATCTATTCGAACACATAATAATTCCCAGGGATTACTAAAGGTTACAAAGGCAAAATAAGTAGAAAGTAAGTAAAATGAAAGAAATTTAAAGTACACATTAAGAAATTTAAAACAAAAACAAAAAACAACAAGAACAAGCGACCTATCGGTTAGATGCAGATGCAGCATACGTAGCGGTTACGCTCAGTCACTCCTGGTACGTCCTACGCTAGAACCTTTGTTTTTCTTTACAAACGACGTAAGAAAACAAACAGTAAAAGTTAAAACGTACAATGTTGAGTCACACAAAATAAAATATATTTAAAACATTTTTTAAAAAGTATTGTAAGTAAAAAGCTACAATTATTGCAGCTACCTATCATGCCTATTGTATTGGTCAAAATAGTTTCGCTGTTGTTGTGTTGTGTTTTTTTTGTAACATATGTATTAATTAACACACCTGATGATTATTTATATTTTAGATTTGATAGAAAGAGGAGTAGAAATGCTAAAAAGTCCTCTGGGGGTATAATTATCATATTCAAATCAAATGTTAAGAGTGTGCTCAGTAAAATCACAGACAAGCAATTAATTGTCTGTGGTAAAATCAACAGTAACCAATGAGAAGCACTGTGGATCAACATGCACAATGGATTTTTTGGTTTGAGTAAAGATCTTTACCTATGCAGTGTGTACATCCCACCAACAGGGTCTTCCTATTACAACAACAGTGGAAATTCAGTTGAAGATATTTTTGACGTTATCACTCAAGAGAGTCTTCAATTTGCAATCCATGGAAATGTTTGTATTATGGGTGATATGAATGCAAGAACAATAGGACAGTTAGATACACTGGATGAAACCACTGACACGCCTGAATCACAGATACCATATGATGTATTCAACTTGATGATAACAAGCGTCAATCAATGGTAACGATACTGTATAGGCACTAGACTGCGAGTGAAGGTATAAATCGTAACGATATACTTAGTATATTGTATAGGAACTAGACTGTGAGTAGGGGTATCGTAACGATACTGTATAGGAACTAGACTGTGAGTGAAGGTATAAATCGTAACGATACTGTATAGGAACTAGGCTGTGAGTGAAGGTATAAATCGTACCGATATATATTGTATAGGAACTAGACTGTGAGTAGGGGTGTAAATCGTAACGATACTGTATAGGAACTAGACTGTGAGTTGAGGTATAAATCGTAACGATACTGTATATGAACTAGCTAGATTGTGAGTGGAGGTGTAAGGGAGCGATCAGTTTTTACGACCGGGGGGTGGGTAAATCAGGGTGGGGGGGGGGCATCTCAATTTGGGATTCAAAGAAGGGATGTCATCATTTTTACAAAGTGAATAAAGGGGGGTCACCTTATTTTCAACAACTGAACGAAATCATGAACCACCCTGCTGTACTTAAATTTCCATACAACAATAAACCATAACCAATGACTATAAATATACGTTCAAATATAACATAAACTCTTTGCCTCTTGATACATCCCAAGCATAGTGACATGGAGTCATAACATTGCACCTTTTAAAGGAACAATATTGTTTATAAATTCAGCGTTCCTTTAGGCAACAGTTTTATTAAAAAATGACCTCAATATTGCAGGCCATTAGTTGCATTGTGTCATCATGTGGTATAAATACTTGCATGTGTAGCTGTACACGTAACACATAAGAAATGAAATACCTTGAAATTTACTGGATGGACTGATTGTAAAATCTGTGCCTCCATTGACCTGAACATGTTGAATTGCACACAAACATAGCCAATAGAGACACACTTTCAAATAATTTAATGAATTTGTATCTCTTAATGGTAACTGACCTCCACTGTGCGTGTTTTCCCAAGTTTTCTCACTTTCTACTTGATCTTTTTTTTATTATTATCTGTGTCAATATGACTTGAAATGATTTAAACTTTGGAAACCCTAAAATTAGTGATACTTTTATGAACTAAGTTGTGTTTACTTCGAATGGTGCTCTAAATGGCCTCCAAAAGGTGTTCATTTTTTAAAAAGTTTTTACCATGGGAGGGGATACCCCTCCCAACCCAGCCCCGGCCCCCATGCTTGTATAGCAAGAGCACACGCGCATAGCGTGCACTTCTCCCCATACTTTTTTCCAGTTCTCGCCCTACTTTGAAACTTACTGAAACCCCTATGTTTACAATTATATTAACCCCATTTCTAATATTGTACTTTATAATTAGCTGAATTAATCTATAATGGTAATAGTTCACTCAATCTAAGAGATATCCTAGAACTTTTGGTTACTAAACCATGAATATTTTGCATGTCCATGAACAGACAATCATACTTCTCATAGGGTTCCTGTCTAAAGAGCTAAATACACGTGGAGCAATGGATTTGGGATAGCAATTTACTTAAAATTACTGTAAATGTGAAGTAAAATTAACTATGCAGTGTGCTGTATTGTGCTTTGAGAATCTAGAGTGTCTTTTGCAAGAACAAGAAGAATGTTTCTTGTCAACAGATGTCGGAGGGGGGTTCAATGTGGTTTTTTTATTTGTCAGAGGGGGAGGTGGATTGTTTTGTGGATGAATCGCAGAGGGGGGGGGGGTCACTATCTTTAAGTACAACACGAAGTCACCAGCCCACCCCGGCCGCAAAAACTGATCACTCCCTAAATAGTAACAATACTGTATAGGAACTAAGAGGTGTAAATCGTAACAATACTGTATAGGAAGTACACTGTGAGTAGGGGTGTACAATCGTAACGATACTGTATAGGAACTAGACTGTGAGTGAAGGTATAAATCGTACCGATATATATTGTATAGGAACTAGACTTTGGGTAGGGGTGTAAATCGTAACGATACTGTATAGGAACTAGACTGTGAGTGGCGGTGTAAATCGTAACGATACTGTATAGGAACTAGATTAGTAAAATCCAGACCTCTTCTATCTCACCAGGGGATTGGACAGATCATTTTTCAAAATCATACAATATTGACACAGTCACTCCAAACCATAGCTCAACTATTGATTGTGAGGTGAATACAACATTACAACAATATGATACAAATTTCATTAATAGCCCTGATCTTGACAGGGACATTACTACTGAGGAAATTTATAATTCCCTTCGGAAAATCAAAACAGGTAAATCACCAGGTCCCGATTCTATAACTAATGACATGTTGAAATGTGCTACCCCATCAATTGTCCAGAAGTAACATGACCACCAAATATCAAAGCAATCGGTCCAGTAGTTTTTGACTTTAAGTTGTTCACACACACACACACACACACACACACACACACACACACACACACACACACACAAACACACACACACACACACACACACAGACAGACAGACAGACAGACAGACAGACAGACAGACAGACAGACAGACAGTTTTGAATTGAATTGAATTGAATTGAATTGAAATTTATTTCACCAGAACGTATACAGTTTATACAGATATTGAATAAATATATAGAAATGAAAGAGAGAGAAAAAATACAACGTCTAGGGATAAAATAAAATTCTGGTGAGGACCAAGGGCAGTAGTTCTTTCTGAACTAATCGAGGTCCAAGGCCCTGACTGACATGCTTAGTATAATGTATTGCTGGTTACACTGTTAAAATAATTATATACATAACAAATGTTCTTTATATACACACGCATCACACTCACTCATAGAAAAAGTTTGCCATGCCTATAGCACTACTGAACCTTGACAGTTCAGTTGTGCTAATAAAAAGGCTTGGAATTTAGAGAGGATTTTTCCTGAAGTCTATGACCATCTCTTTTGTCTTTTTAACGTTAAGATCTAAATAATTTTCATTTGCACCAATTCGCAAACCTAGCCACTTCACTGAAATAAGTAGAGTCAGAATTGAACAAATCTTCGAGAGCAGAATCATCGGAATATTTGATAAGTAGGGTAGATTCGCTACCAAAGCAGTTGTTTGTGTAGAGGGTGAAGAAATGGGGGAAAGAACTGTACCTTGTGGGCTCCTGTGAAAGTAGAACGACACACAGAAACTGAAGACTGATGATGGACGGACTGAGGTCGGTTCACTAGAAAATCAGTAATCCATAGAATAAGTCTAGGATTTACATCAAACTTGAGCAGTTGTTGAGCCATGAGATGAGGTTGGATGGTGTTAAAAGCGGAAGAAAAGTCTAGAAATAAAATACGTACAAATGAATCTGGCTTTTCAAGATGACTATATACATTATGTATAAGGGTGAGTGTGGCATCATCTGTACCTTTATTGCGTCTATATGCGAATTGGTATGGGTCAAGATGTGAATCCGTGTATTTCCTAAGATAGCTGTGGACAATACTGGTAATGCTCAAAACACTTCATTACGATTGCAGTAAATGCTACTGGTCGATAGTCATTCGGACAGCTGGGTTTGTGATTTTTTTGCAATAGGGCACATTATCGTTGTTTTCCAGATCGGTGGTATTATATAGAATTTTAAGGACCAGGTAAACAATTTACTGAAGACAACATAACAGCAAGCTGCTCGGCACAAGCCTTCAAAATTCGTCCACAAATATTATCTAGGTCTGCTGGTTTTTTTTTTCATTTTTACTTTTGCAAAAATCGATCTAACACTTTCCTCAGTGTCCTCAAAATTGTCCTTATCCCCAATCCTCTGTTGAATATCGGGTCTGATATTATGGAGCTCGTTTCGAAAATCGATTTTATCGAATCAGCAATAAAATTGATTCAGTTCATTAGCAATTTTTTCGTGTTCTATCAATGATATAATATCGCTATTTGACTTGGCTTTATAAACCTACCAGTGTCTTCAGCCCCTTCCATGCATCACTCATATTTCCTGATTTAAACTGTAATTCTATTTTATCTTTATATCGCCTCTTGACTTCCCCAATTTCTTTCCTAAGCTTTCGTTGAATATGCTTTCGTTCAAAGCGATCTTTGGATTGAAAAGCTGCTTTTTTTCCGATTAAGAATGGCTTTTAAGGATTTTGAAATCCAGAGCTTATAATTTGGAAATATTTTCACAGTACGTTTTGGTATAATCATGTCCTGACAAAAGGTGATGTAATCAGAAATAACAGATACTGCTTCATTTACATCAACTCTAATGTTGATGAACAAGTCCCATTCTGTACACTCAAGACAGCTTTGCTGATGACCATACTTTTACTTCCTTCTTTACAACTCTATGGTCAGTATTTTGGGTCAGTATGCAGGAACCAGGTGGATGGTGTTATGACCATACTTTTACTTCCTTCTTTACAACTCTATGGTCTGTATTTTGGGTCAGTATGCAGGAACGAGGTGGAAGGTGTTGTGACCATACTTTTACTTCCTTCTTTACAACTCTATGGTCTGTATTTTGGGTCAGTATGCAGGAACCAGGTGGATGGTGTTGTGACCATACTTTTACTTCCTTCTTTACAACTCTATGGTCTGTATTTTGGGTCAGTATGCAGGAACTAGATGGATGGTGTTATGACCATACTTTTACTTCCTTCTTTACAACTCTATGGTCTGTATTTTGGGTCAGTATGCAGGAACCAGGTGGATGGTGTTATGACCATACTTTTACTTCCTTCTTTACAACTCTATGGTCTGTATTTTGGGTCAGTATGCAGGAACCAGGTGGATGGTGTTGTGACCATACTTTTACTTCCTTCTTTACAACTCTATGGTCTGTATTTTGGGTCAGTATGCAGGAACCAGGTGGATGGTGTTATGACCATACTTTTACTTCCTTCTTTACAACTCTATGGTCTGTATTTTGGGTCAGTATGCAGGAACTAGATGGATGGTGTTATGACCATACTTTTACTTCCTTCTTTACAACTCTATGGTCTGTATTTTGGGTCGGTATGCAGGAACCAGATGGATGGTGTTATGACCATACTTTTACTTCCTTCTTTACAACTCTATGGTCTGTATTTTGGGTCAGTATGCAGGAACCAGATGGATGGTGTTATGACCATACTTTTACTTCCTTCTTTACAACTCTATGGTCTGTATTTTGGGTCAGTATGCAGGAACTAGGTGGATGGTGTTGTGACCATACTTTTACTTCCAGGTGGATGGTGTTGTGGTCTGATGTGCCAATTAGAGGATGTAACACGGATTTATATGCAGCTGGAATATTTCCATAACACAGATCAAGAGTTTTATTCAAATCATGCGTTAGGCAAGAAACATTGTTTAAAAGCTAGATGGATAGGAGATTGCAGGAATTAAAGTCCCTTAGAATAAAGTTTGGTGCATCAGGTGACAGAGACTGTAATGACATACAGACTCTATTATTAGATTTTAGTGGAGAGTTCTGGTGCTTTCATTGTTGGTGGGGGGACATTTGTATTTAGTGTGTTGAAGTTTTGTATGTATGTATGTATGTATGTATGTATGTATGTATGTACGTACGTACGTACGTATGTATGTGTATGTATGTATGTATGTGTATGGATGTATGTATGTATGTGTATGGATGTATAATTTTATTATTGACATTCTATTTTGTTTCATTTTTTAAAATAGTTTTTGTGTACCTGCTTTTATTGTTCCTCATAATTGCATTGATTTTAATCATTGCACTTTGTATTTTATTAGACTTGTTTTATTGATCAAAACCTTATTTTGTTTCTCATCATGCTTATTTTTACTGACGTGTGAACACAAGCAATTTGACTATTTTTATTTTGTCACATTTTTGTTTTAATAAATCATGTATCATTATTAGCAGTATTGCTAAATTGCTGTTAGAATCTGAGAATTAGCTGACATCTTGATCATTACTGGTACACACACACACACACACACACACACTGACTATCAACTACCAGTCATGTGATTTGAATGAATCAAAGCATTAAACCAAGGATCATATGTAATTGTACTTTATTTTCTTTTCAAATAATTCACACAACAGTAAGTGATTGTTAAAAAATTCACAACAATGTTACAAAATATAATGAAGTATTCTTGAAAATATACGAGACAACTTCTTGTTACAATTAAATAAATGTACCTCTCACATCAGTATTTGGCAATTAATGCTTACCACATATACAGCAGTTTGTATTTTATGCAACTTGTGAACAACGATTTTTAACTGACGATAATAGGCATCAAGGAGTCATGAATATTCATATGGTAATAGGCATTAAGGAGTCATGAATATTCATACGATAATAAGCATCAAGGAGTCATGAATATTCATACAGTAATAGGCATTAAGGAGTCATGAATATTCATATGGTAATAGGCATTAAGGAGTCATGAATATTCATACAGTAATAGGCATTAAGGAGTCATGAATATTCATACGATAATAGGCATCAAGGAGTCATGAATATTCATACAGTAACAGGCATTAAGGAGTCATGAATATTCATACAGTAACAGGCATTAAGGAGTCATGAATATTCATATGGTAATAGGCATTAAGGAGTCATGAATATTCATACAGTAACAGGCATTAAGGAGTCATGAATATTCATATGGTAATAGGCATTAAGGAGTCATGAATATTCATACAGTAACAGGCATTAAGGAGTCATGAATATTCATATGGTAATAGGCATTAAGGAGTCATGAATATTCATACAGTAACAGGCATTAAGGAGTCATGAATATTCATACAGTAACAGGCATTAAGGAGTCATGAATATTCATACAGTAACAGGCATTAAGGAGTCATGAATATTCATTGTTCACCTATTACATACACATTTCTGACTCCCATAAAGAAATCTGGCCCCACGCCAAAGATACCCAAATGAAGGACATGAGGTCACCTTAAACTTTCATTCTCCAGATATCAAAGGTCAAAACTCAATACGAGGTCATTCTCCAGATATCAAAGGTCAAAACTCAATACGAGGTCATTCTCCAGATATCAAAGGTCTAAACTCAATACGAGGTCATTCTCCAGATATCAAAGGTCAAAACTCCATACGAGGTCATTCTCCAGATATCAAAGGTCTAAACTCAATACGAGGTCATTCTCCAGATATCAAAGGTCTAAACTCAATACGAGGTCATTCTCCAGATATCAAAGGTCTACACTCAATACGAGGTCATTCTCCAGATATCAAAGTTCAAAACTCAATACGAGGTCATTCTCCAGATATCAAAGTTCAAAACTCAATACGAGGTCATTCTCCAGATATCAAAGTTCAAAACTCAATACGAGGTCATTCTCCAGATATCAAAGTTCAAAACTCAATACGAGGTCATTCTCCAGATATCAAAGTTCAAAACTCAATACGAGGTCATTCTCCAGATATCAAAGTTCAAAACTCCATACGAGGTCATTCTCCAGATATCAAAGGTCAAAACTCCATACGAGGTCAAGTAAATTTTCATTCTCCAGATATCAAAGTTCAAAACTCAATACGAGGTCATTCTCCAGATATCAAAGTTCAAAACTCAATACGAGGTCATTCTCCAGATATCAAAGTTCAAAACTCAATACGAGGTCATTCTCCAGATATCAAAGTTCAAAACTCAATACGAGGTCATTCTCCAGATATCAAAGGTCTAAACTCAATACGAGGTCATTCTCCAGATATCAAAGTTCAAAACTCAATACGAGGTCATTCTCCAGATATCAAAGTTCAAAACTCAATACGAGGTCATTCTCCAGATATCAAAGGTCAAAACTCAATACAAGGTCATTCTCCAGATATCAAAGGTCAAAACTCAATACGAGGTCATTCTCCAGATATCAAAGGTCAAAACTCAATACGAGGTCATTTTCCAGATATCAAAGGTCAAAACTCAATACGAGGTCATTCTCCAGATATCAAAGGTCAAAACTCAATAAGAGGTCATTCTCCAGATATCAAAGGTCAAAACTCAATATGAGGTCAAGTAAATTTTCATTCTCTACATCTCAAAGGTTACGTTTTATTTTCCTCAATTTTCATAACTTCTACTTGCACAAGTGTAATTACGTTATTTCCTTCATTCAGCCACAAAATGTTACTTTGCGCCAAAAGTGTTTTGCCAAAGGCCTGTTATGTCAATCTTGTTTTTCCATGTTGAACAAAAAGCAAAACTTATTTAGGAATAATACTTGTATATAAATAAAGCAGTATGTGTTATGTATGTAATATGTTAATAATGGACTGGTTAGGTTAAATATTACAATATATACCAGTATTATTATAAAAAACGTGATATACGCAAACTAAGACAGATACAAACTAAAACTATATTGTTATTGCATATTTAGTACTTACTTGTCAAGTTTACAGGTACAATACTGACTGACAACCTGCAGTTACTTGTCAAGTTTACAGGTACAACACTGACTGACAACCTGTAGTTACTTGTCAAGTTTACAGGTACAACACTGACTGACAACCTGTAGTTACTTGTCAAGTTTACAGGTACAACACTGACTGACAACCTGTAGTTACTTGTCAAGTTTACAGGTACAACACTGAATGACAACCTGTAGTTACTTGTCAAGTTTACAGGTACAACACTGACTGACAACCTGTAGTTACTTGTCAAGTTTACAGGTACAATACTGACTGACAACCTGTAGTTACTTGTCAAGTTTACAGGTACAATACTGACTGACAACCTGTATACTTGTCAAGTTTACAGGTACAATACTGACTGACAACCTGTAGTTACTTGTCAAGTTTACAGGTACAATACTGACTGACAACCTGTAGTTACTTGTCAAGTTTACAGGTACAATACTGACTGACAACCTGTAGTTACTTGTCAAGTTTACAAGTACAACACTGACTGACAACCTGTAGTTACTTGTCAAGTTTACAGGTACAACACTGACTGACAACCTGTAGTTACTTGTCAAGTTTACAGGTACAATACTGACTGACAACCTGTAGTTACTTGTCAAGTTTACAGGTACAACACTGACTGACAACCTGTAGTTACTTGTCAAGTTTACAAGTACAACACTGACTGACAACCTGTAGTTACTTGTCAAGTTTACAGGTACAACACTGACTGACAACCTGTAGTTACTTGTCAAGTTTACAGGTACAACACTGACAACCTATAGACATGTTCATTGAATAATACACTTTTGGCAGTCTATAGTTAATTACACATAAATAAAGTTCACAGGTAAGCAAATTTAAATATTTAGTCCAATAATTATTCCTTGTCAAGTTAACAGGTAGATGAATTGACAATATTTAGACTTCGCCATTAGATGATTGCAGTGTTCATTGTCAAGTTAACAGGTAGACGAATTGACAATATTTAGACTTCGCCATTAGATGATTGCAGTGTTCATTGTCAAGTTAACAGGTAGATGAATTGACAATATTTAGACTTCACTGTTAGATGATTGCAGTGTTCATTGTCAAGTTAACAGGTAGATGAATTGACAATATTTAGACTTCGCCATTAGATGATTGCAGTGTTCATTGTCAAGTTAACAGGTAGATGAATTGACAATATTTAGACTTCGCCATTAGATGATTGCAGTGTTCATTGTCAAGTTAACAGGTAGATGAATTGACAATATTTAGACTTCGCCATTAGATGATTGCAGTGTTCATTGTCAAGTTAACAGGTAGATGAATTGACAATATTTAGACTTCGCCATTAGATGATTGCAGTGTTCATTGTCAAGTTAACAGGTAGATGAATTGACAATATTTAGACTTCGCCATTAGATGATTGCAGTGTTCATTGTCAAGTTAACAGGTAGATGAATTGACAATATTTAGACTTCACCGTTAGATGATTGCAGTGTTCATTGTCAAGTTAACAGGTAGATGAATTGACAATATTTAGACTTCGCCATTAGATGATTGCAGTGTTCATTGTCAAGTTAACAGGTAGATGAATTGACAATATTTAGACTTCGCCATTAGATGATTGCAGTGTTCATTGTCAAGTTAACAGGTAGATGAATTGACAATATTTAGACTTCGCCATTAGATGATTGCAGTGTTCTACTTGGACAAAGTCAAGTTAACAGGTAAACCATAAACCACTGGTGCAGCTCCAATTAGATAAGGTAATTTGCATATTTCTCTGCAGCTACTGACACACTTTAGTAGCTGAGATGGTTTATCACTATGTAACCATGACTTCAAGAGTGCCTCTAGATAACGGTCTATGTCTCTATCTGTAACATCCCATAAGTTACCAACAACACATGGACTGTAATACAATTATAGAGAAATAATAGTTAGACATGTAACATAAACTCCTGTGCATTATGGTTTCATCGGAGTATTTTTAGTTGGTATGAAACCAACCAATGTAGTAATTCAACTGCTGGTAATGGCAACACTTCATATTTATCCACTGTGAAGATAGCTATATGTAAGTTAGACATTTTCAATTTCAGATTTCCTTCAAGGGAAGGTCCAGTCAATTTCTATTGATAAAATAAATGTGTGACAAGTGATTTATACCATTTTTTAACTCAATTATCTTTGGTATAGCTTAAAAATTGGGTTTCACTTCTGATATAACAAGTTCATGTATGTTTCCATTTTACCCTTAAATACAACACCTGCTAGTGTTCACATTGAGAAATTGTGATGTCATGTCATCCTGCCTGAGTGACGTATGGTGACACTGGAGGAGAGGGTTACCTAAATTTAAGAGTATTTTTCAGTAGACATCTCTTGTTAAATGATCATAAGAAAATGTTTTGGATCAGTTGGCAGTTACTAGTGTATAGAAACAAAGTAGAATGGGACAACACAGTTACATTGTAAAA
Organism: Glandiceps talaboti; assembly: GCF_964340395.1. Lineage (NCBI taxonomy): Eukaryota > Metazoa > Hemichordata > Enteropneusta > Spengelidae > Glandiceps > Glandiceps talaboti. The sequence goes on along the minus strand of NC_135562.1, from coordinate 23,749,269 downwards.
TTAGACTTGAGGATGAAATCACACATGGTCATAGTGTGTAATGATACCCTGTTAGAATATTTGTCTTTGATACACAGTAATGATGTCCTGTTAGAATATTTGTCTTTTGATACACAGTAATGATACCCTGTTAGAATATTTGTCTTTGATACACAGTAATGATGCCCTGTTAGAATATTTGTCTTTGATACACAGTAATGATACCCAGTTAGAATATTTGTCTTTGATACACAGTAATGATGTCCTGTTAGAATACTTGTCTTTGATACACAGTAATGATACCCTGTTAGAATATTTGTCTTTGATACACAGTAATGATACCCAGTTAGAATATTTGTCTTTGATACACAGTAATGATGTCCTGTTAGAATACTTGTCTTTGATACACAGTAATGATACCCTGTTAGAATATTTGTCTTTGATACACAGTAATGATACCCTGTTAGAATACTTGTCTTTGATACACAGTAATGATACCCTGTTAGAATATTTGTCTTTGATACACAGTAATGATGTCCTGTTAGAATATTTGTCTTTTGATACACAGTAATGATACCCTGTTAGAATATTTGTCTTTGATACACAGTAATGATACCCTGTTAGAATATTTGTCTTTGATACACAGTAATGATACCCTGTTAGAATACTTGTCTTTGATACACAGTAATGATACCCTGTTAGAATATTTGTCTTTGATACACAGTAATGATACCCTGTTAGAATATTTGTCTTTGATACACAGTAATGATACCCTGTTTGAATACTTGTCTTTGATACACAGTAATGATACCCTGTTAGAATACTTGTCTTTGATACACAGTAATGATACCCTGTTAGAATATTTGTCTTTGATACATAGTAATGATACCCTGTTAGAATACTTGTCTTTGATACACAGTAATGATACCCTGTTTGAATACTTGTCTTTGATACACAGTAATGATACCCTGTTAGAATACTTGTCTTTGATACATAGTAATGATACCCTGTTAGAATACTTGTCTTTGATACATAGTAATGATACCCTGTTAGAATACTTGTCTTTGATACACAGTAATGATACCCTGTTAGAATATTTGTCTTTGATACACAGTAATGATACCCTGTTAGAATATGTCTGTTAGAATACTTGTCTTTGATACACAGTAATGATACCCAGTTAGAATATTTGTCTTTGATACACAGTAATGATACCCTGTTAGAATACTTGTCTTTGATACACAGTAATGATACCCTGTTTGAATATTTGTCTTTGATACACAGTAATGATACCCTGTTAGAATACTTGTCTTTGATACACAGTAATGATACCCTGTTAGAATATTTGTCTTTGATACACAGTAATGATGTCCTGTTAGAATATTTGTCTTTTGATACACAGTAATGATACCCTGTTAGAATATTTGTCTTTGATACACAGTAATGATACCCTGTTAGAATACTTGTCTTTGATACATAGTAATGATACCCTGTTTGAATACTTGTCTTTGATACACAGTAATGATACCCTGTTAGAATATTTGTCTTTGATACATAGTAATGATACCCTGTTAGAATACTTGTCTTTGATACATAGTAATGATACCCTGTTAGAATATTTGTCTTTGATACACAGTAATGATACCCTGTTTGAATACTTGTCTTTGATACATAGTAATGATACCCTGTTAGAATACTTGTCTTTGATACATAGTAATGATACCCTGTTAGAATACTTGTCTTTGATACACAGTAATGATACCCTGTTAGAATACTTGTCTTTGATACACAGTAATGATACCCTGTTTGAATACTTGTCTTTGATACACAGTAATGATACCCTGTTAGAATATTTGTCTTTGATACACAGTAATGATACCCTGTTTGAATACTTGTCTTTGATACACAGTAATGATACCCTGTTAGAATACTTGTCTTTGATACACAGTAATGATACCCTGTTAGAATATGTCTGTTAGAATACTTGTCTTTGATACACAGTAATGATACCCTGTTAGAATATTTGTCTTTGATACACAGTAATGATACCCTGTTAGAATATTTGTCTGTTAGAATATTTGTCTGTTAGAATATTTGTCTGTTAGAATATTTGTCTTTGATACACAGTAATGATACCCTGTTAGAATATTTGTCTTTGATACACAGTAATGATACCCTGTTAGAATATTTGTCTTTGATACACAGTAATGATGCCCTGTTAGAATATTTGTCTTTGATACACAGTAATGATACCCTGTTAGAATACTTGTCTTTGATACATAGTAATGATACCCTGTTAGAATATTTGTCTTTGATACACAGTAATGATGCCCTGTTAGAATATTTGTCTTTGATACACAGTAATGATACCCTGTTAGAATACTTGTCTTTGATACATAGTAATGATACCCTGTTAGAATACTTGTCTTTGATACATAGTAATGATGCCCTGTTAGAATATTTGTCTTTGATACACAGTAATGATACCCTGTTAGAATACTTGTCTTTGATACATAGTAATGATGCCCTGTTAGAATACTTGTCTTTGATACATAGTAATGATACCCTGTTAGAATACTTGTCTTTGATACACAGTAATGATGCCCTGTTAGAATACTTGTCTTTGATACACAGTAATGATACCCTGTTAGAATACTTGTCTTTGATACACAGTAATGATACCCTGTTAGAATATTTGTCTTTGATACACAGTAATGATACCCTGTTAGAATACTTGTCTTTGATACATAGTAATGATGCCCTGTTAGAATACTTGTCTTTGATACATAGTAATGATGCCCTGTTAGAATACTTGTCTTTGATACATAGTAATGATGCCCTGTTAGAATACTTGTCTTTGATACATAGTAATGATACCCTGTTAGAATATTTGTCTTTGATACACAGTAATGATACCCTGTTAGAATATTTGTCTTTGATACATAGTAATGATACCCTGTTAGAATACTTGTCTTTGATACATAGTAATGATACCCTGTTAGAATACTTGTCTTTGATACACAGTAATGATGCCCTGTTAGAATATTTGTCTTTGATACACAGTAATGATACCCTGTAAGAATACTTGTCTTTGATACACAGTAATGATACCCTGTTAGAATACTTGTCTTTGATACATAGTAATGATGCCCTGTTAGAATACTTGTCTTTGATACACAGTAATGATACCCTGTTAGAATATTTGTCTTTGATACATAGTAATGATACCCTGTTAGAATACTTGTCTTTGATACACAGTAATGATACCCTGTTAGAATACTTGTCTTTGATACACAGTAATGATACCCTGTTTGAATACTTGTCTTTGATACATAGTAATGATACCCTGTTAGAATATTTGTCTTTTGATACACAGTAATGATACCCTGTTAGAATATTTTTCTTTGATACACAGTAATGATACCCTGTTAGAATATTTGTCTTTGATACACAGTAATGATACCCTGTTTGAATACTTGTCTTTGATACACAGTAATGATACCCTGTTAGAATATTTGTCTTTGATACACAGTAATGATACCCTGTTAGAATATTTGTCTTTGATACACAGTAATGATACCCTGTTAGAATACTTGTCTTTGATACATAGTAATGATACCCTGTTAGAATATTTGTCTTTGATACACAGTAATGATACCCTGTTAGAATATTTGTCTTTGATACACAGTAATGATACCCTGTTAGAATATTTGTCTTTGATACACAGTAATGATACCCTGTTTGAATACTTGTCTTTGATACACAGTAATGATACCCTGTTAGAATATTTGTCTTTGATACACAGTAATGATACCCTGTTAGAATATTTGTCTTTGATACACAGTAATGATACCCTGTTAGAATATTTGTCTTTGATACACAGTAATGATACCCTGTTAGAATATTTGTCTTTGATACACAGTAATGATACCCTGTTAGAATATTTGTCTTTGATACACAGTAATGATACCCTGTTAGAATATTTGTCTTTGATACATAGTAATGATACCCTGTTAGAATACTTGTCTTTGATACACAGTAATGATACCCTGTTAGAATATTTGTCTTTGATACACAGTAATGATACCCTGTTAGAATATTTGTCTTTGATACACAGTAATGATACCCTGTTAGAATATTTGTCTTTGATACACAGTAATGATACCCTGTTAGAATATTTGTCTTTGATACACAGTAATGATACCCTGTTAGAATATTTGTCTTTGATACACAGTAATGATACCCTGTTAGAATACTTGTCTTTGATACACAGTAATGATACCCTGTTAGAATACTTGTCTTTGATACATAGTAATGATACCCTGTTAGAATATTTGTCTTTGATACACAGTAATGATACCCTGTTTGAATACTTGTCTTTGATACATAGTAATGATACCCTGTTTGAATACTTGTCTTTGATACATAGTAATGATACCCTGTTAGAATACTTGTCTTTGATACATAGTAATGATACCCTGTTAGAATACTTGTCTTTGATACACAGTAATGATGCCCTGTTAGAATATTTGTCTTTGATACACAGTAATGATACCCTGTTTGAATACTTGTCTTTGATACATAGTAATGATACCCTGTTAGAATATTTGTCTTTGATACACAGTAATGATACCCTGTTTGAATACTTGTCTTTGATACATAGTAATGATACCCTGTTAGAATACTTGTCTTTGATACACAGTAATGATACCCTGTTAGAATATTTGTCTTTGATACACAGTAATGATACCCTGTTTGAATACTTGTCTTTGATACATAGTAATGATACCCTGTTAGAATATTTGTCTTTGATACACAGTAATGATACCCTGTTAGAATATTTGTCTTTGATACATAGTAATGATACCCTGTTAGAATACTTGTCTTTGATACACAGTAATGATACCCTGTTAGAATATTTGTCTTTGATACACAGTAATGATACCCTGTTAGAATACTTGTCTTTGATACACAGTAATGATACCCTGTTAGAATACTTGTCTTTGATACATAGTAATGATACCCTGTTAGAATACTTGTCTTTGATACATAGTAATGATACCCTGTTAGAATATTTGTCTTTGATACACAGTAATGATACCCTGTTAGAATACTTGTCTTTGATACATAGTAATGATACCCTGTTAGAATACTTGTCTTTGATACATAGTAATGATACCCTGTTAGAATACTTGTCTTTGATACACAGTAATGATACCCTGTTAGAATATTTGTCTTTGATACACAGTAATGATACCCTGTTAGAATACTTGTCTTTGATACACAGTAATGATACCCTGTTTGAATACTTGTCTTTGATACACAGTAATGATACCCTGTTAGAATATTTGTCTTTGATACACAGTAATGATACCCTGTTAGAATACTTGTCTTTGATACACAGTAATGATACCCTGTTAGAATATTTGTCTTTGATACACAGTAATGATACCCTGTTAGAATATTTGTCTTTGATACATAGTAATGATACCCTGTTAGAATACTTGTCTTTGATACACAGTAATGATACCCTGTTAGAATACTTGTCTTTGATACATAGTAATGATACCCTGTTAGAATACTTGTCTTTGATACACAGTAATGATACCCTGTTAGAATACTTGTCTTTGATACATAGTAATGATACCCTGTTAGAATATTTGTCTTTGATACACAGTAATGATACCCTGTTAGAATATTTGTCTTTGATACATAGTAATGATACCCTGTTAGAATATTTGTCTTTGATACACAGTAATGATACCCTGTTAGAATATTTGTCTTTGATACACAGTAATGATACCCTGTTTGAATACTTGTCTTTGATACACTCTACATTTATTATAAAATAACACAAGACAATACTATTAAATAAGGCCTTAAATTTTGTTTTGGTCATCTTCTATTTTTAGCCATACCAGCAATTCATATTAGACCTCCACACTGTTCCCAGTGAATGGTGTAATTCTGGTTTGGACATACAGCCGATCTATCATTTATTTGTTGTTAAACTGTCCAAGTGTGTGGTGCCGGTAACACTAAAAGCCTTAATTTTCTTATTAAAAGTTCAACATTTGGTTGAAGACATGTAATGGATGTCAGTGAAATTTTAGTATGTAAAAAGTTACAATCATTGGAGATTTTCATTTGTCTCTACTTAAGCTTACAGTATGCCATGTTTGACACAAACAAATTGTGTTGGTTGTCTAAGGCTCGATACACTTTATACACTTAGTATGTCTTAATCACAAGTTAATGACTCTTATGTGGGGGTGGGGAAGGGTAAGCATTAATGTTGTTTTGTGTTCATCAAAACTGCATTTAAGGATCTATCACAACATGGCATAATCAAGGACTGTGCTGTTTTAATATGTCACGTTGAACTAGTCAAGAGATGGAAAGAGATGCATTTGTTTTATCAAAATAAACACACTGTCAAGTGTTCTATCACATATATCCAATGGGGAAGTGTTGCACAATTCATAAATATGTAGAAAATGAATGGTAAAACACTCGTGGATGGCTAAAACACGTAGTTTTATTATTCATCAAAAACTAACCACAGGTTTAATTTTTGACCAGGATTTTTGAACCTGATATACCTTGTATGTCACAATGATAAAATAATGCATTTAACAAACACGATCACAGTTTTCAGTGTCGGTGGCTGAGTGGTTAAACCATTTGCCTCTTACCACTGCGGCCGGGGTTCGCACCCATTCACAGTTTGATTAAATTTACCATGCTGTAAGTAAGAGTGTCGTTCAGTTTGACTCTATCGAACAACACAGGTTTTCCTCAGATACTCCAGTTTCCTCCTGCATTAACATTGAACCCATGAGTGATGGCCCTCACTGAACTTCTTGCAAGGTAAGTGCCTTTTTTCGTTCCGATGTTTAACCTGAATCAAACGCTACAATTCCTTTAACACAAACACAAACCACCATCAGATTATTGATTTTTTTATTATGTGTTATGTAAATTTAAATGAAGATTACTACTAGAAAGCTACCAAAAACAGATGTCCACCAAGCATTTTTGAAATCTACAGAAAAAATAGTTTTAGAAAAGTAATGTTTCATTTGGTACCTCATTTTGGTACCAATTGGCTAAAAATCAGGGTCTGGCTCATGGACTAATATACTTGATACCATGTTCAGTGGATCAACAGCTACTGCAGTGATACTAGTATTTATAATTATATTTGATGAGTTCTTTCATATTTTTCATAGTGGCCACACTGCGCTATAAATACTAGCAATTTCCTTACATGAAATCAACATTTAACTGTTTCAAGAATGGAGATATAATAAGGTGAGAGATCAATATATATTTCAGTGTAGGATGAATAACAATTCTTTTACTTTGGGGTGGTGTTCTTGAGCTGTTTAGTTCTCATCCTACAGAAACGATTATACTTTTTTATGGGTCTGTTTGTATCCCTACATGCAATTATTTCTTTTTAAAAAATATCTCCAAATTGTGAAATGGACGAATTTTCACTTAGTAAATTAAATGCTCGGCATTAAAATAAAGTGTCAACAAAAGAACTATTTTTTTCCTCACTACATACTGGCTTTGTATTCATAGAATTACTACATGCTGATTTGATATTGGATGTGCTGTCTGAAACATTTTTAATTTTGGCCAATTTAGTTATTCACAATTGTGAATATTATGACCACTTTTGCTTTTGGAGAAATAAATAAACTCCACATATGAATAGTTCAGTAGATTTATCATACATGTGAACTGATAGAAGTATCCCATGGTGCCTGTGTGTTCCAATATTGTACAATTTCACTTGATTTTTGTCTCAAAATGTTGACATGTCGTGGGGGGTGGGGGTGGGTCACAATTGTAAGTACTTTGGCATTTCAAGAAAGAAATGGACTCCACATTTGAATAGTGCAGTTGATTTATCATACATATGAGCTCACAGAAATATCCCTTGGTGCCTGTGTGTTCCAATATTGTACAATTTCATGTGATTTTTGTCCAAAAATGTTGAAATTTTGATGGGGTGGGGGTTCACATTTTTTAATGCCATTTTCAAGTTAGCATACACACAATAATTTTTGTTGTAAAATTATGAAGGGGCATTGGTACATTATACATATGTACAAAGATAAACAAGCTCATTTCAATTTTTGTTTAAATTCAACATAAAAATTTGATGTCGAAAATGTCAAAACTTAGATGGGGTGTGGGGTGACAATTTCAATTTGACACGAAAAACTATCTAGAAATCGTTTGGTATGGGCTATCCTCTATATAGTGCTCATGATATACATGTTATGCTAAAGTTTAATACATTATCATATATGCCTGGTTTTTTCCCCCAAAAAATACTTGTTTGATTATGTAACTATTACCCACAATGCAATGCATTGTAATTAAGGGGAAACTGTACAAGGTAGAATGCATCTTGATGACATATTTATCTGAAAATCAGAGTACTTCAATCAACTCTTTGCCATATGAAAGCTGGGCCTTTTGAAATAATTAAAGAAATTTGAGAGTTCACCATTCCTTTACTTTCCCATATATATGTAGTTGATACAGTGTTCGGTGGCCATATTGGATTATAAAATAACTAAATTTTAATATCATTTTGCAAGCATTTATACTGTTAAATCTGGCTTTTCTTATTGTCATTGAGATCTGAGTTTGAAGTTTCTTGAACAAAGTGAGAGTAACAGTTTTAAAGCCTTTATTTCCTAGGCATATTAGGTTCATCTTCATCCTCTTTGGCATCACTGATACCCTGTGCTGAATCTTCTTCATCACTCTCAATCATACTTTTGCAATCTTGGAGGCGACATTCCTATGTACACTTTAGTCTATTTGGTATACTCTGTCAAGTTTGAAGTGCACAGGGTATGCTGAAATCCACAAGAAATGAATCCCAAGAGGACTTTAGGTGCTGGAGGACCTGTCTACCTTTTGCTATTCAGCTTTCCATTTCTAGTTATCCAACCATTGTTTGTGCAGATGGAACATCAGGAGCTGCATCTAAATGAATCGTCTCCAAAATAGTTTGCTCAAAGAGCATGTTGGTAGAGACAGTTATGTCCTGTCTTCACAGTTTTCCAGGCTCTCATATTCCTTTGTTTGCACACTATAAGCTTGTGTTTAAACTAATTAAGGACGCCTTCAGTAATTAAAAGGTAGGGAGGGCCATAGGAAATTAAGTCCAGTCTGTGGCATAAATTTGCCCCTCCCTCAAGCACGTTATGCTAAAAAGTATCCCTACCTCACTGTCTTTCTCGAAAACATGACCCGAGTCTTTTTCAAATATTTCAAAAACCATTTGTTTTTTAATACTGTCTCCCTGTGGCATAGTGGTTAGAACTCAGACTTGTGGAGTCATGATGGGCGAATGGTTAGAGTGGCTGGCTTGGAATCTGCAGGTTGTACATTTGAGCCCCATCACCACCGTTTCTTTCTGAGTGGCTAAAGTCCTTGGGCAAGATTTGAGCCACGACTATGCCTCAGTCCACCCATCTCTGTATAATTGGGGTCCTGGTAGGATAGAAGTTGTGATGTGAATGCTTTAATCCTATATGCTTATAAAGGCTGCAATGGATTGTATGCTCCCAGGGAGTTGAGGAAGTATAAAAGGGCCGTTGTGCTGATATAGCTCCAAGCCAGGAGTAATAGATGTAAAAGGCTTGGGTGGGAAAGCGCTATATAAAAACTGATATTATGATTGTTATTATTTTTATTATATTTACTAAAATTATTATTATGTATGGGATCCAAATGCTAAGGACCCCTTGCATAATAATAATACTAATGCATTATTTTGTGATGTTAGCATGATTGATATGTTATCATCATAGAATGGCAGTGGTGGGATGTGGTAGCAGTGGGATTTGGAAATGGTGGCAGCAGTGGCATCATGCTAACATCACAAAATAATGCAAAGTTAGATAACAAAATGAGTCAAAGTAAAATCTCCAAATTTACATTTTCACAATGAACAGATTTGTGAAAAGTGCCCCCTCTTCATTACCCTGGTTCTCCAACTTGCAGTTTTGATTGAGAAGGCTCCTTAGCAGTTTATATCTGACAATGGGCAACATAAGCTTTACATGTGAATTCCTGGAGAAGGGTAAATATTTCTTGAGACAGTTACACTCTTGAACAAGTTTTGTGAATGTACTCATACTTTGCTTTGATGAATGAGTTTCAGTCATTCTAGCTTTCCTTCACTTGCCCAACCAGTAAAAATCGTGTAAACCCATCACAGCCAAAGGCATACACATTTTCCTATGTTGAAGCTATCTTTGCATTTTCTATTTTCAAACTGAAGGCTAGGCATAAGAACTTCATATATGTATATTCAACCACCAGTGTTGCCACCATGGCTTGTAACCAGAGCTTAATTGTTGCATGCTGAAATGTGCATCCACTTCTTCATACGCTAAAAAGTTTCTTTCTGATCCAATTGCTATCAATCCGATTCAGAGAAATATGTCAGGTTTTCCTCAAATGTCACTGGACAAAGCTGATGGTAAGGTAACTCCCATATTATCTGGTGAAAGTAATTTCTCAAGATGTCTTATCAACGCTGCTATGTTCTTCTTTAGTGTACCATCAGTTTCCCAATAACAAGGGCAACGATCTAAGTGGATGTTGCGGTATGTCTTTAGATCCATCTTCCTAGATGTGTGTATCAGTAGAATTCGACCACAACGATAATCATCTCTTTTGAGAATTCTGTGTTAGAATGATCTTTGCTTTTGATTTCATGATGCTGAAAGACTTTATTTTTTATTTTTGAAGTCTGTCTGAATGAAGAACCTGTCTTCGCTTTTGCTCCAAGGAACTCATTACTGACAGTCTCTCCTATTTCTTGAGGAGTGAGCAAATCCTTTTGTAATCTTTAGGTGCAGATCACCAACAGCACTTGATTAAAAAAGATTGATTCAATAATCTTAGAGAATATCACCAACTGTTTGGACATTGTGTTCATCTTTCTGAATATGTGAAACAAGCGTATACACTAAATGAACAGCTGGCTTAATGATGATGATGACTTTTCTGATTTGGATTATATTCTCTTGAAACTGATGCAATTCAATGGCATGATTTTCTTAATATGCAAAGTTAGACCCCTTCAAGAACATTTTATGGACGGCCTTCATAATGGTTTTGTGGTGCTTCCTCTCACCACAGGTTGTATTGCCGTTCATTTAAGAATATGTGTTATTAACCCTTCTGCTATCACATCAGCTTCTATTGTGAGATCTGCAGACATGCATCTTTGATATGCTTTGCTTCACATGGCCATTTGTCTGTATATTTTATCTCTAAATGAACTGACCGTCGTATTGGTTGTTGCATTAATATGATAAAACCATGTAATGATTTTTTTATTTCCATCAGATGCTGATTCCTCAGTAGGTTGGAGTGATATTATCATTAAAAAAATGACTTCTTTCAGCAAATTTGAAGTGGGGTTATAACAGGGTTGGGTTGACATGACCGTTTTAGTCCATACAACAGAGCTTGCTTTGGGATATTTTAGATATCATATATATCCTTGGTTATTACGAACATGCATGTATATGCACAGTATGTCGCCATTTACATATAGTTGAGTTTTACAACAAATATGGCTGCTATTTAGTCAGCAACCACAAGAATCCTTGTACAATCTTGTAATATTACCTTGGCATAAGATTATTTTGCACAGAAATTGGCAACACTTAAATACTACAACTCATGCCCATCTGTGATTTGCAAGAAAAAGCTTGATTTTTGGAATTCTGACCAGAAGATCAGGGCCAAGGTCAAATTATATTATACTAACAGAAAGATCATATTTTATAATATAGGGGTAGACACTTGAATTGTGTCTCTATGTAGTATAGTTCACAAGAAACTTCCAATAACTGATATTTACAACAAACATGGCCGCCATTTTGTCTGTAAGAGCGCCCTCTATAGTTTGCACCTTGTAGTATGTCGTAAAAATCAGTAATAGACAAAGAGTAATTCTTATTAGTGTAGGAAGTAATGAGAAAAACAACCTAAGTATTAGTGGTAGAGCCAAGGACCTAGAATATATAGTTGGAATTTTAATCATTGTGCTGTATTTATGCATAATATTAAAAAGTTGTATAATTTCCAAAAGCTACTCATTTGGAATGTCCACCAAGCATTTTTGATATTAGAATAGCATTATACATCACTGGTGAAAATATCGTTTGGTACCTCTTTTTGGTACCAATAACCTGTCTGGCTCATGGACTATATGCGTACCTCTAGCGCCATAAAGTGGCACTGCATGCACTGTAAGGAACCCAAAGCTATGCTACTAGATGTATTTATTGATTTTGGGTACAAAAAATAGAACCCCTCATTGAAACCCTATTGTAATGTTACCATGGTTACTTCTTTCATGGGGGAAACAATGTACGTAATTTTTATACAACTTGTATAATTTAGGAATAAATTTGGAAGCCTATTACAAAAGAGTACTGTTAACAGTTTGTTGGTGATTTTCTAAGGCCAATAAGCCAGTGAATGTTATCAGGGTTCTATGATGAAGTTTCTCCACTGTCGAGACGTGGTCACTGATCACTGTCACCTTCCCACGTCAAAAAACCCACACTAACAAATCTGGTCGCCAGTAAATTATATTCATGACAGTATTTTCAACTTTCTCTGTAGAGACAAAAGTTGAGAATGGTTTATTTACCTGAACATGCTTTGGTTGAAAGGAAATTGCCGCGTTTCCAGACTGGCAATATAGGGAGTGTGGGTGATGATACATTTCATCAAGTCTAAAATTCATACGACAGTTTGTCTTTAACTGGTAAAACAAGTAATGGTAGTAAATCTTATTTTCTTTGCAAGGACTCAATAATACAAAATTACCTTCCGTTCAAATCTCCAAGAGTATGTACAGTGCTCGAAACACATCTCAGCGCAAGCAAGCTTAGGGTACCATAATTTTTTGAAAATGTGTTACCAGTCTGTCACAATTAATTTTAAGAGATATTATTTACTATTTTCACAGTAATTTATGAAATTCACAATATTTTACAACATAGATACAACATAGTCACCGGATTTTTCTCAATTTCAAATAAAAGGGCCAATTTTTGCCATTTTCTTGCGTTACCAGTGGCCAAATTAAAATATGCATGAGATATTTACATTTCCAACACTAATATTAGTGTTGGCTAAGTATTTTCTCACATATCTTTTCTGGTAGACCTTACTTGATTTGCAGAATGATATCAAAACAGGTGTATGGTATATCTGGTCATAAGTAGAGACACTAGAATATGGAAACTGCTGTGTTACCAAAATGGGGTCAATTATGATTTCACTTTTTTACTGGGTCACTGTACTGCTATAAACACCTGAAAAGAATGTTGCTACAATGTGTCTGAATTAGGACTGGCATGAACAATTTGTAGCATGTGTTGCATGGGTACAGTGACTTTGTTACAGAATTTCACTGGAAAACATAAGATCACTCCACGATTTCTGTAACACTGTGTCACCTCCTATGTATGTGGTACAATTCTGACATGCAAACAACTGTTCAGTCAGTTTGCTGTCAGCAGTAAGCTTGGATGTGGACCTTTCTGAGCATAAACAAAAACAGTGAGTAGCCTAAAAAATTTTCCCCAAAATTAAAGAAATGTCCTTTCCGTAACGTCATATCCTATGTAGGTAAAATGTCATGTCCTTAGTATGTATCTTAAATATCATGTTTGAAAAATTCCTGTAAAATAGCATAAGCTTGTAAGTTTGATAGGTGAAAAGGTAAAGAACTGTACAGAAATGTTACAATATATTGTGAACTATCTCTAAACCACTGAAAACTTGAATTCTTGTAAACTAGATTTAATATTTTTTTTTTTTTTTACAAATGTACAAGTATGTTTAACATGAATTCAAACATTTTTTGGATTATGACTTGTATTTGTACCCAGTTCAAACCATTTTCAAAACCTGGTTTAGTGTTTTCTGTTTTTCAATATATTTGCTTGAAGGCTAATGGAAGAAACTTATCATATATTCAGCAGTTACCTTAACAGTCTTGTAGAAGCCCTTTCCTGAGTGAATTTTTGTCATGTCCAATGTAGCAAAAATCTTGTCAAAATTAATGCAGTAAAATTAACAGGGGGTCATGCACATTTGTGATTTCTGTGTTAGAACAACCGTCATGACTAAACTGGTATTAGTATGTATTAGTTTTTAAAATGAAATACTGTACTGTAATACTATTTCTATACTATTCAGCTTTGTGCTTTGAAATATTCATGTTATTAAAATATCACAAATTTTTCCTAGTTAAAGATGTTAAAAATTTCACATCTGTTGACTCCTATTTGAGAGGTTTGAATTTTAAATAAAATTAGTGTACACTATATACAATTAGTGTCAACTACCAGAACGGCACATAAACTGGTAAACAGCTGTTAAAAACTGCTTAACTTTATTGTACCGGGCTTAGCTTTACGATATTTTGCTCTGTGAATAAAGAAAATTTTGAGTTTTGAGGTGTTCAATTTTGTCACATCCTATGTAGGTGTTGTGCCAAAGTTAACAGGATGTTTCACTTGCAGACTCATGTTGAAAATGTTAAATTTTTATGTACATTAAAATTGGTATTATGTGTATAATCACATATTCAAAAAGAAGTCTTGTTTCTATACAGTGATCTGGTTATATCAGAAAGGGTTTAACACATTTCCAGTTTTTTGTTATGCAGTAAATGTAGCAATGTCTGTCACCAACCAGAACAGGATATTAATCAAGAAATACCTATTGACAACAATTTAAAGTTATTGTACCATTCTTGTTTAAGTAGGATACTTGATTAATAATAAAAAAAATTGAATTTGCCTCACAACAGTAACGTTTTTTATCCATTTCTAATTACGTCATGTCCTATGTAGGCAATTTGCATATTATAATGTAGCATGGCCGAATCTCAAAAATTTTGCAAAAAGTTATCTTTTCACATATACTGTAATAGACATTAGGTGTCCTACTTTCCTACTAGGGTGGAAAATAATACCAACTGGGAAATTTATTTTTGGTAACTTTGTTCACCAAAATGGTACGCTAAGCTTGCTTGCGCTGATCTAACACTTCACTTAACTTCCAAACACTTCCGGATTTGTTTTACATTCAAATGTTGACAAGAGCGCAGGATTCAGTCTGCACAAAGAGTTGCGTCATTGATGTAATTCGAATTTGACATCTCCTATCTTAAAGTGTACATGTAAAGGTACATACTTTTTTTCGGAATTATATTTATTTTGCCATAAATATAAATGAAATTGCATTCATACCTCTAAATATTGCGCGCATTGGCAAGAAAGTCGCAAAAATACTTGCCCCCTTAATCCCCTGTGCTTCGACTAACTTCGGCACCTCAACCAGCTCACGAAAGGTGTCGAGGTCCCACGTTACAAAAGCCTTCTAAGCCTTTGTGTAATGTTTACTTATGAATTACTAATTACGCTTGCCATATAGTATTATCTGTAACTGTACATATTGTGGTGTACCAGTTTAGTCTTCCTACAACAATGGTTCCTTGGTGTTTTGTCGGCAGCACCCGCAGTGAAACATTACCCTACACACATTTCCGAGTGATATAACTGAGTAGGTAATAATGGGTGAAGGCAGTTGAAATCACGTAAAAACTGGACAGTGACGCCATACAGTGAAAGTCGGTAAATGTTACCGGGGCTGGGGTTCTCCACGCCACCGGTGTAGCCATGATCAAAGCAAAAACAGGAAGACAAATAAAATAAAATAATTTGAAATGATGTTTTCAAGAAAGCAAGTTAGCTTCATAAAATATTTTCATTACGATAGCATTTGTTTCTAAACAATGCGTAGTCCGATTGTATGTTTTGATTTCCATGTTGCTGGGAATTGATCGTTTTCATTGTGATACATCACATACATCGTCGGAATCATATCAAAGTAAAAAGACGCAACGCTCATTATAATGTTGCTATTTTTGTTTCAATTGTTTTGTCTACATGAACAATTACTGTGTCATGCCAATCACATGTCAAAAGTGGATGGACACAGCAAAGTACAGTCAGCACTAAGCTTCACGCTCCCAGGTCAAATAACTTCTACAACGTAAGACATGTCTATCCATAAAAAACTCAAACAAAAATGGTCGGAGACAATACACAATACACCACAGTACGGCCGGCTTCAGTGAACATGGGCCGTGCTTTGAAAGAAGATGAAACCACTTCATGTCACTGTGTGGATGGTAATGAACGCAGTAAAAAATGAAATAAAGTACGTGTACACATAGCTTTCAAGAGGGACGGTTATCCAACAAAACGTTCTGCTCTAACGAATTTGTGGGTCTACTTTCGTGAAGATTTTGAATGGTCATAGATTGGATGTACTGTTACGACACATGCTACATTTGAACAACTTGAGAGAATATTATGGGGAACTCTTGAAGCCATTCTCATTCGTTCTCTGTATGTTTGATGGGTATGGAAATATTACATAATTTTCGTTTCGATTACATTGTCTGCAGGAGCTGTTTTCCACCCATTGAATACATGTCAACAAAGGACGCTGATAACAGCATTCACTTTATGTAAACAACACGGCTTCACTAGGACATATGCGGTATAACTTATAAGACAGCAAGGCATAGTCAGAAAACAAGCACTTACCTTGCATGGTGGATATTTAAACACAGGTATACTATTACATATAATGTGTACTAGCCATGACGACATTTGTCTGTGAAATTTACATCAGAAAAAAACTTATAAAGCAGTGTCATTCAGTCTCTGTGGTTCGGACCACACCTTCCTCACTCATTCACTACCAGAGGAACTATCGTTACTGCTAGAGGTCGGTTCGAATGATTTTGGCTAAATCACACCATCAGATGTTAATGCTGGAGTGTATTGGTCTACGCTTGAGGAATCTGATCAATATTCAACGTCAGGTTCTGGCGAAAACGGGTTTTGAAGTTGACCTTCTGGTTCGACCATAATGGCTTTACATGTAAAGATACACAGACGAATGCGTTTGTGTTCCTGCATTGACATCATAAAGTTCCAAATCCTGTCCTATCCATATGCAAATGAGAGGTACTTACCTGAAGGTGCTCTGTGGCTGAGCCAAGAGTGTCTCATTTTTTCGCGCAATTTCTCGTGTTAGAATTATATTGTACTATTACAAACCCGATTTCCTTTATTTTTATGGCAAAATAAACATAATTACGAAAAAAAGTATGTACCTTTGTATGTACACTTTAAATTTCAGCCCAATCTGCTCAGTAGTTTTGGAATACAAATGTTTGACCAAAAAACACACATTTTCAGCCCTAATTTGCATATTAGTGATGGAATAATCATGTCATGAACAAATCTTAATTTAGTTATTCGTGTTAGAATTATATTGTACTATTACAAACCCGATTTCCTTTATTTTTATGGCAAAATAAACATAATTACGAAAAAAAGTATGTACCTTTGCATGTACACTTTAAATTTCAGCCCAATCTGCTCAGTAGTTTTGGAATACAAATGTTTGACCAAAAAACACACATTTTCAGCCCTAATTTGCATATTAGTGATGGAATAATCATGTCATGAACAAATCTTAATTTACACACCCGAATGTTCCCACCAAATTTCAGACCAATCTACCCAGTAGTTTTTGAATTTAAGTTTTTTGACCAAATGACATATTTTGAACAAAATCACACATCGGTGGTAAGATCATTTTGATTTGAACAATTTAAAGTGTTTAAAGTCCTCAATAAACTCCATTGGTACTTGAATAACTTTTTCTTCAGTCAAAATTTATACAATACTAGGTACCTCTCTGGATCAGTTATGGTGAAAATGATTTACCATCGTGCAGAAAATGATTATTACATCCGTTATATTTACAACTTGGCATGTTTGTCAATGATGAACAGCTACTACACACACCTACATCCAGATGCAAATGGACGTATAGGATGATATGACGTCACAAGCAGAGAGTTTTCCCAGCATTCTTTGCAGCAAGTTACCAAAATGGCTGCACACAGTGAGGCCCAACATGGCAGAATTTTGACTTTTCAAAGTCACATATTTTTAAAGTGTTTCATTTTATTTAGAAAATTCACATACACATCAATTAAATACACAAAGAAAA
This sequence comes from Glandiceps talaboti, assembly GCF_964340395.1. Lineage (NCBI taxonomy): Eukaryota > Metazoa > Hemichordata > Enteropneusta > Spengelidae > Glandiceps > Glandiceps talaboti. The sequence goes on along the minus strand of NC_135562.1, from coordinate 23,731,113 downwards.
GATATCTAAAAGCGCAAAGATGTTTGACTGAACCTTTCCTTTAATACCAATGAAAGTATACCAAGGGCAATATTGGGTCATTAAAGTGACCTATTCACTCACCATTCTGCCTGTAGATAGTACAATACCATACCAGTAGATTCAAGTTGACCTTTGACCTGCAATTTACCACTACTGCAGCCAATGAGAAGAGACACTGCTTTGCATTCTAACTGCTGGATATCATCACCATGTAAATACTGACGACCGGTACCATGACCACAGTAACTATGGTAACAGAAAAGTTACAATAGAATGTCAGTAAAACCACTTTATGTGTATGTTCTCAATGTCATATTACCATGACTACAGTAATTATGGTAACAGAAAACCAACATTTGAATGTCAGATACAAGATACAATGAAACTATTACAAAGGAACTTAGATGTTAATAAAACAAGCGATCTATCGGTCACAATAGCTCCGCTGTTTTTTTTAATTTTATTTTTTATTTTGGTGACATGTAGAAGTGGTTCAGTATGCAATAAAGTGTTTAGTGGTTTCATATGATGTCTCACTATACAACACATTTTACACAGAAGTTGGTAATGTATTGTACTTTTATACCATAGTCACCATTTTATAACAAAAATCTACTGTTATGAAAAATTGCACAAAATCTCTGAAAAAAGACTGGGAAATGCACACAAGAAAAAGAAGAAAAAAAGAGGATTTTGAGGTTGGCTATAAATAATTCCAGTGTCTTACAGCTTTAACCCTGGAAAATTTTAATGATGAATGAAATAAACTAGGGATCTAAAATAATTTTGAGGCAATTTGAATTTCAATTTTCTAACAAATTTACCAAGTCAACAACATTCAACTTGTACTAGTTGTAGTAGATATATATATAGGGAAGAAATGTATTAATCGCCATCTTAGTTTCCGTACGGCGACAATCCCAAGTACCCGAAAGAGAGTCATTCTCAGCCAACAGGGTTCGACACTGGAGTAAAAAAGTCACTATCCCACAGGACTAGTAAAATTGATAACGTAGTGGTCCTATCTTTAAGTGCTTTCGCTTGTTCACTTAGGCTCTTCATCTCTCTTAGTTTTTGCTCTACTTCTAATTCACTTTTCCAAACCCCATATTTATTTCAAACCCTGTGTTGTAATTGAACTGTCTATTTCTTTGTAGTTGTTTGTGCATCATCAACTCCTTACTGTAATTTTATTCTCTTTTTTATGTTTTGGAGCTTCTTCTCTTTTTTTGTTGCTTTCTGTGAGTAGTTTGTCTTAATTGGGGGGGGGGGGGAGTAATAAGATGTTATGTGGTCTTATTTCTAGCTTAAATACTACATAACATTTCTGGTACACATTGATCTAACTATTGCATTTTTAAAAGACAAAAAATTACCTTCCCATCGAGCAAGTCTTTATAGTGTTGTCCTTAGTGCATATTAGAATGTATTTACAACATAAAAATAAATAAATTTGAAGGTTACCAGCAGTTACAGCAAAATTTTGTTACTAATTACATGTACAAGTCACTTCATCTATTTTCGTGTCTATGTACTTCCGGGTTGACATACAGTCGGCCCTATAATTACTAAGAAATGACAAAACCGTTCGCAAAATAAAGTTCAGGATTTTAATTTTTCAAACTGAATATCAATATCCACTACACATTCAATAACTGGTTTCGCGTATTTAGAAATGTGCCCCAAAACATGAACACAGAACACGGAACACGGAATCGTGTCAGTGTTACTAACTAAGTTAGCAGTTTCATTGTAGGCTGTAAGTTGTACCGGTAAAAAAAACGATCATCACATCATGTAGGAAGTACAAACACATAGAACACGTTGTTTTCTTGCTGAATAAACTCACTGAAATAACAACACGGTCAAATTGCGTCTTCGATTTTGACAGCCACCATTGTTATGATTGAGCTTCACTTAGTTCCGTTGAACGTGGACGGACCCGGGCGAATGCTGACATCCATTAGAAAGACTACGTATCCGTACATAAATACGAAATCATGCGAGATTTCAACTTTACTAATTTACTTGTTACAGTGTAGAGGCCAGTCTTACCCTTATTATACACATATCATCGTACAACTAATTTTATTGGCTATAATATTAGCTACATTTGAAAGGTCTCACTTGATTGGCTCACCCTACGCTATTCCCGTTTTCAAGAGACACCCCTGCCAGAATAAAGTGCTACGTGTGACGTAGTACAGCAATGGCGCGAGATCGCCTGTTGGGCGACTTTCCCCCAGGTGTGCTTTTCGAAAAATACACAACACATGCTTTTATGACACGGAATCATAGAAAATCTATCCCATTTCCAAACTAATCGTAATTTTATCGCGAATCATGAATAGACAACCGGAGTTGGTCAAAATAGCAAATTAAAAATCAAATGAATTTTACTATGACCGTGAATTCATCATATAGCCGGTGGTTTGAATTCTGAGCTCCTTAATATACCTATCAAAAAGTCACTATCCCGTCGGACTACCTGCAATGGGCATTTTAGTAACCTTTACTGGTCCTTACAGAAAGTTACTAGACTCGCGGGATAGCGGACCAGCGAGTATGTCGAACCCTTGCCATACGTTACAGCATAGACCCTCCTGGTTACAGTGGTAACACTCATTCATGTTCGATTAACTATCATAAAGAAAACACAACGAAATGGTTGAAGTGATCTTTTTTTTAAATTTCTTTTCATCACAACAACAAAATCTGCGTGATCGAAAGTGTTGTAAACTAAACCAGAAAGAATTATCGGGCTGGCTAAACTTCCCGATGAACTGGAGTAAGGTCCAAGTTCAAGTAAGCCCCGATAGTATGTGAGAAAATCGTCTCAAACTAGCAATACAACTTTCAAAATATAACTTGACATGTCTTCATTTGTTAGCGTTATACAATTCAAGACGGGTTTTCACTCGAAAACAACAATTCTGTGAATAATGACACTGAACGCAGCGATTTCTCGGACGATGTTACCACTGCACTGTAACGTATGGCTGACAACGACTTGCTTCTGGGTTAGTCCCTCGTGCATCCGGGTACTTGGGATTGTTGTGCATTACCACATCGGCAATTTTGACGCTGTAATTTTGCCACCAATATTGATCATACAAAAACAAAACTCCATAAATGAACCACAAAGTACTTGAAAAGTTGCACTTTACCTAGAGTCTTGCGGACTGATTTCCAATATGGCGTCGGTCATAATGCTCATTAACATATTCATTTTTTTTTTCAAATTTCAAAAAAAAAATCATAAAAAATAGAAGAGCAGATGTGCTGACTTGAAATTAACAAATCTAAGTAAGCTACCCTCTGTGCATCAACACACCAGATATCAAAGCAATCTGACTTGAAGTATATGAGGAGTTGATGAAAATGTCATTTTTGGAAAAAAAATCATAACAAATTGAAAATGGCACAGATCAACTTGGCATGAACAAATCTGAATAGCCTCCCCCCAGGGAACATGCACACCAAATATCGAAGTATTCTGGCTGTTGCTTTCAGAGAAGATAGTGAAAATATAAAAGTTTGACGGACACCTATGATTCACCTATACACTCTATACAACCTATACCTAAAGCTACGCTTTCAGCTTTCGCTGACAGCGGAGCTAATAAAAAAATAGTGCCAATGGCGTTGTAGCATAACTGTATTTAGGTATTGCTATGAGCGTGGTCTAGTTGCCAGGCATATTTGCATACATTTTTGGAATCTTTTTTAACTTGCCTACCCTTCCCACTTTTCATCTTTGCAATATAAACCATCATTAAGCTGTTGCTATGGGCATGGTCTTGTTGCTAGGCATATTTGCACCCCATAATTTGAATCTGTATTCACTTACCTACCCATCCATGTCATTATCTTTGTAATATGCATCATTTCAATGTTGCTAAGGGTATGGTAATGGTTGCTAGGGCCATTTGTGTCATAATGTTTTTAACAATAACTGCAGAATAACACCTCCAGAAACATCCTCACCAAGTTTCAACCCATCACCTTGCAGTTTCAAGATATAAGTTTTTTACCCAAAATTGTAATTTCTACTGAAATGAATTTCTGTATAAGACTAATACCCACCTTTTAGCTTACTTTTGGGTGTCCCTCTGCTTCCCCTTGTGTATTGCCAAATATAAATTAATGCCTCCGGCACCCTGTGGCCTGTCGACCTAGTGGTCACATGACCTTGACTAGCCAATCCCCAGTATTCCTTGGTTCTAAACATAACCGAAGGTTACAAGGACTGGAGACTGTGGGGAGGAGGGTGGGAGCATAAAAGGTGGGTATTAGTCTTATACAGAAATTCATTTCAGTAGAAATTACAATTCTGTACAGACAAATACCCACCTTTTAGCTTACTTTTGGGTAAGCCTAGAATACGACACCTAGTTGGTGGAGGGAGTCTCCACACTGAAAGGCATAGCAACATTTTGAGCCGAACTGATAGGACCTAGAGCAGACATCCTGACTGCCTCTTGGGCCATGTCCCGCAAGTAAAAGCTAATGAAAGAGTTCCGAGAGCGCCAGGTTCCTGCCTCAATGACTGACTGCACGAACCTCATGAGCAGTAACTTTAGAAAGTGCCTGTGTATCAGCTGTGGAAGAACTGTATGCTACTTTAATAGTATTAACTATCCACTTAGAAATGTCGGCCGTTGTACAATCCATTTTGTCCGATTTCCAAGGGATGAACAAGCAGGTACGATCGCCCCTAATATCCTTAGTGCGATTACAGTACCACTTGAGAGCTCTGACTGGACATAAAAGATGTTCTTTTCGGTCCCTTCCCACCAGCGTGGCTAAATCTTTTATGATAATGGAAGAAGCCACGGAACCTAAAACCTGATTTTTAGCAATGAACTTAGGATGAGTCTGAAGTACAACTTGGTGCTGTAACAACTGGATTCGACCCTGTCCAATATCTAGTGCGTGGATCTCGCTTCTACGACTGCCTGAAGCAAGAGCTAGTAGGAACGTCGTTTTAAGAGTGAGAAATTCCAATGAAATCTGGTGAAGAGGTTCAAAAGGGGGAGATTGTAATGTGTTGAAAACTAGAGACAGACTCCACTGGGGAGCTGAAATGGGCCGAGGTGGTCTCTTAATGTGGAAGTTCCTTATCAAACTAAATAAGATCTTATTTTGTCCAAAGTCCGGGCCCCCAACACTCCTAATGGTACTAGAAATAGCTGAGCGGTATACCATTATGGTTTGGACAGCTAACTTCTGTACATCAAACAGTTCAAACAGAAAGGCAGTTAATTGTTGTGTAGTAACTTGGAGTGGATCAATCGATCGTTGATTACACCAACTAGAGAATCTCATCCACTTTTCCCCGTAAGTGGCAAGGGTACTCGCATGCTGGGGTCTTGCGATGACCGCGGCAGTCTTGCAAGAAAAGCCCTTTGCAATGAGAGATCGTTCGACAATCTGAATACGTGTAGATGGAATGTGGGTGAAGGATGTTCCGTCCCTGTGACAACAGATCCTCCCTCTGGGGTAGTTTGCATGGGAGATCTATTAGGAGAGACAGTAACACTGGGAACCACGAGCGGTTCGGCCACAGTGGAGCGACTAGAGATAGTACACACTTTTCCTCTTGAATTTTTCTGAGGACTAGTGGTAGTAGGGGGAGAGGTGGGAAGGCGTAAGCCTCCAGCCCCTCCCAACTGAAAGACATGGCGTCCACTGCCATTGCTCTGAAATCTGGTACAGGAGATACAAAGAGAGGCAGTTTGCGATTGAGAAATGTCGCGAACAGGTCGACTACAGGCTTGTTCCACCTGATGAAGATTTGATTGGCTACATTCTGTGGAATCTCCCATTCCGTGGGGCGAACTTGGATGCAGCGCGAGAGTGCGTCTGCAATCCCGTTGCGCTTCCCCGGAAGGTGCCGTGCCCTTAGTGTTATCTTCCTGTCTTTGCACCAGAACATTAGATCTCAGGTGAGATAACATAGGGTCGGTGACCTGGTCCCCCCCATTTTGTTGATGTAAGCCACCACTGTTGTGTTGTCGGTATTGACTAGCACACAGCGGTGTGACACCAGGTGTTCGAACTGGCGAAGAGCTAGAACAACTGCCTGCATTTCCAACCAGTTGATATGATGGAGGCTGGATGGTAGATCCCAAGTACCTGAGGTCCAGTGGTGGTCCAGATGGGCTCCCCATCCCACCTTGGACGCGTCGGTAAAAAGGGAAATATCTGTTTTCCAACTCAACAATTGTTTTCCTTCCAACATTGCCTCTTTGTCCAACCACCATCGTAGGTGTGGAAAAAGGGGTGTAGGATGGGAACCATAGACTCTGCTGATTGGATACTGGGGTGCCAGTGAGCAAACAGGTAGTGTTGAATTGGTCGCATTCTGAGGCGTGCCCATGGTGAAATGTCGATGATGGAATTCATCAAACCCAACAGGGACAGAAATAGTTTGGCTTGTATGCGGGTTTGTTTTGCTACAAGCCTTACCAGTACTACAATCTTGTCTACTCGCTCTTGCGGTGGACAGACTATTCCCTGTTTGGTCATAAAACGCATCCCGATAAAAATCATGTCCTGAGTAGGAACTAGAATCGATTTGTCGGGACTCAGAAGGAATCCGAGAGACCTCAGAATAATCTGGGTGTCTCGAACAACACGACATAGCTGTTCGACTTTCTTGTCGTGTAGCAACCAGTCGTCTAGATAAGGATTTAGTGGAAAACCGCGCGCATGGAGAGTGATCACTGGCGCGGAAACTACTCGAGTAAAGACTCTCGGTGCTGTTGCGAGGCTGAACGGTAGTGCTACGTATTCGAACACTCGACCGTCGGTTGCAAAGCGGAGAAAGTGACGACACGACTCGTGAATGGGAATGTGGAAGTAGGCGTCCTTCAAATCTATGGATGCCATCCATTCGCCTGGCTGAATAGAGGCGAGGACTTGTTTCCATCTTGAATCTGGGCACTCGCAGGTACTTGTTGAGAGTGGATAGATTCCGTATCGGACGCCATCCCCCCGACTTTTTTGGAACCAGGAAAAAGTGGCTGTAAAAGCTGGGTCCCGATGACTGGGCATCGATTTCCTGTATTGCGTTTTTGCTTATTAGGGAGTCGATAGCTTCCAGAAATGCCGTTTGTTGACTGGTCTTGGAACTGGAGTAACGAACAGTACGACCGAAAGAGAGGGATCGCGTACGAAAGATAGGCGGTAACCCTCTCTTACGGTAGAAAAATCCATTCGTCTGACGTAATGCATTCCCAATGTTTTGCATATAAACTTATACGCCCGCCCACTGGACCGCTGTACGTGGGGTTCACGGTCCTGTCGGGAAGGAAGTCAGGAGAACTGCTGACGACTTCCTGACCCCTGTGTTTGATTGGTCGAGGAAGTGGACGGCTTACCTGGCTGACTCGAGCGTCTAGTGTTTGCAGCCTGAACCTGTTTAGGTTTACGGGTGCGTTTCTTACTCTGACTTCGACGCTTGTATCCACTAGTTTGTGGTTGCTGTCTTGTAGTCGGAGTAAACGTAGACGCTTTAGGCATAGCAGTGGCCTGGAATTGAGGGTTTTTTGTAAATTTTGCATCCCTCTCAGTTGCGGTCGGAGCTTGCTTAGCCATCTTGCTCAGCGAGCCCCCAAATAAAAATCTAGAATTGCTTGTCTTGCTAGCCCTAGCTTCTAGTTTTAGTTCGGGGTGTATTTCGGTGCTAGTCGCTCAAGGAAGGCATCACGTTCTGACAAAATTAGAGATGCCCGCTGACGTAATGACGAGTCCGTGAGATCAGTCACACTCGTCGCTACTGAGCGAAAAAGACGGAGGAGTTTGCTCTGCGTGTCTGACACAGGACCACTCTTAGTCAACTCAATCGCCGTAGCGATAAACCAGTCCAGGTGTGATAGAATGCGTATGTTCTTAGACAACGATTCACCCACGGAGCTCACGAAGGAGCGAGAGACCATATAAGATTTGAAAGCAGTATAGTTGTTGTCAACTAACCTTGCTTCCTTCTCCAACGTTGGAGACCCTAGCCATGGTTCAGATGTATGAACCTGGTAAGACTTCGACCTGGATTTGAACCATGGGAATCGACCCGGTGGAAGGGGATCCCTGTCGTTCATACCTGCCAGTTCGTTCTCAATTTGTGCTTGTCAAGACGAGACTGAATCGGCCAAAGGAAGAGACGTAGTAGGGTAAGATGACGCTCGCGACTCCTCCCCCAGCGACTGAAACATTCGGGATTCAAGCGGCATGGGTGGAGCCGGCCGTTTACAGTCGGGAAACTGCTCGTAAATCCATGAAATTACCTTTTCATAGGCCACTTTATCACGAGTAGTGGCCGCTGACGGACAGCGACTGGCTACCCCGACTGATATTTCAGAACGGGATTCCATGTCGCTAAAATCGTCATCAGAGGCATGGATCTCCAACACATCCTTAGATACCTGTGGAGACCTGCGTCCTTCCCGAGTTAAACGATCAAAACGAACTGGAAGGTCTCTATGTGGGGAGCGTGACCGATCACCATGTCTTGACCCTGAGACAGAATGATCAGATGATGACGCTCTATCCCGAGTAGTAGACCTACTACTGGAACGAGACGGCCGAGAGGGTGACGGTTGACTTCCTGCTTCGGCCTCTTGGTTCCCCTGGGGGTGGGGGCTCATTGTCACTAGGCCCGGTGTGGGGTTAGTAACAGGTGGAGTCCGCCCTTGAAAACCATGTTGAATGGTTTGCTGCCAGGCATTGGGAACACTGGGTACCATAGAGGGTGCTGTTCCCTGTGGTAAATAGGGTACTGCTCCCTGTGGTAAGAAGGCAGTGTTCCCAGTCATCTGTGGATGAACCCCTGTATACTGTTGGAAATACTGTGGGTTTGTCACAGAAAATTGGTTATAAGGAACGTAGGAGTGTCCCCAAGGAGAGAAATAAACTCCAGGTTGTACTCCTGTTTGGTCGGTCACAGAATCGATGGGTGTCCGGTATCTGGACTGCCCCCTCGAATTTGCCGCCTGTGGTAAATTATTACGTACCACAGCAGTGGTTTGACCTTGACCAAAGGAAATGTCCCTGACCTCCGTTGTGGGGATACGTTCTGCCTCTCCCTGAACGATCGTATTTTTGATCGGGCGAACCTGTCCGTCATCGGGCTGGGAACGCCGAGGGAGGTAATACGGATCCCGTCTATCGGGCGATAGATCGGGTTCCGCAGAGCATAAATCCCTATGTGGGTTCGACCGGGATGGTGTGGCGACAACCGCAGGCACTCCAGGATCCATAATGGAGGTAAAACTGTCACCTTGAAAAAGGTGGTTTTCCTGAAAAGGAGAAACGGACTTACCTTCTTTGGAAGTACTTACCGTAGAGGAAGTCCGCTCGACTAGCAAAGACGTGTGTTGAGGGATGACGTCATCAATCTCGCTACGTCTTTCTGAAAATTTTTTCCACTGACGATCGGTCCAGTTACTGCAGAAATCGCATGTCTGGTCGGGCCGACAGGATCTGCAGTCCGCACAAAGATCATGGCCATCTCCCGCAACGATGGGGTGGCCACACTTACTTATGGGAGACTGATCCGACATTGTGAAGGAAGTTCAAATGCTAAAAAAAAATATACAAGTACAACAATGGCGCCCGATTTACCAAATGAGGTGCCAACGAACTTGAGAAAAATAAGGTGTCCACAAAACGTAGACGCAACACACGAGAATAAAAAGGAACGACTTAGCTGGAATCCTGAGGTATTCAGCGAAGTGTCCACCGCTTATTAGAAGATATCTCGTGTCAATTTTGGCACAAGAGGATAAAACTCGCAGAGTCCTTTAGCTATTCTACGAAATTAGTCGATTTGCCAAGGAATACTGGGGATTGGCTAGTCAAGGTCATGTGACCACTAGGACGACAGGCCACAGGGTGCCGGAGGCATTAATTTATATTTGGCAATACACAAGGGGAAGCAGAGGGACACCCAAAAGTAAGCTAAAAGGTGGGTATTTGTCTGTACAGAATTGACATTTTAGACCTAATTTGCTTATCGCTGATGGCATCATCACATGCAATCTGATTAAAATCTGATGTGATGAGGATCTGCTGTTTGTTTTGTTCAGGGTGATCATGTCATGAACAATTCTTAAGCTAAACACCCATAAGGACATTCCCTACAAATTTCAAACCGATCTGCCCAGTAGTTTTCTAGTTTCAGTTTTTTGACCACAATTAGTCACATTTTTTTAAATACTGAAATCCCACACCAATGGTAAGATCATTTTGATTTGAACAATTTCCCAACTAGACACCTAAGGTAATATACCCACCAAACATGGCAATCGGTCCAGTGGTTTTTTTACTTGAAGTTGTTTACACACACACACACGCACGCACGCACGCACACACACACACACAACACACACACACACACAGACAGACAGACAGACACTTTGCCATGCCTATAGCACTATAGCACTACTGAACCTAAGAAGTTCAGTTGTGCTAAAAATTTATTGGATGGTATAATATAAAGATACTTACATAAAGAGGTCTTCCTTTAGTAAGGCTGTCTTGAATTCTTGTCTGCTTGGTTTGTTACCAGCCACACCATGCCAACCTTTTTGACTAAGGATAAAATTGACTGGAATCATTAATGTGTCGAAGTCAACCAAAGTGTATGGGGACCTGATAGGATAGAGGTTGCTAGGTGGAGGATTTAAAACCACGAGGTTGCAATGGATTACACACATGTACTTTCCAGGGAGTTGAAGACATATATAAAGGACTGTTGTAAGTGCTGTTTCTAGTTCTGTGTGCTTTCAAGAGTCTAATGTTCTATATATAGGCCTGCACATTATTATCATTATTATTATTAAACCCTGTACATATCTCTTTATAATGGTTGTGACCAGCAATGCAAATTAAGCTCCTAGATATAAAAGTCATACAAGAATATGTGCCTTGACCATCACCAAAGAAATGCATTTTCCATCAAACATCTCTTGAATACGTCTCAATCTGTTCAAATACGTTCGAGTCTGATGGAACAATTTCAATCTTACTGTACTGATGCGTAAAAAATGCATTATATTTAGGGTAGCTGCAATAATTGTAGTGATTGTTGTGATTTTGAGGGTTAACTGGAAGCAAATGCTACAATAATTCCTGCTGGGCAAACTCAAATAGACGAGATCATGCTGAAAACGTGAGGGAGATGTCAGCATACTACCCATTTCAAAATGCTGCAAGCATGCGTTTCTACTTTAGCCAATTTTGACAGGATTGGGGTATCTCTGAACATTTCTTGGGTCTTGAAGGCTCTGAAATTAATGTTAAAGTTAGGAAATGTCCAATTTTGTGGCAGGTAAGATATAATTTAGCAGACAAATTCACCCAACTTTGTGTTTTAGACCTGAATTGCTTGTGTCTACTAGTGTTTATGTTACAGAAATTGTAGCATTTGTTTCCAGTTAACATAGAAATGAAGAAAGCGGACTAAATAACGAACTATCGTTTTAGAGCAGACTATATTTTACTGTGTGAAGCCCCCTATAGAATGTAGACTTCAAGTGTACATACACAGTAGAATGGTTCAATCTATGAAAAGACCAGTGTAGACTTCAAGTGTACATACACAGTAGAATGGTTCAATCTATGAAAAGACCAGTGTAGACTCCCAGTGTACATACACAGTAGAATGGTTCAATCTATGAAAAGACCAGTGTAGACTTCAAGTGTACATACACAGTAGAATGGTTCAATCTATGAAAAGACCAGTGTAGACTTCAAGTGTACATACACAGTAGAATGGTTCAATCTATGAAAAGACCAGTGTAGACTCCCAGTGTACATACACAGTAGAATGGTTCAATCTATGAAAAGACCAGTGTAGACTTCAAGTGTACATACACATTAGAATGGTTCAATCTATGAAAAGACCAGTGTAGACTCCCAGTGTACATACACAGTAGAATGGTTCAATCTATGAAAAGACCAGTGTAGACTTCAAGTGTACATACACAGTAGAATGGTTCAATCTATGAAAAGACCAGTGTAGACTTCAAGTGTACATACACATTAGAATGGTTCCATCTATGAAAAGACCAGTGTAGACTCCCAGTGTACATACACATTAGAATGGTTCAATCTATGAAAAGACCAGTGTAGACTTCAAGTGTACATACACAGTAGAATGGTTCAATCTATGAAAAGACCAGTGTAGACTTCAAGTGTACATACACATTAGAATGGTTCAATCTATGAAAAGACCAGTGTAGACTTCAAGTGTACATACACAGTAGAATGGTTCCATCTATGAAAAGACCAGTGTAGACTTCAAGTGTACATACACAGTAGAATGGTTCCATCTATGAAAAGACCAGTGTAGACCTCAAGTGTACATACACAGTAGAATGGTTCAATCTATGAAAAGACCAGTGTAGACTCCCAGTGTACATACACAGTAGAATGGTTCAATCTATGAAAAGACCAGTGTAGACTTCAAGTGTACATACACAGTAGAATGGTTCAATCTATGAAAAGACCAGTGTAGACTTCAAGTGTACATACACATTAGAATGGTTCAATCTATGAAAAGACCAGTGTAGACTTCAAGTGTACATACACAGTAGAATGGTTCCATCTATGAAAAGACCAGTGTAGACTTCAAGTGTACATACACAGTAGAATGGTTCCATCTATGAAAAGACCAGTGTAATAATAATAATAATAATATTTATTTCTTAAAAAGACAAACGCTTTCCATGTAAAAACATCTCAAAGCGCCTTACAGTACTAAGACACCGTTAAAACACAATACATCAGTGAAAGTGAATAAAACAATCATACAGTAAAAAGGTATGTTTTGAGATTCGATTTAAAAATATTAAAATTTTCACTCGAACGGAGTGCAACAGGCAGCCGATTCCACAAACGTGGAGCACATGACGAAAAGGCCCTGTCGCCATAAAACACCGTGTTAACTACAGGCTGCTGTAATGTGTTTGCTCCTGCTGTAGTAGATCGAAGAGTGCGGCCAGGAGAACGAACATTCAAGAGGTCACTAAGGTATACAGGTGTCCTATTATTTAAAACTTTATAAGTTAAACACATGATTTTAAATTCAACCCGTTTCTGTAAGGGAAGCCAATGCAGCATATTGAGTACTGGTGTAATATGTTCCGCTTTCCTTGTTTTGGTTACTAATCGTGCAGCAGCATTCTGAATGGACTGTAATTTAGTGATGTGATACCTTTGCAGGCCATAAAGCAGACTATTGCAGTAATCAAGCCTAGAAGTAACAAATGCATGAACCAATGTTTCTGTTGATCGTTGGTCTAAAAGATTACGGATTCTACTGATCCTCCACAAAGCAAAATATGCTGATTTGCACACACTTGAAACGTGTGGTACCATCGTCATCGAAACATCAAATGTGACACCAAGGTCACGAACTATTGGAGAAGAATGCACACTGACGCCTCCAACATGTACATCACACTCCCGTGGTCGGTCCCCACTACCAAACTTAGAGGAGAATCTAATAACCTCAGTCTTGCTATCGTTAAGTGCTAGCATGTTATCATTCATCCACTGTCTAATTTCACCGATACAATTATCAATTTTTGCACTTGGGACACTATCACGGGAGCAAACGATGTACAGTTGAGAGTCGTCAGCATAAAACATACTCTCCAAACCGTGTTTCAGTATGATGTCCTCAAGCGGTGCTGTGTACAAACTAAAAAGCACAGGTCCAAGGACAGAACCCTGAGGAACACCGCAATCAAGTGGTTGTGCTTCCGACATCATCGACCCAACACTTACTCTCATTGTTCTATCTTGTAAATATGAAGTAATCCAGTTGAGTACAGTACCATGAATGCCGAACCTATGACGCAATCTATGTATCAAAATTCTATGGTCGATGGTGTCGAAAGCAGCTGACAAATCAAGTAGAATTAAAATAACATCATCCCGGCGATCAAGGGCCCGTAGCACGTCGTTTTGGACTCGAATGAGTGCCGTTTCAGTACTATGGCCCTCACGATACGCTGACTGACATTTTGCATACAAGTTGTTACTACATAGATACGAATTGAGTTGAATCAAAACGGATTTCTCAATCAACTTAGACCTCAAGTGTACATACACAGTAGAATGGTTCAATCTATGAAAAGACCAGTGTAGACTCCCAGTGTACATACACAGTAGAATGGTTCAATCTATGAAAAGACCAGTGTAGACTTCAAGTGTACATACACAGTAGAATGGTTCAATCTATGAAAAGACCAGTGTAGACTTCAAGTGTACATACACAGTAGAATGGTTCAATCTATGAAAAGACCAGTGTAGACTCCCAGTGTACATACACAGTAGAATGGTTCAATCTATGAAAAGACCAGTGTAGACTTCAAGTGTACATACACATTAGAATGGTTCAATCTATGAAAAGACCAGTGTAGACTCCCAGTGTACATACACAGTAGAATGGTTCAATCTATGAAAAGACCAGTGTAGACTTCAAGTGTACATACACAGTAGAATGGTTCAATCTATGAAAAGACCAGTGTAGACTTCAAGTGTACATACACATTAGAATGGTTCCATCTATGAAAAGACCAGTGTAGACTCCCCATGTACATACACAGTAGAATGGTTCATTCAATCTATGAAAAGACCAGAGTAGACTCCCAGTGTACATACACATTAGAATGGTTCAATCTATGAAAAGACCAGTGTAGACTTCAAGTGTACATACACAGTAGAATGGTTCAATCTATGAAAAGACCAGTGTAGACTTCAAGTGTACATACACATTAGAATGGTTCAATCTATGAAAAGACCAGTGTAGACTCCCCATGTACATACACAGTAGAATGGTTCCATCTATGAAAAGACCAGTGTAGACTTCAAGTGTACATACACAGTAGAATGGTTCCATCTATGAAAAGACCAGTGTAGACTTCAAGTGTACATACACAGTAGAATGGTTCAATCTATGAAAAGACCAGTGTAGACTCCCAGTGTACATACACAGTAGAATGGTTCAATCTATGAAAAGACCAGTGTAGACTTCAAGTGTACATACACAGTAGAATGGTTCAATCTATGAAAAGACCAGTGTAGACTTCAAGTGTACATACACAGTAGAATGGTTCAATCTATGAAAAGACCAGTGTAGACTCCCAGTGTACATACACAGTAGAATGGTTCAATCTATGAAAAGACCAGTGTAGACTTCAAGTGTACATACACATTAGAATGGTTCAATCTATGAAAAGACCAGTGTAGACTCCCAGTGTACATACACAGTAGAATGGTTCAATCTATGAAAAGACCAATGTAGACTTCAAGTGTACATACACAGTAGAATGGTTCAATCTATGAAAAGACCAGTGTAGACTTCAAGTGTACATACACATTAGAATGGTTCCATCTATGAAAAGACCAGTGTAGACTCCCCATGTACATACACAGTAGAATGGTTCATTCAATCTATGAAAAGACCAGAGTAGACTCCCAGTGTACATACACATTAGAATGGTTCCATCTATGAAAAGACCAGTGTAGACTCCCCATGTACATACACAGTAGAATGGTTCATTCAATCTATGAAAAGACCAGAGTAGACTCCCAGTGTACATACACATTAGAATGGTTCAATCTATGAAAAGACCAGTGTAGACTTCAAGTGTACATACACAGTAGAATGGTTCAATCTATGAAAAGACCAGTGTAGACTTCAAGTGTACATACACATTAGAATGGTTCCATCTATGAAAAGACCAGTGTAGACTCCCCATGTACATACACAGTAGAATGGTTCAATCTATGAAAAGACCAGTGTAGACTTCAAGTGTACATACACATTAGAATGGTTCAATCTATGAAAAGACCAGTGTAGACTTCAAGTGTACATACACAGTAGAATGGTTCAATCTATGAAAAGACCAGTGTAGACTCCCAGTGTACATACACAGTAGAATGGTTCAATCTATGAAAAGACCAGTGTAGACTTCAAGTGTACATACACAGTAGAATGGTTCAATCTATGAAAAGACCAGTGTAGACTCCCAGAGTACATACATATTAGAATGGTTCAATCTATGAAAAGACCAGTGTAGACTCCCAGTGTACATACACAGTAGAATGGTTGAATCTATGAAAAGACCAGTGTAGACTCCCAGTGTACATACACAGTAGAATGGTTCAATCTATGAAAAGACCAGTGTAGACTCCCAGTGTACATACACAGTAGAATGGTTCCATCTATGAAAAGACCCATAGAGTGTAGACTTCCAGTGTAGGGAGCTGTCAGTATTTATGACTGGGCATTGCTTTGAAAATCCCAAATATTTCTGTAAACCCCCCCCCCCCCCACACACACACACACACAATGTTTTTGTAAACCCACCACCACCATTTTACAGTCATAACTGTAAATGGCGTTCTACAAACGTTACACAAATTAAGGTTGTGTTCCAATGAGACACACACATGCACATGAATGCATATACATACATACATACATACATACATACATACACACACACACACATACATACACACATACATACATACATACATACATACATACATACATACACATGCATACACATGCATACAAAACTTTTTATTTTGAAATATAATTCCCTCATAACATGATGGATGTAGCTTATTTCAAAGGGAAGAGGAAACAATGAGTACAGTTTATTCCCAAAGTAGCTAGTAAAATTGGAAATTAGGTGTCAGTTGAATCAAAGTTTATGGAAGGCAAGGGGGTTTCCCCTTCCCTCCCTGGAGATTTTTGAAATTCAAAAACTAAAAGAATGCTTTCTAGTTCTATTTTAACATGTCAAGGTAGTAATAATACTACTAATAGAATTTGAATCAAAATAAAAGGGAGCAGTGTGAGGGTAGGTACAGGAGGGGTTCCCCTTGAGCCCCTAGAAATTTTTGAAATTCATGGACTAAAACTAAAAAAGTGTTATCTGGTATTATCTTAACATGTCATGGTGATAACAATACCCCATCCTGATCACAATTGAAATTTTAATTCAGTATACTAACACTGAGAAAATTCTCAAAGTGAAGTTGCATGCCATACCAATTAAAATTAGGAAACATTATAGTATACTTATATATTCATTTCATGTAACAGAACGCCATGTACTAGTATATGTGCAATAAAAAGTTAGCTATATATTACCATATTCTTGTTTTCAACATTATGGAACGTTATAAAACAATTTTATCATGACTTCCTATACTTAAAAAATCAATGTGAACCAACATTGAAAAAGTCTGTTTGCAACCCAATACATTGTAAAAAGCTAAAAAATGTGTAAAAAGTTTGTTATTGTACGTACTGAGTTACAAACAAAGCCTTGTCATCAGTTCCATACCACTCCAACACCGGAGGAAACAATCTCTCTAAAGTTGGAGATTTTCCAAACTCATGAATATTAATGAGATAATACAGAAGTCATGAACTTGGCTTGAGGAAGGTTCTCCTATGGGCACATTTCTGCCTAGGTTCATAGCTCTAGAGACATATCTTGGACTTTGTTAGAACGTAAACATCTCAATGATGGACAGCTTTATAAATCTGTTGATTTCCAGCTTATTAGATTCAAGTGTTCAGCAGATATGAGCAATCAAAATAGACTTGCCGTGTGCTGAAAATTCCTTTGTATTTTGTTGCTTGATCATCAAGCAATCATTGTCTCATTTGACAATGCTTTTCTCAACGTATTCTTATCTTCAAACATATATTTTTTGTAAGGTTGCAGTATGGAAAGTAAGCTTTCCATTGGTGTATAATACATGAAAATTGGATAATGGGGAAAAATGGGGAATACTTTTTAATGACACAATATGTATATACGGACGACAGCGCACCAAGCATGGACAGTTTGATACCTAGCATTTTTCATTCCGTTTTATTCAAATATAATTATGATTGCCGTTTCAACATCAAAAATAGTTTGCAAATTTAAAAGAAACAAGCAGTCATCGGAGATGACTCAGCCCTCGCAATGGATGTTTTCAGTGGATTACCACCAGTCATGACTCATGATAGTGTGATGTATAAGCCTGTATGAAATATAGTAACAATGGCATTCTAGGACAACTGTATAATTGACTGAATATTTGCATACATTTTTTTCATTGTTATCTTTCCAATATAAGTGATCATTTGGCTGTTGCTATGGGTGTGGTCTTGTTGCTAGGCACATTTACATACATTTTTGAATGTTTATTCAATTGTCTATTAATACATATTATCTTTGCAATATACCGGATCATTTGGTTGTTCCTATGGGCGTGGTCCTGTTGGTAGGCACATTTACATACATATTTGAATGTTTATTCAATTGTCTATTAATACATATTATCTTTGCAATATACCGGATCATTTGGTTGTTCCTATGGGCATGGTCCTGTTGGTAGGCACATTTACATACATTTCTTGAATGTTTATTCAATTGCCTATTAATAAATGTTATCTTTGCGATATGTATGATCATTTGGCTGTTGCTATGGGCATGGTCTTGTTGCTAGGTTCATTTGCATACATTTTAAAAATGTTTGTTCACTTGTCTAAAAATCCATTATCTGTAATAAACACCACCGTTTGGCAGTTGCTATGGGTGTGGTCATGGTTGTTAAGGATATTTGCACACATTTTTTGAATGTTTACTCACTTGCCTACCTGATAATGGTGTTATTTGACCAAAACACACTGCCATTTGGTTGTTGCTATGGGTGAGGTCATTGTTGCTAGGTCCAATAACAGTTTTATTCTGGAAGTGTCTTATTGCAACTACAAGTGTCTCAGTGGTATTACTTACCTTTGAAACCAATCTTGGAAGGTTTTCTGCGTAGATGGTAAATCATTACTTGGATTAATGACATAAAACGTCTTAGTTGGATCTATACCATGGTTGAGTACACTGTCTTCATAATGACGTTGTTTTAAATGTGATAATACAAAATGTAGTGATGGCATCCTACTCACACTTTGACCACGCAGTATTGGAATACTCTCCCATGGAATGTGCTGGATGTTCTACAGAAATAAAAATAGCACCAGTGGCATTGTAGCATAACTGTATTTAACTGTTGCTATGGGCATAGTCCTGTTGCTAGGCATATTTGCATACATTTTTGGAATCTCTTAATTTGCCTACCCTTTCCAGTTTTCATCTTTGCAATATACATTGTAAACTATCATTTGGCTGTTGCTATGCATAGTCCTGTTGCTAGGCATATTTGCAAACATTTTTGGAATCTCTATTAATTTGCCTACCCTTTCCAGTTTTCATCTTTGCAACATAAACTATCATTTGGCTGTTGCTATGGGGATGGTCTTGTTGCTAGGCATATTTGCATACATTTTTTGAACCTTTATTCATTTACATATCTATCCCTGTTATCTTTGTAATATGTATGCATCATCTTTCACGGTTGCTAAGGGTGTGGTCATGGCTGCAAGTGTCAAAATGTGTTGCACAATAACTGCAGAATAACACCTCTACAATTATCCCCAAGTTTCAGCCCCATTCATTATGTAGTTTTTTTGAGATATAAAATTACAATTTTTTGACCAAAATTGCATCCCCATTAAAATTCACCCCAATCTGCTCAGTAGTTTTGGAATGATAGATTTTTGACAAAAAGGACACATTTTTAGACCTAATTTGCATAATATTACTGCCAGGTTCATCATGTCATGAACAATTCTGAATCCAAACATCCTTAAGAAAGTTCCCACCTAATTTCAGACTTATCTGCCCAATACTTTCTAAGTTTAAGTATTTTAAAAAAATAGTGCCAATGGTATTGTAGCACTACTGTACTGTTTTAAGAATGTTTATCCATACATGGTGAGCCTTATTAGGTATAGGTGTTCATTTGCTGAATGATTACCCAGTTTCCTATCCAACCCTAAAAATGACAATAAATACACAAATAAAAATGTGCAAACGTAGTTTGTTTTCATTCCAGCTGATCAAGTTGTCACAAGGAGTGACTTTTCCGACAACATCATCAGTTTATGAATTATGAATTAAGAGAATAAAAAACACACCTAAATTTGACCAAAAATGGCATTTTATTAATATTAAAATGGAATACGATAGGAATGCCGAATAGCAGAATTTCAATTTCCAGAAATAGCTAGTTGTGAATGAGGATGATGAACTTACAACCTCTGCTAAAGTACTCAAAGCATTGCATGTAGTGGTAGAGGAAGATATGAGGATTTAAGATTGTGTCCTCTGAAGGTAGATATGTGAGCAAGCAAATCACACGACATGATTGTCTAGCTCACTTGTAGTGCAACAGTGTGTGATTTGGGTAAAAAAATGTGATTTTTGGTCTAAAAACTTAAACTCAGATTGGTCTGTAATTTAGTGGGAACGTTAATAGGGATGTGTAGATTAAGATTTGTTCATGACATGATGATTCTATCAGTAATATGCAAATTAGGGCTAAAATGTGTCTTTTTTGTTAACAAATCTTTAATTTGTGGAGTCATGATGGGTGAATGGTTAGTGTGACCGGCTTGGAATCTACAGGTTGCAGGTTCAATCCCTGTCGCTGCCTGCTGTTTGTTTCTCAGTGGCTAAAGTCCTTGGGCAAGATTTGAACCACAACTGTGCCTCAGTCAACCCAGCTGTATAATTGGGACCTGGTAGGATGTAGGTTGCAATGTGAAGGCTTTAATGCTATGCGCTTAAATGGCTGCAATGGATTGTATGCTCCCCGGGGAGTTGAGGAAGACTAAAGGGCCGGGTAGTCCAGTTGCCAGAGGTGGTTTTGGGGGTTAACCTTGCAATGTGAGTTATATGATATTTTTTTGCAGCTTCCACCTCAGAAAGGTGTCCTGTTAGCATATCTGACGGGTGCCACTCGCGCACCCCTGGGCATTTTGTTATATCGCGAGAAAACCGAAATACCATGTATTGCTATGGGTAAACACATGTTTTGGTAGGCTTAATACTTACTGCCTATAAAACCATGTCAAAGTTACTTAAAAGTCATATTTACATGTTACACACAGTATATTATGAATAGTCAGTCAATTACAAATATTTTGTCAAAAGTTTTGGATATTAAAATATCATAATTAGGCCAAAGGTCAACAAAATGACGCCATTTTCAGTTGTTCTGACTTATAGGTATTGACTGTATTTTCTGTGTATTGTGAGGGTACATCCATGTATCATCTAGATTTTATTTATCAAATCAGGTTATGACACCAGTTACACATTATAAGCTGCGTCATACTGATATTTTGTCTCTAAAACTTAGTATTACTGTACAGGTAATTGAAAATTAGTAACTTTCAGATGTATTACTGTACATGTAATTGAAAATTAGTAACTTTTAGATGTATTACTGTACGGGTAATTAAAAATTAGTAACTTTTAGATGTATTACTGCACAGGTAATTGAAAATCAGTAACTTTTAGATGTATTACTGTACAGGTAATTATAAATTAGTGACTTTTAGAGGTATTACTGTACAAGTAATTGAAAATTAGTAACTTTTGGATGTATTACTGTACAAGTAATTGAAATTTAGCAACTTTTCGATGTATTACTGCACAGGTAATTGAAAATTAGTAACTTTTAGATGTATTACTGTACAAGTAATTGAAATTTAGCAACTTTTAGATGTATTACTGTACAGGTAATATTACTTTATTTGCAAACACTCATTCTTTTTGCAAACACTATTATTTTATTTGCAGAAACTATTATTTTATTTGCAGAAACTATTATTTTATTTGCAAACACTATTATTTTATTTGTAGAAACTATTATTTTATTTGCAGAAACTATTATTTTATTTGCAGAAACTATTATTTTATTTGCAAACACTATTATTTTATTTGCAAACACTTATTATATTTGTAGAAACTATTATTTTATTTGCAAACACTACTATTTTATTTGCAAACACTATTATTTTATTTGCAAACACTTATTTTATTTGCAGAAACTATTATTTTATTTGTAGAAACTATTATTTTATTTGCAAACACTATTATTTTATTTGCAAACACTTATTTTATTTGTAGAAACTATTATTTTATTTGCAAACACTACTATTTTATTTGCAAACACTATTATTTTATTTGCAAACACTTATTTTATTTGTAGAAACTATTATTTTATTTGTAGAAACTATTATTTTATTTGCAGAAACTATTATTTTATTTGTAGAAACTATTATTTTATTTGTAGAAACTATTATTTTATTTGCAGAAACTATTATTTTATTTGCAGAAACTATTATTTTATTTGTAGAAACTATTATTTTATTTGTAGAAACATTTTATTTGTAGAAACTATTATTTTATTTGTAGAAACTATTATTTTATTTGCAGAAACTATTATTTTATTTGTAGAAACTATTATTTTATTTGCAAACACTTATTTTATTTGCAAACACTTATTTTATTTGCAGAAACTATTATTTTATTTGTAGAAACTATTATTTTATTTGCAAACACTATTATTTTATTTGCAAACACTTATTTTATTTGCAGAAACTTATTTTATTTGTAGAAACTATTATTTTATTTGTAGAAACTTCCTTTATTTGCAAACACTTATTTTATTTGTAGAAACTATTATTTTATTTGTAGAAACTATTATTTTATTTGCAAATACTATTATTTTATTTGTAGAAAGTATTATTTTATTTGCAGAAACTATTATTTTATTTGCAGAAACTATTATTTTATTTGTAGAAACTATTATTTTATTTGCAAACTATTGCTTTATTTGCAAATACTATTATTTTATTTGTAGAAACTATTGCTTTATTTGCAGAAACTATTATTTTATTTGTAGAAACTATTATTTTATTTGCAAACACTATTATTTTATTTGTAGAAACTATTATTTTATTTGTAGAAACTATTATTTTATTTGTAGAAACTATTATTTTATTTGTAGAAACTATTATTTTATTTGCAGAAACTATTATTTTATTTGTAGAAACTATTATTTTATTTGCAAACACTATTATTTTATTTGTAGAAACTATTATTTTATTTGTAGAAACTATTATTTTATTTGTAGAAACTTATTTTATTTGCAGAAACTATTATTTTATTTGTAGAAACTATTATTTTATTTGTAGAAACTATTATTTTATTTGTAGAAACTATTATTTTATTTGTAGAAACTATTATTTTATTTGTAGAAACTATTATTTTATTTGCAGAAACTATTATTTTATTTGTAGAAACTATTATTTTATTTGTAGAAACTATTATTTTATTTGTAGAAACTATTGTTTTATTTGTAGAAACTATTATTTTATTTGCAGAAACTATTATTTTATTTGCAGAAACTATTATTTTATTTGTAGAAACTATTATTTTATTTGCAAACTATTGCTTTATTTGCAAATACTATTATTTTATTTACACTCGTTACGCTATTAAGTGCAAACACTTGCGTTATGAGGCGTGTGTTACGTTTATGTCTTCCACTATTACTTTATTTGCACGTTAAGTCTTTATGCATTGCCTTGCACCGTTTGCTCACGAGAGGGCAGTGTTAGATTGCCATGTATTATTGTGCCAATCCGTAGTCTACTATAGTTGTAAGTCTAAGTATTTATTCATAGAAAATGCAGATACTCCAGGAGTTAGGGTTAACAGCTATTTTTGAAACTTTCCGTGCAGAGAGGGTTCAACCTGACATCATTAGACACCGCCTTGACTACATGATGTATGTGGACAACTCAGAAATGTTCTGCAAATAAAGTAATAATAGTGTTTGCAAATAAGATATTAGCATTTGCTAATAACATACAGAATGTAAATAAAATAATAGTTTTTGCTCATAATAACAAAGGATGTAAATAAAATAGTTATGTTTGCACATAAGAACTTAAAGAATGTGACTAAAATAATAGTATTTTGCGATGTAACATACTTTCTGTGGACCTAAGACACCTGTGGCTTGCCATAGTAACTTTTAGATGTATTACTAAATACTATACAAGATGAATTGAATTAGACTAACCTTATCAAGGATTAATATTACAGGATGTCTATGTGTTGATTTCAATGAATAGCTGCCTTCTAACTTCTTGGTTAATTTCTGATAATCTTCGTAGATGGTTGTCAACTGTGGCGTGTTCACGGCTAGACCAATTATTGATGACAGACCTTGTAAAGCTTGGTGTTCAGATAACCATCCATTGCCTTCTACCAGTAACTGAAAAATAGGTTAATCATAAGTTGATATTTCCCTGCTATGTAAGTAGATTAGGGTTCATATTGTCTTTATATACCAGTAACCCAAAACATAGGTTAATCATAAAGTTGTACTGCCTTGCTATGTAAGTAGATTAGGGTTCATATTATCTTATACCAGCAACTGAAAAATAGGTTAAAGGAAGAGAAGGTCGAATCAAACACATTTGCACTTTTAGATATCTCAACTTTGAGTTTTTAACTGATACATGTGTAGGAATAAAATGAAACGTATATAAAGTTATGTGACTGAAATGTCAAAATTCTGCTATGTTGAGCTTCACTATGTGCTGGGAACTTTTGCCACAAAGGATGCTGGGAAAACTCTCTGCTTGTGACGTCATATCATCCTATACGTCCATTTGCATCTAGATGTAGGTGTGTGTAGTAGCTGTTCATCATTGACAAACATGCCAAGGTGTAAATATAACGGATGTAATAATCATTTTCAGGACGATCGTAAATCATTTTCATCATAACTGATCCACAGAGACACCCAGTATTGTGTAAATTTTGGCTGCAAACTGATTTATCTAAAGAAAAGGTGATTCAAGTACCATTTGAGTTTATTCGGCACCACTTTAAACCATATATTTATAGTGTTATAGGTTCATGTTTAAATCAAGTGATTTCCATGGAAATTTGGACGTGTTGCGTAAATATCACATTGTTTCATATTGCCCACTTTTATAGAATTTCCTGATGTCTGTTTGCTCCATAAACATAACCTTATCAGTTTTGTTCTAATTGTAAGCCTGTACTGCAACATGATCTGGAACTCTAATATTGAAGATACTATAGTAATACTTGGTCAGATCGGGATTTGTATCGCCTATTATATTATATAAGGCATGTTATTGCACAACAAATTGACTACATTTTAGCATGAATGTTACGATGTTCGCATTTCACTTGGTACTGTATTTCCCATCCGGGAAAGCCATTTCCCATTTATTGTAGCTGTGACCCAAGCGTGACATCAAGATGCCGGGTGAACAAGTTCAACTGACAAGGAATTTATTCAAGATAGCAAACATTTTACTATCTCTGCAAAACATATTTTCAACTGGAAATTGTACTTATCTGTCCTTGTGCTTCTGTCATGTGTTCACATTGTTTCTTTTGTTTTTCCTCCCAATTGAGATACGTTGGATATCATGTCGTTTACAGTAGATAAATAGCATTGTGCTGTTATTTTTTAAATGAATCTGTGGACTGTACATGTCTAGTTAGTGAGCCTTTGTAGATTTTGGCATCATGATACCTTCAGTGTTATGTCAGATGAGATAAACCAAAAGAAATTGTCCCAACAACAATGTAAAAGTAATTTATATGGAGAACAAAACCATGGTCGACATCGCTAGAATTTAGAAAATATTGATGTGGGCGAGTTCATTACATAATATCATTTATCACTGTCACAACCAAGGTCTTTCGGGTTCAAGAATCCCGGTTAAAAATGAAACTCATGGTTAAGTCTGATCAGGCCTCGAAATTAATTTTTTTGCCCACCTGCCCATTGGGCATGTGACTTTGAAAACAAAGAGATATAGATTTGTTAATTTCATCTTTGATAGGCTTGTTTTGTATCGCAATTGTTCATGTTTTTAAAACAATTTTTCAACCATGTGTTCCCAAACATTATTTGTTTCTGGAGGTGCAATAAATGATTATTATTATAAAAATTATTACATTTATTGTGTGACTTTGCCATAAACTATTGTGTGATTTAATCAGGAGTACTTACATTCATTCTGAAAAAAGTGGCATTGATATCCTTGCAATTTTTCAAGTTATCCAATGTAACTTTTGGAAACATTTGGGTGATTGTCATCAGTGTGCTAGAGGAATTATCATATTTACATGTCATTGATTGAATTTCAAAGTCATTACTTCTACAAAATACTTTTCTTCACTGTGAACTTGTCAAAATGATCCAGACAACATGTAAACATTTCTAGACCTCACAGTACTCCTTTGGGATTTACTGTAAAAAGTGATACTGTAAACATTTCTAGACCTCACAGTACTCCTTTGGGATTTACTGTAAAAAGTGATACTGTAAACATTTCTAGACCTCACAGTACTCCTTTGGGATTTACTGTAAAAAGTGATACTGTAAACATTTCTAGACCTCACAGTACTCCTTTGGGATTTACTGTAGAAAGTAATACTGTAAACATTTCTAGACCTCACAGTACTCCTTTGGGATTTACTGTAGAAAGTGATACTGTAAACATTTCTAGACCTCACAGTACTCCTTTGGGATTTACTGTAAAAACTGGTACTGTAAACATTTCTAGATCTCACAGTACTCCTTTGGGATTTACTGTAGAAAGTAATACTGTAAACATTTCTAGACCTCACAGCACTCCTTTGGGATTTACTGTAAAAACTGGTACTGTAAACATTTCTAGATCTCACAGTACTCCTTTGGGATTTACTGTAGAAAGTAATACTGTAAACATTTCTAGACCTCACAGTACTCCTTTGGGATTTACTGTAAAAACTGGTACTGTAAACATTTCTAGATCTCACAGTACTCCTTTGGGATTTACTGTAGAAAGTAATACTGTAAACATTTCTAGACCTCACAGTACTCCTTTGGGATTTACTGTAGAAAGTAATACTGTAAACATCGGTAACATGCAATGCATGTGTACAAAGATAAGACTCTGTTGGTTGACCTAGCAGTACAGTATACATCGTACCACATTAGGCCTATGCTGCGTGAAGCTGTGATAATTTCATTTATTGCACATGTGCAATGAACAAAGAATGTCTCCCAAGGTCATGCATGTCATGGGTCATGAAATGATGATACAACTGATTTAAAGTTATAAACTGGTCAACACACTTGTTTTTTGAGGAATGCAATCTGCATTTTAACAATTTGAAGCATAATTTTGCAACTGATAGAAACATTCTGAGCTAACATTGCAACACAATCTACCGGTTCAGTTGGGCAGGTCTTTCCAAGATCTTCCGGTCCAGTCTGAACATTGACAGGCCATGGGCCACTGGGCAGGCATTAATTTTAACCCCTACTGATTGATGAATAATAAAACTATGTGTTTTCACCATGCACAAGAGTATTTTGCCATTCCCCATTGGATACATGTGATATCTAACACTTGACAGCATGTTTAATTTTGATAAAACAAATGCATTTTTTTGTGTCCTCAATACAGCAGAGTTTTATCTCGGCCATCTTTATGCAAATTTCAATGCTTCTCCAAAGATGCAGTTTTTAATTTAAATTATCAAATGTAATGGATGACTTGCAATGTTTGCACCTTGACTCCAATGTAATGGATGACTTGCAATGTTTGCACCTTGACTCCAATGTAATGGATGACTTGCAATGTTTGCACCTTGACTCCAATGTAATGGATGACTTGCAATGTTAGCACCTTGACTCCAATGTAATGGATGACTTGCAATGTTTGCACCTTGACTCCAATGTAATGGATGACTTGCAATGTTTGCACCTTGACTCCAATGTAATGAATGACTTGCAATGTTTGCACCTTGACTCCAATGTAATGGATGACTTGCAATGTTTGCACCTTGACTCCAATGTAATGGATGACTTGCAATGTTTGCACCTTGACTCCAATGTAATGGATGACTTGCAATGTTTGCACCTTGACTCCAATGTAATGGACGACTTGCAATGTTTGCACCTTGACTCCAATGTAATGGACGACTTGCAGTGTTTGCACCTTGACTCCAATGTAATGGACGACTTGCAATGTTTGCACCTTGACTCCAATGTAATGGATGACTTGCAATGTTTGCACCTTGACTCCAATGTAATGGATGACTTGCAATGTTTGCACCTTGACTCCAATGTAATGGATGACTTGCAATGTTTGCACCTTGACTCCAATGTAATGGATGACTTGCAATGTTTGCACCTTGACTCCAATGTAATGGATGACTTGCAATGTTTGCACCTTGACTCCAATGTAATGGATGACTTGCAATGTTTGCACCTTGACTCCAATGTAATGGATGACTTGCAATGTTAGCACCTTGACTCCAATGTAATGGATGACTTGCAATGTTTGCACCTTGACTCCAATGTAATGGATGACTTGCAATGTTTGCACCTTGACTCCAATGTAATGGATGACTTGCAATGTTTGCACCTTGACTCCAATGTAATGGATGACTTGCAATGTTTGCACCTTGACTCCAATGTAATGGATGACTTGCAATGTTTGCACCTTGACTCCAATGTAATGGATGACTTGCAATGTTTGCACCTTGACTCCAATGTAATGGACGACTTGCAATGTTTGCACCTTGACTCCAATGTAATGGATGACTTGCCATGTTTGCACCTGAACTCCAATGTAATGGACGACTTGCCATGTTTGCACCTTGACTCCAATGTAATGGATGACTTGCAATGTTAGCACCTTGACTCCAATGTAATGGATGACTTGCAATGTTTGCACCTTGACTCCAATGTAATGGATGACTTGCAATGTTTGCACCTTGACTCCAATGTAATGGATGACTTGCAATGTTTGCACCTTGACTCCAATGTAATGGATGACTTGCAATGTTTGCACCTTGACTCCAATGTAATGGATGACTTGCAATGTTTGCACCTTGACTCCAATGTAATGGATGACTTGCAATGTTTGCACCTTGACTCCAATGTAATGGATGACTTGCAATGTTTGCACCTTGGCTCCAATGTAATGGATGACTTGCAATGTTTGCACCTTGACTCCAATGTAATGGATGACTTGCAATGTTTGCACCTTGACTCCAATGTAATGGATGACTTGCAATGTTTGCACCTTGACTCCAATGTAATGGATGACTTGCAATGTTAGCACCTTGACTCCAATGTAATGGATGACTTGCAATGTTTGCACCTTGACTCCAATGTAATGGATGACTTGCAATGTTTGCACCTTGACTCCAATGTAATGGATGACTTGCAATGTTTGCACCTTGACTCCAATGTAATGGATGACTTGCAATGTTAGCACCTTGACTCCAATGTAATGTATGACTTGCAATGTTTGCACCTTGACTCCAATGTAATGGACGACTTGCAATGTTTGCACCTTGACTCCAATGTAATGGACGACTTGCAATGTTTGCACCTTGACTCCAATGTAATGTATGACTTGCAATGTTTGCACCTTGACTCCAATGTAATGGATGACTTGCAATGTTTGCACCTTGACTCCAATGTAATGGATGACTTGCAATGTTTGCACCTTGACTCCAATGTAATGGATGACTTGCAATGTTTGCACCTTGACTCCAATGTAATGGATGACTTGCAATGTTTGCACCTTGACTCCAATGTAATGGATGACTTGCAATGTTTGCACCTTGACTCCAATGTAATGGATGACTTGCAATGTTTGCACCTTGACTCCAATGTAATGGATGACTTGCAATGTTTGCACCTTGACTCCAATGTAATGGATGACTTGCAATGTTTGCACCTTGACTCCAATGTAATGGATGACTTGCAATGTTTGCACCTTGACTCCAATGTAATGGATGACTTGCAATGTTTGCACCTTGACTCCAATGTAATGGATGACTTGCAATGTTTGCACCTTGACTCCAATGTAATGGATGACTTGCAATGTTTGCACCTTGACTCCAATGTAATGGATGACTTGCAATGTTTGCACCTTGACTCCAATGTAATGGATGACTTGCAATGTTAGCACCTTGACTCCAATGTAATGGATGACTTGCAATGTTTGCACCTTGACTCCAATGTAATGGATGACTTGCAATGTTTGCACCTTGACTCCAATGTAATGGATGACTTGCAATGTTTGCACCTTGACTCCAATGTAATGGATGACTTGCAATGTTAGCACCTGAACTCCAATGCACAAACTTGAAGCCGACTGAGATCAAAGATTGTTTACATGTAAACACATATCATCTAGCGTTGTCAACCAACACTACACTCAGGTGACTCAATAAAATGTCACTGAAATGAACAAAATGCTACATCTTAATTCCTAATTATTAAATTCTAGTCGAAACAAAATTGATCTTACATTTGTGTAGCCATCAAACTCAATCAGGTGAGTATTGAGTAGCGCTTCCCAAGGAAACAACACAATGCAATATAAATACTAACAACACTGTGGGCAAGTTCACTGTTCGTGGATCAGTGAGGCCCGTGATGAAGTCTTGGTAAGGTCCAGTTTTATGTGTACAAGTACTCCAAGTTCTGTGGTTATCAAAGTCACCATGGCTATGATTTACTTCTTTTAGAAAAAATACAGAAGTCAGATTTTCCATGGCCACGTCAGTATTGAATGCTACGTTCCCCTTTAGAACGTTCCCTTTGTTTATAGTTCAGACATATTGTGTGTTGTCACACTAAATTCGATGACCATTCAAATCTTAGCGAAAGTATACTACAAATTCATTGTAGCAGAAAGTTTTGTTGGATAACTGTCCCTCTTGAAAACTTTTTACTTGCTTTATTTCATTTTCATATTTCATTTTCTTTTGATTGGGTTCATTACCATCCATACAGTGACATAGTGGTTTCACCGTCTTCTTTCAAAGCATGACTGTGACCTGTGTTCATATTTAAGTTGATACAGATGTACATGTATCAAAATGAAAACAATCGACTCTCAGTACCACGGAGAGAAAAAGATACAATTGGACTACGTATTGTATTCAAAAAAATTACAATCATACTGAAGATATTTTACGACACTAACTTGCCTTCTTTTTAAAACACCAATTTAAAGCTTTTTATGTTTTCTGTCATTTAGCTTTGATGGCCACACCCGTGTGGAACTCAGGTAAATTGATCAGGAAGTGGTAACATTTACTGGCTTTATACATGGAATACTTTTCCCTCAGTCATAGAATGACATGATGTCACAATTTCTCAAAGTGAAAACTGACGGGTGCTGTATTTAATGGCAAAATGGCGACATACATATTAAACCTTGTTATATCGGAAGCTAAAAGCAATTTTTAAGCTATACCAAACCTATTGAAGTTCAAAAAAAATGGTATAAATCACTTGTCACACATTTATTTTATCAATAGAAATTGCAATGTCATTTGATTGGACATTCACTTTAATCATAAGTTGATATCACACTGCTATGTAGGTAGGTTTTCAGAAAAGCACACGTGACAACACTACAATGCAGGGTCATAATAAGTTGATATTGTCCTCATAGTAAGTACTAACCTGTAACAGCTGTAATTGCCACGGTGTTAAAGCAAGTTCTCTATGTTGTTGGTGGAACATTGTTACTTTTCTTGCTATGTCCTCAGATGTCTTGTCGTCGTCTACATTTCCTAGTAATAATACCTTCCAGTGTTCCAATACACTGTTCTCTACATCACTTAGTAGTATCTAGTAATGAAAGCAATATAGATATATAGATATGTAATAGTATAGTATCTAGCCAGTATTCTCAACTCTGTCTAGTAACTTTGAACTCTTTCCTAAAATATCTAACAAATAAAATACTCATTCCTCAAATTCTGAACTCTTCCTAATCCTAGTAACAATACTTTTATTAAGTTTTGAAATAAATGTATAGAATTTCCTAAATTTCTAGTATGTAATATCTAAATAAATAAATTGCCCTGGGAATTCATTTTTCACACTTAAAGTTATCTAGCCATGAAGTTAGCCCTTTACACAATGTACCTTTTCTGTTCCACAATAATGACAATATTACAATGTTGATAGATATCTACTTATCTGATTGACAAATTAATATATTTTCACTGGTTCTATGTGTATTTTTAACTCTACGTGTATACATATCTTTATTCTTATTCAGTTTAACCTTCGATGATGAAAGACATTGTACAAAACTTACCTCCAGCCTGTCATCTAAATCTTCTCTTGTTGTCCACCAAATTTGTTTGTTGGTTTCTTTAACACTTACTTTACTTTCTCGTAGAATGCTGAAAAAGTCAGCAATGATTTGGTCCAGGTTTCTACCATAGTTCTGTTGATAAACAAGTAAATGGAATATCATGAGTCAAAGTTTGAATGCCAGATGGTCTAAGTTTGAATGTCATGATGGTCTAAGTTTGAATGCCAAGACGGTCTAAGTTTGAATGCCAAGACGGTCTAAGTTTGAATGCCAGATGGTCTAAGTTTGAATGTCATGATGGTCTAAGTTTAAATGTCATGATAGTCAAAGTTTGAATGCCAGATAGTCTAAGTTTGAATGTCATGATGGTCTAAGTTTGAATGCCAAGACGGTCTAAGTTTGAATGCCAGATGGTCAAAGTTTGAATGTCATGATAGTCAAAGTTTGAATGCCAGATAGTCTAAGTTTGAATGTCATGATGATCTAAGTTTGAATGCCAAGACGGTCTAAGTTTGAATGCCCGATGGTCAAAGTTTGAATGTCATGATAGTCAAAGTTTGAATGTCATGATAGTCAAAGTTTGAATGTCATGATAGTCAAAGTTTGAATGCCAGATGGTCTAAGTTTGAATGTCATGATGGTCTAAGTTTGAATGCCAAGACGGTCTAAGTTTGAATGCCAGATGGTCTAAGTTTGAATGCCAAGACGGTCTAAGTTTGAATGCCAGATGGTCTAAGTTTAAATTTCATGATAGTCAAAGTTTGAATGCCAGAATGTCATGATGGTCTAAGTTTGAATGCCAAGACGGTCTAAGTTTGAATGCCAGATGGTCAAAGTTTGAATGTCATGATAGTCAAAGTTTGAATGTCATGATAGTCAAAGTTTGAATGCCAGATGGTCTAAGTTTGAATGTCATGATGGTCTAAGTTTAAATGTCATGATAGTCAAAGTTTGAATGCCAGATAGTCTAAGTTTGAATGTCATGATGGTCTAAGTTTGAATGCCAATACGGTCTAAGTTTGAATGCCAGATGGTCAAAGTTTGAATGTCATGATAGTCAAAGTTTGAATGTCATGATAGTCAAAGTTTGAATGCCAGATGGTCTAAGTTTGAATGTCTTGATGGTCTAAGATTGAATGTCATGAGTCAAAGTTTGAATGCCAAGATGGTCTAAGTTTGAATGCCATTATGATCTATTAAAGTTTAAATGCTATGCCAATGTTTGACTACCATGACAGTTACTGTCTGATCACTGTAATACTGTAGTTAAATTTTTAATATCATGTCAAAGTTTGAATGCTGTGATGGTCACGTTTAAATGCTACAATAGTTAAAGTTTGGGCTGGCAAAATGGAAATCATTCTCACTTCAAACTGATTAAAATCCAATGTAGATGTCGGCTAATTATTCATTGTTATTTCACCTTGGTATTTTTGCTTGAATTGACCTTTGTGATACATGTTTACATTTTGGTCTTGATGGTCACCTCTACATCTGAACCCAAGCCCATGCCCAATCAGTTCTGCTAAGTGATCCACTCAGCCAATCAGGTAGCGTCTTATTGCAGTACTTTGAGCACTGTCACAACAGTTGAATATCAACAAACAACATTGGGTGTTACATCAGACGTGTATGAAATGTATTCATCATATTTATTTTTGGTATGTCCATTTGTCGTTTACAGGCATCTCAGGAATTTCTTGGACAACAACTTACCGAAGTTGGTAGGTAATTATTCAGTAATATTGAAAGTTCGATCGACAATTACCGAAACACATGTTTATTTTGTAAACGATGTCGCTGCATACTGATTCAGCAGAAACTAATTTCCTCATTTCTTATATTTACAGTTTACACAAACTGCGCAATAAATTTTGGGTTTGGATACGTATACTTTCTGAAGGGTGACTGCTTGGTGTGTCATGGGTGTAAGAACAATAAAATGATAGAGAAATATAGAAATATCCAATCATCTCATAAAAAAATAAATGTATGTGTGCTTTCTTGAACCACTATTCATAATGTACTAACAGAATTATCATTCTCTCCTTGCTACTCATATTGAAAGATCCTTTGGTTTCTGTCAATAAAATGGTGTCTTCCGAAATACTTCCCATGCTAGGCCCCGGGGGGTACCACTGGCCAGGTCTGGTAGGGGTGTGTGGCCAATGCTGTCAGCCCCGGCCCCATTTTAGACCAATTTGACCCAAAACCAATACCCCGTTTTAGACTGTTTAACTTTTTAGAAGACCCCAATTTAGACCAATATTGAACACATGGTTGAATGATGGATGCAATGTTGTTAAAGGCCAAGGTCCACTATATAAAGAGGATTATGGGTAATGTATGCATATGCGGGAAATTCAAACTGCTGTAAGGAGCACTGACTTTGCCCTCGTGTCTTCATCCAATTTTGCACTGAAAAAGTTTCACATGGCTCTCATATTTCATATATACTGTTTGTAAATATATAGTGATGCAACATGAGTAGAAATAACTGACGTTAACTAAGTTTGGTAGCCAATATAGCAGGTTTACCGTGAAACTGACCCAAAATTTGTTTCAAATTTGTCTAGTAAAAACCGTTGGCCAGTTGTCAATTAGGCTTACAAGTTACACAAAGCATGATAAGACACTGTGAATGGTGCAAATAAACAACATGTGAAATGCCAAATACCGAATGCAAACAATACAAGCGAACAAAAGAGTCTGTGTGCACTCTGTTAGCCTGATATTTTGCCTTTGCGAACGGTACGTGAAAATGATACATTGTTACTGAAATAGAATGACATAAAATGTTTCTCAGTTTGATCGATGTACGTTCTGGGCTGCTACACTCCACAATTTCATACAACTTTTTGTGCGTGCGACAAGTGTTTTCTGTCAAGTAGTTGTGTCGTTGACGTACCTATACCTAGAAGGCAGTGATGTAGATAATAGCCGGTTGCCTACTATACCAGTCACAACGCCCAGCTATAACTTGTAAGTATAACCACGTACAACAGTTTAGTTGTGGGACCGGCTAAGGAAAGTACTAAAACCTGACGACCATTGAAAAAAATTCTAAGGTCGGAAAATTAAATATGAGTTTCCCAGAAGTACTAATAGCAAGTAAAATACCCAAAGTGTAAAAAAAAAGAAATAAATTCATAATTATTTGAAAAACATTTGAGGATTACACGGTAAAACAAGATTGGCCACGCTGTCGCTAGAGAAAGCCTTCAAACTAGTTTCATAGGGACCGGACGTTGAAGGAAGCGCAAAGCGAAGTGTGAGGTTAATGTGACATCTCATGAAACAACGAAAATGGATATGCACATGTATGTCATAGAACACTGTCCTAATACCAACTTTAAATGAGATCTGTTTAAGCATGTCTGAGTTATGGCTTTGGACATGGAAAATTCACAAACAAAATGGCTGGCAGGCAGCCATATTGGATCGTATCACGACGAAAATGGTTATACACATGTATGTCATAGAACACTGTCCTAATACCAACTTTGAATGAGATCTGTTCAAGCATGTCTGAGTTATGGCTTTGGACATGAAAATTCACAAACAAAATGGCTACCAGGCAGCCATATTGGATCGTATCACAATGAAAATGGATATGCACATGTATGTCATAGAACACTGTCCTAATACCAACTTTGAATGAGATCTGTTCAAGCATGTCTGAGTTATGGCTTTGGACATGAAAATTCACAAACAAAATGGCTGGCAGGCGGCCATATTGGATCGTATCATGACAACAATGAATATGCACATGTATGTCATAGAATACTGTCCTAATACCAACTTTGAATGAGATCTGTTAAAGCATGTTTGAGTTATGGCTCTAGACAGGGAAAATTCGCAAACAAAATGGATGCTAGGCGGCCATATTGGATCGTATCATAAAACAAATTGACGTGCATATGTATGCCATAGTATGTTGCCCCTGTATCAAGTTTGAAAAAAATCGGTCCAGGCATCTCCAAGAAACAGCTGCGGACGGACGCACGGACGGACGGACGCACGGACAGACGGAACCCAATCCAAAAGTCCCCGTTCCGGACTTCGTCCGCGGGGACTAAAAACGAAGAGAGGAAGCAAAATGTAGCACTGACAGACAAGATAGACGTACGGTACGTGTACAGGAGGCGAGGTACACAATGTGGTGCAAACTGGACAATGATCGTGCGTGTCACGTATATGGGCATCAGATGTAATACATGTAGCTAACCAAATATTCTTGGAATGCAGCCTTTCTTGTAACAAGTATTGGAATATATTTCGATCAAGAATTCCCATACTTTCAGTTAAATTTTCTGATGACCCGAAGCAAGACATGTTTGAAACATTTAGTGCGACATTTGATACTGATAAACGAGTGATATAATTCATAAACAAATCTAACGTTGGCAACTCTTTTATTTCTGTAATGATCATCAAATTTCAAGGACAACTGTCTATGTTGTACACATAGATCATACATCACTGCCTAGTCTAGTTCTAGCTCTGTGCATGTTGTGGAGATGAACGTAACGCGAACTGACAAGACTACAAGTACAATCATGGAGGCATCATAAATATTTGTTTCATTCAAATTTGAAAGTTGAGAAATCGTATTAAATTCTTTCCAGATTTCTCAAAAATCGTTTCCATATGTTTTGGCACTATCCAGCAATAATCCTCGTCATGTAAATGACATCGACTGACATCGTAGTCAAACATACGCACGGAGACAGAGCGGAGACCAAACAAGAGTCCGTACTCACCCCATCACGACGTATGCATTGATGCGTTTGTTTAGAAATAGTTGGGGTGGTACTCGTATACATCGGGATAACTTGGAAATGCACATGTTTGTGATTTTATTGACTGTTTTCTGAGATGGGACATTGGATTTGGAAATACAAGTTTAATCAATCATAAAACAGCCATAACAGATACTTTCAAAGAATTAGAACACGGAAGGAAAATAATGGGAACATCAATGACATTTCTACCAAACTCGAGATCGCACGTAGCTAGCTACCTAGTGTATGGAAGTGCAAAGCTTAGTCCGCTCTGACCCGTGCGATACTTGTGAAGTTAATTTTGAAGTTTTGACGATTATGTTGTCAAAACACGACCTACATGTAATCTGTAAAAAAAAAATTTCATCTATCCAACGATTTTGGTGTGATAACGATCGACCAAATGCCGACGCCAGTGTGTACGTGTGCAACTGTAATCTAGTACCTTGTACAAATGATACAAGTAAGTAAGTTTGTTCGTACCCAAGAATTTCAGTTTACAATTTCAATGATACAAATTGTCACTGTGTAATAGTGTTTGGATCGTGTTAGAACAAAATATAATTTTTCTGGTTAAAATTTGTATGTATAAGTTTATAGAAATACGTGTTTCACCCAGACTGGGGGTCTGGCCGTACGTACGCACCGGAAAAAAACGTAGCAGAAACACTGCCACTAGACTTGAAAAAAAAATATAACAAGGGACTCTTCGGATTATGCAAGAACTACATGTAACCAATATGTGTGAACAACGACTAATAAGTTGATAAACTACCTGGGTCGGATTTACCAAATGCTCCTCCCAGATAAACAAACAAATTCCGTTGCACATGCGCAAACCTACTTCCGTAGTGTGGGCACATAGCCTGTTTGGACCTTGGCCTTTAACGTAACAGTGCATTATGGGGCGATATCTAATACTAAGCATTTCTGAGGGTGTGCATGCTATCTCATAGTCATGAATTAGCAGGGAAAATCCCTGAACTAGTCGAGAATTTATTAAGGATCTCCTTCCAGAACCTCATTTTAGACCAAACAAAATGAAAAGTGGACCCCATTTTAGACTCATTAGCTCTCAAAAGACAGTACCCATTTTAGACCAAAGGGCAAAAAACCATACCCAAAAGGCAGCACATATACATATACACAATAGGTGGGAGTACCACTCCCCACCCCCACTCGCTAGGCCTTTCTTTGTTACATGGCAGCAAATTTATACTTTTTTTATACAAATAGTGTGTGTTCTGTGTACATGTAACATCAGTATGTATCAAATTCAAAGCTCATATCGTGGTAGAACTTGTCAGATATACACCACAGAACAACTGGAGAGCTGCAGTCCATGCATGATGACCTAAAATCAAAATCACCTAAGCCATGTAGTAGATCACGATGTAGAAAGACAAGAGAAATATCTGATGCCTTTATTGTTCCATGTACATCATTAGGCTGTTATTACCTCCCGTAAGGGTATGGGAGGTATTAAAAGGGGAATGTCTGTCTGTCTGTCTGTCTGTCTGTTTGTCTGTCTGTGTCATCATTTTCTAACAATTGGCTGGCTCAATTGTAATGAAATTTGGGATATATAATCTTTAGGGTAATAGCTAGACCTGATTAGGTTTTGAGCCAGATCTGTTAATGTTTAATTAGAGAAATTTAAAATATTAATGAAATCAACTAATTACGCAATATCATAAGACTGCATGATTCAATTTCAATATAATTTAGTATATTCATTAAACATAACAACATACATTTGTCCTATAAAATTCGTTGATGTATCTTAGAGCATTAATGAATAATTTGCATAATTAATTATTTTTGGTAATTAGGCTATATCTTCAAATTCAACATAATTTAGTACATACATTAGCTATAAGAAAACACATATGTCCTATCAAGTTTGTTGATGCACCATACAGTGTTAATGAATAATTTGCATAATTAATGATTTTCGGTAATTAGGCTATATCTTAAGAATACATACTTCAATTCCAATATAATTCAGTACACACGTTAACCATAACAATCACATATGTCCTGTAAAGTTTATTGGTGTACCTTTCAGTGTTAATGAATAATTTGCATAATTAATTATTCTTGGTAATTAGGCTATATCTTATGACTGCATGCTTCAATTTCAATACAATTCAGTACATACATTAACCATAACAATCGCATATGTCCTGTAAAGTTTGTTGGTGTACCTTTCAGTGTTAATGAATAATTTGCATAATTAATTATTCTTGGTAATTAGGCTATATCTTGTGACTGCATGCTTCAATTTCAATACAATTCAGTACATACATTAACCATAACAAATTGTGTATGTCCTATAAAGTTAGTTGATGTACCTTACAGTGTTAATGAATAATTTGCATAATTAATGATTTTCGGTAATTAGGCTATATCTTAAGACTGCATACTTCAATTTCAATACAATTTAGTACATACGTTAACCATAACAAAGCGGATATGTCCTATAAAATCTTAGTTTGAATGAAAAATTTGCATAATTAATGATTTTAGGTAACTAGGTTATATCTTAAAAATGCAAGCTTCAAATTTCGTATAATATGATACGTACATCAACCATAATAATACGCACCTGTCCTATGAAGTTTGTTGCTACAACCTTTTCCTTTAATGAATATTTTGAAT
The DNA here is from genome assembly GCF_964340395.1 of Glandiceps talaboti. Classification (NCBI taxonomy): domain Eukaryota; kingdom Metazoa; phylum Hemichordata; class Enteropneusta; family Spengelidae; genus Glandiceps; species Glandiceps talaboti. The sequence goes on along the minus strand of NC_135562.1, from coordinate 23,691,525 downwards.
AATGAACGATATTCAGTAATTAAGCAGTATCATACACTCTTACATACATTAACCTAAGAAAGCACGCTTGTCCAAAAAACAAAGCCTGTTACCATAGTTTTTTAGTTTAATGAGTTATTTGCATAATTAGTGATTCCCTTAAGGGAGGCATTCAGTTTAAATCTGGTCTTTTGATTGGGTTCATTACCATCCACATAGTGATCACATGAAGCGGTTTCGCCTTCTTTCAAAAAACGAAGCTCTACCATGGTGCCGTATCATCTCTGATCTTAACATGCTGAAGAGAACTATGGCTAGACATGTCTTACAGTGTGAAAATTTTATGTGGGAGCGTGACGTGTTGAGTGTACTGTGCTGTGTCCATATATATTAATGACTTTATTCCCAGATACAAAATAATAATACAGGGCTTGGGAAAGGGGATCGAAAAATAGTTGTCTGCCACTAATCTAGTTCAATCCCATCAATACATACGATAATCATCAAAATACAAATATTATCTGGGCATCTGCACTGTTTCGTTGGATTTCTGATATTTGCAAAGCTTCTACAAATAAAGGAAGGGAAGAAAACAACAACAAAACAAAACAAAACAAAAACTGAATACATAAAGATTTTGACGCAAAAAGAAGAAAAACAGATAATTTTTGTTTTAACACTAGCTATGTGCTGTTTCCAGGATAAATTCTTATCAACTACAACTCCAACAAAAGATGCACCTTCTACCTCATGAATCACAGTGTCTTTCAAAGTCAGTGTTCCGGTGATCTCAATCTTAGTCCTATTACTTTCAAAGTCAGTGTTCCGGTGATCTCAATCTTAGTTCTATTACTTTCAAAGTCAGTGTTCCGGTGATCTCAATCTTAGTCCTATTACTTTCAAAGTCAGTGTTACGGTGATCTCAATCTTACTCCTATTACTTTCAAAGTTAGTGTTCCGGTGATCTCAATCTTAGTCCTATTACTTTCAAAGTCAGTGTTCCGGTGGTCTCAATCTTAAGACCTATTACTTTCAAAGTTAGTGTTCCGGTGATCTCAATCTTAGTCCTATTACTTTCAAAGTCAGTGTTACGGTGATCTCAATCTTACTCCTATTACTTTCAAAGTTAGTGTTCCGGTGATCTCAATCTTAGTCCTATTACTTTCAAAGTCAGTGTTCCGGTGATCTCAATCTTAGTTCTATTACTTTCAAAGTCAGTGTTCCAGTGGTCTCAATCTTAGTCCTATTACTTTGAAAGTCAGTATTCCGGTGGTCTCAATCTTAGTCCTATTACTTTCAAAGTTAGCGTTCCGGTGATCTCAATCTTAGTCCTATTACTTTCAAAGTTAGTGTTCTGGTGGTCTCAATCTTACTCCTATTACTTTCAAAGTTAGTGTTCCGGTGATCTCAATCTTAGTCCTATTACTTTCAAAATTAGTGTTCTGGTGGTCTCAATCTTAGTCCTGTTACTTTCAAAGTTAGTGTTCTGGTGGTCTCAATCTTAGTCCTATTACGTTCAAAGTTAGTATTCCGGTGGTCCCAATCTTACTCCTATTACTTTCAAAGTTAGTGTTCCGGTGATCTCAATCTTAGTCCTATTACTTTCAAAATTAGTGTTCTGGTGGTCTCAATCTTAGTCCTGTTACTTTCAAAGTTAGTGTTCTGGTGGTCTCAATCTTAGTCCTATTACTTTCAAAGTTAGTGTTCTGGTGGTCCCAATCTTAGTCCTATTACTTTCAAAGTTAGTGTTCCGGTGGTCTCAATCTTAGTCCTATTACTTTCAAAGTCAGTGTTCCGGTAGTCTCAATCTTAGTCCTATTACTTTCTAAGTTAGTGTTCCGGTAGTCCCAATCTTAGTCCTATTACTTTCAAAGTCAGTGTTCTGGTGATCTCAATCTTAGTCCTATTACTTTCAAAGTTAGTGTTCTGGTGGTCTCAATCTTAGTCCTATTACTTTCAAAGTCAGTGTTCCGGTGATCTCAATCTTAGTCCTATTACTTTCAAAGTCAGTGTTCCAGTGATCTCAATCTTAGTCCTATTACTTTCAAAGTCAGTGTTTCGGTGATCTCAATCTTACTCCTATTACTTTCAAAGTCAGTGTTCCGGTGGTCTCAATCTTAGTCCTATTACTTTCAAAGTTAGTGTTCTGGTGGTCTCAATCTTAGTCCTATTACTTTCAAAGTTAGCGTTCCGGTGATCCCAATCTTACTCCTATTACTTTCACAGTCAGTGTTCCGGTGATCTCAATCTTAGTCCTATTACTTTCAAAGTCAGTATTCCGGTGGTCTCAATCTTAGTCCTATTACTTTGAATGTCAGTATTCCAGTGGTCTCAATCTTAGTCCTATTACTTTCAAAGTTAGTGTTCTGGTGGTCTCAATCTTAGTCCTATTACTTTCAAAGTTAGCGTTCCGGTGATCCCAATCTTACTCCTATTACTTTCACAGTCAGTGTTCCGGTGATCTCAATCTTAGTCCTATTACTTTCAAAGTTAGTGTTCCGGTGGTCTCAATCTTAGTCCTATTACTTTCAAAGTCAGTGTTCTGGTGATCTCAATCTTAGTTCTATTACTTTCAAAGTCAGTGTTCCGGTGGTCTCAATCTTAGTCCTATTACTTTCAAAGTTAGTGTTCCGGTGATCTCAATCTTAGTCCTATTACTTTCAAAGTTAGTATTCCGGTGATCTCAATCTTAGTCCTATTACTTTCAAAGTTAGTGTTCCAGTGGTCTCAATCTTAGTCCTATTACTTTCAAAGTCAGTGTTCCGGTGATCTCAATCTTAGTTCTATTACTTTCAAAGTCAGTGTTCCGGTGGTCTCAATCTTAGTCCTATTACTTTCAAAGTTAGCGTTCCGGTGGTCTCAATCTTAGTCCTATTACTTTCAAAGTTAGCGTTCCGGTGGTCTCAATCTTAGTCCTATTACTTTCAAAGTTAGCGTTCCGGTGGTCTCAATCTTAGTCCTATTACTTTCAAAGTCAGTGTTCCGGTGGTCTCAATCTTAGTCCTATTACTTTCAAAGTTAGCGTTCCGGTGGTCTCAATCTTAGTCCTATTACTTTCAAAGTTAGTGTTCCGGTGGTCTCAATCTTAGTCCTATTACTTTCAAAGTTAGCGTTCCGGTGGTCTCAATCTTAGTCCTATTACTTTCAAAGTTAGTGTTCCGGTGGTCTCAATCTTAGTCCTATCAATCAATCAATCAATCAATCAAACAATTTATATAGCGCCTGAATCCATTACTCAGAATGTTCAAAGGCACTTTATAGGATACTAAAAAGAGTTCTTATCAAAATGCTCTCATAAAAAGATGAGTCTTAATGTCTTTCCTGAACTTGTCCAGAGTTGGTGATTGACGCAGAGCAGCAGGCAGACTGTTCCATAATTGCGGGGCAGCACGTGAAAAAGCACGTTCACCATATGATTTAAGTTTACAGGGTGGGATGTGTAATAGACCTTTGTAGTTGGAGCAAAGTACACGTGGAGCATGCTTATAACTGATCAGGTCCGATATGTAACTAGGTACTAGGTGCAGCATTGTTGAGAGCTTTGTAGGTCATCAAGAGTAGTTTGTAGTGTATTCTGTAGTAGACTGGTAACCAATGTAGATCCTTGAGAATTGGGGAGATATGGTCTGATTTCTTGCGGCGTGAAACAATTCTGGCCGCTGAGTTTTGAGCGTGTTGTAGATGAGTAATGTCTTTAGATGCTAAACCATATAAGAGTCCAAAGATTAATGGTGTCAAATGCTTTGGAGAAATCTATAAATAAACTCATTGTTGTTTTCCCCTTATCAATTTCATTCATAAGATATTGAGAAAGACCGATCAGAGATATTTTTGTACTATGTTGTTTTCTAAAACCATATTTGTGTCGGTAGAATATATTATTACTTTCAAAGAAATTAAGCATTAAATTTTGTCTATTAATAATTCTTTCGAAAATTTTGCTGAGCAGAGGCAAACCAGAAATAGGTCTATAGTTGCCAGTGTTCTCCACATCTCCCTTTTTGAAGATGGGAATAACACGGGCAACTTTTAAATTGTCTGGGAATTCCCCTTTCGAAAAGAATAAATTTAAGATATGGCATAGCGGCCTAGCGATTCCGTCAGCCAAATCCTGAATAAGTCTTTATTTTTTTAATTTATATTATCGTAACCAGTGGCTTTCCCAACATCTAGAGATGATAACATATATGAACCTGTGCAGTAATTTTCCAGGTAGACACAACAATGGCAACGGAAATTGCAACATTAGTGTTGCGCCTTTTTACGTTGGTTGCGACAAGGGTACATGTTATCAAAATAAAAACGATCGACTCTCAGTACTATGCTGGAAAGCAAAACATACAATTGGACTATGGATTGTTTTTCCAAAAAAATTACCATCATACTGAAGATATTTTATGAAGCTAACTTGCTTCTTTATTAGTTAAAAACACCATTTTTAAAGCATTTTATATGCTTTCCGTCGTTTCATGGCCACAGCCATGGGGATCACCAGTAAATTGATTGGGGAACCCTGGTAACATTTACCGACTTACTGGCCTTTCTAATTTGCATCTGAATACAGAGGTACATGTGAGACCTGCATGGTCTGAGTGAACTGCGTAAAGGTTACAACATTGCATTGTTGGTACACCACTCATAATAACAATATTCACGATTTGTTGCCTTCTTCAGTGTTTTTACTTTTATACGAAGTTGAATGAAGACAAATATTACCAAACTTTTCAAAGAGTGAGTCAAAGTAAAGTTGTGTATATTGTTATTAATACATGTACATGAAATGTTTTCTTCTGGACTCTTATACATCGTTTTATCATGTCACCCGTGGGGCTTCACCACTGTTCTTATAAACAAGAAAGGCTCACATGTAAGCCAGTAAGCATGTCTCAGCGGTGAAATCGGTTAGGAAATAAAATGTGTCTCGGTAATTCTCAATCAGACTCTCAATATTGCAGACTAATTAGCTGACAATATCAGTACGTTGTCATCCGGGGAAATTCCTGCAATGCCTGTAATTCAATCTTCCAATGCTAATGTAGTGTCGCTTTTGATTGGCTACCAGCAGGGCAAGCTAGAACTGATTGGGCATGGGCTTGGGTTCAGATGTAGAGGGGGCCATCAAGACGTAAACATGTATGACGTAGGTCAATTCAAGCAAAAATACAGAGGTAATATAACAATGAATAATTAGCCGACATCTACATTGGATTTTAATTAGATTGCCTTCTCTTATGAGTTCCAGAACATATATTGGTACAACGTAATCTTAGTAGGTGTCAATTTCCACAACCTACAAAGGTAGCTAAGGATATATTGTCAGTTTAAAATGTTAACCAACCTGACGTGTACCAGTAGTTAGTGGTATTTTCACAATAATAGGGTCTTGATGTGATTGTATTCTATTTATCATTACATCTACTGTATTATCAGTGTATAACACTGACATTGTACACACACTCCAACCTGACAAAAAATAAACAAACAAACAAACAAAATATTTACCTTTGGAAAAAAATAAGATGGGACCATAAAATTCCATCTCTACAAAGATATGGTAACAATCCAACAAACAATTGAATTGCATAGAAGATCCTATAGCATTAACTTAAGTATATGGTTGTAAGGGGGAAGGGGTGGGGGGAAATTATTCACTGCGGAGTTTACAGTGTTAATCTAATACCAATACAGGGAATGGTATGGGGTGTAAGTGAATACATTACTGAATTTATTACATCACTACATTCAATACCTTCAACATTATACAGACTTTCAGGTTTACATTGAAATCATTACTACTGACCAGCATCTCAAGACCACATAAACAAGGTATCAAGTTTATTTGTAGTTAGTAAAATAATCAACTGGTAACTTTTTGGTAGTTTATTTGTAGTTAGTAAAATAATCAACTGGTAACTATTTGGTAGTTTATTTGTAGTTAGTATAGTAATCAACTGTTAACTATTTGGTAGTTTATTTGTAGTTAGTAAAGTAATCAACTGGTAACTATTTGGTAGTTTATTTATAGTTAGTAAAATAATCAACTGGTAACTATTTGGTAGTTTATTTACAGTTAGTAAAATAATCAACTGTTTACTATTTGGTAGTATATTTATAGTTAGTAAAGTAATCAACTGTTTACCATTTGGTATAGTTTATTTATAGTTAGTAAAATAATCAACTGTTTACTATTTGGTAGTTTATTTACAGTTAGGAAAATAATCAACTGGTAACTATTTGGTAGTTTATTTGTAGTTAGTAAAATAATCAACTGTTTACCATTTGGTAGTTTATTTATAGTTAGTAAAATAATCAACTGGTAACAATTTGATAATGTATTTATAGTTAATAAAATAATCAACTGCTTACCATGCGGTAGTTCTTCCATGGTTTGTTGTAGAGTATCTTGACTACCATCAAATATAAACACTTGTTTATCTTTGTTCAGTCTGAGTATTTCATAATTTCTGTTTTGTTTCTTCATTACCCTAGGATAAGGAGATATATATAAAATAAAATTAGACATTTTAAATAACCAATAAAAAATTAAAAATATTTGAGTCATCTAGCATGCAGCAATATCTATTGACTTCTAAATTGTGATGTCAGTCATCTAGCATGCAGCAATATCTATTAACAACTAACTTGTGATGTCAGTCATCTAGCATGCAGCAATATCTATTAACAACTAACTTGTGATGTCAGTCATCTAGCATGCAGCAATATCTATTAACAACTAACTTGTGATGTCAGTCATCTAGCATGCAGCAATATCTATTAACAACTAACTTGTGATGTCAGTCATCTAGCATGCAGCAATATCTCTTAACAACTAACCTGTGATGTCAGTCATCTAGCATGCAGCAATATCTATTAACAACTAACTTGTGATGTCAGTCATCTAGCATGCAGCAATATCTATTAACAACTAACTTGTGATATCAGTCATCTAGCATGCAGCAATATCTATTAACAACTAACTTGTGATGTCAGTCATCTAGCATGCAGCAATATCTATTAACAACTAACTTGTGATGTCAGTCATCTAGCATGCAGCAATATCTATTAACAACTAACTTGTGATATCAGTCATCTAGCATGCAGCAATATCTATTAACAACTAACTTGTGATGTCAGTCATCTAGCATGCAGCAATATCTCTTAACAACTAACCTGTGATGTCAGTCATCTAGCATGCAGCAATATCTATTAACAACTAACCTGTGATGTCAGTCATCTAGCATGCAGCAATATCTATTAACAACTAACCTGTGATGTCAGTCATCTAGCATGCAGCAATATCTATTAACAACTATCCTGTGATGTCAGTCATCTAGCATGCAGCAATATCTATTAACAACTAACCTGTGATGTCAGTCATCTAGCATGCAGCAATATCTATTAACAACTAACCTGTGATGTCAGTCATCTAGCATGCAGCAATATCTATTAACAACTATCCTGTGATGTCAGTCATCTAGCATGCAGCAATATCTATTAACAACTATCCTGTGATGTCAGTCATCTAGCATGCAGCAATATCTGTTAACAACTAACCTGTGATGTCAGTCATCTAGCATGCAGCAATATCTATTAACAACTAACCTGTGATGTCAGTCATCTAGCATGCAGCAATATCTGTTAACAACTAACCTGTGATGTCAGTCATCTAGCATGCAGCAATATCTGTTAACAACTAACTTGTGATGTCAGTCATCTAGCATGCAGCAATATCTATTAACAACTATCCTGTGATGTCAGTCATCTAGCATGCAGCAATATCTGTTAACAACTAACCTGTGATGTCAGTCATCTAGCATGCAGCAATATCTGTTAACAACTATCCTGTGATGTCAGTCATCTAGCATGCAGCAATATCTATTAACAACTAACTTGTGATGTCAGTCATCTAGCATGCAGCAATATCTCTTAACAACTAACCTGTGATGTCAGTCATCTAGCATGCAGCAATATCTATTAACAACTAACTTGTGATGTCAGTCATCTAGCATGCAGCAATATCTATTAACAACTAACTTGTGATGTCAGTCATCTAGCATGCAGCAATATCTCTTAACAACTATCCTGTGATGTCAGTCATCTAGCATGCAGCAATATCTATTAACAACTAACTTGTGATGTCAGTCATCTAGCATGCAGCAATATCTATTAACAACTAACTTGTGATGTCAGTCATCTAGCATGCAGCAATATCTCTTAACAACTAACCTGTGATGTCAGTCATCTAGCATGCAGCAATATCTATTAACAACTAACTTGTGATGTCAGTCATCTAGCATGCAGCAATATCTATTAACAACTAACTTGTGATATCAGTCATCTAGCATGCAGCAATATCTATTAACAACTAACTTGTGATGTCAGTCATCTAGCATGCAGCAATATCTATGGACTTCTAAACTGTGATATCAGTCATCTAGCATGCAGCAATATCTATTAACAACTAACTTGTGATATCAGTCATCTAGCATGCAGCAATATCTATTAACAACTAACCTGTGATGTCAGTCATCTAGCATGCAGCAATATCTATTAACAACTAACCTGTGATGTCAGTCATCTAGCATGCAGCAATATCTATTAACAACTATCCTGTGATGTCAGTCATCTAGCATGCAGCAATATCTATTAACAACTATCCTGTGATGTCAGTCATCTAGCATGCAGCAATATCTGTTAACAACTAACCTGTGATGTCAGTCATCTAGCATGCAGCAATATCTATTAACAACTAACCTGTGATGTCAGTCATCTAGCATGCAGCAATATCTGTTAACAACTAACCTGTGATGTCAGTCATCTAGCATGCAGCAATATCTGTTAACAACTAACTTGTGATGTCAGTCATCTAGCATGCAGCAATATCTATTAACAACTATCCTGTGATGTCAGTCATCTAGCATGCAGCAATATCTGTTAACAACTAACCTGTGATGTCAGTCATCTAGCATGCAGCAATATCTGTTAACAACTATCCTGTGATGTCAGTCATCTAGCATGCAGCAATATCTATTAACAACTAACTTGTGATGTCAGTCATCTAGCATGCAGCAATATCTCTTAACAACTAACCTGTGATGTCAGTCATCTAGCATGCAGCAATATCTATTAACAACTAACTTGTGATGTCAGTCATCTAGCATGCAGCAATATCTATTAACAACTAACTTGTGATGTCAGTCATCTAGCATGCAGCAATATCTCTTAACAACTATCCTGTGATGTCAGTCATCTAGCATGCAGCAATATCTATTAACAACTAACTTGTGATGTCAGTCATCTAGCATGCAGCAATATCTGTTAACAACTAACCTGTGATGTCAGTCATCTAGCATGCAGCAATATCTGTTAACAACTAACCTGTGATGTCAGTCATCTAGCATGCAGCAATATCTGTTAACAACTAACTTGTGATGTCAGTCATCTAGCATGCAGCAATATCTATTAACAACTATCCTGTGATGTCAGTCATCTAGCATGCAGCAATATCTGTTAACAACTAACCTGTGATGTCAGTCATCTAGCATGCAGCAATATCTGTTAACAACTATCCTGTGATGTCAGTCATCTAGCATGCAGCAATATCTATTAACAACTAACTTGTGATGTCAGTCATCTAGCATGCAGCAATATCTCTTAACAACTAACCTGTGATGTCAGTCATCTAGCATGCAGCAATATCTATTAACAACTAACTTGTGATGTCAGTCATCTAGCATGCAGCAATATCTATTAACAACTAACTTGTGATGTCAGTCATCTAGCATGCAGCAATATCTCTTAACAACTATCCTGTGATGTCAGTCATCTAGCATGCAGCAATATCTATTAACAACTAACTTGTGATGTCAGTCATCTAGCATGCAGCAATATCTGTTAACAACTAACCTGTGATGTCAGTCATCTTTCATGCAGTCATAGCTATAAACTACTAACCTGTGTTTCTTGTACAAAGTAATCAGTTTGTGATGTCGTAGTGTGACAGCCAAGGATTCATTGAGATAGAAGCTAGCATTTATGCTTGATGTTATTGTCATGTTACCTAGACACCAACACAGTAACTGACAAATCTTGACATACAATACAGTTGGGGGCAGGTTTTGACACATTTCATAAGCTTTCTGTAATACTTCAATGACTTCTTGTAAATCAACCACTATGGATTAAGGAAAACATATCAGATATATATTTAGAGATTAGTAATGTATGGAGGATTATGAAAGAATGTATAATCAACAATAGTTACCATGGTGATTTATCTTGACTACCCATCTCTTTTCATGGACATTATGAACACTTTGGCAGCTACACTGTGGCTATAATTCACTCTGGTGATACATACATATTAATTGATTCAACCAATGCAAACTGATTTAATTCAGTCAAATTGTTTAGAAATCAAACTCCTGAGGTGGTTGGGAGAGGAGAACAAATTTCATTTCTTAGTGGTCTTCACCTGATTTCTGTTGTTCTTTGTTTACTTTTCTTCTGTTTGATTTTTTGACTCTCCGTACCGGTTTAGATGACAGGCAAACATCTTCATCTTCACTTTCTGTGTCTTTGGATCTTACAACTTCAATTGGATCTATGAGTATGACATCATCACTTTCTGAGTACCCAGATATTTCATTGCTTGTGTGATCAATTATGATGTCATCATTCTTTGCAGTGCCATTCATGACATCATCAGTTCTTGTGCAACCAGGTATTTCAATGTCTCGGTTATCAATTATGATGTCATCATTTCCAGTGGTTATCATGAAGTCACCATCATGGATTACATATCTAGGACTGTCCAAGTCCTCTATGTAATGTACTGTGTCTGGCTTTGCAGCACACTGATCAGAATTAGCAACTGATTCACTGTCACTGAGTTCAACACTGATACCTAACTCTTCATAGTCTTCATGTATGTTCTTTACAATTCTGATATCACGTTGACTTCGTACAGTTTCTATTTCTTCATTTATTCTTGATTTTGCTCTTCTTCCTCTTCTCCTTGGTATTTTCTTTTTCTCATTTAAAACATTTTGTGTACAGAGTTTATCACCCCAATTCATTACATCTTCACTTTCAGCTTTCTTACTTCTGCTGTCACATTGTTTTCCTGCAGTTTTAATTTTAGTGGCTCTGCCTGATTTTCTGTTGGCAGTTGATATTTCAATTGTGTCTGTGTCTTTGTTTTTCTTATTTATTTTCTTATTTTCAGTGGCTGGATCTTTTTCATTCTTCACAGTTCTCCTCTTTTCAGTCGTATCATTCTCACCTATGTCAAAGACTGCATTATGACTCACTGCATCAATTGTTGCTATGGTGATTGCATTCTTCTTTCTCCTACCTTTCTTTAGTTCTCTTGCAGTAACAGTAGTAGCCTGAACATTTACTTGTTTAGTCTTCCTACAGTTTGTTTTCTCCATTGTCAACACAGGTTGTTCCTCAGACCCCATCTGATTAATAACATCTGGTTTTGTGTTACTATCCATAGATTGGAAGGTACCAGGAGAACTAACAAAACCAAATATGTCCACAGTTCCTTGTTGCTTTGTCTCGAAAGATCTATCCTTTATAACTTTCTTCCTCCTTGTCTTAGGTTTGCCACTCAAATGTTCTTCAAACTTCTCCAATCGTTGAATCTCATCAGTTGTAAGTTTGAATTCTTCAATATTTGTTGTTAAATGTTTAGTGTCTGCTTGTGGAAGACTAAGATGACATTGGTTGAGGTGTTTACTTAGATGAAAGATGTCATCAGTTGTTCCTGTTGTCTTCATCATGTCAAGATGTAACCACTGACAGTCACTCTCCTTGACCTTACCTAGAAGGGTCAGTGCTTTGTTATAATGTACAAGTGCTTGTAAATTAGCCGAGTCTACCAAAGCACACAACATCTGTGCCTGATCTATGTACTGTACGGCATCTTCCAATCTGTTTTCATTTCTTGCCATTTCAGCGCAACATACAAGTATATCTACTTCAGCATTACTGTTTACATGGACATCTTCATATGACAAAGTGTACCATTTCTTACTCTGCTTTTCTGTAGACATGATGTCTTGCATCATGCTTTTGGCTAGTTTTCTGGTATCCCTGGTAAAACCATCAATAGCACAAATCAGATTTGTTGGGATATGTTTACAACGTACTTTCATGTAGTCTAAATACACCACTGCCATTTGTAGCTGAATTCTGTTCACTCTGATATCAGATAGTACAATGGGTGTCCAGGTCAAATGTTGGGATACTAATCTTGGTGAGTTTCCTACTATGTTTTCCTCTATGTCTGACATATCTTCTAACATTGAGATAGGTTTACTGATAATAAAATCATCATCGTCATCCTCCTGACTGTCTTCATTCTGTCTTCTAGTTTCTATATCTGCCGTGTTCTTTGGACTTATTGTAGTCTTTGTGTTCTCTAGATAATTCTCACTTTCCGCTATCTTTCCACCTTGAAGTGCTCCTGATGCAAGTTCCAGTAAAAATTCACAACACCTTGAACAGAGTAATGACAGAAAAATATGAATAACTCAGTCACCAAAATCTAAACACACTTACACACACACACACACCCATTTGCACATACCTGCAGACATACATATCCAGATACACACATATCTACATACATACCCACTCATCATGTTCAGATAAAGACACACACACACAAAAGACAAACGTACCTTATTGGCAATGCTAGTGTATTTGATAAAACCAAGCCTTCAGATAGATAACACTTGGCCTCACGTACACAACCTTGTTGATTGTACAACTGACCAACACTATACAATGACTTCAACAAAGTTGCTCTCAAAGACCAGATATCAACACCCCATTGAACTGAAATAACAATAAAGATAAATCTCAGAGTTGTTTGGTTAAAAATAGCACCAATGGCACTGTAGCACAACTGTATTTGGCAATTGCTATGGGCATGGTCTTGTTGCTAGGCATATTTGCTTACATTGTTTGAATTTTTATTCACTTGCCTACCCATCTCAGGTTTCATCTTTGCAATATAAACCATCATTTGGTTCTTGCTAAGGGGTTGTCTAGTTGCTAGGCATATTTGAATACAATTTTAGAATCTTTATTCAAATGCCTACCCATTCCTGTTGTTATCTTTAAAATATGTACCACAATTTTGCTGTTGCTATGGCCATGGTCTTGTTGCTATGCATATTTGCAAACATTTTTGTTGAATCTTTATTCAATTACTTACCCATCCCTGTTGTTATCTTTGTAATATCCATTGTTTCACTGTTGCTAAGGGCATGGCTATGGTTGCTAGGGCCAGCTGTATCAAAATGTTTTGAACAGTAACTGCATAATAACACCTTCAGAAACATCCCCCTCCCAAGTTTCATCCCCATTCACCATGCAGTTTTCAAGATACAAGTTTCGTCAAAAGTTTTGACAAAAATTGAGACCAAGATTAAGACTTAATTTGCATATTGGCAATTGGATCAACATGAATACACCTTCATCTTCACATCCCTAAGAATGTTCCCAACAAATTTCAGCCCAATCTGCTCAGTAGTTTTGGAATTACAGATTTTTTACCAAAAAGACGCATTTTAGCTTTAGTTTGCATATCACTGATGGGATCATGTCACGAACAATTCTTAATTTAAACACCCCTAAGAACATTCCAACCAAATTTCAGACTGATCTGCCCAGTAATTTTTTGGAATTTTGGACTTTTGACCAAAAAGACACATTTTTAGACCTAATTTGCATAACACTGATGGGATCATGTCATGAACACTTCTTAATCTAAACACCATAAGAACGTTCCCACCAAATTTCAGACTGATCTGGAGTTCAAGTGTTTTGATCCAAAATGAGATTTGATGACCAAATCACACACCTGTGATAAGATTTTTTTTAAACAATTTCCCAACTAGACACAAGTAATGTCCCCACCAAATTTGAGGTAATTTCTGTGAGACATGATACCTGTTGGCAAAATACTGATGGGGAACCTGCATTAATTCCTCCAATCCATACCAAGACATTTTTGGCCTCGCTCCCTCCACCACATCTGGTTCCATATTTGGATGCTTTAACGTCTCGCCTATTAAAGTGGCAGTTAGCGCATCCGTACTTGTGTCTTTTATCACTCCAAGGAGGACAAAAATTTCACAAGGAGACTGTGGGGAAGGTGGGGAGGGAGCCAAACAGGTAAGTATCATGTCTCACAGAAATTAGTTTTGGTAGAAACTTCAATTCTGTTCAACTATGATACTTACCTGTTGGCAAAAACTGATGGGTAAAAACCCAAATGTGTCAGACTGAAAGGAGGTGGGAGTCTACCTCCATATCCTACCAAATTTTTAGCTGCAAACCTTTTGGCTTACAGCTATCGATAGCGTAACACTTAAGGGCAGAGGTTGTGTTAACGCATTATTTTTTTGGATGTATGCATCACTGGGGATGCATCATAAACAGGGAACAAATGGGGCTTTATCATCTTTGCTTCGAAGTTGTAGAACAAGATATCGAGGATTAGTCAGTTCTCCTTGTAACTATTTTCTAAATCTCTATGTGCAGTGGACCTGTGAAATTTGAATATGACCCATCGTATGCAAAATGTTTAAACAGTTTCATGTTCCCCATGACCATTTCCTGACATGGAGAGCATGTCTTGCTTGGGTAGTTTAGAAACTACGTGATATTATCATTACTTATCCACATGATTGGTTACTTATTAACAGACGGAGTTAGACAGGGTTTCCATCGAGAGCCGACCCTTTACGGTGAAGCATCTTCCATCACAGGTGAAGCGATGACCAAAATAGACCACATTGGTGGACAGTCTATCCTGAAAACTTAGATAAATTCATACTGCCACGTCACCATTTCATTCTCACTAAAACTGATTTCATTCTCATTAAAACTGACACTTTTTCTTTTTGAGCTTCGTTACTAGATCGAACGCATTGCGTGAATTTACCGTTCACTACATGCTCTTCGTCTGAGGTGAGCATGGTTCACACGTTATGTTAAGGCAAATATCTTGGTGTATACCAAGGTAACAGTTCTCAGTGACACAAAATTTGTATCAAATGCTTTTACAACTGTGTCTCTGTCAAATTGAAAGTTC
This sequence comes from Glandiceps talaboti, assembly GCF_964340395.1. Lineage (NCBI taxonomy): Eukaryota > Metazoa > Hemichordata > Enteropneusta > Spengelidae > Glandiceps > Glandiceps talaboti. The sequence continues at coordinate 23,676,431 of NC_135562.1, read as the reverse complement.
ATGCTGTCGTTCATACTTCATGTTATTGGTTACTTATTAACAGACAAGGTTAGAAAGTGTTTCCAACGATAGCAAGGCTATTATGGCGAAGCATCTTCCCTCACGGGCAGAGCGATGATCAAAATTTTAGTTTGGGCATTGCAGTATTATATCGTAGTGTAGAGTTTTATGTACTTCGTATGGTCTGACTCCAAGAACCACCCTAACAGAGATTTATCCGGAGTTCGTTCTTGGAGCACTTATTTCTAGAGAGTGATTACCACAGAAAATCAAAAGACTAGAAAGATGAAATTAAACCACTGTATAGAGTATTGTTGCATATAAATATTTTCTTGTGATATTTTGAAAGTGCAAACTATATATTTGTATACAGTGTGCGGGTGAATGATGTGTTCATGTACATGTAAACATTTGTAACATATTTAGTGTACATCTGAAATACATGTAGTGTGCATGCAAAGTTGGAAAAGACGCACCGCAATGGGATTTTGACACTAATTTTGGCAAGAACATGTCCCAGGGACGCCTCAGAAAAAAAGTGACTGCAACCTCTGGATTTTCCTTAGTATAACTGGAAGTAGCATGAAAGGGGGTGGGGGGGGGGGGTGCGTATGCGCTCAGTCCTTTCCAAGGTGTTGAAAGAGTGTCAGTCGCCACTGCACTTGGATCTGGAATCAGAGATACAACGATTGGCAGTTTTCTGTTCCTGTAGGTGGTGAACAGATCTACTGTTGGTTTTCCCCAATGAAGGAACAGACGGTGAGCAATCTTGATAGGAGTTACTATCTCGATAGGAATGTATACAGGGACAATGGACTTGCCCTTTAGAAGGTTGCTCTGGTCTACCCACCATTCTAAATGGAACCTCAACACTGGACGAATTGGAATCACAGTGCTGATTGGCTGAGAACTGGGTTGCCAAAGGGTGAGAAGGTACAATTGAATTGGCCTGATCTGGAGTCTGGTCCATTTTACTACATCAATCAAGGATATCATTAAGCCCTGGAGAGAGAGAAAATGTTTCACTGTTATCTGTCTCAGAGGCCAGGCACCATATTACCACTTGTACGGTTATTAGCCTTAGGTTTTGCTGGAGTGGAGGAGGTTGTTTGTGGAGACCCCAACATTAACCTTAAGCAAATAGTGCAAAGTGGAAAACAAGGAGCCTCTTGCTTCCTTTTTCAGTTTCTGTGTTAAACAGTTAGACTCTCATTTCAGGAAGGCACCCCTCTCCATCAAAACAAGTGCTGCCCATCCTCTCACTGAAGATTCAGAGATGTGGTAGAGACCTTTAATTGCAATGTGCAATAGTCTAAGAACCTTAGGCATCTCTGGGGATTCTTGCTGTAGTTCAGATGTAGCTACAGCTAGAAACCAATCCATGACAGAACATGCACGGATACTTTCTGCATGCATTTTCCCCTAACTGCTTTAACTGATAACAGGGATAGACATGGAGTTGAAAATTTTGGCTTTGGGTCCACAGCTTCAATATCAGTGTCTAGGCTGGGGCAACCTATCCATGGGTTGGTTGTGCGAGTCTGTACATGTATGCAAGAGACCAACTTTTTAACCATGGAAAATGACTAGGTTTTAATGCCGGTTTTATTGCCCTCGCCTAAAACCTCTGACATTATTTCAATTTCTTCAAATGCCATGCAAAACTCTGAGTTCATAGTGGGAGCTGGCAGAGACTTAGGACAACAGTCTGGATACTGATTGTAAACCCATTGAATGCACTCATGGAAGGAGAAATCCTCATCATGAGTAGGGGAAATTGAATGCATAGTGCCCACTACACTGTGGTTCATTTCCCTCAAAGGAAGCATCACTGGGAGCCTTCACTGATATTTTGTCCATGGAAAATCTCTCCTGGCGTGATGCCTAAATTGAATTGGGGAGACCTCCTCTCGATTAGATACATGCCTGGGTGACCTCTCACTGGTGTACCAATCAAAATGTTCAGAAAAATGCGATCTTGAACGGCTACTCTCACTCGACTTGGAGGACAAAGAAGACTTCGAACGTGAACGGAAATTCCGCCCTCTAGGGACTGGAGATCCTTGGTTTGAGGGAGAACAATCTCTTGACCTCTGTGTTCTGAAACGACTGCAAGAACAAGAGGGAGAATCCCTGGTAGGGGACATGAAATCACACTGTGTTCTCCTAGCAGCAGACCTTAAACCTTCAGCCCTATAAATAAGCAGGGACGGACGGCCAAGGGTACTGCCAATATTGTTGTGGCCAGCCAACCTGAGGATTAAAAACACCCCATGGTGCTCAGGGGTCAAACCAAAGTCACCAGAAAATTGCTGTGGATCATAAAAAAAACACCAGGCATTGGCATGAACTGGGGATTCTGAAAATCAGCTCTGGTCTGAGGATGATAACCCCTCTCACCCCTATACAAAGTGGAATCATCCTGACCATCCTGTAATCTCTGCCCAGCAGTCAGCGTTGGTCTAGAACTAACATCACTTGATTTGGTGATTTGAGGACGGTCACACTGATCGGCATTACTCAAAACATTACACAGATTGGTGTCTATATCAGTCTGCATACCCTCAACATTATCAGTCTGACTAGCGGGCAAGCCCTGAGACTGGATAGGGGGAAGGTATGTGGGTATTAACTCCACCAGGCCTGGTTACATCAGAGCAGGAGATCTTTTGACCGACTGTACGAGTAGGACCAACGGTCGACAGGACACTGATGACTCGTCAACTACACTCAGTTGGTCCCCGGAGGGGAGGGAGAAGTGATCACTACCCAAAGAACGCTAATGGATGATAGCTGTATAGTGCTTGTGGTCGTCAAGCCCTCTCTGAGAGAGGTCTGCATACCAGTAGCACTACTACCCAGTTTGTCCTGAAAAGGACAGGCTAGAACAACAGAACTAGAAGTTTGCTTACCTGACTTCGGTTCTGCTGTGACAGAAGAACTTACCGTTACAGTCAAAGCCCGCATACTAGCAGGAGCAGTGACAGAAGCTTGTGTGGAACTCACTCGGCTTACATGACCGCTGTTTGTCTGACTGTTTACCAAAGTTACGCCAATTTTCTTTGGACCATCTAGTAAAAAAAACCTCACAGGACTTGGATGTGAAACACGTCCGACAAGCAATACACACAGAATGACAATCCTGCTTGGACATGTCAAAACCACGTGTACCCTTCTTCTTAGGTTTAGTCATGATGAAATGAACGACTGAAAAAAAAACACGGTAAGGTAATGACGTCCGTATACAAGGAATGCCTGCATGGAGAAGAAAAACACACAACAGATCCCAGGGTCTTTAGGGTAACCAAAGAGCCAACCAAGAGGAAAAACCGGTGTGTACAGTGGAATTGGAGAGTAAGGTACATTAAGACAAAAACAATATCGGTGTACACACTTGTACCGCCATGCGATAAAAGATAGGAGTACACATGCGCTAACTGCCATTTAGGCAGGAGACTAAGCTATCCAAATATGGAGCCAGGTATGGTGGAAGGGGTGAGGCAAAAGATTTCTTGGCATGGATTGGAGGAACTAATGTGGGTTACCCATCAGTATATTATCAAAAGGGGAGTATCATAGTCGAACAGAACCCAGGCAATAGGTCTGGTGGTTTTTGAATTGATGGAAAGACACCTCACCATGCCTACAGCACTACTGAACTTCATTAGTTCAGTTGTGCTAAAAACCAGATGTCAATATCCACTGAACTGAAATAACAATACAGTAACGTTAAATTAACTTGTATCTGGAGTTCTGTATAGTTACGATGTAGGTCCTGGGTATTAAATAACACATTGGTGGAGAGTATTTAGTTAGAATGGTTTTTGACAGTGACTGCCATTTTACAAGATTTAGCACACACAGTACTATTATCCAGATGGTTCCAGTCTAGTGCTTTTACAAAGAATGACTGTTTATATTGAGAAGTTTTACAATTGTCAATTGCAAAGCACTTTGAGTTGTTAGTAACTCTTTGTTCAACAATGTTAGATGAGATACAGTCTGCAAATTTCCTAGCTTTTATAGACCACCACCCTGTATAGAAAAATTAGCCTGTTGGCTGTGCATCTATTCTGGAGTGATGTTGGCTTTCTACCATTTTGGTGACACACCCTTCGTCCCTACTCCTGTAGTTCCCTGTGATGAAACGTGCTGCTCTGCGCTGTACCTGTTTGAGTCGGTCAATGTTTTTATGTAAGTAAGGGTCCCAAACCACTGAACCATATTCTAGCATGGATCTTACTAGTGAGATGTAAGCTGTTTTCTTACATGACTGTGTACAATGACGGAGGGTTTCTTCTCAGAAACCCCATGTCGAGTTTGCTTTCTTTATGATATTTGCAATATGTGGAGTCCATTTCATGTCCTCTGACAAAGTGAAACCAAGATAAGGATTTTGTGTGACCTGCTGCAATATGTAGTTACTCAATGTATAGAAATGAGAAGATTTATTACAAAGAGACATGATGTAGCACTTTTTGGCATTAAAACGCATCCCCCAAGTGGTGGCCCAAATTTCCAGTTGTTCTAAGTCTCTTTGCAGAGTGAAGTGATCCTGATAGGTCTTGATCTGTCTATACAATAGGCAGTTGTCAGCAAAGAGTCTAACATTTGATTTGACACACTCAGGTAAGTCATTTACAGGGTTCATACATTTAAAGCAAAACAAAATTCCAGGACTTTCCAGGGCTTTTTCGTCAGTTTTCCAGGGGTATTCATATTGATTTTGGCCATTTTCCAGGGGTGTTGACACTAAAGTATATTTTTTGAATGACATTTAATTGTCTGATGTGGACGAGAAAAATTAACAACAGTTCCCATAATATGTCACAAAACATTTTTAAAGACAATCGACACTATGCATTGACAAATGTTACTGTACCAACAACATAAAACAGTAGTTTATTCTTTTAGAACATGTAACACAAATAGCCATTTATCGACGACATAAAAGTCACAACCGTACTTCCACAACCCGGAAATTCAACTGCACTTCCCTAGCCCTAGTATTGCCATACCTGAGCTTGTAGTATGTCGACTCGTGCGCCAAACTTGTAACAATTTCTAATCGAGGTTGATGATGCTTTGATACTCGCTACAATGTTAAGATAATCTTGTTAACAGACCAACTGTTATCCCCGGCCGGGACTGTTACAATATCATGTCCCTGAAATGACGACTGGGAGATGTATGGAGTAGCAATATACGCAAGATCGAAACAAACACTGCGGCGACCATTCAACTAATCATAGGCACGGTCTGTGGGGCAAAGTGTCTCGTGGAATGATCGTTTGACTGTCTGGGTTCAATCTGTGTGAATTTTGATTCACCACCATGGCGAAAGACTGAAAATATTTTCGCCATTTCACATTTACGAGATTAAGAATCATATGAATGGGTGGCTCGAGTACAGATATGACGATCTTCAATTTTAATCGATCGATTGATCATGATCATTTTCCAGGGTTTTCCAGGGGAAGGGCGCATTTTTCCAGGGTTTTCCAGGGCTTTCCAGGGAGGGTTTGAAATTCCAGGGTTTTCCAGGACCGTGCGAACCCTGCATTTATGTGACACAAGAATAGTAATGGCCCAAGTACAGTGCCCTGAGGGACTCCGGAATCAACGGTAACTAGGTCTGAGTATTCCCCTTCCACTACTGATCTCATGTATCGTTTTGTAAGGAAAGATGTAATCCATGAGTGGATAGATCCATGGATGCCATAGTTGTTTAACTTATAGAGAAGCTTTTTGTGAGGGACCGTGTCGAATGCCTTGGAAAAATCCAATATAGCAATGTCTGTTTGGATGTTCTGGTCGAAAGATTTCATGAAATCATGGAGAGTTACAACTAATTGGGTTTCACAAGAAAAGCCTGACCTAAAACCATGGTTTAATGATGACAGTATGTGGTTGCTTTCCAAGTGTTGAAGAATATGTCGGCAAATTATGTGTTCAACGAGTTTACTTGTAATGGATGTTAATGAAATTGGCCTGTAGTTTTCTGGTAATGTTTATCCCCTTTTTTAAACACTGGGGCAATGTTTGCTGTAAGCCAGTCATCTGGTAAGGATCCTGAGTCAACTGAAATTTGGAATATCTGGTGCAAGTTGTTCAGTGCAGTCGCATAACACGAGATTTGGTATTAAATCTGGACCCGATGCCTTCGATGGATTTATTGTTTTTACTAATTTTTCCACTCCTTTGTTATCAATTGTTAACTGTTATAACGGTTTTAGTTTCTTTACTTTTCTAATTGTCGGCATGGCGTCTGTTGATGAGGACTTTGTAAACACAGATTTGAATTGTTCAATCAAGATATCTGTCTTTCCTTTGCTATCATTTATTAGCTGACCTTTTTTGGATATTAGTATCATGAAAGCTCATTTATGCAAAAGTTCAGACTAATTTAATGGATTTAACTTTGTATTGCAACAAAATTTACAGTTAGCTCACAAAAGCTTTCGCCAGGTATCACTGTCAAGTGATTCATATTCGGACTTTAAAACCATCTATGAACAGTGATGGGGGATGTTACTAACGTCAGAGAATTTGCGACAATTGACAAAGCCATGGTGGATACCTGGCAAAAGTTTTGGTGTGCTAATTGTAAATTTTGGTGCAATACGAAGTTAAATCCATTGACTTTTGGGATATTGGTAAATTACGTCCCAGGTAGCTAGCTGTACATTATGTCCCGGATAGGTAGCTGTACATTATATCCCAGGTAGGTAGCTGTACATTATGTCCCAGTTAGGTAGCTGTACATTATGTCCCAGTTAGGTAGCTGTACATTATATCCCAGGTAGGTAGCTGTACATTATGTCCCAGGTACCTAGCTGTACATTATATCCCAGGTAGCTAGCTGTACATTATATCCCAGGTAGGTAGCTGTACATTATATCCCAGTTAGGTAGCTGTACATTATGTTCCAGGTAGCTAGCTGTACATTATATCCCAGGTAGCTAGCTGTACATTATGTCCCAGGTAGCTAGCTGTACATTATATCCCAGTTAGCTAGCTGTACATTATGTTCCAGGTAGCTAGCTGTACATTATGTCCCAGTTAGCTAGCTGTACATTATGTTCCAGGTAGCTAGCTGTACATTATATCCCAGGTAGCTAGCTGTACATTATGTCCCAGGTAGCTAGCTGTACATTATGTCCCAGGTAGCTAGCTGTACATTATGTCCCAGGTAGTTAGCAGTACATTACATGTATGTCCCAGGTAGGTACCTGTACATTATATCCCAGGTAGCTAGCTTTACATTGTGTCCCAGGTAGGTACCTGTATATTATATCCCAGGTAGCTGTACATTATATCCCAGGTACCTAGCTGTACATTATATCCCAGGTAGCTAGCTGTACATTATATCGCAGGTAGTTAGCTGTACATTATATCCCAGTTAGCTAGCTGTACATTATATCCCAGGTAGTTAGCTGTACATTATGTCCCAGGTAGCTAGCTGTACATTATGTCCCAGTTAGCTAGCTGTACATTATATCCCAGGTAGCTAGCTGTACATTATGTCCCAGTTAGCTAGCTGTACATTATGTCCCAGTTAGCTAGCAGTACATTATATCCCAGGTAGCTAGCTGTACATTATGTCCCAGTTAGCTAGCTGTACATTATATCCCAGTTAGCTAGCTGTACATTATGTCCCAGGTAGGTAGCTGTACATTATATCCCAGGTAGGTAGCTCTACATTATATCCCAGGTAGCTAGCTGTACATTATATCCCAGGTAGCTAGCTGTACATTATATCCCAGGTAGGTAGCTGTACATTATATCCCAGGTAGCTAGCTGTACATTATGTCCCAGTTAGCTAGCTGTACATTATGTCCCAGGTAGGTAGCTGTACATTATATCCCAGTTAGCTAGCTGTACATTATATCCCAGTTAGCTAGTTGTACATTATGTCCCAGGTAGGTAGCTGTACATTATATCCCAGGTAGCTAGCTGTACATTATATCCCAGTTAGCTAGCTGTACATTATGTCCCAGGTAGGTAGCTGTACATTATATCCCAGGTAGCTAGCTGTACATTATGTCCCAGGTAGGTAGCTGTACATTATGTCCCAGGTAGCTAGCTGTACATTATATCCCAGGTAGCTAGCTGTACATTATATCCCAGGTAGCTAGTTGTACATTATATCCCAGGTAGCTAGCTGTACATTATATCCCAGGTAGCTAGTTGTACATTATGTCCCAGGTAGCTAGCTGTACATTATATCCCAGGTAGCTAGCTGTACATTATATCCCAGGTAGCTAGTTGTACATTATGTCCCAGGTAGCTAGTTGTACATTATATCCCAGGTAGCTAGCTGTACATTATATCCCAGGTAGCTAGTTGTACATTATGTCCCAGGTAGCTAGCTGTACATTATATCCCAGGTAGCTAGCTGTACATTATATCCCAGGTAGCTAGCTGTACATTATATCCCAGGTAGCTAGTTGTACATTATGTCCCAGGTAGCTAGCTGTACATTATATCCCAGGTAGCTAGCTGTACATTATATCCCAGGTAGCTAGTTGTACATTATGTCCCAGGTAGCTAGTTGTACATTATATCCCAGGTAGCTAGCTGTACATTATATCCCAGGTAGCTAACTGTACATTATGTCCCAGTTAGCTAGCTGTACATTATATCCCAGGTAGCTAGTTGTACATTATATCCCAGGTAGCTAGCTGTACATTATGTCCCAGGAAGTTAGCTGTACATTATATCCCAGGTAGCTAGAAGTACATTATATCCCAGGTAGGTAGCTGTACATTATGTCCCAGGTAGTTAGCTGTACATTATATCCCAGGTAGCTAGCTGTACATTATATCCCAGGTAGCTAGCTGTACATTATGTCCCAGGTAGCTAGCTGTACATTATATCCCAGGTAGCTAGCTGTACATTATATCCCAGGTAGCTAGCTGTACATTATGCCCCAGGTAGCTAGCTGTACATTATATCCCAGGTAGCTAGCTGTACATTATATCCCAGGTAGTTAGCTGTACATTATATCCCAGGTAGCTAGCTGTACATTATATCCCAGGTAGCTAGTTGTACATTATGTCCCAGGTAGCTAGCTGTACATTATGTCCCAGGTAGTTAGCTGTACATTATATCCCAGGTAGCTAGCTGTACATTATGTCCCAGGTAGCTAGCTGTACATTATGTCCCAGGTATCTAGCTGTACATTATATCCCAGGTAGCTAGTTGTACATTATATCCCAGGTAGTTAGCAGTACATTATATCCCAGGTAGCTAGTTGTACATTATATCCCAGGTAGCTAGCTGTACATTATATCCCAGGTAGCTAGCTGTACATTATGTCCCAGTTAGCCAGCTGTACATTATGTCCCAGGTAGCTAGTTGTACATTATGTCCCAGTTAGCTAACTGTACATTATGTCCTAGGTAGTTAGCTGTACATTATATCCCTGGTAGTTAGCTGTACATTATATCCCAGGTAGCTAACTGTACATTATGTCCCAGTTAGCTAGCTGTACATTATGTCCCAGTTAGCTAGCTGTACATTATGTCCTAGGTAGTTAGCTGTACATTATATCCCAGGTAGTTAGCTGTACATTATGTCCCAGGTAGCTGTACATTATATCCCAGGTAGCAAGTTGTACATTATATCCCAGGTAGCTAGCTGTACATTATATCCCAGGTAGCTAGCTGTACATTATATCCCTGGTAGCTAGCTGTACATTATGTCCCAGGTAGCTGTACATTATGTCCCAGGTAGCTAGCTGTACATTATATTCCAGTTAGCTAGCTGTACATTATATCCCAGGTAGCTAGCTGTACATTATATCCCAGTTAGGTAGCTGTACATTATGTCCCAGGTAGGTAGCTGTACATTATATCCCAGGTAGGTAGCTGTACATTATGTCCCAGGTAGCTAGCTGTACATTATGTCCCATGTAGCTAGCTGTACATTATATCCCAGTTAGCTAGCTGTACATTATATCCCAGGTAGCTAGCTGTACATTATATCCCAGGAAGGTAGCTGTACATTATATCCCAGGTAGCTAGCTGTACATTATATCCCAGTTAGGTAGCTGTACATTATATCCCAGGTAGCTAGCTGTACATTATATCCCAGTTAGCTAGCTGTACATTATGTCCCAGGTAGGTAGCTGTACATTATGTCCCAGGTAGCTAGCTGTACATTATATCCCAGTTTAAGGTAGCTGTACATTATATCCCAGGTAGCTAGCTGTACATTATATCCCAGTTAGCTAGCTGTACATTATGTTCCAGTTAGGTAGCTGTACATTGTGTCCCAATTAGCTGTACATTATGTCCCAGGTAGGTAGCTGTACATTATATCCCAGGTAGCTAGCTGTACATTATATCCCAGGTAGCTAGCTGTACATTATGTCATAGGTAGCTAGCTGTACATTATGTCCCAGGTAGGTAGCTGTACATTATGTCCCAGGTAGCTAGCTGTACATTATATCCCAGGTAGCTAGCTGTACATTATGTCCCATGTAGCTAGCTGTACATTATATCCCAGTTAGCTAGCTGTACATTATGTCCCAGGTAGCTAGCTGTACATTATGCCCCAGTTAGCTAACTGTACATTATGTCCCAGGTAGGTAGCTGTACATTATGTCCCAGTTAGCTAGCTGTACATTATGTCCCAGGTAGGTAGCTGTACATTATATCCCAGGTAGGTAGCTGTACATTATGTCCCAGTTAGCTAGCTGTACATTATATCCCAGGTAGCTAGCTGTACATTATATCCCAGGTAGGTAGCTGTACATTATGTCCCAGTTAGCTAGCTGTACATTATGTCCCAGTTAGCTAGCTGTACATTATGTCCTAGGTAGGTAGCTGTACATTATATCCCAGGTAGCTGGCTGTACATTATATCCCAGGTAGGTAGCTGTACATTATGTCCCAGTTAGCTAGCTGTACATTATATCCCAGGTAGCTAACTGTACATTATATCCCAGTTAGCTAGCTGTACATTATGTCCCAGGTAGCTAGCTGTACATTATGTCCCAGTTAGCTAGCTGTACATTATATCCCAGGTAGCTAGCTGTACATTATATCCCAGTTAGCTAGCTGTACATTATGTCCCAGGTAGCTAGCTGTGCATTATATCCCAGGTAGCTAGCTGTACATTATATCCCAGGTAGCTAGCTGTACATTATATCCCAGGTAGCTAGCTGTACATTATGTCCCAGGTAGCTAGCTGTACATTATATCCCAGTTAGGTAGCTGTACATTGTGTCCCAGTTAGCTAGCTGTACATTATGTCCCAGGTAGGTAGCTGTACATTATATCCCAGGTAGCTAGCTGTACATTATGCCTCATGTCTCAGGTAGCTAGCTGTGTATTACAAAGACATTGTGATACAGAATTATTCTGATACTCAGAAAACTAAAGTAGAATGTCTCTTGATTCTTACACTATCTTGTAGGAGTCTGTTGAGTAGGACACTGCAACAGATAAACAACTTCACCAAAGATTGTAAAATCTGATACTATTGTAGTTACCTTTGTTGGGAAAGTCAATAAGTGTTGGACCTAGTTTACAGACACCTTGTCTAAGTCTGAGTGCTTCCAACATCAACTCCATAGCTGTGTTTTCAATACCTGGCTGTATATATCCATATGTCAGTAAGTAGTTGGCTGTCAATTCTTTCAAGTCTGCCTTCAGTAAATAGGACCAACGATTGTGAAGTTCAAGGACATTGTCTTGACTTAGCTCATCCAGAAGTCTCTCAACCTCTGAAAACTTAGAAGTAATATTGGGAGATTAATAACAGTACAACTATTCTTCATTTCATTCATCAAATGAAAATAATACAACTGTTTTCAAAGTGATTATAGTAGCTCTCATGGTGAATAACTCTATACATCACAGTGTTTTATGACATCTACATCTACACTCTAGTCTTTGACGATCTACTTGTTGTGTATTTACCATCTGTCTGGTTGTATTGTAACCCCTTACTTGTATATACTTCACCATGTATTGACACTTAGCTATGGTATACATTATATTCACTATCAGTCTGGTTGTATTGTAACCTCTTACCTGTATATACTTCACCATGTATTGACACTTAGCTATGGTATACATTATATTCACTATCAGTCTGGTTGTATTGTAACCCCTTACCTGTATATACTTCACCATGTATTGACACTTAGCAATGGTATACATTATATTCACTATCTGTCTGGTTGTATTGTAACCCCTTACCTGTATATACTTCATCATGTATTGACACATAGCAATGGTATACATTATATTCACTATCTGTCTGGTTGTATTATAACCCCTTACCTGTATATACTTCACCATGTATTGACACTTAGCAATGGTATACATTATATTCACTATCTGTCTGGTTGTATTATAACCCCTTACCTGTATATACTTCACTATGTATTGACACTTAGCAATGGTATACATTATATTCACTATCTGTCTGGTTGTATTATAACCCCTTACCTGTATATACTTCACCATGTATTGACACTTAGCAATGGTATACATTATATTCACTATCTGTCTGGTTGTATTATAACCCCTTACCTGTAAATACTTCACTATGTATTGACACTTAGCAATGGTATACATTATATTCACTATCTGTCTGGTTGTATTATAACCCCTTACCTGTATATACTTCACCATGTATTGACACTTAGCTATGGTATACATTATATTCACTATCAGTCTGGTTGTATTGTAACCCCTTACCTGTATATACTTCACCATGTATTGACACTTAGCAATGGTATACATTATATTCACTATCTGTCTGGTTGTATTGTAACCCCTTACCTGTATATACTTCACCATGTATTGACACTTAGCAATGGTATACATTATATTCACTATCTGTCTGGTTGTATTATAACCCCTTACCTGTATATACTTCACTATGTATTGACACTTAGCAATGGTATACATTATATTCACTATCTGTCTGGTTGTATTATAACCCCTTACCTGTAAATACTTCACTATGTATTGACACTTAGCAATGGTATACATTATATTCACTATCTGTCTGGTTGTATTATAACCCCTTACCTGTATATACTTCACTATGTATTGACACTTAGCAATGGTATACATTATATTCACTATCTGTCTGGTTGTATTATAACCCCTTACCTGTAAATACTTCACTATGTATTGACACTTAGCAATGGTATACATTATATTCACTATCTGTCTGGTTGTATTATAACTCCTTACCTGTAAATACTTCACTATGTATTGACACTTAGCAATGGTATACATTATATTCACTATCTGTCTGGTTGTATTATAACCCCTTACCTGTAAATACTTCACTATGTATTGACACTTAGCAATGGTATACATTATATTCACTATCTGTCTGGTTGTATTATAACTCCTTACCTGTAAATACTTCACTATGTATTGACACTTAGCAATGGTATACATTATATTCACTATCTGTCTGGTTGTATTGTAACCCCTTACTTGTATATACTTCACCATGTATTGACACTTAGCAATGGTATACATTATATTCACTATCAGTCTGGTTGTATTATAACCCCTTACCTGTAAATACTTCACTATGTATTGACACTTAGCAATGGTATACATTATATTCACTATCTGTCTGGTTGTATTGTAACCCCTTACCTGTAAATACTTCACTATGTATTGACACTTAGCAATGGTATACATTATATTCACTATCTGTCTGGTTGTATTATAACCCCTTACCTGTATATACTTCACCATGTATTGACACTTAGCTATGGTATACATTATATTCACTATCTATCTGGTTGTATTATAACCCCTTACCTGTAAATACTTCACCATGTATTGACACTTAGCTATGGTATACATTATATTCACTATCTGTCTGGTTGTATTATAACCCCTTACGTGTATATACTTCACCATGTATTGACACTTAGCAATGGTATACATTATATTCACTATCAGTCTGGTTGTATTATAACCCCTTACCTGTATATACTTCACCATGTATTGACACTTAGCAATGGTATACATTATATTCACTATCTGTCTGGTTGTATTGTAACACCTTACCTGTATATACTTCACCATTTATTGACACTTAGCAATGGTATACATTATATTCACTATCGTATCTGTCTGGTTGTATTGTAACCCCTTACCTGTTTGCACTTCACCATGTTTTGACACTTAGCAATGGTATACATTATATTCACTATAAGTCTGGTTGTATTGTAACCCCTTACCTGTATATACTTCACCATGTATTGACACTTAGCAATGGTATACATTATATTCACTATCTGTCTGGTTGTATTGTAACCCCTTACTTGTATATACTTCACCATGTATTGACACTTAGCAATGGTATACATTATATTCACTATCAGTCTGGTTGTATTGTAACCCCTTTATACTTCACCATGTATTGACACTTAGCAATGGTATACATTATATTCACTATCTGTCTGGTTGTATTGTAACCCCTTACCTGTATATACTTCACCATGTATTGACACTTGGCAATGGTATACATTATATTCACTATCTGTCTGGTTGTATTGTAACTCCTTACCTGTATATACTTCACCATGTATTGACACTTAGCAATGGTATACATTATATTCACTATCAGTCTGGTTGTATTGTAACCCCTTACCTGTATATACTTCACCATGTATTGACACTTAGCTATGGTATACATTATATTCACTATCTGTCTGGTTGTATTGTAACCCCTTACCTGTATATACTTCACCATGTATTGACACTTAGCTATGGTATACATTATATTCACTATCTGTCTGGTTGTATTGTAACCCCTTACCTGTATATACTTCACCATGTATTGACACTTAGCTATGGTATACATTATATTCACTATCTGTCTGGTTGTATTGTAACCCCTTACCTGTAAATACTTCACTATGTATTGACACTTAGCTATGGTATACATTATATTCACTATCTGACTGGTTGTATTGTAATCCCTTACGTGTATATACTTCACCATGTATTGACACTTAGCTATGGTATACATTATATTCACTATCAGTCTGGTTGTATTGTAACCCCTTACCTGTTTGCACTTCACCATGTATTGACACATAGCTATGGTATACATTATATTCACTATCTGTCTGGTTGTATTGTAACCCCTTACCTGTTTGCACTTCATCATGTATTGACACATAGCAATGGTATACATTATATTCACTATCTGTCTGGTTGTATTGTAACCCCTTACCTGTTTGCACTTCACCATGTATTGACACATAGCTATGGTATACATTATATTCACTATCTGTCTGGTTGTATTGTAACCCCTTACCTGTTTGCACTTCACCATGTATTGACACATAGCTATGGTATACATTATATTCACTATCTGTCTGGTTGTATTGTAACCCCTTACCTGTTTGCACTTCACCATGTATTGACACATAGCTATGGTATACATTATATTCACTATCTGTCTGGTTGTATTGTAACCCCTTACCTGTTTGCACTTCACCATGTATTGACACATAGCTATGGTATACATTATATTCACTATCTGTCTGGTTGTATTGTAACCCCTTACCTGTATATACTTCACCATGTATTGACACTTGGCAATGGTATACATTATATTCACTATCTGTCTGGTTGTATTGTAACTCCTTACCTGTATATACTTCACCATGTATTGACACTTAGCAATGGTATACATTATATTCACTATCAGTCTGGTTGTATTGTAACCCCTTACCTGTATATACTTCACCATGTATTGACACTTAGCTATGGTATACATTATATTCACTATCTGTCTGGTTGTATTGTAACCCCTTACCTGTATATACTTCACCATGTATTGACACTTAGCTATGGTATACATTATATTCACTATCTGTCTGGTTGTATTGTAACCCCTTACCTGTATATACTTCACCATGTATTGACACTTAGCTATGGTATACATTATATTCACTATCTGTCTGGTTGTATTGTAACCCCTTACCTGTAAATACTTCACTATGTATTGACACTTAGCTATGGTATACATTATATTCACTATCTGACTGGTTGTATTGTAATCCCTTACGTGTATATACTTCACCATGTATTGACACTTAGCTATGGTATACATTATATTCACTATCAGTCTGGTTGTATTGTAACCCCTTACCTGTTTGCACTTCACCATGTATTGACACATAGCTATGGTATACATTATATTCACTATCTGTCTGGTTGTATTGTAACCCCTTACCTGTTTGCACTTCATCATGTATTGACACATAGCAATGGTATACATTATATTCACTATCTGTCTGGTTGTATTGTAACCCCTTACCTGTTTGCACTTCACCATGTATTGACACATAGCTATGGTATACATTATATTCACTATCTGTCTGGTTGTATTGTAACCCCTTACCTGTTTGCACTTCACCATGTATTGACACATAGCTATGGTATACATTATATTCACTATCTGTCTGGTTGTATTGTAACCCCTTACCTGTTTGCACTTCACCATGTATTGACACATAGCTATGGTATACATTATATTCACTATCTGTCTGGTTGTATTGTAACCCCTTACCTGTTTGCACTTCACCATGTATTGACACATAGCTATGGTATACATTATATTCACTATCTGTCTGGTTGTATTGTAACCCCTTACCTGTTTGCACTTCACCATGTATTGACACATAGCTATGGTATACATTATATTCACTATCTGTCTGGTTGTATTATTTCTCTCTGTCTTTATCCTCTCTAAACTATTCTTGCTCTTCTCCAACAGCTTCTTTCCATATAACTGATTGTCAAGGTAACACCATATCTTGGAAGCTTCTGCATATGCTATAGTCGAGATGTGATGATGTTGAGCCTGACTTGCTGTGTTTCCTAGCAACTGTAGAGTCAACACTAACTCACAGTCCTACCAAAGTATAATATGATAATAGACAGTTGACATAGGGTGACCGATAGCTGATTGACATTGGGTGACTGACAGCTGATTGACATTGTGTGACTGATAGCTGATTGACATAGGGTGACTGATAGCAACTGTAGAGTCAACACTAACTCACAGTCCTACCAAAGTATAATATGATAATAGACAGTTGACATAGGGTGACCGATAGCTGATTGACATTGGGTGACTGACAGCTGATTGACATTGTGTGACTGATAGCTGATTGACATAGGGTGACTGATAGCTGATTGACATAGGGTGACTGATAGCTGATTGACATAGGGTGACTGATAGCTGATTGACATTGGGTGACTGATAGCCGATTGACATTGTGTGACTGATAGCTGATTGACATTGGGTGACTGATAGCTGATTGACATAGGGTGACTGATAGCTGATTGACATTGGGTGACTGATAGCTGATTGACATTGGGTGACTGATAGCTGATTGACATAGGGTGACTGATAGCTGATTGACATAGGGTGACTGATAGCTGATTGACATAGGGTGACTGATAGCTGATTGACATTGGGTGACTGATAGCTGATTGACATTGGGTGACTGATAGCTGATTGACATAGGGTGACTGATAGCTGATTGACATAGGGTGACTGATAGCTGATTGACATTGGGTGACTGATAGCTGATTGACATTGGGTGACTGATAGCTGATTGACATAAGCCCTGTCCCCATATGAATCAATTTCGAATCGAATCAAATTGAATCGATTCAGTTAAACCCGTTCGAATTCAGTTTATGTCCCAACATGAAATGTTAGAAATGGATTTGAATAGATTCAGTTTGGTGTACTGTCCCAACACATTAAATTTGATCCTGTTTACTTGATTCGATGACGTAGCCACAGTGCATTACTATGACGACACGCAATCAACATGGAGGATTTCGCGGGAAATAAGCTTGTAGAGTTGTTGTCAAAGTTATGCGTCAAAGCGAGGGCTGCCAGAACTCAACAGTTATTTGACTTGACAAGGAAGTTCTGGAACATTTGGATGTTTACTGCTATATTATGGGTGAAGCAATGCCACGGTCGATTTGGGCCAAGCGACGTAATATTGGCCTAATTTTACATAAATATGATTGAAGTTTAGGATGATTGAGAATAGCTGACAAGTGTATACGGACTCTGATCGATACTTGTACACCTTTGCCAACACCTTTGCCACCTCTTACTGCCCATAAGGAACATAATTCATTTGTTTTAGTTCGTAATAGGAAATGGGAACATGAACGATTTGTCCTATTGCAACGCTTACTATTTCATGCACCCATTTACATCGTCATCGGTATGCAAACTGAACTAGCAAAATTCATTCAAAGTTTAAAACATTTTATTATCTCTGCAAAACATTCTTTCAACAGGAAATTGTATTTACCAGTCCGCCAAATGGGAAAGAAGTGTCTATCAATTTGAGAAATTTTGCGATTGGCAAAAAGACTTCTTTTTAGGTGTTGATGAATCCATAATAAATAAGGTTTTTTATAGCAATCAAGTGGTTGTTTTTGTCACTCATTTATTGCTGAACATTCCATGCTCAGGCGATGCCATCTTGTGCTGGATAATACTTCATGTACTCCAGATCCAGTTGTGTTCCAAAGTGAAGGTGTCGGCATATAAAGCATGTAACTTGCAAAATTTAACCTGGAGGTCAAGATTCAAGTGCGCAGCTGTGGGTAATGGACACTGAATCGATTCAAGTTATATCGGTTCTAAGTCGGTTTTTCCTGTCCTAACTACGACAAGTTAAACCTGTTCCAAACCGATTTACTTTGAACCAAATCGAAACCACCCCCCTGAGGTATATGAGGGCATATGGGGACAGGAGAACTGAATTCGATCCGAATCGAAACAGGATCAGAATTTGTGTCGGGACAGGGTTAAAGGGTGATTGATAGCTGATTGACATAGGGTGACATAACTCGCATTACAGCATGGATGTATTACAATATCCATTGGCATAACTCACATTACAGCATGGATGTATTACAATATCCATTGGCATAACTCGCATTACAGCGTGGATGTATTACAATATCCATTGGCATAACTAACATTACAGCGTGGATATATTACAATATCCACGCTGTAATGTTAGTTATGCTGTTATAACTCGCATAACAGCATGGATGTATTACAATATCCATTGGCATAACTAACATTACAGCATGGATGCATTACAATATCCATTGGCATAACTAACATTACAGCATGGATGTATTACAATATCCATTGGCATAACTCGCATTACAGCATGGATGTATTACAATATCCATTGGCATAACTCACATTACAGCATGGATGTATTTCAATATCCATTGGCATAACTCGCATTACAGCATGGATGTATTACAATATCCATTGGCATAACTCGCATTACAGCATGGATGTATTACAATATCCATTGGCATAACTCGCATTACAGCATGGATGTATTACAATATCCATTGACATAACTCGCATTACAGCATGGATGTATTACATGTACAGCATGGATGTATTACAATATCCATTGACATAACTCACATTACAGCATGGATGTATTACAATATCCATTGACATAACTAACATTACAGCATGGATGTATTACAATATCCATTGACATAACTAACATTACAGCATGGATGTATTACAATATCCATTGGCATAACTCGCATTACAGCATGGATGTATTACAATATCCATTGACATAACTCACATTACAGCATGGATGTATTACAATATCCATTGACATATCTCACATTACAGCATGGATGTATTACAATATCCATTGGCATAACTAACATTACAGCATGGATGTATTACGATATCCCTTGGCATAACTCGCATTGCAGCATGGATGTATTACAATATCCATTGGCATAACTCGCATTACAGCATGGATGTATTACAATATCCATTGGCATAACATTACAGCATGGATGTATTACAATATCCATTGACATAACTCACATTACAGCATGGATGTATTACGATATCCATTGGCATAACTCACATTACAGCATGGATGTATTACAATATCCATTGGCATAACGCACATTACAGCATGGATGTATTACAATATCCATTGGCATAACTCGCATTACAGCATGGATGTATTACAATATCCATTGGCATAACTAACATTACAGCATGGATGTATTACAATATCCATTGACATAACTCACATTACAGCATGGATGTATTACAATATCCATTGGCATAACTAACATTACAGCATGGATGTATTACGATATCCATTGACATATCTCACATTACAGCATGGATGTATTACAATATCCATTGGCATAACTAACATTACAGCATGGATGTATTACAATATCCATTGACATAACTCACATTACAGCATGGATGTATTACGATATCCATTGACATATCTCACATTACAGCATGGATGTATTACAATATCCATTGACATAACTCACATTACAGCATGGATGTATTACAATATCCATTGACATATCTCACATTACAGCATGGATGTATTACAATATCCATTGGCATAACGCACATTACAGCATGGATGTATTACAATATCCATTGGCATAACTAACATTACAGCATGGATGTATTACAATATCTATTGTCATAACTCGCATTACAGCATGGATGTATTACAATATCCATTGACATATCTCACATTACAGCATGGATGTATTACAATATCCATTGGCATAACTAACATTACAGCATGGATGTATTACGATATCCCTTGGCATAACTCGCATTGCAGCATGGATGTATTACAATATCCATTGGCATAACTCGCATTACAGCATGGATGTATTACAATATCCATTGGCATAACATTACAGCATGGATGTATTACAATATCCATTGACATAACTCACATTACAGCATGGATGTATTACGATATCCATTGGCATAACTCACATTACAGCATGGATGTATTACAATATCCATTGGCATAACGCACATTACAGCATGGATGTATTACAATATCCATTGGCATAACTCGCATTACAGCATGGATGTATTACAATATCCATTGGCATAACTAACATTACAGCATGGATGTATTACAATATCCATTGACATAACTCACATTACAGCATGGATGTATTACAATATCCATTGGCATAACTAACATTACAGCATGGATGTATTACGATATCCATTGACATATCTCACATTACAGCATGGATGTATTACAATATCCATTGGCATAACTAACATTACAGCATGGATGTATTACAATATCCATTGACATAACTCACATTACAGCATGGATGTATTACGATATCCATTGACATATCTCACATTACAGCATGGATGTATTACAATATCCATTGACATAACTCACATTACAGCATGGATGTATTACAATATCCATTGACATATCTCACATTACAGCATGGATGTATTACAATATCCATTGGCATAACTAACATTACAGCATGGATGTATTACAATATCCATTGGCATAACTAACATTACAGCATGGATGTATTACAATATCCATTGACATAACTCGCATTACAGCATGGATGTATTACAATATCCATTGACATATCTCACATTACAGCATGGATGTATTACAATATCCATTGGCATAACTAACATTACAGCATGGATGTATTACAATATCCATTGACATAACTCACATTACAGCATGGATGTATTACAATATCCATTGGCATAACTAACATTACAGCATGGATGTATTACGATATCCATTGACATATCTCACATTACAGCATGGATGTATTACAATATATATTGGCATAACTAACATTACAGCATGGATGTATTACAATATCCATTGGCATAACTAACATTACAGCATGGATGTATTACAATATCCATTGACATAACTAACATTACAGCATGGATGTATTACAATATCCATTGACATAACTCACATTACAGCATGGATGTATTACGATATCCATTGACATATCTCACATTACAGCATGGATGTATTACAATATCCATTGACATAACTCACATTACAGCATGGATGTATTACAATATCCATTGACATATCTCACATTACAGCATGGATGTATTACAATATCCATTGGCATAACGCACATTACAGCATGGATGTATTACAATATCCATTGGCATAACTAACATTACAGCATGGATGTATTACAATATCTATTGTCATAACTCGCATTACAGCATGGATGTATTACAATATCCATTGACATATCTCACATTACAGCATGGATGTATTACAATATCCATTGGCATAACTAACATTACAGCATGGATGTATTACGATATCCCTTGGCATAACTCGCATTGCAGCATGGATGTATTACAATATCCATTGGCATAACTCGCATTACAGCATGGATGTATTACAATATCCATTGGCATAACATTACAGCATGGATGTATTACAATATCCATTGACATAACTCACATTACAGCATGGATGTATTACGATATCCATTGGCATAACTCACATTACAGCATGGATGTATTACAATATCCATTGGCATAACGCACATTACAGCATGGATGTATTACAATATCCATTGGCATAACTCGCATTACAGCATGGATGTATTACAATATCCATTGGCATAACTAACATTACAGCATGGATGTATTACAATATCCATTGACATAACTCACATTACAGCATGGATGTATTACAATATCCATTGGCATAACTAACATTACAGCATGGATGTATTACGATATCCATTGACATATCTCACATTACAGCATGGATGTATTACAATATCCATTGGCATAACTAACATTACAGCATGGATGTATTACAATATCCATTGACATAACTCACATTACAGCATGGATGTATTACGATATCCATTGACATATCTCACATTACAGCATGGATGTATTACAATATCCATTGACATAACTCACATTACAGCATGGATGTATTACAATATCCATTGACATATCTCACATTACAGCATGGATGTATTACAATATCCATTGGCATAACTAACATTACAGCATGGATGTATTACAATATCCATTGGCATAACTAACATTACAGCATGGATGTATTACAATATCCATTGACATAACTCGCATTACAGCATGGATGTATTACAATATCCATTGACATAACTCACATTACAGCATGGATGTATTACAATATCCATTGACATAACTCGCATTACAGCATGGATGTATTACAATATCCATTGACATAACTCGCATTACAGCATGGATGTATTACAATATCCATTGACATAACTCACATTACAGCATGGATGTATTACAATATCCATTGACAACTCGCATTACAGCATGGATGTATTACAATATCCATTGGCATAACTCGCATTACAGCATGGATGTATTACAATATCCATTGGCATAA
The DNA here is from genome assembly GCF_964340395.1 of Glandiceps talaboti. Lineage (NCBI taxonomy): Eukaryota > Metazoa > Hemichordata > Enteropneusta > Spengelidae > Glandiceps > Glandiceps talaboti. The sequence goes on along the minus strand of NC_135562.1, from coordinate 23,653,120 downwards.
CTCGCATTACAGCATGGATGTATTACAATATCCATTGGCATAACTCGCATTACAGCATGGATGTATTACAATATCCATTGGCATAACTCGCATTACACTTACAGCATGGATGTATTACAATATCCATTGGCATAACTCGCATTACAGCATGCATGTATTACAATATCCATTGGCATAACTCGCATTACAGCATGGATGTATTACAATATCCATTGGCATAACTAACATTACAGCATGGATGTATTATAATATCCATTGGCATAACTCGCATTACAGCATGAATGTATTACAATATCCATTGGCATAACTCGCATTACAGCATGGATGTATTACAATATCCATTGGCATAACTAACATTACAGCATGGATGTATTACAATATCCATTGGCATAACTCGCATTACAGCATGAATGTATTACAATATCCATTGGCATAACTCGCATTACAGCATGGATGTATTACAATATCCATTGACATAACTCACATTACAGCATGGATGTATTACAATATCCATTGGCATAACTCGCATTACAGCATGGATGTATTACAATATCCATTGACAGACATAACTCGCATTACAGCATGGATGTATTACAATATCCATTTGCATAACTCGCATTACAGCATGGATGTATTACAATATCCATTGACATAACTCGCATTACAGCATGGATGTATTACAAAATCCATTGGCATAACTAACATTACAGCATGGATGTATTACGATATCCCTTGGCATAACTCGCATTACAGCATGGATGTATTACAATATCCATTGACATAACTCGCATTACAGCATGGATGTATTACAATATCCATTGACATAACTCGCATTACAGCATGGATGTATTACAATATCCATTGACATAACTCGCATTACAGCATGGATGTATTACAATATCCATTGACATAACTCGCATTACAGCATGGATGTATTACAATATCCATTGACATAACTCACATTACAGCATGGATGTATTACAATATCCATTGGCATAACTAACATTACAGCATGGATGTATTACAATATCCATTGACATAACTCGCATTACAGCATGGATGTATTACAATATCCATTGGCATAACTAACATTACAGCATGGATGTATTACAATATCCATTGACATAACTCGCATTACAGCATGGATGTATTACAATATCCATTGACATAACTCACATTACAGCATGGATGTATTACAATATCCATTGGCATAACTAACATTACAGCATGGATGTATTACAATATCCATTGACATAACTCGCATTACAGCATGGATGTATTACAATATCCATTGGCATAACTCGCATTACAGCATGGATGTATTACAATATCCATTGACATAACTCGCATTACAGCATGGATGTATTACAATATCCATTGGCATAACGCACATTACAGCATGGATGTATTACAATATCCATTGGCATAACTAACATTACAGCATGGATGTATTACAATATCCATTGACATAACTCGCATTACAGCATGGATGTATTACAATATCCATTGGCATAACGCACATTACAGCATGGATGTATTACAATATCCATTGGCATAACTCGCATTACAGCATGGATGTATTACAATATCCATTGGCATAACTCGCATTACAGCATGGATGTATTACAATATCAAATGACATAACTCGCATTACAGCATGGATGTATTACAATATCCATTGACATAACTCACATTACAGCATGGATGTATTATAATATCCATTGGCATAACTCGCATTACAGCATGGATGTATTACAATATCCATTGACATAACTCACATTACAGCATGGATGTATTACAATATCCATTGACATAACTCGCATTACAGCATGGATGTATTACAATATCCATTGGCATAACTAACATTACAGCATGGATGTATTACAATATCCATTGGCATAACTCGCATTACAGCATGGATGTATTACAATATCCATTGGCATAATTAACTCGCATTACAGCATGGATGTATTACAATATCTATTGTCATATCTCACATTACAGCATGGATGTATTACAATATCCATTGGCATAACGCACATTACAGCATGGATGTATTACAATATCCATTGACATAACTCACATTACAGCATGGATGTATTACAATATCCATTGGCATAACGCACATTACAGCATGGATGTATTACAATATCCATTGACATAACTCACATTACAGCATGGATGTATTACAATATCCATTGGCATAACGCACATTACAGCATGGATGTATTACAATATCCATTGGCATAACTCACATTACAGCATGGATGTATTACAATATCCATTGGCATAACGCACATTACAGCATGGATGTATTACAATATCCATTGACATAACTCACATTACAGCATGGATGTATTACAATATCCATTGGCATAACTCACATTACAGCATGGATGTATTACAATATCCATTGGCATAACGCACATTACAGCATGGATGTATTACAATATCCATTGGCATAACTCGCATTACAGCATGAATGAATGTCACTAATGAATACATGGTTTATAGCCTCAGTAAAGAATGTTCAGTTCAGTTCACGGATAAGGTTAGGACTATCAGTTGATAGTAAAAATTCACTTCACATGCATGATTCGCATCTAAGTTGTTCGGTTGTTTATCGTGATTATGTATCCTCAGTGAGTAATGCGCATTCTGTATCATGTGTATAGAACAGAGAATGTGCATCATGCAAGCTGATTATTAAATCGCATATTATGGGTTATACATGCATGTGTACATAATTAGTAATAAATTAATATTTCAGAAGGTTCTTTAGGAATACGACACAATATGATCCGTGTCTGAATAGAATACCCTTAGTTACATGGACATAGAGATAAGTAACACACATCCAACTTATGTTTGACGCCTTAGTTATGTGGACATATATAAGTTACACACACACACACATACACCTTATGTCTGACCTCTTAGTTACAGACAAAGAGATAAGTTACACACACACCTTATGTTTGACACCTTAGTTATGTGGACATAGAGATAAGTTACACACACACACACACACACACACACACACACACGTTTGACCCCAGGTTATGTCTACATAGAGATAAGTAACATGCATGTACATCCACCTTGTTTGACTCCTTAGTTACATGGACAAAGAGATAAGTTACACACACACCTTATGTTTGACACCTTAGTTATGTGGACAAAGAGATAAGTTACACACACACACACACACCTTGTGTTTGACCCATTAGTTACAAGGGCAGATATAAGTTACACCATAGACCCTCCACCAACGGAGGGTCTATGGTTACACACACCCACCTTATGTTTGAGATGAAAGATAGCAGCTAGCATCATCATTGCCTGACATGTATCATTGATATCATAGTAACCATCTGTATTGTAATCTTGTGACCATAACTGCACTGCTTGTAGTAGACATTGCATGTCATTATTGTCACCATTCACAGTAGAGTTGATACTGATGTTCTCCAATGTCCTGTCATTTTCTATATCACTAGTACCATCGACAACCTATCAAAATAGAGTAAAATAAATATATTTATTGTCAGTTTCTATATCACTACAACCATCGACAACCTATCAAAATAGAGTAAAATAAATCTATTTATTGTCAGTTTCTATATCACTACTACCATCTACAACCTATCAAAATAGAGTAAAATAAATCTATTTATTGTCAGTTTCTATATCACTACTACCATCGACAACCTATCAAAATAGAGTAAAATAAATCTATTTATTGTCAGTTTCTATATCACTACTACCATCGACAACCTATCAAAATAGAGTAAAATAAATCTATTTATTGTCAGTTTCTATATCACTACTACCATCTACAACCTATCAAAATAGAGTAAAATAAATCTATTTATTGTCAGTTTCTATATCACTACTACCATCTACAACCTATCAAAATAGAGTAAAATAAATCTATTTATTGTCAGTTTCTATATCACTACTACCATCTACAACCTATCAAAATAGAGTAAAATAAATCTATTTATTGTCAGTTTCTATATCACTACTACCATCTACAACCTATCAAAATAGAGTAAAATAAATCTATTTATTGTCAGTTTCTATATCACTACTACCATCGACAACCTATCAAAATAGAGTAAAATAAATCTATTTATTGTCAGTTTCTATATCACTACTACCATCGACAACCTATCAAAATAGAGTAAAATAAATCTATTTATTGTCAGTTTCTATATCACTACTACCATCGACAACCTATCAAAATAGAGTAAAATAAATCTATTTATTGTCAGTTTCTATATCACTACTACCATCGACAACCTATCAAAATAGAGTAAAATAAATCTATTTATTGTCAGTTTCTATATCACTACTACCATCGACAACCTATCAAAATAGAGTAAAATAAATCTATTTATTGTCAGTTTCTATATCACTACTACCATCTACAACCTATCAAAATAGAGTAAAATAAATCTATTTATTGTCAGTTTCTATATCACTACTACCATCTACAACCTATCAAAATAGAGTAAAATAAATCTATTTATTGTCAGTTTCTATATCACTACTACCATCGACAACCTATCAAAATAGAGTAAAATAAATCTATTTATTGTCAGTTTCTATATCACTACTACCATCGACAACCTATCAAAATAGAGTAAAATAAATCTATTTATTGTCAGTTTCTATATCACTACTACCATCGACAACCTATCAAAATAGAGTAAAATAAATCTATTTATTGTCAGTTTCTATATCACTACTACCATCTACAACCTATCAAAATAGAGTAAAATAAATCTATTTATTGTCAGTTTCTATATCACTACTACCATCGACAACCTATCAAAATAGAGTAAAATAAATCTATTTATTGTCAGTTTCTATATCACTACTACCATCGACAACCTATCAAAATAGAGTAAAATAAATCTATTTATTGTCAGTTTCTATATCACTACTACCATCGACAACCTATCAAAATAGAGTAAAATAAATCTATTTATTGTCAGTTTCTATATCACTACTACCATCTACAACCTATCAAAATAGAGTAATAGATACATTTATTGTCTAACTATTTAAGTTTAAGTATTTTGACCAAAAACATTTCTTGACCCAAACTGCACATCTCTGATGTGATCATTTTCATTTGAACAAATTTCCATCTACATGCCCTAAATAACATTTCCACCAAATACCAAGGCAAACGCTCAGGCAGTTTTTGACTTTAACTCATTTACACACACACACACACCTCAGTTCAGTTGTGCTAAAAACTGTTTAGTGTTCATGGCATTATTAAGTTAATAAAGTTTCAAGTTGTTTCCAAATCATGTTTCAGCACTGTGTACTATTGAGAATGTTAAATACCTTATGGTTAACCACATCATTTATTGTTCAAGGAGCAGACTAAATTTAAGAATAATCTTCATTTTACCAGATGATGTGAGATATGCTAGTACTGTTAAACGACTTACTGGTGTTTGATTTACATAGTTCCAGACATAGGCTACTGCTAACAAATCTTGCAACCTATGGTCATCCATATTTGTGGTGTAATCTTCCAATAAAGTGATAGCTTCCTGGCAGACATCCTGTGCTTGGCTGTATACATGGGGGAAAAGTAACAATAACATTAAAGATGTATCTTAATTCTATATATATATATTATATATATATATATATATATATATAACTCGGTGAGTATCAATCTGCTAAGACAGTGCTCTATACCGCAGTGGCAGAGCGTAATCGTAATTATATAAATCGTAATTATATATGTATTGCTATGGGTAAACATGTAAATATGACTTTTAAGTAACTTTGACATGGTTTTATAGGCAGTAAGTATTAAGCCTTCCAAAACATGTGTTTGCCCATAGCACTACATGGTATTTCGGTTTTCTCGTGATATATAACAAAATGCCCAAGGGTGCGCGAGTGGCACCCATCAGATATGCTAACAGGACACCTTACTGAGGTGTAATCTGCAAAAAAATATCATATAACTCACATTGCAAGGTTAAGCCCCAAAACTACCTCTGGCAACTGGACTAATGGTAGGTAGTATTGTCTCATCGCTTATGTTTGTTCACTAATTTCACAGCATATATATATATATATATATATATATATATATATATATATATATATATATATATATATATATACCTAGATTCAACCATAGGGGGAAATGCCAAAAAAGTCAACCATAGGGGGAAATTTTATTTATTTGCTTGTAAAATCATAAGGAAAAGAATAATTCATAATGTTACTGTTCAGTTAACTAACATTTAGGTAGTCATTACAGATATCGACATTTATATAATATTTAAATAAATAACAAAAGATATATACTTTCTAGCCCTCCAAAAATTTCCCCTTAAGGTATTTTAACCCCAGGAGCTACAATAGGGGGAAGGTCCTTAAGGGAACTACATGTGCTCAATTTTCCCCCTAGGAATGGGTGAAAATATTTGACTTTATATGCCCTTAGGGGGAAATTTTGAAGATTTACTGAGAATATCCATAATTCTTTTTAGTGATCACAGACACATTTAATTTACCATAAATTGTTTTTGTTTATAAAATTCTGGGTGTGCGCAACCCCATATTAAATCATATGAGAACAACAAATAATAGCAACCTCCACTTAGAATAACTAGAGAGCTGATTTGTTGGCAAAATATATCTAGACATAGTAATACCCATTTTTTCTCTGTTTTGTCGTGATTTTGTTCATTCTCACACGTTACCATAATACATGTATCCTTTGTGGAAAGGTTATGTTAGATAATTAGTCTTTAAGAAATACTATGGCATGCACACACACACACACACACACACACGCATGCATGCACACACGCACAGACAAGTACTGTCTTTAAGAAATACTACGCACACACACAAGACATGCACACATGAACACAATATTTCAAAATTTCTGACAACAGTATGGGAAATTCTTTTCATTTATTATTCATTTTATTTTAACAACTTGCTGTCCATTATTAAGGCAACTACAACAATAAGAAAAAGCCTGGCTTTGGGCCAACAACCCTGAAAAAAAACAATTGACAAAAATTAGACATTATGTTATTTTCACTGAATTTGAAACTTGTTTTAAAATTGTTGTACTCCTTTCCAACTCATCGCCATTGTTTCAACTGTGCTCCTAATTTCATTTAGCGGACACTTTTTTAGTTAATCGTACACTTTTTTTAGTTAATCATACACTTTAAGTTAATTGAACACTTTTTTTTTAGTTAATCATACATTTCTTTTAGTTAATCGGACACTATGTTTATTTAATCAGACACAAAGGAAGTATCCGCATACCGTTAATCCATGAATGTAACTGGCTATGGCCCACTCCCTACCTTGTCACTGTTCAAATGCAATCAACATGTGCTACCGCACCTAATTTTGCACCTGTCTCTCAGTAAAGTGTTTGTAAAAAATCGACTTTACCTAAATGGGTCTCAAACACAGTACCTCTAGTTATGTACCTATTCATCTATCCAAAGGTACGTTCTCTAACTACTTCACTACAAAGTGAGATAGATATCATCTCCAGATATCATTTGTTCATTGACTTGACAATGCGTATGTTTACAGGGTTAATAAGAACTGTGGATGAGGAAAATGGAAATACTGCTTGATTTGGGACTGTCGTTTTGATACAGAACGAATCCTTCTGGGTTCATGGATTTCACGCTAAACGTTTGGGGGAAATTCAGATTATTTAGCCGAGAAATGCTGGATGGGATTTCTATAGCGAATTTTGTAATTAACATAACAGTGGTGAGAGGTTACATAACAGAGCTCAGATACCTAGGTTGACTTTCTGGTGAAAAACCTAAAAACTCGTCAAACTCTAAGTATAACGTCGTTATAGTACACGTCCTCGGACATTAACAGTTTTTATTCAAACAGTTTTGGTTAACCCATCAGTTATTTAGTCCTCAGCTGTGCCTCGGACAAAATAACACAGGTTAACCAAAACTGTCCAAATAAAAACAGTACATGTTCTCTGATGTGTACTATAACTATCAGTTATCCACTCAAATTCCTCCACTCAGGATCGAAACAGGTCGTTTTAGAGGTGAGGTGTTTCAAGCTCGCCGCTGTGTGTTTTGTAATACAGATTAAAATTGAGGACGAATCCCACTTTTTATTTCACTGTTGATTCTACTAGGTATTCAATTTTATAGTGACTAATAAGCCCGATGGGCTAGGTGATGTATTAACTCTCTGATATTGTTATTGGCAATTTTTAAATGTATATCACATGTCAACATCTCTTACTATCAGTGATATGCAAATGAGGGCTTGGGTAGTGACACTGGAACTTGGTGAGATGTTTCTAGAAGTGTTATTTTGCAGATGTTGTTCAAATTTTTTATAATTGGCACTGGCAACCATGACCATGCCAATGGCAACTTCTAAATGGGAGTACACTTTGGTCAAATAATGATATTCTGTGGGCAATTGAATACAAATTCATTAAAAATATTCAAATACCATGGCAACCATGACCACGTCCACAGCAACATCCAAACAGAGCTGTATTTCACAAAGATAGACAAGTGAACAAACATTCAAAAAGTGTATGCAAATATGCCTTAGCAACAACAAAATGGGAGTACATTTTGGCCAATAGCAACAGCTAAATGGTACCATATCTCATAAAGATAACATCGCAAATTCTTACACCAATGAATACACATTTCAAACATTGATAAAAATAGACAAGTGAACAAAGATTAATAATGTGTTTGCAAATATACCTAGCAACAATGACCACACCCATAGCAAAAACATTGGAGTACATTTTGGTCAAATAACAATATCATCTTGTAGGCTATTCAGTAAACATAAAAAAATTCATGCAAATATCCCTATCGACCTTGACCCACCAATAGAAAATGATGTGATGCCAATAAATTGACGATCAATTCAAATAAGACAAAATATACAATCTTAAGTATTGATTGGTTCCCTTGAATTTAAGGGGGTCTCACTAGATGAAGTTAAAAGTTCACCTTTTGTTGGGGTCAACATTGACAATACGCTGTCTTGGAAGCAGCATATAGCTGAGGTGAAAAAGAAAATTAGTAGAATGACATGTAGAATGAATGTGTGTTTTATAAGTTATGTCACACGGTTCCAGAATATGTACTTGTACTATTGTATAATGCTTTTGTTCTGCCCCATATCACCTACGGTCTCGAAGTGTGGGGTAACACGTGTCCGACATACCTGAATGAAATATTTTTAATTCAAAAAAGAATAGTGCGCACCATAACAGATAGTCATTGATGTGCTCACTCGGGGCCATTATTTAAAAGGTTGAATATTCTTGACATTTTCAAACAGCACAAAATACAGCTTGTCGTTATCATTCATGACGTTTTGCAACTCAGATTACCGGATACCTTTCAGGATTTTTTCACTCCCATTAAACACTCCTTCACAACACAACAGAGCGCCAGAAACGACCTTACCATCCCAAAAGCAAACCATAGGACTGGTCAGTTCACTGTCAAGTATTCAGGTGCTAAACTATGGAATTGTGTCCCTTACAACATTCGCAACATAAATAGCAGAAGTAATTTTCAAACAGAGTTCCAAAACTATCTCCAATCATTGTAAACTAGTTATACTTCATATTCATAGAGAATGATTACCGTTTGTCTGTATATTTAAGTAGGTCATTTGTTGTTTCTTTATATTTGTTTGTTTGGTTGTTGTTGTTTTTTGTCCACCTATATTTATACAATGTATGATTGTTTTCTATTCTGTGAATATTGCAATATACTCAATTTGACCAGCAGCCCCAGTAATTAGTAATTCCTAATCCCTAAGATTGTAAAAGGGGACGGACTCGACTAGTTGCAAAGACAACTATTTTTCGTCTCCCTTTCCCAAGTTGAATACTTCATATATTGTAGAATTGTTATATATTTCTGGGAATAAAGATTATTATTATTATTAATAACAACAGCTAAATGGTAGCATATTTCATAAAGATAACATCGCAAATTCTTACACCAATGAACAAACATTTGAAATATTAATGAAAATAGACAAGTTAACAAACGTTCAAATAGTGTATGCAAGTATGCCTAGCAACCATGACCACGCCCTTAGAAACAATAAAATGGGAGTACATTTGGTCAAATAATGATATCATCTTGTAAGTAATTGAGTAAACATTCAAAAATAAATGCAAATATGACCCCACCCATAGCAATAGCTAAATGCAGGGCTTAAAACTCGGGTAGTCTCACATCCACAGACTACCAATGTGCATCTCTGGGCTACCAAATTATGGTGGTAGCCAAATTGGGCAACAAAGTTTTTAATGAAACTATGACAACTTGACTATAGGACCTGTGAGAGGTCACACTTAACATCTTATTTGATGCCATACTTGACGAAGGGAACCGAGATGAACATTTTTGGATGTATGGGTCACTATAGGGACACATGCATATGGGCTACCAACCATTGCTCTTGGGCTACCAATCTCAGATGATGGTAGCCCACCTGGGCTACCAAGAAACAAATCATTGACAATGACATAGTCCCAGCTCTGATTGGATTTAATGAACAGGCAGTTTATGTTGTCATTTTCTTGATATCACTACTCTGATCAAGCATCAACACTTGTGAACCTAAATCAAACAGACTTAGATATGTTGGTTCTGCTCGTTGGACATCGAACATGCCTACTCTTCAAGATGACATGATGGAATAAACCATTCAACAATAAAGGATAGGTCAACTACGGGGGTGGGGGGGGGGACCTGGTCAAGCATGGCTGAGTTATGGCTTTGGACATGAAAACTGTGCCAACAAAATTGCTGCCAGGAAGCCATATCAGATCGTATCACGACGAAAATGGATATGCACATATATGTCCTAGAACACTGTCCTAATACCAACTTTGAATGAGATCGGTTAAAGAATTTCTGAGTTATGGCTTTGGACATGGAAAATTCACAAACAAAATGGCTGCCAGACAGCCATATTGGATCATATCACGACGAAAATGGAGATGCACATATGTCATAGAACAATGTCCTGATACTAACTTTGAATGAGATCTGTTAAAGCATGTGTGAGTTATGGCTTTGGACATGGAAAATTTGCCCAACAAAATGGCTGCCAGGCAGCCATATTTGATCGTATCACAATAACAATGAACAGGCACATGTATGTCATAGAACACTGTGCTAATAGGTAACAGGACAATTGTCCCCCGGACAACTGCCCCCCGGACAACTGCCCCCGAAGGACAATTGCCCCCCGGACAACTGCCCCTGAAGAACAACTGCCCCCCAGACTACTGCCCCCGAACGAAAAAAAAACTAGTATTACAGATGTACGGGTTTGTCATTCATTAAAAAGTCACCGTCGACAACTTACCGCCGCAATTTGCATACATTATACTCACTAAACACAAACACGAAGTCATTTTTTTACTGGAAAAGATTTATTTATTATCAGTTTAATACAAAATATACAGGTAATCTCTTCTCAGTCGTGACTAATTCCCGACTTGGACTTGAACGATCCCGTACGAGAGTATGAGAGTGTAAGTGCTAGAGTGCAACGTTAGAACTATCCATACTTATACCGTTCAACTCTACGACTCACAACACCTGTATATGATATTGATTGTTGTCCAACTGATGTCTTCACTGGCGGAATACACAAATTGCCCTGAGCCTTCTGTCGTGTATTGTATTCATAATTAAACAGCCAGCAATAATCGGTTATAGAGTGTGGTAAATTATTGTGTATTAAATCGTAAACAAAAACACCTACTAAATACTTGTGTAACTTAAACACGTCGAGAATTGTTAACTGGTTGAAAAGAGGAGAAGAATGTTCCAGAAAATTATGTGAATTACGGCCGTAAGTTAAATCATCATGCCGACATTTATGAATGACGTAACAGTTATCACAGATAACAATAGAGTAAAACATGTGAGTGAGTAGTAGTGAGTATAATGTACACAAATTGCGGCGGTAAGTTGCAGACGGTGACTTTTTAATGATTGACAAACCCGTACATCTGTAATACTACTATTATTACTAGGTTTTTTTTCGTTCGGTGGCAGTAGTAGCAGTATCATGACAACAATGAATAAGCACATGTATGTCATAGAACACTGTCCTAATACAAACTTAGAATAAGATCTGTGCAAGCACGTCTTGAGTTATGGATTTGGACATGGAAAAATCACAAACAATATGGCTGCCAGGCAGCCATATTGGATAGTATCATGATGAAAATAATTATGCACATGTATGTCATAGAACACTGTCCTAATACCAATATTGAATGAGATCTATTCAAGCATGTCTGAGTTATGGCTTTGGACATGGAAAATTTGCAAACAAAATAGCTGTTAGGCAGCCATATTGGATTGTAGCATGAAACAAATTAACATGCATATGTATGCCATTGTATGTTGCCCCTGTACCAAGTTTGAAAAAAAAACAGTCCAGGCATCTCGAAGAAACAGCTCTGGACAGACGGACGGATGGATGGACCCCAATCCATAAGTTCCCGTCCCGGACTGCGTCCAGCAGGGACTAAAAACACGAATTTTGAGCTCTGAAATGATAGCATATTTCATAAAGATAACGTCGCAAATTGTTACACTAATGAATAAACATTCGAAACATTGATGAAAATATATGCCAAGCAACAAGACCACACCCATAATACAAGACCACATCAATAATAAAAGTCAAATGAATTGCATAGATTACAACTATGTTGGATAGGCAACTCGATAGTCATTCAGGAAATGAAAACATATAACCTAACATGGCTCATGTATGAATAGATGTTTTAAAAAACAATACAGTTGTGCTTCAACACCATTGGCGCTATTTTCCTTGATCCAAATTTGAGAGAATTCAGTCTACTTATGTCCATGGTCAGACAATGTTAGTCCCACTGCTTTTTGTTTCAGTCTTTTTTCATCATTTTTTTCCTTTTCTTATCTCATTCATCAGCTTGGTAGAGGTTGTTGGTAAATCATGCCCAAAGTCTGTGTTCGCATTCAAACATTCACGAACTTGTCCTCTTCCTGTAAATAATAATGAGAAGAAACAATATCCTGTTTAAGTGTTATATATATATAGATATATATATATATGGACTTCTGCTCTTAACAGAAAAACTAAACAAAAAAAGAGTTATTGCAAATGGTGGCTATGTACTTTTTAACCCAGTGCGAATAAGAAATTGATTGGGGATATTCCATTATTAATTAAACCTTGTGACACCGTGAGGTCGTCAATGGCAGGTCGCGCGATCCTGCCGATGACAAACCACAGATGCCAATGCTGTATGATCCATCACTCCTACGTGTTGGTTTACATGAACTGATAAAGACGTTATGGCAGGATAATGTGGCAGGATCTACATCATTGTCTTTCGTCAGATTTCTTTAAACAAACGAAGTATTTGATATAGTCGTCTGTGAGACGTATCATTATGCTGCCAGACTCACATGTATGCAGTATTTGTGTATGCAAATTTGTTTGTATTTACTGTAAACATGATAAATATTTTACCCAACACCCATACTATCTGTCTATTAATTTTTACAGCTAATTTCCAATTGTAAATGTAATCCTTGTATTTATCAAAAAAATAAATTTCACATGCTTTTTTGACCAAAAATGTGTTTCATACCAATTTTCCCCAATTTCTTGGTAAAGTTACTGATCATACATTCATGTAAGTTAAAATTCAATATTTCATAATTATATACTTGTAGATGAGACCATATCCCACCTGTTTTGGTGTAAAATGATCACTATCAAAACATTGTGTACAATTGTGTGCAACCTAAAAAGTCCTAGGGGGGTCATTTGCATGGAATGTCTATGGCATCTTTAGGTAGTCCCACATCTAAAAACTACCAATGTTTGACTTTGAACCACTAAATAATGCAAATGGTAGACCAATTTGGCTACAAAGTTATGAATTGAACAGTGACACTGTGTGGCACATTAAAAAAATAATGTCCCCAGTTTGGTATTATTTTGTGTTGATGGTATGTACCAAAACAAACCATTGTAAACATACTGGCATATACATAATGGCAGTAGATTCAAATCTTCATTCAACGCACATATCTTTCAACACTGACAGGACACACTATTGGACTTACTTCAACTAATCAGGTAACAAATTTAGAGCTCTACTATAGATCTGATGATTGATTTTTGTAGTGATCTCTGATGCAAAAAAAAAAATTATTTTTGTGTTAAAACTGTCCTTGTCTTTCTATATATAGTTTGAAAAAAATTGTAACTTTCCTGAGAAAACTAAGCAAATGCTGACTAAAAAAAAATGATTTGCAAAAGATTAGAGTTATAAATTTGCAGAGAAAGAACACTGGGCTCTAACTTAGTTTACTGCATGACAGCAGGTTTTTTTGTTTTTGTTTTGTTTATTTATGTTATTTTTCCTGTTTTCTTGTTTATTTGCTGTTTGTTTCTAACATGGTTCATGGGCTCCCTGCGGTTCAACAAACATCTCCTTTGCATATGAAAAGTAATCTTGTTCTGACTGGTAATGTAGTTGGTTATCACGGTTTTTAATGCATACCACATCTTAATTGCACATATCCACTGTAGTGTAGCTAATAGAAGGGGTGGCTAAAATAATTCTAGGGTTTCATTTGGTGGGTCTTAACATTTCAAGAGGAGCTACACAATTAGTTTAACAGTAAATTTGCGTTCATTTCCAAACTGTACAACTGGAAATTTATTGATATTTCAAGTGATAAAATTAAAATGAGTGAATAAAATCAACTTGGATTTTTTTCCTATATCATGATTACTATTTTTTTTTTAAATTGACCTACCTGCCCAATATGTTGGGTTTAGTTGCCCGTTGAGCATTTTTGTTTTTGCCATAAAGGAATATATTTGCTTATCAAATACCTAGTTAACTTGCTAATGTTATGAACCCATATTTACTTAGTACGCAAATACATACTAAATTAAATGTTAAAATCTGAGTAGTTTCGATTAATGTCAGCAGCAATGCATTACTCATTACCGGTAAACACAAAAAGAAAAAAAAAATAATTGTCCTTACCAGCATTTGTCTTGAAAGTATGATATTTGGGCTGTTCATTATTGGTTTTATTAGAAGCACCAAGATCCCCAACTGCAATAAAGGTAAAGTAATTATAATTGCATTATTGACTAGAATTTCACATGTATTCTGCAGGTGGTAATTTCAAAACTTCCCCAAAGTATTATAGCTAAGGTACATATTTCTACTACCACTTATTAAAGTCAAGAAGTCATTGGGCCAATTGTTTTGATAGTTGGTGAGGACATCACTTATGGTTTCTAGTTGATCACATTACATGTATGGGATATGGGTTAAAAAATAAGATTTTTGTTACAAAAAGATCAACTGATCTTGCTTACACTTGCTGTTGATATTTCTAGTGAATGTGAAAAACCAAAATATATTAGGTCTTGAAATATGCTGTTGGGGTTAGAAGTCTCAAATAAAAATTACCTGGGCATATTAAGCTGAAATATTTTGAAGGTATGTTCATGTGGTTTGGATATGAAGAAAAATGGTGATACACTGGCCTATCTGGTATAAAAATTAGCATAATACATTTTTCTAAAAATCAAAACTCAAAAACTACTAGACCGATTAAACTAAAATTCAGTGAGGGTATGTTTTAGGAATGTGAACGTTGTGATGAGTGATATTCACATTCTGTCTAAAATTTGCATTTCTGTCTAAAGTCTGAAATGTAAACTGTGGTGGGTTTGTTCTCTTGGGTGTGGATATGAAGACTTATCATATGTCTATGTCAATATCTCCCCATTACATGATATGGGAAATTAAAAGTCATTACATTCACATTATATGTCACCGGGAAGTGTCTCCTTAGTGAATAAGATATGGCGCTACCAAATGTAAAGAAACAAAATGGGGATCAATGTGCACAATTGATGTCACTATAAATTATTGCAAAAAATAAGATATGTTCCAGAACTGCTGTAGTAGTATAGAATGGATAATACAGACATGTATGAGCAGAATTTTTCCATGTTCCCTTAAATGTGGAAATTATTGTAAAATTGTGAATTTAAGGATAAGCTTTAAATTTTCAGAAATATTGCAACATATCAGTAAATTCAATTGTGCATTGAGGTAATTTGTCATATTGTGTATAAACTATAACCCAAACACTGAGTATGCAATACAAATATATGGAGTTATACAATGGATAAGATGGTGGTTAGCACTAGATTTCACATGCTGAAGTCATTTGGTAAAATAAGATAGGCGGTTATTGATAAATCTATGTAGACAATAAGTGTCATCTGTGTGTGAGAAGGATGCAGGTAAACTGGACTTAAGTATGTAGTGGTGATGTTATCAAAGCTGAAGTACCTGTACTTACCATCAACTTTGCCTATTGAATCACACATAGTTTGAGCTGAGACTCTGGTGGCTGAAACGAAATTCAATGTAAATTATTCTATTGGTCATAATAACACAAACAAATGTACATCATATACATACACTCCAGTACATATGTGCAACATTCAACATATATATACAAACAACAGAATTGTTACAACCAAGCAATGCATCAATATGGATAGTATAGAGCCTGGCTTTCATGATCAAGTTAAACTAAGTTACAGGTAAGTTATTCCTTAGTGTTCACATCTGTGTTATTGTGTGATTCCATGAATCAAGAATATATTAGTCTTGTATATACAAGAATAACGGTCAAATCTTACATACAGTAAGATATGTGATGATTATATATGCAAAGTAAAATAACAGAAATCCAGAGTCATGTATATATGTTCCTACCTGGTACTGCTGAGGAATTGTGGTCTGGATCACTTTGGAAGGAGCTCCCTCCTGAAATGAAATGATACATAGAAAAGGTTTGGTTTAGAATGTTTTGAAATGTCATTCATGGTTGTTTATTCATAAAGTGTGCACTTTTCACATTTTATGACCCAAATTTCAAACCTGTGGTGTAATGTTTATTTGAGCAACATTCTCACGAGACATCATAAGTAACATCTCTACCAAATATTAAAGCAATCTGTGTAAGTTGTTCACACACACACACACACACACACACACACACACACACACACACACACACGTTTCCATGATACTGTAAAACACATTGAACCTGTCAAAAAAAGGAAAATTGTCCTCACCCAATATCATTGGCATTTCTCAATTGAAATTGTTCACACACACACACACACACACACACACACACACACACACACACACACACACACACACACACACACACAGATGTTTCTATGATACATACCGGTATAACACTGAACTGAAGTTCATCATATTTATTCAGAATGTAATGAAATGTTATACTCATGGCACAGATCAACAGGTTACACACATGGCACAATCAAAAGAGGTAAAATATCCTTCCCTTGTGTACCTAGTGACAATATACACATTAAAATTTCTCCCTATGGTCACTTTCACCATAAGGGGAAATATACATATACATGTACCTAGTGAAAATATACACATTAAAATTTCTCCCTATGGTCACTTTCACCATAAGGGGAAATATACATACACATGTACCTAGTGAAAATATACACATTAATATTTCTCCCTATGGTCATTTAAACCATAAGGGGAAATATACATATACATGTACCTAGCGACAATATACACATTAAAATTTCTCCCTATGGTCACTTTCACTATAAGGGGAAATATACATATACCTAGTGAAAATATACACATTAATATTTCTCCCTATGGTCATTTTAACCAAAAGGGGAAATATACATATACATGTACCTAGTGAAAATATACACATTAATATTTCTCCCTATGGTCATTTTAACCAAAAGGGGAAATATACATATACATGTACCTAGTGAAAATATACACATTAAAATTTCTCCCTATGGTCACTTTCACCATAAGGGGAAATATACATACACATGTACCTAGTGAAAATATACACATTAATATTTCTCCCTATGGTCACTTTCACCATAAGGGGAAATATACATACACATGTACCTAGTGAAAATATACACATTAATATTTCTCCCTATGGTCATTTAAACCATAAGGGGAAATATACATATACATGTACCTAGCGACAATATACACATTAAAATTTCTCCCTATGGTCACTTTCACTATAAGGGGAAATATACATATACCTAGTGAAAATATACACATTAATATTTCTCCCTATGGTCATTTTAACCAAAAGGGGAAATATACATATACATGTACCTAGTGAAAATATACACATTAATATTTCTCCCTATGGTCATTTAAACCATAAGGGGAAATATACATATACATGTACCTAGTGAGAATATACACATTAAAATATCTCCCTATGGTCACTTTCACTATAAGGGGAAATATACATATACATGTACCTAGTGACAATATACACATTAAAATTTCTCCCTATGGTCACTTGTACTATAAGGGGAAATATACATGTACATGTACCTAGTGACAATATACACATTAATATTTCTCCCTATGGTCATTTAAACCATAAGGGGAAATATACATATACATGTACCTAGTAAGAATATACACATTAAAATATCTCCCTATGGTCACTTTCACTATAAGGGGAAATATACATATACATCCTAGTGACAATATACACATTAAAATTTCTCCCTATGGTCACTTGTACTATAAGGGGAAATATACATGTACCTAGTGACAATATACACATTTTAATATTTCTCCCTATGGTCATTTTAACCAAAAGGGGAAATATACATATACATGTACCTAGTGAAAATATACACATTAATATTTCTCCCTATGGTCATTTAAACCATAAGGGGAAATATACATATACATGTACCTAGTGACAATATACACATTAAAATTTCTCCCTATGGTCACTTTCACTATAAGGGGAAATATACATATACATGTACCTAGTGAAAATATACACATTAATAGTTCTCCCTATGGTCATTTAAACCATAAGGGGAAATATACATATACATGTACCTAGTGAAAATATACACATTAATAGTTCTCCCTATGGTCATTTAAACCATAAGGGGAAATATACATATACATGTACCTAGTGAAAATATACACATTAAAATTTCTCCCTATGGTCATTTAAACCATAAGGGGAAATATACATATACATGTACCTAGTGAAAATATACACATTAATAGTTCTATCTATCTATCTATATAATACCAGCTAATCTCCTTACGGATATCACAGCTGGGGGAAGGGGTGCATACAAAAACCTAGTAGTAGTGTTTATGTAGATTTGCCTTGAAAGTATCAGTGTCCTGACAGACTTTCATATCAGGGCTTAGTGAGTTCCAGTCCCTAATGGTTTTAGGAAAGAAACTGTGCTGATATGCTTGGTGTTTAAACCCAAGGTGCTTAAAACGGCCTCTTCTACCTGGTGCTAGAAGACTGGTGTCTCTAGTGATTGCTATTTCCCCATTTACAATTTGGAATAGTAATATTAATCTAGCATTTTGTCGTCTATCTGCTAATGGTTCCCATTTCAAACTCTGTAGCATGTTTGTTACACTGGATCTTCTAGAATAGTCTCGTTTAACAAAACGAGCACCTCGTCGCTGGATCTTTTCAATTCTTACAATGTCCTTTACTAAGTATGGATCCCAAATGGGGGCTGCATATTCTAAGCTAGAACGACACATCGATATGTATGCAGTTTCGCGTAACTTTGTTGGACAGTTGCGAAGGTTTCTCATGAGGAATCCAAGAGTACGACTAGCTTTAGAACAAATATGTGTGATATGGGGTGAGAATGATAAATTGTCGCTGAAAAGTACACCTAAATAATTGATAGAGTTCACAGATTTCAATAGCGTATTGCACATAGTATAAAAACGAATGGCTTTGGCTCCATGGCGCTTTATGGACAACACATAGCATTTAGATGTATTAAATTTCATGTCCCATTTTTCAGCCCAATGTTCTAGAAGGTTCAGGTCATTTTGAAGGATGATATGGTCTCTCTCAGATCTTATTGGTCGATATAACAGCGCATCATCTGCAAACAGGCGAAGTTGAGATTGAATGTTTTCGGTGATGTCGTTTACATAACAAAGGAAAAGTACAGGGCCCAGTACTGTGCCCTGAGGCACACCTGATAGAACTGGAGCAGGTTTTGATGAAATACCATCTACTACGATGTGTTGAGATCTACCCTCAAGAAAACTTTTGATCCAAGCTAGGGTACTCCCGTGTATACCATAAAAATGAAGTTTGGCCAGCAGCTTACGATGATTTACTACGTCAAATGCTTTGGAAAAATCCAATACATTTATGTCAACCTGTTTGTTATTATCATAGTGTTTAGCCAAGTCAGATACTGTAAGGAGTAGTTGAGTAGTACATGAGCGACGTCGGCGAAAGCCGTGTTGCAAGTCTGTTATTATTTGATGTTTTTCCAGGTGTTTCATTAAATTTGACACAATGATATGTTCCATTAATTCTCCCTATGGTCATTTAAACCATAAGGGGAAATATACATATACATGTACCTAGTGAAAATATACACATTAAAATTTCTCCCTATGGTCATTTAAACCATAAGGGGAAATATACATATACATGTACCTAGTGAAAATATACACATTAAAATTTCTCCCTATGGTCATCTAAACCATAAGGGGAAATATACATATACATGTACCTAGTGAAAATATACACATTAATATTTCTCCCTATGGTCATTTAAACCATAAGGGGAAATATACATATACATGTACCTAGTGAAAATATACACATTAATAGTTCTCCCTATGGTCACTTTCACTATAAGGGGAAATATACATATACATGTACCTAGTGAAAATATACACATTAATATTTCTCCCTATGGTCACTTTCACTATAAGGGGAAATATACATATACATGTACCTAGTGAAAATATACACATTAATAGTTCTCCCTATGGTCATTTAAACCATAAGGGGAAATATACATATACATGTACCTAGTGAAAATATACACATTAATATTTCTCCCTATGGTCATTTAAACCATAAGGGGAAATATACATATACATGTACCTAGTGAAAATATACACATTAATATTTCTCCCTATGGTCACTTTCACTATAAGGGGAAATATACATATACATGTACCTAGTGAAAATATACACATTAAAAGTTCACAGCAAGGTCAAAATGGCAGCTTCGAACGATGTCGTCTGCCAACCTCAAGAGAAGAGAGCAAGATTTTCATGAGGTATATTATAAAACACATATTGCCTGGCCTATATTTGGCCTATAGCACCCGTTTATTACCCCCTCGTGACTGTGAGTTACCAGAATTACATGCTATTTCCTGAGGCCGAAGGCCGAGGGAAATAGCATGTGATTCTGGTAACTCACAGTCCCCCGGGTGTAATAAACAGGTGCTATAGCCCTCATGGCCAGGCAATATGTGTTCAATATACATATACCTAGTGACAATATCCACATTAATATTTCCCTCTATGGTCACTTTCACCATAAGGGGAAATGATACATACATGTATACCTAGTGACAATATACACATTAAAATTTCTCCCTAAGGTCACTTTTACTATAAGGAGAAATATACATATACCTAGCGACAACATATACATATAAATTTCCTCCTATGGTCACATTTCCTGACTTGAGTTTGTGCTCATTGATTGCCAAAAGTTTTCACTCGTCACTATATTGGGAATAGAAATGATATGTTTATGGCAACTTAAACCTTTTTCTGCTATCAGAGGTAGTATATTACTCGATAGTGAGATATTTTCGGCTACCATTAATTTTGCTATTTAGGATACAGGAGATTGCACCAACCTGTTTTTGCTCCCATGGCAAATTCTTCACACCATAATCACAGAGAATTTCTTCTCCTTCTTCAATATCTTTAATTGTGAAGAGGCAAAGCACTGGTGATCCATCCAATTTAAGTAATTTCATTTTGGAATTTGGTACCCCATGATTTACCAAACGCCCCATACATGAGTTTGGTTCTTCTAGCTGTAGCATCGATACTGTAAAAAAGAACACATATATCAGATTCTCATCTTGCAACATGGTTTTTGTCAAGGGAAGTCATGTCTTACTAACTTACTCAAATTTCTGGATGAAACGACACAATATGTAGATGTTATATACTTAGACTTTGCAAAGGCTTTCAACAAAGTATCCCATGTCAGATTAATTAACAAAATGGAAAACCATGGTATAACTGGTCCTGTCCTTCAGTGGGTCAAGGCATGGCTAACTGATCGTCAGCGAGTTGTCATAAATGGAACTTCATCAGCATGGAAAGCAGTCATAAGGGACTGGTCAGTTTCTTCAGCCTGGGTGGGGGGAGGGGGTGGATTGGGAGGGGGGTCGGTCACCCTGTTTTTGACTTTTTATACAATGGCGTACCATGTATAGCTTTGTCTGAAATGTGGTACATGTAAATATTTGTTCTTCTCCCTGTTTCTTACATAAATTCTTTAATATTAATTATTAGTTCAAGCATAACTATAAATATACATATACATGTATTACCTAGCTACCACACTAGTTACAGAACATGTCAAATTGAACTTGAAGGTTTCGTAATGACCGATAATCTTCATAGATAGTTTATAAAAGAAGTTATTAGTTAATCTAAAATGTTCCCTACTCATCACTATGAACTTGTCAGAAGCACAGTCGCTTGTAAACTGTTATTCCTTTCCTAAATGGTGTTATTCTTGTCTATGACGGTCCTAATACAGAACAATGACATTATTATAGGGATTGGCGATATTCTTATAAAATTGGTAGCGATGTCATAAATACAACACAAGTTGGGAAACCAAGCTTGGCCAAGCCATTACCAAAACGGTGACATCCGATTTTCATCGATCCAAAAGTATTGCCAAAACACCAAATGTAACCAAAACATAACCACCCATGCCACACTTGCATATCACTGGACCAACCTGATCACTAATGTGCAACAACATCGATCTAAAATACGTTTACGATCGCGTTTCCGAAACAATACCCTCATAGTTGAAAAATACCGCGGAATCAGGTTGACCTGTCATGTTAATGAGGTGGTGCAACGTCACTACGTTAATATAGCATGATATATTCATTCATGATGAAGAGAACTATGGCTAAACATGTCTTACAGTGCGTTTTTTTTTGACGTGGGAGCGTGATATGGTAACTGTACTGTAATCAATAATGTGTCATCCACTATGTACCCGTGTTTGGCATGATGCAGTACTTTTCCAGACACAACAATGGCAACAAAAATGTGACATTTCTAAGTTTATACGTTGATTACAACATGACAGGACATACATTATCATATGCATCAAATTGAAAGCAATCAGACTACGCATTTTTTTTATTCATTACACATATACTCTTAATAAGCTACATTTCCAAACATTTGCAATGTCCCATATTTGTTCAATAACCACCATCTCCAATCCACCACAACAAAACACAAGAAAGACTACAAAAATAAGACATCTTTGATAGCAAGAGAGGGAGTGCCCCCTTCTCTTCAGTATCGACCTGAGAGGATGTCAGTAGAAGCTCCAGGGGTATTTTCCCTGAGGTTTCAGAGGTAATTTGATGAAGTATTATGTAAAGAAAATCAGTTTCTTTAATTTTCTATATACCTTTTTTGAAAGCTGTATTTTTTTCCATGTAGCCTCCCAAAAGATGGTGTTTGTGAATGCAGTATTACCAATAAAGATAAATATGTTTATTGTGTTAATGTAGCAGAGATAAATTGTGTTAGAATTCATAGTGGTTACTAGTTGATGCAGCATTATAGAAACTTCTTTCATCTTTCCTTTCTTTTTCCTTTAGCAGGCTAACATTTTATCCATTTTTGGCAATCAATGAGCACAAACTCAAGTCAGGAAATGTGACCATGGGGGAAATTCATATGTATATATTTTCACTAGGTATATGTACAACTATGGAATGTAGAGAGTTGCGGTTGCTTGCATGAAGTGAGCTTCAAGCAAGGACAATTTAGGTAAAGACCAATCTGATTAAAATCCGATGTGGTGAAAGTGGCTAGATGTCCTTATTTACCTCTATTCATCGTGTTGTGACTTTGTTTTGTTCGCAGTGATTGAACAAAACAAACGTCACAACACGATGAATAGAGGTAAATAAGGACATCTAGCCGCTTTCACCACATCGGATTTTAATCAGATTGACCACACACGTTTGTACAGTCACACAATGTTTCGACCAGAATTGAAGTCATCATCTTGCTAATCAGAGGATGTATGATCATAGCAAAGATGTCAGAATTACATGTACCAAGCGAAGACAACAGTACTTGATTTGGTATAACATGTTTACAGGAGGCATCGTCTACCCTTGCAAGTCGATGGGAAAGCCAAAGTCAATTATTTACATGTCAGACAAACAGTTGAGTTTTAAATAATGATAAATCGATCACATGTCGAGTATTTTTTTTCAACTCTCCCAACTTTTGAGCGTAAATTTACATGAACTATTTTTCGAGGGATGACTTCATTTTGTAAAAGTAGTGCTACTTGTGCGCCTGTTGGATAACAAAATAAATCATTCGAAGTACATGAATAGATACAATAATAAAACCATTTCAATACTGATTTCAGTGATCAACAAATAACATGTTGTATGTAGCTTGAATTATAATAAGATGAAGTTGTTGTTGTTGTTGTTGTTGTTTACGAAATTGTATCTAATATTATACTTCATAATGGTATGAGCCTCTGGTATGAGCCACACTGCCCCAGTTGATCATTATCACATGCAGTGTCCTAATCAGTAAACAGAGTCGTTGGATGTTGGATCCCATGTTGTTTATACTTTGAAAAGTTACCGACACTGATTATATTGTTTGTCTTTGCTTGAAACTTGTCTCATTCTTCATTGCCACAAGCAAGCAACCTCAACGCTGTTATTTCCAGAGTATATTTCTCCTTATAGTACAAGTGACCATAGGGAGAAATTTTAATGTGTACATGTATATTGTCACTAGGTATAATATGTATATTTCCCCTTACAGTGAAAGTGACCATAGGGAGAAATTTTAATGTGTATATTGTCACTAGATATATGTATATTTCCCCTTATAGCAAAAGTGACCATAGGGAGAAATTCTTCTGACAAACCATAGGAATTATTCACAAAAGAGTATTGCAGCCTGCCAGCTGAAAATGCAAGACTATCTGCTGACTGGATCTATCTGATGTCAGCACACCATGATTTTTGTTTTCTTAATACTTTGCTGTGTACCAAAAATTATTTTAACATGACCCTTCCCCCATTCTCCATTTGTAAAAAGTAACCCTCCTCTTTGTCCTATTTTGTAAAACATGACAATTGCATATACTGAAGGTTAACCAATCTTCCCATTATATGTATACATACAAATTAAAAGATTTTGACTCTGTATTAGAAAGCAATATTTGTACATGTAAATTTACCTCCCGTTATTGGCAAGATATTTTGTTCCATTTTATATAAGAGACAGGATTTATGGTTAAATGAAAACGGTCCTATCATCGAACTACAATCAGCCTTTAAGAAATAGCGAAGTGCAATAGATAATATATTTATTCTTAATACTATTATTACAGATTATTTAGCTAAACCCAAAGGAAGAATGTTTTGTGCGTAAGTCGATTTTGAAAAAGCCTTTGATAGGGTACAACACTATCTACTCTTCTATAAGTTATTCAAATCTGGTATGAAGGGAAATTACTTTCGTACTTTAATGTCAATGTATAGCAATGTTCAAGCTTGTGTTCGAACACCTCATGGTTTGACTAACTTCTTTCATTGTAATTGTGGCTTAAACAGGGGTCTGTTATATCCCCACTTTTATTTTGCTTTTTTGTAAATGACATCGAAAGAGAACTACAAACCGAAAAATCTGCCGGAGTCTATATTGCTGGCCTAAATTTGTGGCTATTACTATTTGTAGACGATCTGGTCTTAATGAGTGATACCGTCGTTGGGCTGCAAAGATTATTAAATAAATTGTCCATGTATTGTAAACGTTGGCTCCTAAATGTAAATCATGCCAAAACTAAAATTATTGTATTTAACAAGGTGGGATAATTAAGAAAACTGAGAAATGGTTCTTAGATGGGCACAAACTTGACGTTGTCCCTTTTTATAAATACTTCGGAATCATTATGTCGAGTAGCGGCAAATGGTATTTAGCTCAGAAAACCCTTGCACTTCAAGCAAGCAAAGCTATGTTTACTGTTCAAAACCAACTGGCTAAACTTGGAGACATACCAGTCAATG
Source organism: Glandiceps talaboti (assembly GCF_964340395.1). Taxonomy (NCBI): domain Eukaryota; kingdom Metazoa; phylum Hemichordata; class Enteropneusta; family Spengelidae; genus Glandiceps; species Glandiceps talaboti. Next base: position 23,626,734 of record NC_135562.1, on the reverse strand, counting down.
CCGCGCTTAAAGTTTTTGATGGAAAAATATCACAGATACTCAACTATGCAGCAGAGATTTGGGGTTTTCATAAAGAAACTGACATTGAACGTGTCCATAGTAAATTTCTACGTTACATATTGGGTTTAAATCGACATACGCCAAACTGTGCTTCCCTTCCTGAAACCGGTCGTTTACAATTAATTGTTACCAGACAAATCAAAATAATCAAGTATTGGTTTAAGTTGTTAAATTTGAAACCAGACCGCATCCTGTCTCTATGCTATAAGTATCAGTACGGAACGGCTGAAAATGATGTAAATTGTTGGGCCCTTGACGTCAAACACTTGTTATGTTGTTTTGGTTTTAGTGAAGTATGGCAGACACAGGGTGTTGGAAATGAAAATAGTTTTATCAATATATTCAAGGACAGGTGCAAGGATATCAATAGTCAACTAATACACAGTGAAATGTTAGAAACCTCTAAACTAGACATGTATTGTAATTTCAAATCTTTATTGACCTATCATATGAGATTTACCTAGACGTAGTGGACAAAAAAGTGTTCCGCTATGCACTCTGTCGCCTTCGTACGTCATCTCATCAGCTACAAATTGAAAACTGTAGATGGGAAAGAACAAAACCCCCTAGAAGTGATCGAGTGTGTCCTTTCTGTCAAAATGGAACAATTGAAGATGAATATCATTTTTGTCTGGTCTGTCCTACATATGATGACATACGAAGGAAGTACATTCCAGATTATTTCTTCGACCCACCTGCTCTACAAAATGTATTTAAGTTCTTAATACTATTATCAACAAAACATGAACATTTAATTAGACAACTCTCATGTTATGTTCACTTTGCTTTTCAGAAAAGAGCTGAAATGATTGAAAAATCTGGATGACGGTAAACAACTGTACAACTTTTGGTTTATAAAGTTTTGTACATAAAGGCCGGTGGCCTAATATTATACGAATAAAACATTTATTCATTCATACAAATTAAAGGATTATGACTCTGTATTAGAAAGCAATATTTGTACATGTAAAGTGACAAACAGTGAAAGACTAGCTAGTTACCTTTCTCTTATAACCACACACAATCTAGTTAGTATCTAAAACATGCTTTCCATGTTGTGCATACTCTGCCTGATCTGGTCACTTGTAAAAGTTCCTGATATCATTGTCATCATCATCATCATCGTCATCACCTTCACCTTCAGTATTGCCATTATCAGTGTCACTCATCTGACTCACTGGTACTACTTAATTAAGTCAGTACAAGTCTCACTGTCCGTGTTCTCTATTACATTCAAAACTAAATCACCACCACCACCACCACCACCACCACCACCACCACCACCATCATCAGCATCTACATCAGTATATGGTACGTCTCAATACTTCTTTTGCTGGCACTCATTAGAAGTTGATGTTTGTGTTGGAGTTGGCATGGAGGTACCTTGTTAATATTGTGCATACTATTCCTTTTACCTCCATGGAGTTGGCAATCCAGTTATACCTTTGTTGTTGTTGTTATTTAATATTAACACGTGTTCTTCTGATGGCGAGCCCTGTGACCTGGCAAACTTATGCTGTTCACGAAGAATTCTGTCCAACTCTTCCTTCGAGTCTATTGTCTCACAGATACTATCAACTTTGTCATAACCAAGATATATCGGGACATCCATAACTTTATCTAAATTGTGCATTCGACGTTCGACATGTCGCGACACCATGTCTGATAGCAGGAGGGACGAAAAGCTTCAAAAGTTCAAGCGTCACTCGACTCTGAACTCCAGTATGGCACAAACAAATCACCAACAAACTAACAGAGTCAACAACAAAGGTCACTCTGCGAGCGATATTCTTATAAAATCGGTAGCGATGTCATTTCCACAGTCACACACACAACACAGTGTGTGACTGTGGAAATGACATCGCTACCGATTTTATAAGAATATCGCCAATCCCTATAATAACATCATTGTTCTGTATTAGGACCGTCATAGACAAGAATAAAACCATTTAGCGGTGAACGAACTTACGCATATCGTAAGTACAGTACTAGCAGTAGTAGTAAGAAAACCGTCTAGAAACGGGACAACTACCGATTACCAGATTTAACGATTTCGATATTACCGTATCACTTTCTTCTAACGATGTCTTTAGACCTTAAAAAGTACAAAGATTCCCCCCCCCCCCCCACATTTTGGAGAAAACTGATACTCAATCAATGAATTGTACGGTGTACGCCGGCGTACAGTTTGACGTTGTACTGAACGATAACAGCTGATAACAATTTGACGATTACCTATTGCGCTGACATTGATCATACCTAGTATTCAACCGAAATAGCTATAAACATCATTTGATTCAAAAATTAAACTAGAATTTTGAGGGAATGCTATTGATTTTCGAACAAATGCAAAATTCAACACCAAAATTTATTTACGGACGATACGATGGCGGCCAATGTACAACATATTATAATGTTGTTCAGGCCCCGGGGTCCAGACGATCGGGATTTCTTTTTTCAATCGTTCTCAAATCGAACAAGACTTTATTTCTGAGTGAAAAGTATTTTCGACTTACAGCTCATAAACAAATCCAGTGAAAAAATGTTAAAAAACTTATACTTTCAACAATTTTGTAAGTATACCGCGCAACTTAATTTTAAAACTTCGGACACCCGGCCCACCTGCCCCTTGCACTGTGCCCGCCATGTTGGATACGATACGAAACTCAGGTTTTAGACGCATCATAAATATATGTGACCGAAATAAAAGTTAAATTGTTTTAATCAAGATTAAATTATATTCATTGGGCTTTGAAGGAAAAAATGTCCAAGATGCAAGGCTTCAAAACAAAGATATGCTTTATACTGTACAACTACTAGTACAAGGGGGCATCCAGTTTACAAGTTTCATTTTGAAGCGACGGACATTTTCTCAATCGATCTAGAATTAAATAACTTCATTTCTGCCAGAATATTTTCGTCACACAGCCAAACCATATACTTTTGTTTTGATAGTATTGGGGTTTGTATTTCAAAAAGAGGTTACGAAATATTGGCTTTGAAACAGTAAAATACTACATTACGAAGAATGAGGCAGTGGTGTTCAACAATGTCCGACCGACTGCAGACATGATTTGACTTCTGACTGAATAATCTTTTTAGCTTAGAACTATCATAATAAACTACCAAATTTCTCCAAAAAAGGGGAATTATACTTACAATTTTGGAATGATACTTACTGAAAAAGTTCTTCACTCAATCACTGTGGTCAGCCGAGCTCTGCACTCCACCACGGACTGAATCTGACGCGACAACTGTAAGTCACGTGACAATTTACGTTCGATGTAGCAAACAGAAGTTTTCAGCGCATTGTCAAATATATAACTTCTGAGGAGCAATTTTAGAAGGGCCCAATCACTATATATTTTGGTTTTTGGGCGTAAAAATTAACAATAATCCTCGAGACTTGGCGAATATGTCCGTTTGAGTCTCGGTAACATGTATGTGGAGAGATAATACAGATATTATATGAAAATTAAGATTTAAATTTAAAAAAACCTCACTTCCCCCCATGGTTGACTTTTTATGCATCGAACATATAAACTGTCGATTTTGGAGTCCCTGATATCACCAATTTAAATCAGTTCCTGTGGTTGAAACCTGATATATGAGATTGTATTATCATTCCCTGTTGTGTCAATCTTTAACACTTCAAGAGGCACATCGGAAAGTATTGAATCATAATCTCAAAACGTTAAGGGGAAACAAAATTTTCTCCCTAAAGATGATTTCCCCCTATGGTAGATTTTTTCCGCATGTATATTCCCCCTAATCCTCAGATAGGTACATATATATATATATATATATATATATATATATATATATATATATATATATATATATATATATATATATATATATATATATACACACATACACATACATACATACATACATACATACATACATACATACACACACACACACACACACACACATACATACATACATACATACATACATACATACATACATACATACATACATACATACATACATACATATATCAGGGGTCGAAATAATGGCCTTTTACTTGCCCTGGGCAAGTGATTTGAAGGCTTGGGCAAGTTGTTTTGAAAAGTACTTGTCCCAAGGGGCAAGGAGAATTTCTTATGATTTTTGATCAGGGATGTGTTTTTGCCTGTGTTCATGCTGTACTTATCAGACACTACACATGTCTGATAGGGCTTTGGATACATTGTATAACCATGGTGCCAACAAGTCTGGAAAATTATAACATTGTAGCAATATTGAGAAGACGAACTACTGTAACATATTGATACATCACCTAAGTAGGTCTGTGTCTTTGTACAAAATTTGGTAGGGTCAGATCAAAGACGTGCCGCAATAGTGCGCGTAAGTACAACTGATAACTTCAAACATACTAGTAACAAATTTCAAATTTGGCGCCTCTTACAGTTATCGAGGTTGCCGTTGTTAGACACCACTTTGTACGTCTAGCTGTGACGATGTCATTGAATAAACGGGGGTTTCCAACCCCATTTAGCGTACGATCGAGAATTGCTGAATTATTTATAAATGGGAACTCATTTGGCAATATAGCCCAGCAGACTGGTGTGTCGAAAGGCACAGCTTACAACATATGTAAGAAATTAGTGTCAACTGGCGAAATTGCGGTGGGAAAACGCATCAACACATATAGACGGCAGTTGAATGATGACATCTTGCAACACATTGAATTCTATAAAACAGAACGACCTAGTATATACCTACGAGAAATACAACGGAAACTGGTGGACGACAATATTTTCACCGCGGACGAAGTTCCATGTATATCAACAATTCATCGTGGTGTCACCAACTATCTAAACATGTCGCGCAAGAAACTAAGTAGTGTACCAGCCGAATCTACAACACCACAGAACGAAGAACGGCGAATGGATTTCATGGAAATTGTCTCGGATTATCGTGCTGACCAACTACATTGGTTTGATGAATCTGCTGTTATTCGTACTACAGGTAATCAAATTTATGGACATGCAGTTATCGGCCAACTGGCAGTCGAAATTCAGAGACACTCGTCAAATGCAACATTCACAATAAATTTACTTATTGGTACGTCAGGCGTCGACCATTCTGATATCCTTTTAGGCCCTTCCAATGGATTAGAGATGATCAATTTTTTCCTTGAAGCAATGGGTTTTGAGGATGACTTTGGAAATCAGTGTCTGGCACCTGGAGATTGCGTCATTATGGACAACTGTGGTTTCCACCATGCAAGATTCGTCGAACCGTACCTTCATCACATGCTAGGGCAGCGAGGTGTTCGTCTGCTTTTCCAACCACCATATAATCCCGAATATAATGTCTGCGAACTCTGTTTTCGACTAATTAAATGTGTATTACGAGAAAACCAAGAGTACTCATACCGTTTCACAGAGCTTGCTGTCGCTGATGCCATTCAAAGGATTACACCTGGGGCCTGTCGTGCTTTTGCTGAAGACTGTGGATATGTTTAAACTATAATGACGATAACTTGAACTGAACATTGTAAATTATTTATTAGACATAGTGCAAGTCATGAGATAATTATGGTTTTTCAAATGTGGTTTGAACATAAACTATTGGGGTTTTGAAAATTGATTGACATAATTACAAAAATAGTATTTCGTAATTGCCAAAAGATATCTATACTGTATACAGAATTCTGCAGATTTCTTCTACAGTTTATCAGGATTATATTCTACAAGGGGCCCATGCAAAATTATTTACTTTATTTAGCTTACAAAAAAGTAGGTCAAACATGTATATAAAATACAAACAATACTACATGTACACAACATACACATACATACATACATACATACATAGGTACATACATACATACATACACACACACACACACACACACATACATACATACATACATACATACATACATACATACATACATACATACATGTTTTACACAAAACATTTAAAATGGCTGTTGATAAGCTACTATTATTGACTACTGTATACTATTACACACTGGTCATTGTAGTACACACATGATACTATAGTCACCTGCTTTTTCAATAAATCATTTATTGTAAATCAGAACTGTCACAAAAACATGTCAGTTTGAACGCCATACAGTCATGTCCCTGTGGAAACAAACATGAAAAGCGGTGAAAAATGTCAACTAGTATAACAAATTTAACTTTTTAGTCTTTTCCAGTTATTTTTTTTACAAACCAACTATGTAGATCAGTGAGAAAAAATCTATACTGATACTATCCAACTTTGTTTTAACAATACATGTAGTACTACTCTACTTTCACTTTCTTTACAAAGCATGTAGAATATACTGTTTCTGGACATTATACTGAACTGTACACACGAACAGTAACATGTTCCTTCATTTATTACCAGTGTGGAATAGCATGAAAGTGTTCTTGACAATCATCCATAGGTCTAACTTCAGATGAGTACTAGTTGTCCAAGTAAAAACAATTTATTACTCTATAATAACCATGGAAATACAATGTAAATCATTCTGTTCGATCAATGTGAATTTAAAATAAACAAGTGATAAATGATTGAAGATAATTTAACCTGGTTTTAGTAACTGACTTTGTCCTTAGCTGTTGTGAACATTTACTGCTGTGTTGGTAGTCACTACAAATGTACATTGACAGTACTACTTAGTTCATTGTCATCATGTATTGGAGCGTTGGTACCGTTATTGTTAATCACAATGCTAGCAGTAGTAACAACGACTGGTGTCGATACCGGTGTGGTGTATACCTGAGTAGGGCTGGTTATTGTGGAGGTAACTTGTCGTTCATTGCTAGCCACTATCGTGCCGAGCGGCTGTCTCACTGCATGCTGAAATGGCCATGGACTCATAAATGGGTAAGTACTCCCAAACCATGGGGTCTGGGGGATAAACGGTGACATGGGTAGTGGTGGAGGAGCAAAGGGAGGAAGTGGCGCTCCGGAGCCAAAACTTGATAAGTTATTTGTAGTAAAATCTTTCCCGCTAAGATTTGAAGAGACGACAGACTTTATTGGCGAGGTTTCTCTCACTTTGTTTACAACACTAGGTGAAATCTCTTCATATTCTTCAGGCGATAATCCAGTAGAATACTCTGAAGTTTTCTCCTTTCCCTTTGCTAGCAACCTCGGAAATTCAACGGCATCGTTGAGATCAGGTGGAGGTAACTTCCCATCTAGTGCAACTTTCAATAAACACACATCTTTCATCAGTTTAGAGCGCCCTTGTAATCCAGCGTACTTCTCCGGGTAGAGTTTATGCAAGCGAGGCTTCACCACTCTGGTAAACTGTGTTTGATTTTTAGTAATAAACAGCTTTACGTTCTGTATTTCTGCTTCGGTCTCCCTAACCTTGTCTTTGACCAGTTTGATTTCTTTTTCTTTCTGAGGGAAAAAATAAAATCGAGAGAAACATTACGATGTGTATGTATTGTTGATGGAGTCCTTTTTTATTTTCAAAAGTAAATCTGGTAGTTTGTGATCAGCGGATCATCATCCAAAAACTTTTGATCTCTGTCGATCTCAGAACTACTACTAGAAATTTCCACTCACAACAGGATTTTTTAAAAATAGTGACAAGGACCATAATTATTACAACTGAATGTGATATACTATAAACATGTACAGAACCGCATTCGAATTCAACCGGTAGACAAGCATAAACAGTTCATGATAAACAAATGTCAATGTATGTTTTTATCATACGGTAAATCATGGATGCATTAGTGAAATCAACCCACATCGATCATGGCTAACATGTGTCTTCATCTCAGTATATATATGTAATGGGGGAGAGTGCATATTTACAATGTATCGGTAACATCAGTTCGTGTATTAAGGGAACTCACCTGCCGTACAGACTCCATATGATCTTTATGTTTATCTTTGATACCACAGTACATAAAACCTGGACAAGGCTCGTAACAACACTCTTGTCGGTTCCTATTACCACTTTCTTTATGTCCACGGTGATGGCAGGTCCTACATGTAGCTTCTACGGGTTTCAAACCAGGTAGCGGTAAAACAGCTAAAGGTGGTGGTGGCGTCTTCATGTCACTCAACTCGCGTTCGAGGAATATTTTTTTCTGCGTCATCATGGCTAGTTTTTCTTCCATCTCGACTTTACGATCTTCCATCGTTGGTGCCTGTGATGGTTTTAGACGCTGTGATCCAGGGCCACAACTTTGGATTGATTTTCCGGTGTGGTCAGAGCTAGCCGACGGGCTATAGTCTAGACGGCGTTTCCTATTTGTCGACGTTGCATCACCATCAGCCATATTACATGTGACATCAGCACGCGATGTACCAAATTTAGACGATGGCCGCTTTGCAGATGTAGATGGTGAAGTACCGTCGACAACGTATAGTTTAGCACGTGGAATGCCACTCTTAGATCGTAGTATATCTCCTACAAACTGTTTGAATCGATCATTGCATGGTAAATCAACACGCTGTTTTTCCTCATCTTCTATTTGTATTCGTACTACCTGCATTCTCTTCAAATACTCCACTTGATCAGTTATAAAGTTGACAAAGTTTCGGTAGGACATAGCGAGGAAGTCCTCCTCACGAACGTACACAGGTACGATTCGTTCCTCATAGTAATATGAGAAATGGATTTTAAACAAGTATTCAGCCATGACGTTGACAACTGCGCTGGAATAAATGTGTTCTGGCGTTCTCCACGTAGGTTAGCGAGGTGAAAGTTACTAAAGCCCGCCTTTTTCTAGTATGTTTTAGTTTTATTTGCAACAATGAGCAATTGCGCGCCGGTTCGGCGGCATCATCAAAGTAAACTGTTATTCAACTTTTCCGCTGTGTAGGCAATGTTGTGACTACTATTACTAAATTTATGTCAATGCATCAGGACAAGTTGAGTAATGTATCAATATGTTGCAGTAGTTCAGCATTCATTCTTCGATTCAAAGCACTGTAAAACAATCTGGACCAGCTGTCCTTGGCGTACTTTGTTTACTCTATCAAGAAAACATACCTGGAATGTGACCAGTGACTCATTGAATATTGTTCATCAATAGTAAATTACAGCATTATTTTTCAGGTTTTGGGTGTTTGAATCAACTGCAAATTTTACAACAGTCATTTTATTTGAAAATACTACTAGGAAAATATAAACATATCATACTGGGAGAAAAATAGTTGGTGTGGATGAGGAAGGAAAGAAAATATATTGACATGGTGGAAAAGGAAATACTTAGAAAGATTTTACATCAGTGTTGAAATAAATGTTAATTTTTATATTGATAGCTTATGAAAGTGCTGAAAAAATTATTTTAACAACTACTTTTTACAAGTGAACAAAAATTGTATGCTATGCTATAGTATGAATATTAATTAGGCCATAAAAATTGATATTATCTAGGACTCCTGTTTATTGTGTGGAGAACTTTTCAGTACCCACAGAAACTTTCAAAATGACATTTTTTGATAATAAACAAAAGAAAGCCCAATCAATCACAACAGTGCATTTGTAAGCCACACAAAAATACCCCACTATTTGGAATGGGCAAGCACTTTTTGATTTGGGCAAGTACTTTTTGTTTTCTACTTGCCCAGTGGACAAGCGAAATTTTTCATTATTTCGACCCCTGCATATACATATGTATATACGTATGTATGTATGTATGTATGTATGTATGTATGTATGTATGTAGTATACATACATACATATATGACCCCTGCATATATGTATGTATGTATGTATGTATGTATGCATGCATGCATATATATATATATATATATATATATATATATATATATATATATATATATATATATATATATATATATATATATATATATATATATATATATATATATATATATATATATATATATATCTACCAGCAAAGACCCTTTTCAAACTCCATAAAATAACTAACCAATCACACTCCATTTCAGATGCATGCAATAACTTGACAAGCTGTATCAGATAGTAGGCTCTCTTGTATTGGTCCTTCTCCTGATCATCACATAGTGACAATATATCACATAACACTCCATACTGTTCAACTGAAGTATCATAACTGATGACAATAGAGAGAATAGAAAAATATTACAATCTACTACTAGTACTGCAGAGGAAAGGAGAATATGGAATCAATGCATCTGAATTTGGTTTTGGTGCAGTAATCACTGTTGATTAAATTTGAAGTGGGGTGGAGTTGGGCCAGTTATTTGACTATGAGTTAGGGGAAATAAGAATGATCACTGTTACAGGTCTGGAGGTCTGGAGGGGTGGGGGTAGGTCACTGTTATTTGACTATGAGTTAGGGGAAATAAGAATGATCACTGTTACAGGTCTGGAGGGGTGGGGTTAGGTCACTGTTATTTGACTATGAGTTAGGGGAAATAAGAATGATCACTGTTACAGGTCTGGAGGGGTGGGGGTAGGTCACTGTTATTTGACTATGAGTTAGGGGAAATAAGAGTGATCACTGTTACAGGTCTGGAGGGTGGGGGTAGGTCACTGTTATTTGACTATGAGGTAGGAGAAGTGAGAATGATCACTGTTACAGGTCTGGAGGGTGGGGGTAGGTCACTGTCATTTGACTATGAGGTAGGAGAAGTGAGAATGATCACTGTTACAGGTCTGGAGGGTGGGGGTAGGTCACTGTCATTTGACTATGAGGTAGGAGAAGTGAGAATGATCACTGTTACAGGTCTGGAGGGTGGGGGTAGGTCACTGTCATTTGACTGAGGTAGGAGAAGTGAGAATGATCACTGTTACAGGTCTGGAGGGTGGAGGTAGGTCACTGTCATTTGACTATGAGGTAGGGGATGAAAAAATGATGTGCATATGGGGAATGTAAGTCAGATTCCTGATAATATGACCGAGACTACATGGATAAGATTCTCAAAACCAAAAACACAACCCGAGAAATGCCAGCATTGAATATAGGCCTGTTCTCGGGGCGATAACTTTGGCATACATACATGTAGTATCGAGGCATATACTTCATATATTCGCTGCACTTTGTCAGAGGAAAGGGACCAACAGACAATCCCCTCGACCCAATACCTGCTAGTACTACGGCTCGAGGTATCAAACTGAGAGTTTGAAAATAGGCCAAGTCTAGTACCATGCAGTGTAGATGTACGCAGTATTGGCGTCCAAAAATATGTCATCACATCATGTCAAATGCATGTTGTGCATAGAAGACTTGCTAGCATTTTGCCTTATGTATTCTCAGATGTAGTAAGTTTACTCTACAATATGTTGCAACTTTTAAACTCAATCTTGAATAAATACAGGTGAAGGGAGAACTCATGACTTATTAGAAGCTAAGACCACAAATGATCAGACTAGAAACACCTACTGTATTAGGTGTGAATGGGGCTCTTAATCCCTCTCCCTATACTGTCACGCTCATCCTTCAAGCATGCCTTTTGTTTTAAACTCTCTCCGAAAACTGTCAAACGTTGTGCAAAATGATACTTTGGGTCTTTACATTTTTTTGCAACTGACTCGACCAGTTTCTATCGGCAAAGGTCAAAGGTTAGTTAGTGTAGTCTATGACCAGTGTAACGTTTTTTTTTTAGTCCGCTGTAAAATAGAATCGGGTAAGTTTTATGCACATGCACAAGAATGGGCTCGGATCAAATTTTACATTGTACACCGTAACATTGTACCCAACTACCATACAACCTGGATGAACTTTTGTCCATGTCCAGAGCCCCATTCCCCCTCATATTTTCAATCTACACACAAAATAAGGCTTCATTCTCAAACATCTGGGGGAGGGTAGGGGTCTGAGAATCGAGGGCTAGTACTTCGAAATTTTCAACATATGTTGGAGGGTTACTTGAAAAAAGCTGTGATTAGGAGGGTGTACTTTCTGAACTTATTACTTTACCGAGAATTTTTATCATGGAGTTTCTGCAAAACGGCTGGTTAACACTTCCAAGAGGACAACATTTTACAGCCACGAACGATAAATATGTACGCATGCACATAAGCCTTACCTGGATACTATTTTACATGGACTAAATATTTCTTTAGACCGGAAACAAAGACCGTCACTCAGTCAGTCAGAATCAAAATCACTGCAGTTTCAGATGAGTTATGCTCTGTTGAAGTTGCTTGTTCCTAGCAACCTTTATTTATGAATATATATAAGTGATTTTTACAAGGATTTTGGCACTAGAATTCAAATATCATGATGATATAGGTCTTTTCCCTCGGGTAAATCAGAACCGTCCATTGATATACCATTGTACATATGCTACATTTTGCTGAAAGTAGGCCAGGGATTAAAATAAACTACACTTCGACTGTACTACCCCTTGTAACCCCCCCCCCCCCCCCCCCCCCTTGTAACCCGTTAGTTTTTTTTACTTGGTCGCTTGATCGGTCATGCATCTTCAATCATATGTCGATATGGTCGTCCTTGTTCTTTGAGTCATAAAAGTCAGTTACCAAAAAATTTCATTTCATTCAGTCATCAAACTCTAACATTTCACTGTCGAAATCAACGTCAACAAACGTGTTTGGTAACAACCTGATGCAACTACAAGTACTAAAGTTCATACACAGGAACACGTTTTCAGATGTCTAACAGACTGTCAACATCCGGTTGGGACATATCTCTGACCCTAGCTGAGTGTAGGGTTTGCTGTGATTTTGAGAGCTTTTACTTGTTTTTATGCCCATTTTTCGTTCTGATGTTTAATGTGAAGCAAGCGCTACAAATTCCTGTAACGTTAACCCAAATAGACGAGATCATGCTGAAAACATGAGCGATATGTCAGTGTACTGCCCACTGCATGTGTTGCTACATTTGCCGGACGGAAATTGGGGTGCTACATTTGCCGATTTTGGCGGAAATTGGGGTAACTCTGAACACTTCTTGGGTATCGAAGGCTCCATAATTAATGTTGGAGTTAGGAAATGTCTGAATTTTTGGCAGGCAAGGTGTAATTTAGCAGAATAATCCACCCAACCACAGTCCCCCTATCACCCAACTTTGCGATTCAGATCTGAATGGCTTCCGTCTATTTACGTTTACGTTTAATGCAGGAATTGTAGCTTTGCTTCCAGTTAAACATCGGAATGAAAAAAAAGTACAAACACAGAAGAAAGTCTTCAAAATCACATCAAACGCTACAATTATTGCAGTTACTCAGGCCCAAATATCACGTTACTTTACGTAATGAAACGTAACATCGAAACTTCATACATAAACAACGGCCCCTCATTAGGATTTAAAGATTATCGCTGCAGCAAATAAGTCACATCAAGGGAAAAGCCGCGATACTAGTCTTCCTTTTTAGTGGTCTGAGTTAGAAGTTACACGTCACTGAGAACATGCTGTTCGGTACATGTATGTCCGGCCAAATATGATCCTACTAATAAATGCCAATAGTTTTTCACCTCGGGTGGTCTTGGGCAGTTGTCAGTAGTAGGACCTGCCAAATGCATCTTCCACTACACATAGGCTTTTTGAGTGGTTGTGCGCTGTATGAGAAATGAAACAAGTCTTCTTGGAAGACATAGCCCACAAAAAAGTATTTCTTGTAGTGACTACAACAAGTTCTTTAGTTTGTACATTATATTGCAGGCTTTCAGTTCAAAAAGGACAACAACTATGGCATGCCTTTAAGGCAATTAAAAAGATACACTGACAACACCTGAAGAGGTTGTTCATTTCTTATCTATTATGTATAGATCCTTGACAATTTCAGGCACAATTATTAGCATTAATACTTATATTATTGTAATGATTTCAAAATAGGAAGACATAGCTATTTGACCTTGAAGATGAAGGTCAAGGTCAAAAGTCAGTGTGTCATTAGAAAGCTCATGATTGATAACCATGACGAAGGTACTTGAATAGGGTCTCTATCTGTTAAGTGTTAAGAGTCATTGGCGAAAATGTGAACATTTGACTAATATGGCCGCCATTTTGCTGTTGTCGTGAGGGTTGTAAAACCAAGGTTTGGTTGAAATTGGCACATGCATATTGGAGATACAGGTGGACACAGAAGGACGGACAGACGGGACCCAATGGAAGGGAGAGTGATCACTGTTACAGGTCTGGAGGAGTGGGTATATCACTGTCAATTGCCTAGATGTATAAGGTAGGGGAGGGGAGAGTGATCACTCTTACAGGTCTGGAGGGGTGGGGGTAGATCACTGTCAATTGCCTAGATGTATAAGGTAGGGGAGGGGAGAGGGATCACTCTTACAGGTCTGGAGGAGTGGGTAGATCACTGTCAATTGCCTAGATGTATAAGGTAGGGGAGGGGAGAGTGATCACTCTTACAGGTCTGGAGGGGTGGGGGTAGATCACTGTCAATTGCCTAGATGTATAAGGTAGGGGAGGGGAGAGGGATCACTCTTACAGGTCTGGAGGGGTGGGGGTAGATCACTGTCAATTGCCTAGATGTATAAGGTAGGGGAGGGGAGAGTGATCACTCTTACAGGTCTGGAGGGGTGGGGGTAGATCACTGTCAATTGCCTAGATGTATAAGGTAGGGGAGGGGAGAGTGATCACTCTTACAGGTCTGGAGGGGTGGGGGTAGATCACTGTCAATTGCTTACATGTATAAGGTAAGGTAAGTTAGAGTGATCATTGTTACAGGTCTGGAGGGGTGGGGTATATCACTGTCAACTGCCTACATGTATGTCATAGAACACTGTCCTAATACCAACTTTGAATGAGATCTGTTCAAGCATGTCTGAGTTATGGCTTTGGACATAGAAAAATCGCAAACAAAATGGCTGCCAGGCAGCCATATTGGATCGTATCACAACAACAATGAATATGGACATGTATGTCATAGATCTGTTCAAACATGTCTGAGTTATGGCTTTGGACATGGAAAATTCACAAACAAAATGGCTGCCAGGCAGCCATATTGGATCGTATCATGATGACAATGGACATGCACATGTATGTCATAGAACACTGTCCTAATACCAACTTTGAATGAGATCTGTTCAAGCATGTCTGAGTTATGGCTTTGACATGGAAAATTCACAAACAAAATGGCTGCTAGGCGGCCATATTGGATCGTATCATGAAACAAATTGACGTGCATATGTATGCCATTGTATGTTGCCCCTGTACCAAGTTTGAAAAAAAACGGTCCAGGCATCTCCAAGAAACGGCAGCGGACGGACGGACAGACGGATGGACAGACGGAACCCAATCCATAAGTCCCCGTCCCGGACTTCGTCCGGCGGGGATTAAAAAGATGTGATGAATTGGTTGATATAATGTAGGAAGAAACATTACCATGTAAATTCACATTTTAGCACTTTTAGCACTTACAACAGAAATACACATACACATGTAGTAAACTGGCAAAATTCATTTTAGCATGATAGTGTCAAGATTTTGATGAAGGCAAAGTTTAGTATAACTGTTAGTGCTCATGATAAAAAATAACAAGATAATAAGACAAAATATCGGAGCTTAAGACATTGTAAAGACAAACAATTAAATATTTTCAATGTTTAAAGTTTGTGGATAATGACTTTTCCATGTGGCTAAGTGAAAATGGACATTAGCCAAGTGTAGAAAATGTTGTAACCCAGCGTTAGCACAGACAAGGGGTGCTTGCTACAATCAACAATGATAACTGAAGTGACTGGCTTCCATGGTAATGTAGAGTTTGATACATTAATTGTAATTTGAATGTATGGAATATAGTATTACTGTTTACCTTTGGTCTTTATAGATTTGATGTTCTAGTTGTAATATCATACTTATAGTTGTTGGATCTAAATCTTTTACAAAGTCCTTCAATGTTTGAGTTCTGAAATAAAAACATAACTAATTTAACAATGATAACACAACGCTATACATGTACATTTACATACTATTAAACTACATTACACAATTTACATGTATTCTTATGATTATCACATAAACACATGCAAATCTTTTGTTCTCAACTGTTCAAGTGTTCCTGCCAATGCTATGCTACGATCAAGTTTAATAGTAATAATTATGTACTTTCAAAACATAAATGCACACTGTCACATTACTTAACATAAAGCCTTGGGTAGCATGAGTCTGATACGTAGAGGCACTATTATTTCTATTTAATAAATTTTATTCTATCTGAAAATCATGATGTAGATTATCGATGACAATTTGATGTAGCAGCCGATAATCTTACTTTCAATTTTTTGTCGAGCTCAAGAGCTCCGAACTTACACATATATCCCAAGCATATATAATAACCAGATTTAAACCGAATGCCTCTCGTAAGGGAACCACTAATTATGCAAATAACTTATTAAACTAAAAACAAACTATGGTAACAGGATTTTTTTGGACAAGCGTGCTTTCTTAGGTTAATGTATGTGCCAAATTATACGGAATTTGAAGAGTGCAGGATACTGCTTAATTACTGAATATCGTTCATTATTCAAATACTCATTAAAGGTAATAGTTGTAGCAACAAACTTCATATGACAGGTGCGTATTATTGTGGTTGATATATGTACCATATTATACGAAATTTAAAGCTTGCATTTTTAAGATACTGCCTAGTTACCTATTATATATTTAATTATGCAAATTATTCATTGAAACTGTAAGCTATATCATCAAATTTTATAGGACATATCTGCTTTGTTATGGTTAATGTATGTACTAAATTATATTGAAATTTAAGTATGCATTCTTATGATATATCCTAATTACCAAAAATCATTAATCATGCAAATTAGTTATTAACACTGTAAGGAACATCAACAAACTTTATAGGGCATAAAAAGTTTAATGTATCAAGTAAATTATATTGAAATTGAAGTATGCACTTTAAGATATAGCCTAATTACTAAAACTCATTAATTATGCAAATTATTCACTAAATCTTTCAGCAAAATCAACAACTTTTATGGTGATATGCACTCTGTTATGTTTAATGTATGTACTAAATTGCATTGAAATTGAAGTATGCAGTGTTAAGATATAACCTAATTGCCGAAACTCATTACTTATGCAAATTATTCATTAACACTGTAAGGTACATCAACTAACTTTATAGGACATACACAATTTATTATGGTTAATGTATGTACTGAATTGTATTGAAATTGAAGTGTGCAGTCGTAAGATATAGCCTAATTACCAAGAATTATTAATTATGCAAATTATAATTTTATAGGACAAATGTATGTTGTTATTTTTAACGAATATACTAAATTATATTGAAATAGAAGTATGCAGTCTTAAGATAGTTGATTTCATTGATATGCAAATTTACCTTATTAACATGAACAGATCTCGCTCAAAAACTAATCAGGTCTAGCCATAACCCCAAACATTATATACATGTACTAAATTTCATTATAATTGAGCCAGCCGTTTTTAAGAAAATGATGACACAGACATCCCCCTTTTAATACCTCCCATACCCTTATGGGAGGTAAAAATGAGGGAGCAAAAGTCGCATTCAGACAAAATTTACTTACATGTACATTTTGTACATCGCAAGGTTATAACCAAAAATTTTGATTGAGAAACCACAGCACAGTATGACCTGTACGTAACTGCATCAGGTCACGTGATCACGACATTTGCATAGTCGTTGAATGCCATGTTTTAATATGCGATGAAGAATAAAGTGTGAGTAAACGATGCAGTATTTGTAAAAATTCGGATTCAGAATTGTAGGAAAAAATATGTGGAAAAACTTAATTATGTGATAAATATATAATCCCACAAAATCAATGTTAGTTTACGTCATAATGCTCCGCGTATGATTCTGCAGACTACAAATTCTCGGCCACGGGCTTGAATTTGTATTAGTCTGCGGAATCATACTTGGAACATTATGACGTAAAACTAACAATAACATTGATTTCGTGGGAATATATATAATTACTAAATAGTACTACCACTCTGTCCCTGTATTTGTATGGTTGGTTTTATTCCAATGGACGATGGCTTATAAAATCAGGTTATGTTTATAATGTTATGTGTGGCGAATGGCTTTAGGCCAGAAAAAAAAAAAGCTGTTCAACGGGCAACACATAACCCGACACATTGGGTAGGTAGGTCAATTTTTTTTTTTTTTTTTTTTTTTTACAAAGGATATAAAAACAAACCACATGTAATGATGGCAAAACATTTGAAGTTGAGTTTACATTGTACTTATTCATTCATTTTGATTTTATCTCTTGCAATTTGTCTGTTAGGAAATGTGCACAATTTACGGTTAAACAAATTTTGTAGCTCCTCTCAAAATATGTTAAGACCCGCTAAATGAAACTCCAGAATTATTTTAGCCACTTCTTCTGTCACCTACACTATAGAGGAGATATAAAATTATATATGGTAGCACAGGTACAATGATGCATTAAAAATAAGTGATAATCAACTACAATAACAGTCCAAATGATATTACTTGACAAAGGATGTGCATTTCACATGGATACTTGTAAGGAGATGTCTCATAATTAGCTCTGACCTATGAAGGGAGGTACTTAGTCAGCCACCTTCCATCTTGTTTTGGGAGAAAGACAATTATTACCCAATCTGATTAAAATCTGATGTTAGATAGGCTGGTTTTCCTGTATTTACCTTTATTCCATCGTTATTGCATCGTTAACGCTAATGCGTTCGTTCAGGAAAAAAAAAAACTCACGTAAAAGACGCAATAACGATGGAATAAAGGTAAATACAGGAAAACCAGCCTATCTAACATCAGATTTTAATCAGATTGATTATTACTGTGATTGCTACTGATTGGAAGGATACATCCTCAAAAATGCAAACTTTTTTGAAAATAAGACAATATAGGAGGCCATTTAGAGGCATAAAATATCAAACAAAAAACATAATTTAAAGTCTTTCAAAGCTTGAATGTGGTTTTAAAATACCAGAATTGAGAGACAATTATGACATGCAGTACATTTTATCTGGCTATGAAATGTATTTTGTTGTGGCAAAGCTGAAAGATATTTTGCAGATGTGGTAAATGACTTCTCCTGAACTTTAATTTGATTCCAAAAAAATCATGAATAAAGAAAGAGTAAAACATTTGAAGACTTTCAGACTATCAGACTTTTGATGGCCCAATGACTGCCCTTCCCATGGTCATAAAGTTTTGCTCATTTCGTTTAGTGAATTATTGGATATGCAACAGTTTAATTTTATCTCAATTCATGCTTGTATGCATCATCAGAGCCAAGTAAACCACTGATAGTACATAATTTGGAATTGACTCAAATGTATATTGTTACATGTACTATTCAGAAAATATAAAGAAATTCCCTTAATTTTGAAACAAAGTGTGCATTTCACTGACATGCAAAGCCAGCATGAGGATATTTTGCCCATCACAAAAAAAAAAAAAAAAATTGAAATGCCAAAAATATGGGTAGCTTTTTTTTTTTTTCCTGGCCTTAGACCAACCGTGGTCCCTGTTAATGACATAATTCCTAGCTATTTCCCATTGATTACAGGTCCCAGTTAATGACACAATTCTTAGCTATTACCAATTGATTACAGGTCCCAGTTAATGACACAATTCTTAGCTATTACCAATTGATTACAGGTCCCAGTTAATGACACAATTCTTAGCTATTACCAATTGATTACAGGTCCCAGTTAATGACACAATTCTTAGCTATTACCAATTGATTACAGGGCCCAGTTAATGACACGATTCTTAGCTATTGACAATTGATTACAGGTCCCAGTTAATGACACAATTCTTAGCTATTGCCAATTGATTACAGGGCCCAGTTAATGACACAATTCTTAGCTATTACCAATTGATTACAGGGCCCAGTTAATGACACGATTCTTAGCTATTGACAATTGATTACAGGTCCCAGTTAATGACACAATTCTTAGCTATTGCCAATTGATTACAGGTCCCAGTTAATGACACAATTCTTAGCTATTACCAATTGATTACAGGGCCCAGTTAATGACACGATTCTTAGCTATTGCCAATTGATTACAGGTCCCAGTTAATGACACAATTCTTAGCTATTGACAATTGATTACAGGGCCCAGTTAATGACACAATTCTTAGCTATTTCCAATTGATTACAGGGCCCAGTTAATGACACGATTCTTAGCTATTGCCAATTGATTACAGGGCCCAGTTAATGACACAATTCCTAGCTATTTCCCATTGATTACAGGGCCCAGTTAATGACACAATTCTTAGCTATTGACAATTGATTACAGGTCCCAGTTAATGACACAATTCTTAGCTATTGCCAATTGATTACAGGGCCCAGTTAATGACACAATTCTTAGCTATTTCCCATTGATTACAGGGCCCAGTTAATGACACAATTCTTAGCTATTGCCAATTGATTACAGGTCCCAGTTAATGACACAATTCTTAGCTATTGCCAATGATTACAGGGCCCAGTTAATGACACGATTCTTAGCTATTGCCAATTGATTACAGGGCCCAGTTAATGACACAATTCTTAGCTATTGCCAATTGATTACAGGGCCCAGTTAATGACACGATTCTTAGCTATTGCCAATTGATTACAGGTCCCAGTTAATGACACGATTCTTAGCTATTGACAATTGATTACAGGTCCCAGTTAATGACACAATTCTTAGCTATTACCAATTGATTACAGGGCCCAGTTAATGACACGATTCTTAGCTATTGACAATTGATTACAGGTCCCAGTTAATGACACGATTCTTAGCTATTGACAATTGATTACAGGTCCCAGTTAATGACACAATTCTTAGCTATTGCCAATTGATTACAGGGCCCAGTTAATGACACGATTCTTAGCTATTGCCAATTGATTACAGGTCCCAGTTAATGACACAATTCTTAGCTATTGCCAATTGATTACAGGTCCCAGTTAATGACACGATTCTTAGCTATTACCAATTGATTACAGGTCCCAGTTAATGACACAATTCTTAGCTATTGACAATTGATTACAGGTCCCAGTTAATGATACAATTCCTAGCTATTGCCAATTGATTACAGGGCCCAGTTAATGACACGATTCTTAGCTATTGACAATTGATTACAGGTCCCAGTTAATGACACAATTCTTAGCTATTGCCAATTGATTACAGGTCCCAGTTAATGACACAATTCCTAGCTATTTCCCATTGATTACAGGTCCCAGTTAATGACACAATTCTTAGCTATTGCCAATTGATTACAGGGCCCAGTTAATGACACAATTCTTAGCTATTGCCAATTGATTACAGGTCCCAGTTAATGACACAATTCTTAGCTATTGCCAATTGATTACAGGTCCCAGTTAATGACACAATTCTTAGCTATTGCCAATTGATTACAGGTCCCAGTTAATGACACAATTCTTAGCTATTTCCCATTGATTACAGGTCCCAGTTAATGACACAATTCTTAGCTATTGCCAATTGATTACAGGTCCCAGTTAATGACACAATTCTTAGCTATTGCCAATTGATTACAGGTCCCAGTTAATGACACAATTCTTAGCTATTGCCAATTGATTACAGGTCCCAGTTAATGACACAATTCCTAGCTATTACCAATTGATTACAGGTCCCAGTTAATGACACAATTCTTAGCTATTGCCAATTGATTACAGGTCCCAGTTAATGACACAATTCTTAGCTATTGCCAATTGATTACAGGGCCCAGTTAATGACACGATTCTTAGCTATTGACAATTGATTACAGGGCCCAGTTAATGACACAATTCTTAGCTATTGCCAATTGATTACAGGTCCCAGTTAATGACACAATTCTTAGCTATTACCAATTGATTACAGGGCCCAGTTAATGACACGATTCTTAGCTATTGACAATTGATTACAGGTCCCAGTTAATGACACAATTCTTAGCTATTGCCAATTGATTACAGGGCCCAGTTAATGACACAATTCTTAGCTATTTCCCATTGATTACAGGGCCCAGTTAATGACACAATTCTTAGCTATTGCCAATTGATTACAGGTCCCAGTTAATGACACGATTCTTAGCTATTGACAATTGATTACAGGTCCCAGTTAATGACACAATTCTTAGCTATTGCCAATTGATTACAGGGCCCAGTTAATGACACGATTCTTAGCTATTGCCAATTGATTACAGGTCCCAGTTAATGACACAATTCTTAGCTATTACCAATTGATTACAGGTCCCAGTTAATGACACAATTCTTAGCTATTACCAATTGATTACAGGTCCCAGTTAATGATACAATTCCTAGCTATTGCCAATTGATTACAGGTCCCAGTTAATGACACAATTCTTAGCTATTGCCAATTGATTACAGGTCCCAGTTAATGACACAATTCTTAGCTATTGCCAATTGATTACAGGGCCCAGTTAATGACACGATTCTTAGCTATTGACAATTGATTACAGGGCCCAGTTAATGACACAATTCTTAGCTATTGACAATTGATTACAGGTCCCAGTTAATGACACAATTCTTAGCTATTTCCCATTGATTACAGGGCCCAGTTAATGACACAATTCTTAGCTATTGCCAATTGATTACAGGTCCCAGTTAATGACACGATTCTTAGCTATTACCAATTGATTACAGGTCCCAGTTAATGACACAATTCTTAGCTATTGACAATTGATTACAGGTCCCAGTTAATGATACAATTCCTAGCTATTGCCAATTGATTACAGGGCCCAGTTAATGACACGATTCTTAGCTATTGACAATTGATTACAGGTCCCAGTTAATGACACAATTCTTAGCTATTGCCAATTGATTACAGGTCCCAGTTAATGACACAATTCCTAGCTATTTCCCATTGATTACAGGTCCCAGTTAATGACACAATTCTTAGCTATTGCCAATTGATTACAGGGCCCAGTTAATGACACAATTCTTAGCTATTGCCAATTGATTACAGGTCCCAGTTAATGACACAATTCTTAGCTATTGCCAATTGATTACAGGTCCCAGTTAATGACACAATTCTTAGCTATTGCCAATTGATTACAGGGCCCAGTTAATGACACGATTCTTAGCTATTGCCAATTGATTACAGGTCCCAGTTAATGACACAATTCTTAGCTATTGCCAATTGATTACAGGTCCCAGTTAATGACACAATTCTTAGCTATTGCCAATTGATTACAGGTCCCAGTTAATGACACAATTCTTAGCTATTGCCAATTGATTACAGGTCCCAGTTAATGATACAATTCCTAGCTATTGCCAATTGATTACAGGTCCCAGTTAATGACACAATTCCTAGCTATTACCAATTGATTACAGGTCCCAGTTAATGACACAATTCCTAGCTATTGCCAATCAATTACAGTTCTCCCAGTTAATGACACAATTCCTAGCTATTGCCAATGATTACAGGTCCCAGTTAATGACACAATTCCTAGCTATTGCCAATCTGTGCAATCAATTACAGTTCCCAGTTAATAACATAATTCTTAGTTACCGCCAATTGATTACAGGTCCCAGTTAATGACACAATTCCTAGCTATTTCCCAATGATTACAGGTCCCAGTTAATGACATAATTATGTTATAAAGGTCTTTGATTTTCCACACTAATTCTGAATTCTTACCCTTGTCTCTTCATTGGATAAATCATAAAGTATTTAAATTTCATAATAGGTGACGTGTTCTTGCCAGGATTTTGCCAGTTAGACATTTTGTTCTGTTGCATCAGAAACATTTGCAATTTTTGAGTCAAGATGTAACAAGGTATTTTGAAATACATCGACATACATCAACATTGTTATCATCTTGACTACCTCACAGGCTGTGGCACAAG
Organism: Glandiceps talaboti; assembly: GCF_964340395.1. Taxonomy (NCBI): domain Eukaryota; kingdom Metazoa; phylum Hemichordata; class Enteropneusta; family Spengelidae; genus Glandiceps; species Glandiceps talaboti. The sequence goes on along the minus strand of NC_135562.1, from coordinate 23,602,943 downwards.
TAATAAAGAAACTATATAAATTTTGTAATTTGTGTGATTATCATTTTTATTTTGCATTTATGGGGTGACCTTAGGGGCCATGTCATTTTAAAACTGACGCATGACAAACGTAATTCGTTCGTTTAGGGGGGTGGGTGGGTTAAGAATTCATTTCGTTTTGCGTGCGTCAAAATCGCAATAAGGATTTTTCATTCTTAATAAAATCGAATCAAACGAGGCAATGCTATTTTTCTTGAAAAATGACAGTCAGAAACTTTGCCGACATACACAAAGAGATATGCACATTGTTCTAAAAATAACTGTATGGCCATGTAACCCACCTAGTCAGGGAGTGATGTACAATAAATGAATCACAAAACTAACCTCTTGAATGCTGTGAAAACATGGTTTCATTATTCACCAACACCTAAACAGAAGTTCCTGAATTCAAGAGACTTTTTTCCGTTTGTTGGGTCATATCACAACTATAAATGATGGTACGTGACGAACGCACATGTCAACCAATTTCTTGCGACTAGGATGATTGATAAGCGTACAGCCCAAGCAAGCCATGTATGTAGACATTACCTCATTTAATACTTGTACCTGCAACTCTTGGTTTTTAAAACGTCCAGATCCGACATAGCTTTACGTTTTAGGATTACCTAATTCCAAATTCTAGATGGGTTAGCTGTTTAGGCATGAGGAGATTCATCGTACCCAAATATAAACAACACTGCACGCCACTACGTGGGTAACGCCATGTGATCTTGTCAACGAAAGTTAACGAAGTGGGTGCGTGTGTGATCAGAGCCGATCGTTCAATCGTAGTGGCAACTTTTAAAGGACCTTCACGATAATTGATTTGAATAGACTATGTGGAGAGGACGTTGCCAAAATCCACCTACGTGAAGGTTCTAAGTTAGGCCAGGTTGGGGTATAACGTGAAACTAATACGAATGTAAATCTGGAAATTACCGATGAGATGTCACATGTTTGTCGTGACCTCTAAACTTGTACTAAATTATCGTAGATAGCGTGGTATTGCGAACGTTTATTTTGGCACTAGTAACAGGTTGATCGTTCGATTCAATCCTTTTATTAACGTGAAAATGAAAAGTTCGATCACCTGAAATAATTATTCAGTAATAGTTTAGTGATTCCAAACAGATTTATAGATGTTTTCACGTGATAGTTGAAACATGCATGTGAAAGCCGCCTCCGCGTCAATGTGTTCATCACTGTCGTGGTGCGACGTCACAGTCAAAATCAACTTGTATAAATTATGAAACGTGCGAATATAAACGACTCGACAGAAACAACTTGAAGGCTAAAAAGCATGAGAACTGGTAAATACAATTTCCAGTTGAAACTGTGTTTTGTAGAGACAGCTAAATGTTTTACAAGTTGAATTGCAATTAGAGTTTGTTGTGTGTTTATTGATGTCATGGTATATGATATAAACATAAATGTAGGTCAGGTCGTTCATTTTCCCATTTCGCATTAAGACATTTCATTTGAGGGGGGAGGGGGGGTTTAAACTAAAATGAAGAAATTATGTTTCTTGTGCGTCAGTTTTAAAATGACACGGCCCCTTACATATTATAGGGCCTACTCTGAGCTCGAGGCTGAAATATCAACACACTACAGTAAACATACAACAGTCAACACTACCTCTCATACTGGTTTTTATATTCCAGTGTTCATTCTAGGATTTAATTGTATTTAGGAGTAATATAAATATAATGAAAATTAATAATTTCATTACATACCATGGTTCATTCAATGTTACACTACCAGAAATGAAATTCTTGAGACAAGAAAAAAATTCTTCACACAAGAAAAAAATTCTTGAGACAAGAATCAGTAGGTTAAGAATTGCAATTCTTGAAAATTCTAACTGATAGATTCTTATATCAAGAATTTTTTTCTTATGCCAGGTTTACCCAAAATCTTGTCCTAAGAACTTGTTTCAAGAATATTCAAGAAAAATAATCCTTGTCTCAAGAATATTCAAGAAAGAGAATTCTTGTCCCAAGAATATTCTCGAGAAAGAATTCTTGTCTCAAGAATATTCAAGAAAACGAATTCTTGTCTCAAGAATAATCAAGAAATAGAATTCTTGTCTCAAGAATATTCAAGAAACAGAATTCTTGTCCCAAGAATAATCAAGAAAGAGGATTCTTGTCCCAAGATTATTCAAGAAAGAGAATTCTTGTCCCAAGATTATTCAAGAAAGAGAATTCTGGTCCCAAGAATATTCAAGGAAAAGAATCCTTCTCCCAAGAATATTCAAGAAAAGGGAATCTTGTCCCAAGAATATTCAAGATAAAGAATTCTTGTCTCAAGAATATTCAAGAAAGAGAATTCTTGTCCGAAGAATATGCAAGAAAAGAATTTTTGTCCCAAGAAAATTCAAGAAAAAGGGATCTTGTCCCAAGAATATTCAAGAAAAAGAATTCTTGCCACAAGAATATTCAAGAAAGAAAATTCTTGTCCCAAGAATATTAAGGAAATAGAATTCTTGCCACAAGAATATACAAGAAAGAGAATTCTAGTCTCAAGAATATTAAGGAAATAGAATTCTTGTCTCAAGAATATTCAAGAAAGAGAATTCTTGTACCAAGAATTTTCAAGAAAGAGAATTCTTGTCCGAAGAATATTCAAGAAAAAAGGATCTTGTCCCAAGAATATTCAAGATAAGAATTCTTGTCCCAAGAATATTCAAGAAAAAGAATTCTTGTCTCAAGAATATTCAAGAAAAAGAATTCTTGTCTCAAGAATAATCAAGAAATAGAATTCTTGTCCCAAGAATATTCAAGAAAAAGAATTCTTGTCCCAAGAATATTTAGGAAATAGAATTCTTGTCCCAAGAATATTCAAGCAACAGAATTCTTGGCCCAAGAATATTCAATATAAAGAATTCTTGTCTCAAGAATATTCAAGAAAGAGAATTCTTGTGCCAAGAATATACAAGAAAGAGAATTCTAGTCTCAAGAATATTAAGGAAATAGAATTCTTGTCTCAAGAATATTCAAGAAAGAGAATTCTTGTGCCAAGAATATACAAGAAAGAGAATTCTAGTCTCAAGAATATTAAGGAAATAGAATTCTTGTCTCAAGAATATTCAAGAAAGAGAATTCTTGTACCAAGAATTTTCAAGAAAGAGAATTCTTGTCCCAAGAATATTCAAGAAAAAAGGATCTTGTCCCAAGAATATTCAAGATAAGAATTCTTGTCCCAAGAATATTCAAGAAAAAGAATTCTTGTCTCAAGAATATTCAAGAAAAAGAATTCTTGTCTCAAGAATAATCAAGAAATAGAATTCTTGTCCCAAGAATATTTAGGAAATAGAATTCTTGTCACAAGAATATTCAAGCAACAGAATTCTTGGCCCAAGAATATTCAATATAAAGAATTCTTGTCTCAAGAATATTCAAGAAAGAGAATTCTTGTGCCAAGAATATTCAAGAAATAGAATTCTTGTCCCAAGAATATTTAAGAAATAGAATTCTTGTCCCAAGAATATTCAAGAAAGAGAATTCTTGTCCCAAGAATATTCAAGAAAAAGAATTCTTGTCCCAAGAATATTCAAGAAAAAGAATTCTTGTCTCAAGAATATTCAAGAAAAAGTACTCATTATATGGAAAAATGATTTCCACAAATACAGTCCCCTTTAATGAAAAATCTTCCCTATACAAAACTTGTAAATTTTAAAACTTTTATTTACATAAATAATGGCAATATACATGTAAGTCAATAAAACTGTCATTAAATATTTTTTGAACTCTTCTAAAAATATAACATTTCAATGTCATGTAACACTTCAACCAGTTTTATCTTCTTTAAATACTTTTATATGCCATACATTTATCTTGTTACAGTCAAATGAAATCTGGATATTAAATACAAGATATTTAGCCTAACTTAAACAGCCTCAGTCCATTGAAATAGTCCACTGGGCTTGCCCCAAAACTTAATGGACCTTGATTTCACAAGATCAAGGATAAAAGTATGACATTGACAGACAACCCCAGAAAATTTGCTAATAGCCTATTTTACGACAGTTAACAGCAACAGGGTACCTACCCAAGGAATGACACTTTCTGTAATTTAGATGGAAACAGAAATCCAAAATTGCAATAGGGAGACTTCATATTCAATTGCCCCTGAATGAATTTCAATTTTTACTTAAAAGATTAAAAATCAAACAAATCATAGACATTGGAGAGAAATGGACTGGAAAGCAAGCAAAAGATCAAAGGAAATCAATTGTGTACAAATGGTAGAACTGATTTATTCCCGTCAATTGGGTGCATTACTTTTTATCCAAAATATCCACTAAAAATAGGGATGTGCACAATTAATGTCAATGCAATCTGACCAATGACTTTGGACAAGAAGTCGAAATATCCTGATTGACCTGTGCAGAAAATAGCCATTTCCAGTGCACCAAATATCAAAGTAATCTGACTTCTGATTTCAGAAAAGAAGTCACAACATAACTTTGAAAAAAAGGTCGATGAAGAAGTTGAAATAGAAAAGGCTGACAGACAGACAACAGAGAATCATCATAACTTTATAGCTTTACCTGGCTGTTGTTTCCAGTCCATTTCTCATCAATGCCCATGATCTAATTAACTTGAATTAAATCTTTAAAAAATTAAATGCTCTTTCTATCAGGAGGAATTTCTTTGCACAGAAAAAACTACAAGTTGGGAAAATGAGGATCAAATTAAAAAGTTAAACAACAATTGTTACTACTCGCTGTCATCGTTCGTCAGGTACTACAATGTATCTATGGAGTTCCTTCAGCTTCTTCCTATAGTATACGATGTGTTCTTCATGTCATGTGGATTAGTAAATTTGTCCTGAAGTACCTGTTCTTCGAGGAAGAGGTAGGCTTGACAATTGTTCCTACTCGCTGTCATCGTTCGTCAGGTACAATGTATCTATGGAGTTCCTTCAGCTTCTTCCTATAGTATACGATGTGTTCTTCATGTCATGTGGATTAGTAAATTTGTCCTGAAGTACCTGTTCTTCGAGGAAGAGGTAGGCTTGAGCTACACTGTCATGGTAACCAACCTGGAAAGTGAACAAGAAAGAAATTGTCTCAAAAGTTGTCAAAGACTCCCATAGTAATCGAGTACAGTTTAATAATTATATCTATTGTTAAGTGTTGCCCATGACCTTGTCTTTGTACTAAGTGTTGAGAGCTTCTTGAGATAGTTAAACAAGACAAATTACTGGGCTATGTAGAATGTTACTTCTGGAGATGCACATGTAGCTAGGCAAGTTTCATGGCAATGTAAAATGTACCTACATGTAGGCCAGGCCACACCCACAATGGCTGATCTGTCAGTCTAATATATGCTAATCTGCACCTTTTCTAAGTACACATGCTCAAGATTGCATAAGGTTTGTTTACATGGTGTTAGTTAGACTTTGAGTATATTGAGTGAAGTGTACTAAACATTGCTTACAGGATAAATTTGATGACATTGCAAGACCTTTCGCTGGCAGGAGAGTCAAACTTTAAACCTAAAGCCCAGTGTAACAATGACCATGATAGCATTTATGCCGATTCAAAGTTCTGAAGAATGTGAAATAATTGCACTTACCAAAGAATGCCCTCTACATTGCTTCTTTAACGTCTTCGTTTTTAAAGTTGTTGATAGACGCTGAACACAACAGAAGCCACTCTCTAGGCTGAGTACAATCTTTTTTCTAAAACCGGCCAAGGTTAAACCATCTTTTCAAGCTTATGATGTATGATGCAGGATCAAAAATGACAATGTTGTCAATCTTCTAACAAAGTGTGGTGTGCAGTTGTGAATTCAAATATGGAGCCAAATGATGCTATCCCAGAAAGCATCAGGTCTGCCCACACACTTCCATATATGGCCATATATACAAGCTTGACAAATGGAGACACACTATTAACAAAAGGGATATATCCTTTTGTTTGTGCATGGAGTCTAACTGACAATCTCATTCTTGTACCAAGAATTGTTGGGCAAGAAAACTCAAAAATGTATGGCTGAACAAGAAAAAGTAAGAATTGCATTCTTGTACCAAGTATTGTTGGGCAAGAAACCCCAAGAATTCATGGATAAACAAGAAAGAGTAAGAATCTCATTCTTGTACCAAGAATTGTTGGAAAGAAAACTCAAGAACTCAATTCTTGTATCAAGAATGCATGGGTTGACAAGAAAAAGTAAGAATTTCATTCTTGTACCAAGAATTCTTGCTCAAGAAAACTCAAGAATTCAATTCTTGTAACAAGAATGCATGGGTTGACAAGAAAAAGTAAGAATCTCATTCTTGTACCAAGAATTCTTGCTCAAGAAAACTCAAGAATTCAATTCTTGTAACAAGAATGCATGGGTTGACAAGAAAAAGTAAGAATTTCATTCTTGTACCAAGACTTAGGCAAGAAAACTCAAGAATTCAATTCTTGTTTCAAGAATGTATGGGTTGACAAGAAAAAGTAAGAATCTCATTCTTGTACCAAGAAATCTTGGGCAAGAAAACTCAAGAATTCAATTCTTGTATCAAGAATGCATGGGTTGACAAGAAAAAGTAAGAATTTCATTCTTGTACCAAGAATTCTTGCTCAAGAAAACTCAAGAATTCAATTCTTGTAACAAGAATGCAGGGGTTGACAAGAAAAAGTAAGAATCTCATTCTTGTACCAAGAATTCTTGCTCAAGAAAACTCAAGAATTCAATTCTTGTAACAAGAATGCATGGGTTGACAAGAAAAAGTAAGAATTTCATTCTTGTACCAAGAATTCTTGCTCAAGAAAACTCAAGAATTCAATTCTTGTAACAAGAATGCATGGGTTGACAAGAAAAAGTAAGAATCTCATTCTTGTACCAAGAATTCTTGCTCAAGAAAACTCAAGAATTCAATTCTTGTAACAAGAATGCATGGGTTGACAAGAAAAAGTAAGAATTTCATTCTTGTACCAAGAATTCTTGCTCAAGAAAACTCAAGAATTCAATTCTTGCAACAAGAATGCATGGGTTGACAAGAAAAAGTAAGAATTTCATTCTTGTACCAAGAATTCTTGCTCAAGAAAACTCAAGAATTCAATTCTTGTAACAAGAATGTATGGGTTGACAAGAAAAAGTAAGAATCTCATTCTTGTACCAAGAATTCTTGGGCAGGAAAACTCAAGAATTCAATTCTTGTATCAAGAATGCATGGGTTGACAAGAAAAAGTAAGAATTTCATTCTTGTACCAAGAATTCTTGCTCAAGAAAACTCAAGAATTCAATTCTTGTAACAAGAATGCATGGGTTGACAAGAAAAAGTAAGAATCTCATTCTTGTACCAAGAATTCTTGCTCAAGAAAACTCAAGAATTCAATTCTTGTAACAAGAATGCATGGGTTGACAAGAAAAAGTAAGAATCTCATTCTTGTACCAAGAATTGTTGGACAAGAAAACTCAAGAATTCAATTCTTGTATCAAGAATGCAGGGGTTGACAAGAAAAAGTAAGAATCTCATTCTTGTACCAAGAATTGTTGGACAAGAAAACTCAAGAATTCAATTCTTGTATCAAGAATGCATGGGTTGACAAGAAAAAGTAAGAATTTCATTCTTGTACCAAGAATTCTTGCTCAAGAAAACTCAAGAATTCAATTCTTGTAACAAGAATGTATGGGTTGACAAGAAAAAGTAAGAATTTCATTCTTGTACCAAGAATTCTTGGGCAAGAAAACTCAAGAACTTAATTCTTGTTTCAAGAATGCATGGGTTGACAAGAAAAAGTAAGAATTTTATTCTTGTGAGAAGAATTGCTGAGCAAGAAAATTCAAGAATTCAATTCTTGTATTAAGAATGCAGGGGTTGACAAGCAAAAGTAAGAATTTTATTCTTGTACCAAGATTTTTGTGCAAGAAAACTAAAGAATTCAAATCTCATATGAAGAATATGTATGGTACATTTCTTGGAGATTCTTACAATGAGAATTGCCTTTCTTGATGTTAAGATTCAATAAGAAAAAATTTCTGACAAATTCTTGTGGCAAGAAAACATTCTTGTGTCAAGAATATATTCCATACATTTTGTCATTTTGCATACTTGAACTTTCTTATTTATTCTTGAACATGCTTGTTTGTTCTTAATTTTCTTGTGTCAAGAATTTTTTTCTTGAGACAAGAAAGTAAGAATTTTATTTCTGGTAGTGTATGACACTGAGTTTTAATGGCAGACTTACTCTTAGTTTATTTTTCATATGTTCAAAGCTAATTTGATGTGAAATATAGTACTTGTAGTTTGTTATGACTTATCTCTAACATCATAACTCTAAAGTCTTTTGGGAGAAATATATCAGTGTGAAACCTTATAATCGGCCTAAAATGAGGGTTATTTTCCAATCAATCATTTCAAATGGTATTCTAGAATAAGGCACCATATGTTATTTCAAGACCGACTCGGTTGTCGCCTAAAAAGAGACCTCACAATCTCACATCGTCATTTCCGAATTGACTGTCATTTCTGGGAATACACTGTCAATGCCAAACTTATGCAGCATACCAGATGGCTGTAATATGAGAAATGATAATTGATGACAAGGAAAAATTGAGTAGTTTTTATTATTAGTACACAGATGTACATGGTGGAAGCATTTTCCGTCACCAAGTTTAACTTCAATAGAACGCAATGCATGTAATGTGTCGCGTACACACTTTAGCTAATACTTATTACACATATGTTGTAAGCCTTTTACATTGTTGCCCAATGTCAATTTCAACCAGCTCTACATATGCACCCAGATGGCCATAAATTACCGTCTAATGGCTGTTAATGAAACTCCTGTATATAGTATTACAAAGAGAATACACTTACTTGACACTAATGTCCTGCTGGTTTTGTTTACTGATATCATGTTTGGCTTTGATCCATAGTGTAACTAGACAATGTACTGCATCAGGGTACTCCATAAATACAGACATTGCTGAGGACACTGTTTCCATAGCTTCACCTGGGCAACCACTTTTTCTTTGGCAATCTACCAGTAATTCATATTTCTTCAACAACTGTACCTAAACCATGAGGAGAAATAGTCAAATGTTTTGTTTTATGGCAAATCATATCAACTTTGCACAATCTACTGGGGCTCCAAAACTAAGTTATGGTAGAGTGTATGATTGTGAAACTATGCAAGTTTTACCTCATTCCCCTGTCTGTTACCTGGGTGCTCAAACCTTAACAGGAACAATGAATAGTCTATACTACACACTTCCTACACAAAACAGAACTGATTCTACTATTAGTATTAAACTACGTGTATATTTATATATAGAGGTCTTTATTTCATGTAATTCTACGCCATCAGCCCATAATACAATGTACAAAAAAAGTTTAAACACATTGACAGAAAAATTTAAAATGTACAATACTCAAATATGTTCATGCACTTCAACGCAGTTTCATCACATGAAATAAATATACAGCTAACCTTTGTATAATAACAATGTCATCAGATGTCAATAGATTTGGGAATTTACGTTCAAAAAAGATTCTTGGAATACACTTGGTTCTGAAGTGGTCAAAAAAGGAGCAAACAAGTAGATTAAAGTGCTAATGGCATTTTAGCACAACTGTTCAGAGTACACTTTCATTTTCTGTAATGATTATGTGGTCCTGTTGCTAGACATACCAGTATTTGCATACATTTTTTGAAGATTTATTCTCTTGCCTTTCTATCCATGGTGTTATATCGGCAATATACACCATCATTTACTGTTACTATGGGCAGGGTCTTGTTGCTAGGCATATCTACTTAAGCAAGCCGTTCTACACGGTCCCCTGGTTAGCTGGGTTTGATATATTACATATTGTTTATTTATTTATTTGTTGTAAACCCCATATTTTCCTAATAGTCAAACGACCCCCCCCCCCCCCCCCCCCCCCCCCCCCGCCCTTGGTTTCCACATTCAGCTTGTATGTACTATTCATATGCTAGTTTAGGGGCCCATTTTACCACTGCCAGCCATGGTAAAATGGGATTTTACCACAGTTATTATCCAATCAGAATGGCACATAGTAGCATGATATAATATAAATACAATTTTGCAATACTTGTTCATTTACCTTCCTGTCACTGGTGTTTTTTTTGGCATTATATGTCGCTATGGGTGTGGGCTTGTTGCTTAGGGCATTTACATATTTTAAAATAATGTTCATTCAATTGCCTACCCATCCCTGTTGTTATAATTATAAAAAAAATATCATTTGACTCTTGCTATGGGCATGGTCATGGTTGCTAGGGACAATTACATAAGTATGACACACTCACAATTTGCACACTAACAGTAACACTTTCAGAATTCATCCCCAGTAGTTTGAGAGGTAAAGCTCAATACCAAAAATCACTTGCATCAACTACAGAACAGACAGACAGAGACAGACAGACAGACATTCTACCTCGAACCAACTTGTAGTTCAGTGTTAAAGTTAGGTAGACATGTTTTCAAGCAACCTCAAGGAGAGATTAATTCCACTGCGATTCACACACACTTGTTACATTATGTTTTAAGTATTCCATAAAAAGTTTGATGGTTTAATGAGATCAATAAAACAATAATTTCTGTACACGCCCCTTTGGCCAAAATATTCCTAGACATTTCACCAAATAAATCATGGGGTTTTAAACCCTTGGTTGCATATTGCTAATGGGATTATCACATAATCAATATCACGAAGTGGATCTGTACATCCCCAGAAACATCCCTGTGAAATTTCAGCCAAATCAACCATTACAAGTACTTTTGGAATGATAGACTTTAGACTAAAAACACATTAATTTGCATATCACTCATGGGATCATCATGTCAACAATTCTTAAAGAAGTTAAACTAAACACCCCAAGAACAAGTTTTCTGACCAAGAATCACATGTTTTAACCCAAATCACACACCAGTGGTAAAATCATTTTGATTTGAACAATTCCCAACTAGACACCCAAGGTAATACATGTATACCCACCACATATCATAGCAATCAGTCCAGTGGTTTTTTAAACACACACACACACACACACACACACACACACACACACACACACACACACAGACAGGCAGGCAGGCAGGCAGGCAGACAGACAGACAGACACTTTGATTGTAACTGTGTTTGTGTAATAAACCATCTTCTGTCTTGTGGAAGATCTCAGGAGATCTCATGAGATCCCATGGAGTGCATAGCAACTGCGTTAGGATGGTCAAGCTGAAGTGTCAAATGCTTAGCAACACCATTGTTCTCAATGTAATTGTACATACAGTGCAGTATGTACGATAGATCAAGGGAAGCAAACTTTTAAAGTATGGTTGTAAAAACGATGTGCGTATGTAAAACTAAAAGTCGCCGACAGGGGTTTCATAACTAGCCATTAGACGGTGATTTTTTGGCCATCAGAGCGCAGATGAAGAGCAGTTGAAATTGACAGTGTTACCTTTGAAATCAGTTTCAACACGAACTTGAAAATATTACATTTTGAATCAGAGTGGGATCCACTCGAGGGATCGCAGGCCATATGGTTAATCTTGCATGCCAGGCAGCGAAATTGCTGTATTGTATTCCTATTTTTAAACAAAGTCTAAAATTTGATACAATGTCGTAACTTTTCCACAGACTTTATATGTCGCGTGGCGTCCTCTAAAAACCAACACACAAAGTGGATGCGATCACTGCACTGTAACGCAAGTTAATAGATGACAATTCTTAGTCTGTAATATAGTCAGCAAAATTCGTCCGCGTCTGCTAAAAACATTGAAAACGAGTGAGAATTTTTTTCACTGTCTTTGATTTTATCATATAAATTTATAAATCAGCTACATGTATATATATATATATATTTTCAAATTAGAATTTAGAGATACTACATGTATGTCGTTTTATTTTATGAATTTGGACTATGAGTTCTACGTTCATTAAACTCAAGTATAAACATGGCTGACACCTGTTCCACGCATCGTGATTTCCTATTCTAGTTCCTGATGACCATATTCCATTTTTAGTCTACGTTATCTTCATACATTACTAGTCTAGTTCCTGACGACCGTATTCCGATTTTAGCCAACGTTTATTACCACTATTAACGTAGGGTAAAATCAGAATATGGTTGTCATGGTTTTCCATGACAACTTGCGGTTGTACATGGTCACAAAAGGGAGAATTTTTTTCATACGAATGCATTGACCTTCATGTAAACAATATGGCAAGGCTGATAGCTTGACCCCCTTGACAACCGTTGTAAGGCATATTTGCATATCTCACGAGATCTGCCACGAGACAGAGAATGCTCTATTATTTATAGTGTGTATATGTATTTTAATGTGCCTTTTATATTTTGAAGTGAAAGCAAAATTTTTGTAAATGGACTCAAAAGTTCTATTCTATTCTATTCTATTCTATTATTTGATTGTCATTCCTAACGTACAAATGTAAGAATTTAGTCCAAGTCACTTAACTTTGTCATTCCTAATGTACATATGTAAGAATTTAGTCCAAGTCACTTTACTTTGTCATTCCTAATGTACAAATGTAAGAATTTAGTCCAAGTCACTTTACTTTGTCATTCCTAACGTACAAATGTAAGAATTTAGTCCAAGTCACTTTACTTTGTCATTCCTAATGTACAAATGTAAGAATTTAGTCCAAGTCACTTTACTTTGTCATTCCTAATGTACAAATGTAAGAATTTAGTCCAAGTCACTTTACTTTGTCATTCCTAACGTACAAATGTAAGAATTTAGTCCAAGGCACTTTACTTTGTCATTCCTAATGTTCAAATGTAAGAATTTAGTCCAAGTCACTTTACTTTGTCATTCCTAATGTACAAATGTAAGAATTTAGTTCAAGTCACTTTACTTTGTCATTCCTAATGTACAAATGTAAGAATTTAGTCCAAGTCTCTTTACTTTGTCATTCCTAACGTACAAATGTAAGAATTTAGTTCAAGTCACTTTACTTTGTCATTCCTAATGTACAAATGTAAGAATTTAGTTCAAGTCACTTTACTTTGTCATTCCTAATGTACATATGTAAGAATTTAGTTCAAGTCACTTTACTTTGTCATTCCTAACATACAAATGTAAGAATTTAGTTCAAGTCACTTTACTTTGTCATTCCTAATGTACAAATGTAAGAATTTAGTCCAAGGCACTTTACTGTGATTGTCATTCCTAACATACAAATGTAAGAATTTAGTCCAAGTCACTTTACTTTGTCATTCCTAACGTACAAATGTAAGAATTTAGTCCAAGTCACTTTACTTTGTCATTCCTAATGTACATATGTAAGAATTTAGTCCAAGTCACTTTACTTTGTCATTCCTAATGTACAAATGTAAGAATTTAGTCCAAGTCACTTTACTTTGTCATTCCTAACGTACAAATGTAAGAATTTAGTTCGTCACTTTACTTTGTCAATCCTAATGTACAAATGTAAGAATTTAGTTCAAGTCACTTTACTTTGTCATTCCTAATGTACAAATGTAAGAATTTAGTCCAAGTCACTTTACTTTGTCATTCCTAACATACAAATGTAAGAATTTAGTCCAAGTCACTTTACTTTGTCATTCCTAATGTACAAATGTAAGAATTTAGTCCAAGTCACTTTACTTTGTCATTCCTAATGTACAAATGTAAGAATTTAGTCCAAGGCACTTTACTTTGTCATTCCTAATGTACAAATGTAAGAATTTAGTCCAAGGCACTTTACTTTGTCATTCCTAATGTACAAATGTAAGAATTTAGTCCAAGTCACTTTACTTTGTCATTCCTAATGTACAAATGTAAGAATTTAGTCCAAGGCACTTTACTTTGTCATTCCTAATGTACAAATGTAAGAATTTAGTCCAAGGCACTTTACTTTGTCATTCCTAATGTACAAATGTAAGAATTTAGTCCAAGTCACTTTACTGTGATTGTCATTCCTAAACATAAGAATTTAGTCTAAGTATGTTTTCTGTCATGTCTTTCTACAAATCAGTACACATTACAGTACAAACTGTCACAAACAAAATTAGAACTCAGCCCTTCCTTTGTAAACTGTTCACAAAATATGAATATAAACCTCAAATACCAAATAATTAAAGTGTCCATATACTTACTGTTTGCTGTCTATCATTATCCAACACTTGACCACCATTAAAACACCAGATGCAAAGTTGTTGACATGCCAAATGAAGTATTGCAATACAGTCGCTAAACATCTCATTATTATAGAGTGCAATAGCCAGGTTGTAAATATTCACACCTAAACAAATCAAAGGAATGAAATTACTATTGTGATATATTAAGGCCCAGTTAAATGGGGCGATGCATAAAGCAATTCCTCACATGTGATGAGGCTGGCAATGGAGTGCGTACACGAAGCAATTAGTTGCTTGACGAGTCACAAGGTCTGTCACAAGGCAAACTGTTGCACATGCGTTGACATATTACAGGTCAGGTTACAGGTCAATAAAGGTCATGTCCTTTAGCGACAGGAACTTGGAAGAAATGTTGTAAAATTGCTAACATTACCAATAAAATTACAGAAAACTTGTATAAAACTATAGGTATCAATAGCAAAACTATATTCAATTCAAGTTCATGCATGGCGATGGTGATCTTTCCAACGTCACTACTTGCATTCTAGTTAGAAATAAAATGATATTCAGTGGAGATCAAGCATTCATAGACGTTGTATACCAGTCAGTGATAAATGGTAAATGGTATTTGTGGTGATAAAATGAAATTATATCAAAAATACTTGCTGAAATAGAATATTTATACTAAAAATATCAAAGATTGTCAAAGATTACTGCTTGCGAGGCAATGAAGTGGGCAATTCATGAAGCAACTCAAGAAGCAACTAAACTTGCGACGAGTTGCAGAAAATCCAACATGTCGGATTCCTTCAAGGCTTGTGACGTACCTACATGTAGTGACATCGCAAGGCCCTGCGAGTACATGTATGTTCGTAACAGCATTCAATTGCTTTTCCAAAGAGTTGTGACATACCTAGTCTATCTGCTAGACCTCGGATGTTCTTCCAATACAATACGACACACGACCGAACATCGCTATTGAGGATGGAACATCCAAGGTCTAGCAAATGTCATCAGGATATAAATAACTGCCAATCAGAGAACTGCATTAGCGACAAGCACAAACAGAGGACAATAGCTAATTTTTCATGCCAGGGTTTTACACGACGCAATATATTGCGTCTTTTACGCATAATTATGACCTTGGGACCCTGATAAAAATCAGAACTGCGTCCTATGGGATGCAGGAACTTCGGCGTACGATATCATAGCCCCTCCGTTTGAAGTGCTTGCATGAGATTCTGATTACATTAGAAACCCCCCAATTTGAAATAAAACGCTCCAGAACCTAATTATTTATTCATAAGGCTGTCACCGTTTACACCAATAGCAATATATATACTGCGTGGGCACTTTGTTTTGATACTTTTTCAAACTGTTAACTTGTTTCTGGTTGGGTTAATGTTTTCAACGGTTCTCAACTTTTAAAAACGGCCACTGCTCCGAGGCGACAGACCGACCTCCGCTGTTTCTTCGGCGGCAGGCCGTCAAACACAGATGATAGATCCTACCGTAGAAGCATCACCAGCCCATGCAGCCAGTACTCATGGTACTAGTGAGAATTCACCAGGTTTACCAACGAAGGATCGAACATTCAACTGTGGGTGGCTCAGTCGTTTTAAATGGCTCCGTTACCTGTCAGAATGTAACGTCATGGAATGCGAGGTTTGTTTGAAAGCGAAAGCAAAAAACCCCTTCACTGAAGGGTGTACAAATTTCCGAAACTCAACCCTTACACGATATCAAGACTCTAGAAGTCACATTAACAGCATTTGTGTGTTGTCTATGAAGTCAGACTTTACTGCAGCTCGTCAGGTAGCAAACGAGAGGAAATCTTGAGACGTGAGTGACAATCTAAAATCATACACAGCTCAACTGCGTACTGTTTATGTTATGGCTAAACGGGATCTCCCTTGCGATGTGTTTACCGATTTCATGCATGTGCAGAATTTGAACGGTTTAGACATTGAATATTACAAACGACCCCAGATCGTCATGGAGTTCGAGGAATGTATTGAAAAGGTACTTTCAAAATATCTTATTGACCAGATACATGCAAGTGACTATGTTGGTATTATGCTTGATGAAACTTGTGACATTACTGTTCATAAGAAACTTGCTATATACGCCCGATATGTTGACGATGGTGAAGCGAAAGTATCCTTTCTGGGTAACGAGCAGATAACTGATTGCACTGCTGCTGGAATTGAAGCTGCTCTGATTGATTTTTTGTTGAGAAAGGGGATATGTGATGAAGACATACACAAGGTGTTTGGGCTAGGCACCGATGGAGCTGCAGTTATGACCGGTCGTTTGAATGGACTTGGTGCAAAACTGAAAACAAGGAACCCTGAACTTGTTCAAGTACGTTGTATTGCACATAGACTGAACCTTGCTGCTTCTCAGGCAGGCAAAGACATTGACTATTGTAAAGACTATCATAGCATGAGATCCATTCTGTTTATAGGTACTTTAGTGATTCCTCAGTTAGATATGACAAACTCAGAGAATTACAAACTCTTCTGTACGGCAAGGCAAAGCAGATAACTGAGCCTACATCTGTTCGTTGCTTGTCAGTTGAATCAGCTGTCAAAATGATAATGTTAGTAGTTTTGAGCCAATCTACATATCCCTGGAAAGTGACAAGAAATCAGGGAGAGCTGATGGTTTACTCAGATTTATTTCAAACTCACTGTTTGTGCTGTTCACTGCATTATTGATTGATGTTCTTACAGTCATTGGAATTTTGAGTCTTACTTTCCAGAAAGATTCTGTAAATTTATCTCACATAAAAAGAGTGTAGATTCGACTATAGAAACTTTAAATACAATGAAAACAGGCTCAAACAAAGTTGATGAAGTGTTCACTGATTTAGGTGATGTCCCCCCTAATGGTGTAAAGAACACATATCATGCATATGGAAATGTGCAAATTAATGACAATAACCAACTCAGACAAAGATTCACAAGTTTGAGAGAAAGATATATAAACAAACTAATTGAGAATTTAGAGGTTAGGTTTCCTGCTGAGGAAATGAACATTCTTGACTGCTTTGATGTTGTATTAAATCCTGAGAGATACCCTGAAAATGTGACCAACTTAGGGAAGAAGTCCATTTCAGGTTGCCGGTACCGCAGGTGGTTCCCGTGGGAATCCAAACCCTCCTTTACCGCCGGCAGTTTTACCACTTTGTTACCGTGCATATTCATGAGAAACTCATTACCACTTGACATGGCATAATGAATTCAGTGTGAATGGGTACCTGAATATTAATCAGATCGTTGTTTCTGGTTGGTCCTGCTAAAAACCTTGGTTTCTTCCGTCAATGCAAAGAGGTTTTAGACAGTAAACAGTTACTGTCTATGGTTCTATGAGAATACAATAAAATGGCGATAATAACGATAATATAGACGTGTATAAGCCAAACGTTTATGGTAGGGGTAAAAATACGCTCGTTTTATATGATCGTATAAATTCACTACACGTAATGTTTACAATTGGTTGACTGCGATGTACAATAAAAAATACCGCCAATGGCGTTGTAGCACAACTGTACAGTTTTAAATGTTTATCCATATGATAGTCCATGCTAACAATAGGTGTTCATTTGCTGAATAACTATCCAGTTGCCTATCCAACCATGTTGCTATCTTTATGATAAATGCTATCATTTGGCTGTTGCTATGGGCGTGGTCATGTTGTTAGATATATTTGCATACATTTATGTATGTTTTTGTTCACTTGTGTATGAATTCCTGATATTGTCTTTGCAATACACGTGATCATTTGGCTGTTGCTATGGGCATGGTCTTGTTGCTAGGCAAATTTAAATACATTTTTTGAATGTTTATTCAATTGTCTATTAAACCCCATTGTTATCTTTGTGAAATACACCACCGTTTGGCTGTTGCTATGGGCGTGGTCATGGTTACTAGGGTATTTGCATACATTTTTTGAATGTTTATTCATTTGTCTATTAAACCCCATTGTTATCTTTGTGAAATACACCACCGTTTGGCTGTTGCCATGGGCGTGGTCATGGTTACTAGGGTATTTGTATACATTTTTTGAATTTTTATTCATTTGTCTTTCTATTCCTGTTGTTATCTTTGCAAAATACGTGATTATTTGGCTGTTGCTATGGGTGTGGTCTTGTTGCTATGCAAATTTACATACATTTTTTGAATGTTTATTCAATTGTCTATTAAACCCTGTTGTTATCTTTGTGAAATACACCACTGTTTGGCTGTTGCTATGGGCGTGGTCATGGTTGCTAGGGTATTTGCACACATTTTTTGAATGTTTACTCACTTGCCTACCAGATGATGTTGTTATTTGACCAAAATATACTGCCATTTGGTTGTTGCTAAAGGGCGTGGTCATGGTCGCTAGGGCCAATTTGGTCAAAATATTTTGAAGAAAATCTGCAGAATAACAGTTTCAGAAACATCTCGCCAAGTTTCAGGCTCATTGACCAAGTACTTTTTGAGATATAAGTTTTTGACCAAAAATGAACATTCTTACACCTAATTTGCATATCACTCATGGAATCATTGTATGCTTAATATATCTTCGTCCATACATCCCTAGATGCATCCCCATCAAATTTCAGCCCAATCTGCTCAGTAGTTTTGGAATTATAGATTTTTAACCAAAAAGACACATTTTTAGCCCTAATTTGCATATCACTGATGGAATCATCATGTCATGAACAAATCTTACTTTACACCCCCTAAAGAATCTTCCCACCAAATTTTGCACCAATCTGCCCAGTAGTTTCTGAGTTTAAGTTTTTTGACCAAAAATCACATTTTTTGACCCAAATCACACACCTGTGATGCGATCATTTTGATTTGAACAATTTCCCGACTAGACACCCAAGGTAATGGACCCACCAAATATCATGGCAATCGGTTCAGCAGTTTTTGACTTTAAGTTGTTTACACGCACACACACACACACACACACAGACAGACAGACGCCGGGCGATCCAATGATCACCCTCGTGCTGCAATCATTTTCATTTCAAACTTAGTAAAATTTCCACCAAGAAAGAAAGGGCATATTTACCAGTCTTATTTACATAACCTATTGTAATAACTGGATTTAGAATGTGCATATGAACTTTGCCCAGTGATTATATAATGTTACCTAACACATCCCCTCATGGTGTTCACTGAGAACAAAGAAGATTTTGAAGGAAAATCACATTTTTTGACCCAAATCCCACATCGCTGATGCAATCACTTTCATTTGAACAATTTCCCAACTAGACACCAAAAGTAATATGACCACCAAATATCAAAGAAATCGGTCCAGCAGTTTTTGACTTTAAGTTGTTTACACACATTCACACACACACACAGACAGACAGACAGACACTTTGCCATGCCTATAGCACTACTGAACATTCAGTTCAGTGGTGCTAAAAATCGTCAGACGATTTCGAGTCAAGAATAAACATTGCCATAGGAATCAAGTTGGTAATGGTATATATATATATATACAGGGGCTTCATTATAAGCCGAACGCCAGAGAAAGTACCCGCCTACTCTTGTCATTTCTCCGGCTACATTTTTCGAGATGATGACAGAAGTGACGTGAAATTTAGTCAAAGACAGCTTTGTAATGGTCATAATGATTTTCAGACTACAAAACTTCTATGAACTCTTCGTAAGAAATACATCGTGTGACAAAAGATTGTGACCTTTGACTTAGTTTGATACCGCTGTCCAAGAACATGCAATGACAATGGCTTGGTAAAATAAACAAAATACATGTAGCTTAGATGTGATCAAACGCCATAACGTCTACTCAAACGCAACAATCTATTGATTTCATGACTGTTTCATTGTCTTTTCCATGTCACACAGTTGCGATCAAAATGATACAAAACTTAGGAAAATATACGGAATAAAATCATTCTCCCACCACTATTCGCGAATGTAATAGTATTTTACAACTAGTCATTCAATACTATGATACCTCAATTTAGTGGAAGGATGAAAATTATCGAAGCCCTTAGCGGAGGAGACAAATCCTAGACATAATCAGAATGACTTCCTGCGTTTATAGATAGTAACAGATAAGATTTGAGGGACGTGCCTTGGTGCATACCATTTCTCTACCGTAGCTATGAGTTGTAATGTATACATGTACTCGAAAATCCACCATTTTGAACACGAACTGAGTGAAGGCATAAGTCGAAACAATTACTACACTTAGTGGGCTCGCTAAGTTCATGGCATTACACCGTCAGTTTTACAAATTTTCAAAACCTATCAATAAATCACATAACACAAATTTTCTTCAGAGGAAACCTGACATATGTGTCATTTTTTCTAAATTAAATATTCAACCAGTAAATGACAATGTATAATTAAATGGTGTCCGTACTTCTGAAAGATGCTCTAAATGGCCTCTGAAAGGTTTCTGTTTTTCAATCTTTTTTCACCATGGGAGGGGGGACAGCCCCCTCCCAAACCCACCCCCCGCACCTGCATAGCAGGTGGGGTGCACGCTACGCGTCCATTTATCCGCCTACTATTATCATTTCTCCCCTACTTTAAAACTTAATGAAACCCCTGTATATATAAACTCACAATTACCATAAACCGATAAGACATAGTAATGTAATTGTCAACACCTGCATGCAGAGATTGAATATATTAAAGTATATATATGCATACATGGCCCAACCCACCGCTTAATGTAATCTCAATGGAATGTCCGGTCTGAAAATGACATTTGCTAGACTGTTCGGCCAAGCCCTCACTGCGAACTTCATTCGCTTATAGTATCGAAAGAAAGTCCGAACGTCTAGCAGCAAGACTATGACATCCCCTGAATGGTGAATGTATCTAAATGACACACACTAAAACTAGCAGAGCAGTAAGGTTGTTTCATGGCACAGCTCACTGACTTCCTGTGAAATTACGTGGGTGGAACGTCCACTAACCAACCATGGAAGTTTAACCCATGTTCTAACGTAGTGGTTACGGGAGTATCTGCAGAGTAAATTACCGACTGTCCACTGTTTTTTTCCAATTTGTTGTAAAGGCTTCTTAAATCAGGCAAAACAATGTCTAATGATTTTTTATTTGATTTGAATTTAGTGTATTGACACAAATATTTTACTTGTTCGTATGGGCAAGTGAGAATGGAAATGGACTTGCCCGGCAGCTCATTTATAACTTGTCCCGGGCAATGGGACAATCGTTAAGTTCCAGCCCTGATTATGCTGTTTCCAGACATCCACCACTCCTAGTTCCCCCTGGAACTATTATGTATCATCAGAGATTTTCATCAGTCTGTTTTGTTTGCATTTGTAACATTTACAGTAAATATTTGACATGGTTTTAGCCTCAACAAAAATAGGAAACATGGTCAACCACCCATCCACCAGTTGAGAGTGTGGGCGGGTTAAATCTGCCCAGGGCACTAACACGAGTAAGTACAGTAACTGATAATTTTGGTTGAGAAACCACAGCATAGTATGACCTGTACTTGACCTCACAACTGGTCACGCGAGTACGTAATTTGCATAAATGTTGGACGCCATTTTACGATATGCGATGAGGAATAAAGTGCGATGAACCAATACAGTATTTGTAAAATATATAATTCCCTGAAATCAATGTTAGTTTTACGTCATAATGCTCCTCATATGATTACGCAGACAACAAATTCTTGCCGGTATTAGTCAGCGGAATCATACTCGGAGCATTATGAAGTAAAACTACCATTGATTTCATGGGATCATATGTAATTATCACACATCTTACAGTCACGTAAATCTTACCTAGTGTTCTGTGTTCATTGTCCTGTGATGATGTCTCCTGTAACACCTTAACAGCTCTTTCACATACAGACAAACAAAGTCTCTTAAATGGGTCTCCAGATGACTTAGCTCCTAATAGCACACGTAACATAAGCTTACAGGCCAAGTTCAAGGTATTCAACTGTGCATTGGTGTCTTCTTGTTTCTGTTGTGTGGCATTCTGACTTTGTAGTTTCATTTGCAGTATTTCAACATGTAGGTTGAGAAAATTGACAAGTTGATGACAGATATCTTGTGATAGCTGAATGTTAGCATTGTAGATATTCTCAACACATTTTCTGGTGACGTCTCCTGCCAGGATAATACACTGCAATACATCCCGTTTGACATCTTGTGACCTCAACACACAACTCAAATCATTTTGTATCTTCAATAACAATGACATTTGAGTTGATGTTGATGTTGTAGTACTTGTTAAAAGACATCCCACTTTGATTATATCTATACAAACTTTCATTGCTTGCAAGAGTTTGTCATTACTGTGACAGAGTGACAGCAAAATTGGTTGGCTGTTTTCAAGCATAGCTTTAGCATTCTCAGGGTAACATTCTTGTAAACCTATCACACATTTGACACTCCATTTGAATACCATCATTACATCATCTGTATTAGTAGTATTACCTCTGTTTTGGCACTGTACTTTGTCTGTCAATCTCTGATACACTGTGTTGAAATATATGTCTAGGGCTTCTTTCTGTTCATTACTCTTATTTCCTTTGATAAGTAGTACAGCAACTTTCCATGCTTGGTCTACAACCCAACTTAACTCCGACTTACTGAGAATTGCAAATTCTATTGCCAATGTTCTAACTTGTAGAACTATTGTCTCTGAAATTCCTTTGGTTTTCATCTCACAGCTGGCTTTCCATAGTGTGTTGAATGAGTTCTTGGCTATGACATCAATATCACTGTAAATACTGTCTGTAAATGCTGACATCGCTGTCAAATGTTGACTCTGTTCTTTGTACAGGTACTGTCCAAACTGACACACTTCCTGCCATTTGGAATGTTTAACAGCATTAACCATCACATGAAATAGTAGTTTGTCTAAGGCTAGAGCTGGTAGTTGACTGTTTGTCTTGACTTCATTTATACATTCATAGACTGTCATACAAATCTGTAATATTTCATCAACATCACCCATTGATTCTGTCAAATTGTGTACACATTGTCGGAGTATCTTCATACAAAATGTTGCCAGCTTTTTATCCACATCATTCTTTCCATTCTTCTGTGTAAATGGTCCAAGGTAAACCTGTACAAACAGAAACAAATTGCAAAGACATGAGAGATGATGATAACATTACCCGAAAAATGTGAAAATAGTACTAGTACTATACATGTAGATTATGAATAGTGGGCCGCCTGTAGTACAGGAGGAACAATAGTCTGTTTTGCCTAAGACTAGGTAGTCTAGTTCCTATACAATACGAGTTACGATTACATCCACTCTCTCACATAGTCAAAGTCAAATGATTACATCCACTCTCTCACAGTCAGTCAAATGATTACATCCACTCTCTCACACAGTCAAAGTCAAACAATTACATCCACTCTCTCACATAGTCAGTCAAATTATTACATCCACTCTCTCACACAGTCAAAGTCAAACAATTACATCCACTCTCTCACATAGTCAGTCAAATGATTACATCCACTCTCTCACATAGTCAGTCAAATGATTACATCCACTCTCACAGTCAGTCAAATGATTCCATCCACTCTCTCACATAGTCAAAGTCAAATGATTCCATCCACTCTCTCACACAGTCAAAGTCAAATGATTCCATCCACTCTCTCACATAGTCAAAGTCAAATGATTACATCCACTCTCTCACAGTCAGTCAAATGATTACATCCATTCTCTCACATAGTCAAAGTCAAATGATTACATCCACTCTCTCACATAGTCAGTCAAATGATTACATCCATTCTCTCACACAGTCAAAGTCAAATGATTCATCCACTCTCTCACATAGTCAAAGTCAAATGATTACATCCACTCTCTCACAGTCAGTCAAACAATTACATCCACTCTCTCACATAGTCAGTCAAATGATTACATCCATTCTCTCACATAGTCAAAGTCAAATGATTACATCCACTCTCTCACATAGTCAAAGTCAAATGATTACATCCACTCTCTCACATAGTCAAAGTCAAATGATTACATCCACTCTCTCACATAGTCAAATGATTACATCCACTCTCTCACATAGTCAAAGTCAAATGATTACATCCACTCTCTCACATAGTCAAAGTAAACAGTTTTCACCGTTAATTAATGTGGCTAAACCCCATGCTGGGGGAAGGGTAAACAGTGCATGCCAGTAGTAATCTAGACTCTCTTACAGCCCTCGGAGCTTCGCTTTACTAAAATTAAAGCTAAACGAATTATTCTGTATGTACCGATGCCAGCTAATTAACCGTACTCGAATATCCTTGTACTGTGCGCCCTCATCGACCATGATAGAGATAACCATTCGTTGACGTGTGACTGCGACGCTCCGTGTTATCGCGAAGCCCCGAGGACTTCGCGAAAATACGGAGCGTCGCAGTCACACGTCAACGAACATATATCTCTATGTGGTCGATGAGGGCACACAGTACAAGGTTGTTCGAGTACGATGGAGTACGTTATGTAGATGGTATCGGTACATACAAAATAATTCATTTAGCGTCGATTTTAGTAAAGCGAAGTTCCGAGGACTGTGAGAGAGTCTAGTAGTAATCCAAAACAAATTGACAGGCAGTTGTAATTGGTTACTTCCTTCAGACAATTGTTTATTAATATTAATATTCAGTTGGTACAAATGTACATGTACATGTACACCTATTTTTACTATCGCGTGTTTCCACTGTCGCCTTTTTTTTTGTAAAATGATGAAGGTTTGGGGAGATTTACGTATTATTTCCATGTGTAGTTCATAAAACTTAAGACAGAATACTTAGCTAGGCAGTACATTGTAGTATTTGTACATGTACATGCCATTTCATGAAAAATGCCTAAAGGAGCAAGCCAGCCGACCTACATGTACCTGCAAACTCAATATGGCCACCATACAAATTACTAATTAGTGTACACTCTACTCTTTGAAACTGCTTATTTTTACTTTCACAACAATTGTTCATAGAAAAATCAACACTAAAAATACAAATGTATGAATAAATACTTCTAGCATGCTTCTTCTTTGAATATTAATCCTCCCACCGAAAAAATACATATACTCCAATGTCAGCCTGTGCATAACGGCGGCAAGACATGGTACCAAACTTTTGGGGTGTACAATGTATGTCAGAAAACTCAAAGCCAGAAATGAGCAATCATTGAATGGCTATAACGCTTTCAAAACATAACTACATTGTAGATAGCCAATAAGATAAGTTGTTATGTACATGCAGGTCATGTCGTCCAATACCGATATAGCAAGGTCAAAGTTTTCCTGCAACTGCTTATGTAACTAAAATTGTATGTATCATACTATATGTACATGTATAGTTTCACGACAACAATTTTCTTTTAGAATGGTACATGTACAATGTGTCTTAGCTACATTTTTAGTATCTCATATGTTGTATTTAGAAACAGGATCATACATGTACTTATACGTCACCTGTCACCAATCTCGCATTCTGATTGGTCGAGAGCCCTGCAGATACACAGGCGTATTTTCCACCAACAGCCGTATTTTTGCTTGTATCACGTGATCACTGCACGTCCCCTTGTAAACAAATCTAGCAGACAACTAGAAATACAGCTATAACAAGCATTCCCAATGCCAAATTTGTTGTCAACCGAACAAAATATCACCGTTGTATAAATTGTAACAAGTCTTTGAACTGTACTTTTCATGTTACAGGGAAAAAGCCAAAAATTCCACACAGAACGGCGAAAGTCCAGTGACGGTGAACTCGCGGTCGTCATGCGATCATAAACATGAATTCCTAAATTTATGAAGAATATGAAAATTACCACCACAGAGGGTGCAGTTTTTGCTTAACTAGAGCAAGAAAGCATATCACGAACATTTTTGTACATTTAATGGAATACAGTAAGCAAAACAAAGACGCACTCATTTTTCAGCTGATGGTTATAAGTTTGAAAATATCGCTGAGTGATATGCAAATAGTAAACAATACGTCATACTACTGAGCAAACGCAAACTCTGATTGGATGATAAAGTTAAGGCTGACGTGTAAACAACCGCATTGCAGTTATCGGAGTGGTGCATGATACTACGCTCAGCAGTATAACGCGGAGGTGATTTTATTTTAAAATGAAACAGCATTTTTAGACATTCAAAAATTAATTCATAGTCGCAGGTGACGTATAAGTATGTTATTTGCCAAATACTGTTCCACATCTTGCTGCTCGAGTTAATTTTTCCGGTATAACGGCTCGCCTCCGGCTCTCCGTTATTACCGGAAAAATTACCTCTCGCAGCAAGATATGGAACGGTATTTGGCAAATAACATATACATATATATCTCATTCTGGCTTTCTGATTAAAAACCCAAGGTTGTTGGGGTAACATACACGTACTGTGTTAATGTGTTAACAATAACATCCACTCTTTATCAATATGACAGAATTTTTTTTTCCTAAGCTGTGTGTAATAAAGGCCTGATCGACAATTTTCTAATAAAAAGTTTACACAGAGAAAAAACTAACTTTAATCTTTACATCTGCCAATTTCAGTTTCAAAAAGTGTGTGCTGTTTTGGATGAAGTTGGTTTATTACTATAAACTTTGCTACCCACTTCTCAATACCAGTCAGACTTACAATGTACTAATGACTCCCTCGGAATGTGTGATTTATAAAGTAGTAAAACCAAGACTGTTGATTGATTTCAGATGCTGTGAGCTTTCAATAATTACTTTCTTTAATATTTTCAAAAACTGTTTTGTTATATTCTTGTATCCTTGTTGGTTTTACTTTTAATAACACAATAAGTGTGTGGGGATACTTTGATATCACAGTAACTTTGTGGGGTTACTTTGATATCACAGTAACTGTGTAGGGTTACTTTGATATCACAATAACTGTGTGGGGTTACTTTGATATCACAATAACTGTGTGGGGTTACTTTGATATCACAATAACTGTGTGGGGTTACTTTGATATCATAATAACTGTGTGGGGTTACTTTGATATCACAATAACTGTGTGGGGTTACTTTGATATCACAATAACTGTTTTGGGTTACTTTGATATCACAATAACTGTGTAGGGTTACTTTGATATCACAATAACTGTGTGGGGTTACTTTGATATCACAATAACTGTGTGGGGTTACTTTGATATCACAATAACTGTGTGGGGTTACTTTGATATCACAGTAACTGTGTGGGGTTACTTTGATATCACAGTAACTGTGTAGGGTTACTTTGATATCACAGTAACTGTGTGGGGTTGCATTGGTATCACAATAACTGTGTGGGGTTACTTTGATATCACAATAACTGTGTGGGGTTACTTTGATATCACAGTAACTGTGTAGGGTTACTTTGATATCACAATAATGGTGTAGGGTTACATTGATATCACAATAACTGTGTGGGGTTACTTTGATATCACGATAACTGTGGGGTTACTTTGATATCACAATAACTGTGTAGGGTTACTTCGATATCACAATAACTGTGTAGGGTTACTTTGATATCACAATAACTGTGTGGGGTTACTTTGATATCACAGTAACTGTGTGGGGTTACTTTGATATCACAGTAACTGTGTGGGGTTACTTTGATATCACAATAACTGTGTGGGGTTACTTTGATATCACAATAACTATGTAGGGTTACTTTGATATCACAATAACTGTGTAGGGTTACTTTGATATCACAATAAGTGTGTGGGGTTACTTTGATATCACAATAACTGTGTAGGGTTACTTTGATATCACAATAACTGTGTAGGGTTGCATTGATATCACAGTAACTGTAGGGTTACTTTGATATCACAGTAACTGTGTAGGGTTACTTTGATATCACAATAACTGTGTAGGGTTACATTGATATCACGATAACTGTGGGGTTACTTTGATATCACAATAACAGTGTAGGATTACTTTGATATCGCAGTAACTGTGTAGGGTTACTTTGATATCGCAATAACTGTGTGGGGTTACTTTGATATCAAAATAACTGTGTGGGGTTACTTTGATATCACAATAACTGTGTGGGGTTACTTTGATATCACAATAACTGTGTGGGGTTACTTTGATATCACAATAACTGTGTGGGGTTACTTTGATATCACAATAACTGTGGGGTACTACATGTATGTGATGGGTTCATGTATCATGTTAACAATTTAATGTGTTTTACTGTTTAGGTTGAATATGTGTCTGTCTGTGTTAGGTGTCAACTTGCATACATGAACGACTATTCCCAAAAATATGCATGTTACCATAGCAATGGTCATGTTTTGAGTTAAATCCCACTTTGTCTTCCTGTAATCCATCAATGGAAAACTGGACAGTCACCTAAAGTTTTACAGGGTGGCTTTAAACTGAAAATAGGGAATACAGCTTCTATACATTAAACTCTTTGTTTGAATAATGGAAATATATGATGACATACCTGGAGACTAACACAAATAATGTTACAACACATTTTGTAATATGATGAAGAAAGACTGAGATAAATATTGATTGGTACAGAATACTATGTAGTCACTACATGTATTGTTGTTTAGATCGAGTGTGTCTTTTATTATCGATAAGATGTTTTCTACACAAATATATTATTAGTATCCCCAAAACATGTTTCCATAACAACTGCCAGTAAGTTAGTAAATTTGTCGTGAAAGAATGTTTATTTGTTGATGTTTACAATTTGTGTAATTTAAAGATTTGTGGATTCGTTGTTTGCATGCTAAAGTTTGATGTTACAATGATTCTGACATGACTCGTGACTTACACAGTCTTTGAATTACATCATGATTGACTTTTGTTTCAGCACGTGACATAGATAATCTTTTAACCAATCATAGTTCTTCTCAACCTTATCGTGAAAGCGAGGCTATTAACGACTTTGGCTCTCGCGCTGAAAGTTCTGAATTTTTTTTAACGAACGTGCTCCTGTTAGGCTGTTGAGTTGTGTTCGACGGTGATTGCAAGTTTGTAATCACCTAACGAATTATCAATAAATATTTGTGTTTGTTGTTAACTACTACGAGTCCGGAGTTATTCTGACGTCCGAAAACAAAGAATCAGTTCTAAAATTCAATTCTTCCCTACATTTTTGGTGCCGAGACCAGGATATCACGATGTCTACCGATGCCGGACACAACACAGTCGCTCAAGACCCACTCCATGAACTCAAGAAACGAAGAACAGTGTGCCGAGCACAACTCACTAAAGTTTTAAACAAAGCTGAAGCTGAAATAGAGCAGTACGATCAAGAAGATGATAAGTCAAAGGCCTACACTATTATCAAAGCAACATACAAACTCGTCCAGGTCAGGTATTCGTGCCTTACAGCCATCGTTGAACAAATTTTCAACATCACTCCCGATCCAGAAACGGACACAGATATTGAGGAAGCGGGTGACTAGGAAATAACTATATCACAGAGACAAGTACTCACTAGCCACTTCGTCGAAGCCCATGATCCTGCTATACTACGGAAAGATACTATGGAAAGTAAAATTACTAATTCTACAGCCGAATCAGCGCCTACAACGACTTAACGGAAAGCTGTCCAACTACCCAAACTCCAACTACCCAGACTCCAAAACTACTAGTAATATTGGGCTGAAATTCCATGAGGATGTTTCGAGGGGTGTACACAACATGGTATTGAATACTTGAGTATCCCATTAGTATTAATAGTATAATGCAAATTAGAGCAAACAAGGTACAATTTTGTCCAAAAAGTGTATCTCCAAAACTAGTACAATGTATGTGGATGGGGCAGTTATTAGTGTGGATATTTGTAGAGGTGTCAATCTGCACTCACACCTTATGAAAGTCATATATTCATCCAGCAACTAAGACTCCATCCACAGCTAGCTCTGGATGTATACTCTACGAGGTTCGACACATCTTCTCTCTCCGCTATGGTCCTTCCTTATTATAAATAGTGAGACTGTGAACAGATTTCACAAGTATTTTTGCGACTTTCTTGCCAATGCACATAATATTTAGAGGTATGAATGCAATTTCATTTATTTTTATGGCAAAATAAACATAATTACGAAAAAAATTACCAACCTTTGCATGTACACTTTAAACAGGTGTTTTAGTGTGAAGCGCAGAGAATTGTATAGGATTACAGATTCAGGTTGCATCCTGTCAAGGTGAGTTTTGTGTATTATTAGTAAGCAATCAACAGATCTTTATATTATTGTAATGCTGTAATGGTGTAGTCATCTAGTCTATTCATTGCTCAGCATGTGATCTCTCCGATGTAACAATACATTGAACTTGTTGCTGTATTGCTTGTATTGTAATATACTGCCTAGCTGTATTATTTATACGGATATTTTCTGTACTTCCTGTACACAGGTCTTTTCTTCTACTGTATGTACTACTGAATTTCGCCTTATTTAATGTGGACTTGGAAATAAAAGAACTTGGTATTGATGACTTCAGCTACAGTGTCTGTGTGCATCTTTATCGAACGTTACAAATAGTTGACAGAATACACAAGACATAGGTTGAATTTAGTGATCTAAAGTTAATTTCTGTATTTTATATATTCAATAGTATGGGTATGGTTTTTATTCTGTAAAGCCGTGAGAATGAAATCTCACTATTTATAATAGGGAAGAACCATAGCAGAGGAGGGAAGAGTCGACGTGTCGAACCTCATAGCGTATTATACATCCAGAGCTTGACTACTGCTACTATAGTCTATCTGCTAGACCTTGGATGTTCTCCCGATAGAATACGACACACGACCGAACATCACTATCGTTCGCTTATAGTGTCAAAAGAAAGCCTGAACGTCTAGCAGCAAGACTACTGCTACTAGTGCTAGAGCACAACCCCTCTATCAATAGAGGGTGGACAGGACTGTGGCTAGAGTAACGCGTACATGTATGGTAATTGGTATACTTTAGGAACTAGACGAGGGATAGTCCTGCTTGCATGCGGAGTAATCCGGGACTCGATTCTGACAATTGTCCCTCCTACATGTACATGTACCTCCGTCATGCAAAGAGCCAGCCGCAAAATACGGACTTACAAAAAATGCCGGTAACTAAGGAATAAAATCGCCCAGTGGTCAAATATTAGCAACAAATCTATTATTTAGTCGGTTTACCTCATTTTGACTGCAAAAGTCCTATAGCGGATGACCAAAACTATCAAAATCGGAACTTTTCAAGTTCTACCGTAAATTTAATCACTTCTCCTTACATACGTCGGCGCAAGTGTCTCTGGGTCAACGATATCAAATATGGCGGTGTTAACGAGGGTTATTTGAATGTTGCAGTTCGAACTTGAAAAGGTCCGATTTCGACGCTTTTTGTGATCTGAGCAGGGAATACTACCGTCAGAGGAATGGAAATGGCGTAGATATTCGATCGATTGCTAATATTTGATCATTGGGTAGGCAATTCTCTTGCAATTGGCACGCATACATTTTGCTTGTGGTGTCGTAATAGGCCGACTCTATTGCTCTTTGCATGACGGTGTTTAGAGTCAAGTTAGTAATATAGACCCGTGCACCGTCATGTAAGCAGGACTAGACGAGGGACCGACTATGCCACTACAAACGCAAAATAATAGAATGTAAATCAAGAAAAGTTTCAATGTTGAAATGAATCCCAATCTGAATCATCGTATTTCCCAGCCCGTAAGCGGTATAGTCCAAAACCTGTACACACTATGAACAATATTAAAAGTGACGATGAACAACTATTGTTTTTTTTAAATTATCATCACAAGCTGCCCAATGTCACCGGCAAAATTTCTGTGCATCACACAGAATATAATGCATACCTGAATATCTTTTAATACAGCTGACGCTGAGTGTCCTTCCTTTAAGGTCTTAAAAATACACGTATCCATGTTGATCAAATTCTTTGTCAATCTGGTAGACCTGGAAAAGATACACATTAGATGGAACATTCAAAATGGCCGCAAAATTCGTGACAAAATAAGTAACTCTGATTGGTTTACGTTTTGTTAGCGTAGCCGAATAAGCCAATGAAATTATTTGATGCAGTCATACATTAGGCTTTCATAATAACGTCAGTTACGAGATCTCACGTGAGAACGACACGTTGAACAGTTAGCACAGCACTGATCATGGAAACCCCACTCCACGTAAGTTACCGGCAGATCAAAACTTTGTCCTCCTTTTTATGATAGTTGTAAGCCAGTTTTGATGTCAGAGTGTTTATTGAGAATGCACTTATCACAATTGGCGAATTGTTTGGTCATTACGGCTCCGATAGTCTCGGCCTCGTCTCACATTCTACTTCTACAACAACAACTTCCGGTTTTCAATTTGGCCTTCATTTATGTCAGTTGTTACTTAGCCGCAATACATTGTAGTGTTTACTATGATTTTGAGGGTTTTTCTGCTGTTTTTGTGCTTTTTGTCGTACCGATGTTTAACTGGAAGCAAACGCTACAATTCCCGTAGTGACGTAAACGCAAATATACGGAAGCGATTCTGATCTGTATCGCAAAGGGGGAATTTTTTTGCTAAATTACGCCGTACAAAAAAATCGGACATTTCCTAACCCCAACATTAATTACGGAGCCTTCAAGACCCAAGAAGTGTTCAGATGTATCAAAATCACATCAAAAGTAGCCACACATACAGCATTTTGAAACGGATTATTATGTCGCTCAAGTTTTCAGCTTGATCTCGTCTATTTATACTATTTATAGTATTTGCGTTTACATACAACTCTGGAAATAACAGCATTGCGTTTGCTTGCTTGTGGCAATGAAGAATGAGACGACAAGTTTCAAGCAAAGACATACAATATAATCAGTGTCGGTAACTTTTCAAAGTATAAACAGCACAGGATCCCACATCTAATGACTCTGTTTACTGATTAGGATGTGATAATGGTCAAATGGGACAGTGTGGCTCATTACAGACGTTCATACCATTATGAAGTATAATATTAAATACAATTTCATATACAACAACAACAACAACTTCATCTTATTATAATTCAAGCTACATACAACATGTTATATGTTGATCACTGAAATCAGTATTGAAATGGTTTTATTATTGTGTCTATTCATGTACTTCGAATGATTTATTTTGTTATCCAACAGGCGCACAAGTAGCACCACTTTTACAAAATGAAGTCATCCCTCAGAAAATAGTTCATGTAAATTTACTAGTATGCTCAAAAGGTGTGAGAGTTGGAACAAAAATACTCGACTAAACATTCCATAATCAAAAATACACACCACTTGGTTTCATTTTCACCAAAATTAAGATGTAACATTTCAAAATTCAAAGACCAACCATACCGAGAAATGGTATGTGCTATTTGTACAATCTTACCTAATGTTATCAGTGTTACCACATTTGTTCTTGGATGGGCAAGTAAAATTCACAACACAGCCTGCTCTTTACATAGTAAATTGTTATCTCAAAGTCAGAGTCAAACTACATTGATCAGCTGGTACTACTAAGTAGCACGTTAATTTGTTAATTTGAAACGTGTTAACATTGAAAGTCTACCCTGTCACTAAATTCAGTCTATTGTAGATGAAAGTGAACTTCATTGCTTCTGGAAAATTCTCTCCTAAAAATACTCTTACAGATAAAATACAACTGTCTGGGGTGAACAAATCCACTGGTCCTGGGTCCAGGACTAGCGTTTTTTTGGGGCGGACCACACAAATTTTACCTTGCCTGGTCCGTCGAACCAATACCTTACTGTTAATAACCATGTTAAAAAGTTGTCTGAATATAGAGATTCATAGGTAAGATTTAAAGGCCCGTATCGACTATAAAAGGAGGATTACAGTAGGGACGCTCATTTATGCAAAGCCTCTCGTACGCCTAACATCGCCTGGGTGCTCCAAGAAAACTGTCAAAATCACGGCTATTTCCCGAGCATTTACTCTAAATGTATCCCCAAATGAATTATAAATATGTAGAAGAGGTGCCTGTGTGAATTGTTTTGTAAATTATGATGATCTGGGAGTGAAATTTGATGTATGTTGTCATGTGGTATGTGGCGAAATGTTAGGTTAGAAGCGTCCAAACAGCTGTCACTCAAATACTGTGTAAACGTTTGCGTAACTCCCTGGGGGGTGGTAGTATCTCGATAATCAATTCGCTAGATTATTTACCTCTACCTACCATAATAACATAACGGTAATGATCAAATCAGAAGTACGGTCCGGCGACAAGGCAAAAGTATACAGTGGTAGAAATGTGACTATTTTGTGTTTGTTTGTTTGTGTGTGTGTGTGTGTGTGATTGTCTTTCTGTTTGGGTTTTATTTTTTGGTAATGGGAGTACCATTTACACATACAGTAGAAAACCAATTAGAAAGGTGTTTTGATCTCAAATTCGAATAAAATTGCTAACAAATGACAACACCGACATATGCAAAACATGAATGTGTAGTTTAGGTAAGGTACACTCTTTTTGGAGGATGTGGTGGCCCTGAAAAGGGCCGTTTGGTTTGTGGCTTTCAGCCGTTCGGTTAGACCCAGCTTACGCCCAGCTATGACCTCTGTACGGCACACCGGGTAAATTTGGATAAAGAGACCGTACCTGCGAAGTGACGCATTTAGGCATCACTTCCCTACGACTGATGGCAACATCATCAGCCTGCATTAGTTGCTGCTTCCTATGTAAGTAGCGTGGATCGTTCCACGCATTTCTTCGGTCGAGCATATTCCAATACTTTCGGTAGAGCCGATGGCGAACCAAAACATTTTCGTCACAAGGTTCCTGGCCCATACCAAGCCAGTCTTGTCGGTATGTTGTGACACACGGGTAGCAAAGGCAGTGCGGACATTCATTTTGATGCAAAGCAATGTCGTTGTTTTGATCTTGCAGATCGTCCCCGATACCACTGTCATTGATGGCCGAGGCCTTGTCACCGATATCAATACCACTGTCGTTGCTGGCCGAGACCTCCGAGTCGTCAGTTGACTCAACAACGCCAGTGTTGTCAAGGTCGGGTGACTCGGAATCAATAACCAGTTCCCATTCGGAGTTTGCAAAGAGAGCCTTGATAGCGTCCCTTTGAACTTCATTGACGGCAATCAGTATCTTGCTGCTCATCTTGATGACAAACTGGAACTGACGTTGCAACTGAGTAAAACGACAGTTTCCAAAAAAAGTGGCAATCGGTTTTGAATTGCAAATTTGAAATGGAAAGCGCTTGAATATCGAAATAATAACGAACCTGTAAATCTTTTTTTTTAAAGAAGTAAATATTTTGCTCATCAATATACATTAATCTGGCGTCTTACTTATCATTCGTATGTAGCCTACACAACTACAAACTTGTTGCAAAGGAGACCGACAACTTTGGCAGTAGTCGCAAAATGCCTATGAGAGTTACGTGAATAAATTAAAAGTGTAGCTTGTTAATGCCCATGACAGTTATGTGAATAAATTAAAAGTGTAGCTTGTCAATCATTCAGCCCCAACACACCCGAGAACGTTATACATGTACAGTATCTGAAAGGGGACAAACAACTTTGGCGGTACTTCGAAATTGCTAATTTTCAATGAATAAATTGAACATAATGTCAATCATTCTGCTGAAATTTTTTGATTGGTTGTTATCACTATAAAATTAGACTTTCCAGAGACAGATGCAGTTATGTTCGAACTTTCCCAGCGTTCAGTACAGTATGGTCCAAGTCATAATCTGTTGTCGGGATGCCGCTACGGAAGCAAAGAACTTCGAGTCGGTGGTGTTTATACCCTTCACCGTCAACATAACAATCCTTGTGACAAAAATGCCATTGCTGTACACGCGAAACTTATGTCAGGCTTTGATGGATGCCAAACTATCGTCTAACAGCAAATACTATTTTATAAAGCCGAAAGAAAACAGCATCCTATCAGTCATCCAGATTTGGCATGTCACAGTATTGCAATGTTGGCAAAACATTTTTTAAAAAATTCAGGCACTTCACCCGAAATCCAGTGTCCTTTACCACTGAATTAGCTGATTTTATCAGCGCAAACTAAAAGGCCCACTACGTATTCCAAAAAGAACTGATGTTTGCATTGAATACTAGACTGTTCCTATTCCGAGAGTTCCTTAATGATACGTAACGTCATAATCCTATCTCAACTGCGAGTGCAGAAATGCACTCGCACTAATTAGTCCCCGCGGACGAAGTCCGGAACGGGGACTTATGGATTGGGGTCCGTCTGTCTGTCCGTGCGTCTGTCCGTTTCTTGGAGATGCCTGGTCCGATTTTTTTCAAACTTGGTACAGGGGCAACATGCTATGGCATACATATGCACGTCAATTTGTTTTATGATACGATCCAATATGGCCGCCTAGCAACCATTTTGTTTGCAAATTTTCCCTGTCTAAAACCATAACTCAGACATGCTTGAGCAGATCTCATTCAGAGTTGGTATTAGGACAGTGTTCTATGACATACATGTGCATATATTCATTGTTGTCATGATACGATCCAATATGGCCGCCTAGCAGCCATTTTGTTTGTGAATTTTCATGTCCAAAGCCATAACTCAGACATGCTTGAACAGATCTCATTCAAAGTTGGTATTAGGACAGTGTTCTATGACATACATGTGCATATCCATTTTCATTGTGATACGATCCAATATGGCTGCCTGGTAGCCATTTTGTTTGTGAATTTTCATGTCCAAAGCCATAACTCAGACATGCTTGAACAGATCTCATTCAAAGTTGGTATTAGGACAGTGTTCTATGACATACATGTGCATATCCATTTTCATTGTGATACGATCCAATATGGCTGCCTGGTAGCCATTTTGTTTGCGAATTTTCATGTCCAAAGCCATAACTCAGACATGCTTGAACAGATTTCATTCAAAGTTGGTATTAGGACAGTGTTCTATGACATACATGTGCATATCCATTTTCGTCTTGATACGATCCAATATGGCTGCCTGGCAGCCATTTTGTTTGTGAATTTTCCATGTCCAAAGCCATAACTCAGACTCCATTTTCATCGTGATATGATCCCCAGACCCAACCAATCCTTTATTGTTGGAGGCATATTCCATGTCCAACAAGCACACACAACATATCTAAGTCTGTTTATTTTAGGTTAACAAATGTTGTTGCGTGATCAGAGTAGTGATAATTCCTTAAAACCCAATTATAGCGGGTACTATGTCATTCTCAATGACTTGTTAATATATATATATATATATATATATATATATATATATATCTCAATGACTTGTTACACTACAGAATAATAACTGCGAATGCATAAATGCACTCGCACCAACTACAGAATAATTCCATTCGCAATGATACAATATAAGCAATCGATCGAATATGTGCCCATTTTACATCTCTTTGACGATAGTAGCTGACTGTAAGATTGCAAAAAAGTGTCGAAATCGGAACCTATCCAGTTCCAAACGGCCGAAGTTACTTAACGCCACCATGTTTGATCGCGATGCCCCATAATGCACAAGCTGGCTGTTCCATTTTATGAGTATACCCCTTCTCTCACTTTATGCACAGCACTGTGCACTATCGCTGGTCTTTCGATTGCGAAGACGGTAAAGGAATATTTGTATCGAAAAATGACCAGATTTCACACACCAGGCTCACACGCTGCTTACAGTGAATTATTAAAGGTATTTGAAAACAAGGTTTAACAATAGACACGTCATGAAGGTAGAGAATGAAGTGAGGCATATTCGTAAGTAACACAAGCAGGACAATAACAATGCAATGGTAACATGCAACGATGGGCTTCGATGTGTTGTGATTACAATCCGGCATGGCATGTGTCAAGACGAAAGTGTTGTAAAACACACTACATTTACTTGTCTCCATGAGCTAGTGTACTACTAAAAAGATAGGCTTGCACCCGTTTCACGACTTGTCTGTATACATATGCATGCTATCCACACTCGATCCCGGTCATACTGAAATTCATCAACTCGCGAGGAAGTCTCTCGCGATGTACCACTATACTCGCGTATACGTGTGTTTACTCGAGAGTACACGAGGGGCCGTTGAATACGCCTCGCGTGTCCCCTCGATTTCATCGCGATTTACTTGCGTTTTCCTCGCGAGTTCACCCGAACTATTTTTCTTCCAGTAGTGTAGCATGGATCAGCATGTGGGTAAATATTTTTAAAAACTGTACAGTTGTGCTACAACGCCATTGGCACAAATGTTTTATATTTTATTTTATGTGACTCAACATTTTTCATTTTACTTTTTATTTCTTATGGGCTTCTAAGTTCTAGCCAAGGACTGAGAGCAATTGAGCGAAACTGCTATGTACACAGTCACTACTGCATCTATAATCTAATTTGGTATTTTCTTCAGTGTTGTGCCTTTTTTGTTCCGATGTTTAAACCAGAATTGCGGTAGTGTTTTTCACACAATACTGCTTTGTGGTTCACTTATTATGGCAACAGCTGTAATGATTGCTATAGAGAGTCACACAGGGTGTCATATGATCACGTGTGACGGAACATGGCTTATTGTAGTGTTTGATTCAATAAAAACAAGAAAATACCATCAAAATCACAACAGTCGTGACAATTATTGCAGCTACTACATTTCTAGGTACTAATATTATAGTAACATATTTTCTTTTCCTTCATTGTCTTTTATCTGTTGTCTGTAATATATTTAAACTTAGGGGCTTAAAGAGGGGTCACAAAATCAGTGTTTCTTGGTTGGTAATAGTTTCCTTTCACTTTTGACAGTAATATAACTAAATAATTGATTTTGCAGCAAACCCTCATGTTCGGAAACCAAACATCACCCACGACTTAAGTTAGGCCAATTTCAATTTCAGGTATGTGACAATTATCTTGTTATTTTTCATTTAGGAGCCGTCACTGTATTCAGTAAAAGCCATTGCCATTCTTGATAATGATGGAGAAAGGATTCTTTCAAAGGTAAGCGTTCACCAATTTCAGTCAATATTTACATGCAAAATGAATTTTTAGCACAACTGAACTGAGGGATTGCCCGGTGTCTGTCTGTGTGTGTGTGTGTGTGTGTGTGTGTGTGCACGACTTAATGTCAAAAACCACTAGACTGATTGTCATGATATTTGGTGGGTGTACAATGTACAAGTATTACCTTGGGTGTCTAGTTGGGAAATTGTTCAAATCAAAATGATCTTATCACGATGTGATTTGGGTCAA
The DNA here is from genome assembly GCF_964340395.1 of Glandiceps talaboti. Lineage (NCBI taxonomy): Eukaryota > Metazoa > Hemichordata > Enteropneusta > Spengelidae > Glandiceps > Glandiceps talaboti. The sequence continues at coordinate 23,563,700 of NC_135562.1, read as the reverse complement.
AAAATGTGATTTTTGGTCAAAAAAGCTTAAACTTAAAAACTGCTGAGCAGATTGGGCTGAAATTTGGGTGAAACATTCTTCAGGGTGTTTTTACTAAGAATTGTTCATGATATGATGGTCCCATCAGTGATATGCAAATTAGGGCTAAAAATGTGTCTTTTTGGTCAAAAATCAATATTTCCAAAACTACTAAAGCAGATTGGGCTGAAATTTAAAGGTGATTCAAAATGCTCATATTCACTATCGAGATGTAACATGTTTACTTTGTTGTTAAATGCGCCGTTCAAAAGGTGACGCGACACGAGTACTATTGGGCTAAAATATGCCATCCTCGGGATGCCGTCAACGCGTCACGACGGTATCGTAATGCTTCTTGTCGGCAAATAATAAAAAATCAGACAAATAAAAGTCAATGAATGTGAAACACGCGACATTACAAGTGTTTATGTATATCTAGTCTAGCCGTTTTGATTTATTTTGCCATAGTATGGGGACACAGTATTGTTGCATTCATACCCACAGACACTGGTAATTAGTCAGATAGTGTGAGTAAATATCGGTAAATGTTGGTTAATAAGACATGTAGACTGTAGTTTTGTTTACTGATATCTATTACAACAACCAGCAATGTATTTTTTCACAACGCTGTTGAGTTTTATTCACCTGTTGACTATGCTCGTCATAGGCTACGTGCAGTACCCCTTATGACGTCATATAATCCTGTGGTCTAGGTGGGACCGGAAATACCCAAAAACTCTCGAAGTAAATCCGAAGGGAACTGACTGAAAAAAGGTCATTTTAAGGTGTTTGCAGATGCTTTTTAAAAGTTTTAAAACCGGTATACATTTCACAAACATGTCGTCTAGAAAAATACCAATAGTGAATGTGAGCATTTTGAATCACCTTTAAAGGGAATGCATCTAGGTAAAAATGTTCTTTTTTGGACAAAAACTTTTATCTCACAAAGTACTTGGTCAGTGAGACTGAAACATTTGACATAGTTGGCCCTGGCAACCATGACCACACCCTTAGCAACAACCAAATGGCAGTATATTTTGGTTAAATAAGAACATCATCTGGTAGGCAAGCAAGTAAACATTCAAGCAATGTATGCGAATATCCCTAGCAACCATGGCCACGCCCATGGCAACATTCAAACTGCCATGTATCTCACAAAGAGAACAAGAGGGATTAATAAACAATTGAAAAAACATTTTAAAAATGTATGTAAATTTGCTTACCAATAAGATCACGCCCATAGCAACAACCAAATTATCACATATATTCGAAGGTAACCGGGATTTATAGAAAATTGAATAAACATTCAAAAAATGTATGTAAATTTGCCTAGCAACAAGACCATGCCCATAGCAACAGCCAAATAATCACATATCAGGGGTCAAAATAATGCAAAAATTTCGCTTGTAACTGGGCAAGTAGAAAACAAAAAGTACTTGCCCAAATCAAAAAGTGCTTGCCCATTCAAAATAGTGGGGTTTTTTTTTTGTGGCTTACAAATGCACTGTTGTGATTGATTGGTCTTTCTTTTGTTTATTGTCAAAAAATGTCACTTTAAAAGTTTCTGTGGGTACAGAAAAGTTCTCTCCAAAATAAACAGGAGTCCTAGATAATATGGCTTAATTAATATTCATACTATAGCATAACATACAATTTTTTGTTCACCTGTGAAAAGTAGTTGTTAAAATAATCACAAGTTTTTCAGCACTTTCATAAGCTATCAATATAAAAAATGAACATTTATTTCAACACATAAAATCTTTCTGAGTATTTCCTTTTGCACCATGTCAATATATTTTCTTTCCTACCTCATCCACACCAACTATTTTTCTTCCACAAAATTTGCAGTTGATACAAACACCCAAAACCTGCAAAATCATGCTGTAATTTACTATTGTTGAACAATATTCAATGAGTCACTGGTCACATTCCAGGTATGTTTTCTTGATAGAGTAAACAAAGTATGTCAAGGACAGCTGGTCCAGATTGTTTTGAAAAGTGGTCAGTCAAGAAAGACATCTTCTCAATATTGATACAATGTTATAATTTTCCAGACTTGTTGGCACCATGGTTATACATGTATCCAAAGTCCTATCAGACATGTGTAGTGTCTGATAAGTACAGCATGAACACAGGCAAAAAAACATCCCTGATCAATAATCATACCAAATTCTCCTTGCCCCTTGGGACAAGTACTTTTCAAAACAACTTGTCCAAGCGTTCAAATCACTTGCCCAGGGCAAGTAAAAGGCCATTATTTCAAGCCCTGCATATATTGCAAAGGTAACAGTTGTTGAAAGACAAATGAATAAACATTGTAAAATGTATGCAAATGTGGTTAGCAAGAAGACCACACCCATAGCAACAGCAATATACTACAAGTGACAGGTATTTCTGTCTAGACAGAGATCATTATTCTACAAATGACAGGTATTTCTGTCTAGACAGAGATCATTATACTACAAGTGACAGGTATTTCTGTCTAGACAGAGATCATTATACTACAAGTGACAGGTATTTCTGTCTTGACAGAGATCATTATACTACAAATGACAGGTATTTCTGTCTTGACAGAGATCATTATACTACAAGTGACAGGTATTTCTGTCTAGACAGAGATCATTATACTACAAGTGACAGGTATTTCTGTCTAGACAGAGATCATTATACTACAAGTGACAGGTATTTCTGTCTTGACAGATCATTATACTACAAGTGACAGGTATTTCTGTCTAGACAGAGATCATTATTCTACAACTGACAGGTATTTCTGTCTAGACAGAGATCATTATACTACAACTGACAGGTATTTCTGTCTAGACAGAGATCATTATACTACAAGTGACAGGTATTTCTGTCTGGACAGAGATCATTATACTACAAGTGACAGGTATTTCTGTCTAGACAGAGATCATTATACTACAAATGACAGGTATTTCTGTCTTGACAGAGATCATTATACTACAAGTGACAGGTATTTCTGTCTAGACAGAGATCATTATACTACAAATGACAGGTATTTCTGTCTTGACAGAGATCATTATACTACAAATGACAGGTATTTCTGTCTAGACAGAGATCATTATACTACAAATGACAGGTATTTCTGTCTTGACAGAGATCATTATACTACAAGTGACAGGTATTTCTGTCTAGACAGATCATTATTCTACAAATGATAGGTATTTCTTTCTAGACAGAGATCATTATACTACAAATGACAGGTATTTCTGTCTAGACAGAGATCATTATACTACAAGTGACAGGTATTTCTGTCTAGACAGAGATCATTATACTACAAATGACAGGTATTTCTGTCTTGACAGAGATCATTATACTACAAGTGGCAGGTATTTCTGTCTAGACAGAGATCATTATACTACAAGTGACAGGTATTTCTGTCTTGACAGAGATCATTATACTACAAATGACAGGTATTTCTGTCTAGACAGAGATCATTATACTACAAATGACAGGTATTTCTGTCTAGACAGAGATCATTATACTACAAGTGACAGGTATTTCTGTCTAGACAGAGATCATTATACTACAAATGACAGGTATTTCTGTCTAGACAGAGATCATTATTCTACAAATGACAGGTATTTCTGTCTAGACAGAGATCATTATACTACAAGTGACAGGTATTTCTGTCTAGACAGAGATCATTATACTACAAGTGACAGGTATTTCTGTCTTGACAGAGATCATTATACTACAAATGACAGGTATTTCTGTCTAGACAGAGATCATTCTTCTGCAAGTGACAGGTATTTCTGTCTAGACAGAGATCATTATACTACAAGTGACAGGTATTTCTGTCTTGACAGAGATCATTATACTACAAGTGACAGGTATTTCTGTCTAGACAGAGATCATTATACTACAAGTGGCAGGTATTTCTGTCTAGACAGAGATCATTATACTACAAGTGACAGGTATTTCTGTTTAGACAGAGATCATTATACTACAAATGACAGGTATTTCTGTCTAGACAGAGATCATTATACTACAAATGACAGGTATTTCTGTCTAGACAGAGATCATTATACTACAAGTGACAGGTATTTCTGTCTAGACAGAGATCATTATACTACAAGTGACAGGTATTTCTGTCTAGACAGAGATCATTATACTACAAATGACAGGTATTTCTGTCTTGACAGAGATCATTATACTACAAGTGACAGGTATTTCTGTCTTGACAGAGATCATTATACTACAAATGACAGGTATTTCTGTCTTGACAGAGATCATTATACTACAAGTGGCAGGTATTTCTGTCTAGACAGAGATCATTATACTACAAGTGACAGGTATTTCTGTCTTGACAGAGATCATTATTCTACAAATGACAGGTATTTCTGTCTAGACAGAGATCATTATACTACAAATGACAGGTATTTCTGTCTAGACAGAGATCATTATACTACAAGTGACAGGTATTTCTGTCTAGACAGAGATCATTATACTACAAATGACAGGTATTTCTGTCTAGACAGAGATCATTATTCTACAAATGACAGGTATTTCTGTCTAGACAGAGATCATTATACTACAAGTGACAGGTATTTCTGTCTAGACAGAGATCATTATACTACAAGTGACAGGTATTTCTGTCTTGACAGAGATCATTATACTACAAATGACAGGTATTTCTGTCTAGACAGAGATCATTCTTCTACAAGTGACAGGTATTTCTGTCTAGACAGAGATCATTATACTACAAGTGACAGGTATTTCTGTCTTGACAGAGATCATTATACTACAAGTGACAGGTATTTCTGTCTAGACAGAGATCATTATACTACAAGTGGCAGGTATTTCTGTCTAGACAGAGATCATTATACTACAAGTGACAGGTATTTCTGTTTAGACAGAGATCATTATACTACAAATGACAGGTATTTCTGTCTAGACAGAGATCATTATACTACAAATGACAGGTATTTCTGTCTAGACAGAGATCATTATACTACAAGTGACAGGTATTTCTGTCTAGACAGAGATCATTATACTACAAGTGACAGGTATTTCTGTCTAGACAGAGATCATTATACTACAAATGACAGGTATTTCTGTCTTGACAGAGATCATTATACTACAAGTGACAGGTATTTCTGTCTAGACAGAGATCATTATACTACAAATGACAGGTATTTCTGTCTAGACAGAGATCATTATACTACAAGTGACAGGTATTTCTGTCTTGACAGAGATCATTCTGTTCATCGAAAATACTCACCTTTATTATACTACTATTGGGTTACCCTTTTGCTTTTAGCCTAACTTCGCAAAATAAAGTCGTGACCCCTGACCCACCTGTGGCTATCCCATGATGCCCCTTTTCCCGCCAGTACTAAATTTTGCGAGCGAAAGAAGACGTATATTTTCTTCGCTCACGACAAATTAGCCTTTTCAAGCCTTGGTGGATTTTTATAGCTGACTTCTGTGGCACCCAAGTCCCTGGAAACCCAGCTGAGTCCTTTCTTTTATTCTTTTCATTCAATTGTGCTTGTTTTAAGCTTCGCTTTTCTTTGTTTGTTCTGTTTGTATTGAGCGGTCGTCTATTGTATTCCGTTACACGACCGTTTCATTCTTTTTCCGCTTTTGACTATTGTTTGTTTAAAGCGTGTTTTCAAACCATGCTTCCGAACCAAAGGAAGGGGTCTTGTGGACATGTTTTCCACATAGAGGACCTCCACAAATTTTGCCCTTCTTGTCGGAAGTGTTCCCGTACTTCACCATGCAAAACTGTATGCGGTCATTGGGCAGACGATCAGTGGCAGGAATTCGATAAACCTATTGAATCGTCACGTAAACCAAAATCAAAGCAGAGTAAGCGGACCTCCGCTGCTCCGAGCATTGATTTAGATAAATTTTCAGGTAAGTCTTGTGTAAGTGTGGGTTCTCCCACGACAAAACGCCCTTCTGAGGGCGAGGTCTTAACCACAACGGGTTCTGAAGTACGGGTTTCTCGTGGACCTATGCAGGACTCGTCCGATAAGGGACGTCCTGATACGGGTATTGTTAGTGGAGAGTGTCCTGTAATTACAGACAGCCCCTCTTCCTACAAAGCTGATTCTCGTTCTCCGTCTCCGACACCTCAATATAGCGGTCGGTTTCGAGAACCTCCCAGGCGAACTGACGTAAACCCTTCGAGCCGTCCACATACCGTTCAAGGGTCGTTCAGTGAACGTCAAACCATGCCGTCGAATAGTCTAGATTCTTCGCGTGGGGTAATACCGGAAGTCAAAAGACGCACTTCCCGTCCTACCGCTAGCGGATCACATGATCAGTCACCTGATCCTAGGTCGATACCATGGCCTCCTACGGGGACGCTACCATATCCATTCAATGCTATGGGCTACCCACAAGGTGAAACTTCCACAGATTTGGATCCAAGACAAAATCCACTTCCTTGGACTGCCTTTGGCCAACCTACAGGGTTTTGGCCTCCACCTAATTATTGGTCACCTTATGGTTACCCCCCCACCATGGATACCCATCAGTCTAGGGGTCCCTGGGGAGGAGGGGATAGAGATAGAGAGAGGTCACGGCCGCCTTATGACCGTTCCCAGTGCCACCGTCGTTCACGCAATCCGCAAACGGAACGTGACATAGGGGTACTTCGATCTCGCAGAGATCGCTCTCGTTCCCCACGCCGCTCGCACAGTCCACCGAGGCGCGGGGATCGTAGATCATCGCTTTCACCGAGACGCTCTTCCAGACCACGCATTCCGGTAACGCGTGAAGAGCGTTCTCCCTCGTCTTCACCGACACGTTTCTGCCGCTTACAGGGCGAACGTTTCGGATCCCTATGGAGACGCGATCCCGATGAAATGTCCTTAACGGCCCCAGAGGATCGCGACCTCCTTGGGGGCGCTGACCATTCGGATGACGATCGGGTTAGACCGCCGCCCTCTGAATCAGAGGGGAGAGCGCCCTCTCCGGAACGCTTTGCTGATATTCCATTTAGTCAATGCGTTGAATGGGTTTATCAACAGTTCCCAGATAAATGTACCCGTCCCACTGCAACGAATTCGGTACAGTCTGAGACAAGCTTAGCATTGGAGGGCCAGCTCGAACAGACGGAGTATCAACCTGCTACACTCCCCCTCTCAGCTATGGTCACTTCAGTACAGGGTAAAGTGTCCTCAGAGGTTTGTGGCAAGGGTCCAGGTCAGCCGCCAATGCGAATGAATAGGTACCCTTGGTTCCGCTATCCAGGGAAACCTTATCGTACCCACGCAACCGATCAACGTGTCAACTTTCCAGAGCTGGACACTGATGCTGACGCTGTTGACCAAGATCGTGATGGTCTTAAGAATACTACCATTGATAATAAACACTTATCACGGTTAGGAGAAGGATACGCATTATCCCTTCGGATATTCTCCTCTATCGATTGGTTCCTTGCTACTACGGTGTCAGAGATGAGGTCCGCCCATCCTGACTCACAGAAGATATTTCGTCTGATGCAGGTAGTTAATAAAGCACTTAGCCACGTGACTGAGCAAACGACTAGGTCACGTGCTGCCTTGTTACTCCTTCAGCGAGATGCTTTTCTGCGTCGTAACTCAATTGTGTTGCCAACAGAATTAAAACAGGAAGTTCGCGCAGCACCGATTGATGCACCTTCTCTATTTGCTGGCACTTTGACTTCTATAGCTAACCGTGCCAGCGAAGCAAAGCAGCGGGAGCGTTTGATTTTTGACACTCCTCGTTCGAAACCGCATACAAACTTCAAACAGTCCCCAGTCAGTAGTAAGTCCCCTGTGACAAACATCTCACGAGGTTCACAGAGGGGTCGAGGACGGGGCAGACAGACTTCCCGAGGCCGTGGTAGAGGCAAGCCTCAGTGGTCTGTGACGAACAAAGACAGCAAACCCGGACCACCCTCAGAGAGGGGTGCAAGTGGTTTCGCGCAACATTCCTGACGGTGCTCCCGTCTTCTTTGCCGCCCCTACTACACCCTCTCAATCAAGCGTAGGGCCAGTAGGGGGAAGGCTCCTGTCATTCACCAAAGAGTGGCAGCTGATTACCGACGATTCCTTGGTTCTTTCAATAGTAAGAGAGGGTTATCGCCTAGAGTTCGAACGTCACCCACCACTTACAATGTCTCCCTTTGTCACAGTGCTTCCAGGCAACAAGCAAAAAAGAGAAGCTCTGTTAGAAGCAATTCAAAAAAGGGGTAGTCAGACAGGTGAACGCTACCAATGCAGGTCCAGGGTTTTACAACCACCTGTTTTTGGTGCCAAAAAAATCGGGGGGGTGGCGCCCAATTCTGAACCTAACAGCACTGAACCAATTCATGACCGTGTCCAAGTTCAAGATGGAGACCACGCTATCCATTCTCGCCGCTGTTCAGCCAGGGGAATGGATGGCGTCAATCGATCTAAAGGACGCATATTTTCATGTACCGATTCACGATTCTGGCGCCCATCATTACACCCCCTCTCTTTCAAGATTCCTATTCGTCCGTCTCTCCGCTTGCACCTGCTTTGGTGGGTGGACGAGAACAATTTGCTAGAAGGGAGGTCCCTAGCGTATCAAAAAGCGAACCTGTCCCTTTTCACCGATGCTTCGAAAGAGGGATGGGGAGCCCACTGCGACTCCCAGGTGGCCTCAGGTCAGTGGGGGGGAGTAACAAGTCAGAGACACATCAACTGGTTAGAACTCAAGGCAGTCTTTCTAGCCCTAGTGCAATTCGAGACTCTGGTGTCGGCTCGCCACGTACTGCTCCACTCCGACAATACGACAGTGGTAGCATATGTAAACAAATGGGGGGCACAAAGTCACCAGACCTCTGTTATCTGCTCTGGGACATGATGTTTTGGTGCAAAGAGAGGGACATAACCCTAAGAGCACGACATCTCCCCCAGGAGGTAGCAAATCAGGTCTTCGCTCACTGGGGAACCCCCCTGCTGGATCTCTTTGCAACTTACCACAACGCAAAACTGCCAATGTTCGTAGCTCCAACTCCGGACACAAGGGCATTAGCGATGGATGCGCTGTCAATCTCATGGGAGGGAATATTAGCGTATGCTTACCCTCCAATAGTGATTCTTCCTCTGGTCCTTCGCAAGGTACAGGAGGAGGATGTAGTCCTTATTCTGATAGCACCGCTATGGCCAAATCGGTCTTGGTTCCCTTGGCTTCTGTCTCTTCTAGTAGATTGCCCAATTCGGCTTCCACAGAGGACAGACCTTCTCTCTCAGGGTCGGAGCATTGTTCACCCCAGCCCAGAGAGTTTTCGTCTTCACGCATTCAAACTATCGAGAAATCCCTCGTTCAGAAAGGATTTTCTACTGACTCTGCCGCGGTTATCGCAAGACCGCAGCGGGCAAGTACTCTCAGCACTTACAATAGCAAATGGGAACGATTTTGTGATTGGTGTCAGCGAAGGCAGATTGATCCAATCCATATCACTACCAGAGACTTTGCAGACTTCTTGTTAGATCTCTTTAATGTTAAGAAATTTGCTGTAAAAACTATAATGGTATACCGCGCAGCAATTGCATCTACCATTAAGAGTACAGGAGGCAAAGACTTTGGTCAAGATAAAGTTTTGTCTAGCATGATTAGGCATTTCCATATCAAGTGTCCTCCTAAACCTATTTCGGTCCCTCAGTGGAATCTGGCATTAGTCCTGAGGGTACTGGAGAAAGCTCCCTTTGAACCTATGCAATCAGTTTCATTGAGAGCAATGACACTCAAAACAGTCTTCCTCTTGGCCTTAGCGTCTGGCAGAAGACGCAGTGAGATCCATGCTTTAGATGTGAGCAAGGGGAGAATTACCTGGTCTGAATCACAAGTAATTCTCAGGCCTCACCCATCTTTCTTAGCAAAGAACCAGGTACTGGGGTCTTTTTCTTCCCCCATTACCCTTCTTCCTCTCTCTAATTTGGTAGGTTCTGACAAACAAGAGAGATTACTTTGTCCGGTTCGAGCCATACGTTGGTATTTGCATCGTACAAACTCATTCAGAGGAGAGAGATCACGTCTCTTCATCCCTTATGACTCCGACAACAAGAGCGATTGTTCGGCAGCCATAATTTCTAAGTGGATTATTCAGACAGTCAGATGGGCATACCAGGAAGCATCTGATGATAGTTTAAGGTTATCCCGGGTCACAGCCCATGAAGTTAGAGCCATCTCAACTTCTTGGGCAGTACATGCAGGAATTCCAGTAGCAGAAGTGATCAAAGCTGCTACCTGGTGTTCTCCTAATTCTTTTATAAGCTACTATCTTAGAGATATGGCCCAGGATGCATCTGAATTGCAGTCTCTGGGTCCAGTCTGTGTCAGTCAGCACATTGTATAATTGGGATGTCAGGAACTCCCCCCTCCTAATTGGCTGACAAATTCTAACCCAATAGTAGTATAATAAAGGTGAGTATTTTCGATGAACAGAATTGAAGTTTCTACCGAAACTAATTTCTGTGAAGAGAAAATACTCACCTTTATGTGAATCCCTCCCACCACCCCACAGTTCCTGTTTTGTGTACTTTTCCGTATTTTTGTCTGTTAATATGACAAAATTTAGTACTGGCGGGAAAAGGGGCATCATGGGATAGCCACAGGTGGGTCAGGGGTCACGACTTTATTTTGCGAAGTTAGGCTAAAAGCAAAAGGGTAACCCAATAGTAGTATAATAAAGGTGAGTATTTTCTCTTCACAGAAATTAGTTTCGGTAGAAACTTCAATTATACTACAAATGACAGGTATTTCTGTCTAGACAGAGATCATTATACTACAAGTGACAGGTATTTCTGTCTAGACAGAGATCATTATACTACAAGTGACAGGTATTTCTGTCTTGACAGAGATCATTATACTACAAGTGACAGGTATTTCTGTCTTGACAGAGATCATTATACTACAAATGACAGGTATTTCTGTCTAGACAGAGATCATTATACTACAAGTGACAGGTATTTCTGTCTTGACAGAGATCATTATACTACAAGTGACAGGTATTTCTGTCTAGACAGAGATCATTATACTACAAGTGACAGGTATTTCTGTCTAGACAGAGATCATTATACTACAAGTGACAGGTATTTCTGTCTTGACAGAGATCATTATACTACAAGTGACAGGTATTTCTGTCTAGACAGAGATCATTATACTACAAATGACAGGTATTTCTGTCTTTACAGAGATCATTATACTACAAATGACAGGTATTTCTGTCTAGAGAGAGATCATTATTCTACAAATGACACGTTTCTATTTTGAATAAACTCTTAATAATATTAAAATGATTATATGTGCATAATGAGACATGTAATTGTCAATATTGATCTTTTACAGTACTATGATGATACATTCCCATCAGTCAAGGAACAGAGGGCATTTGAGAAAAATCTATTCAATAAAACGCACAGAGCTAATGGTAAGAAAACACTTCTCTTTCTAAAACAATTGAATATTTTCCCATTGTAAGTTTAGAAAGATTTTATCATTTTGTAAAACAATCAAAAGTTCTTAACTCTTTCACCACCATTGGCCTAATGGGATTGTTCTCCACCAGCCCCCTCACTAACATAAGATGAGAGTGAGTGGTATGCAATCAAATTGATATAAAAATACTTAGAATTGCCCAATCTTTGAAAATCAGGTATCATTTTACTGGAAAATAAATTGTCTATATCATACTTACAAATACATACATTTAGTCACATGTACTGTAGTAGTAAATGTAGCGTTGTTTATTAGTCGTCCAGGACGGGGACTTATGGATTGGGGTCTGTCCGTTCAGAGCCGTTTCTTGGAGATGCCTGGACCGATTTTTTTCAAACTTGGTACAGGGGCAACATACAGTGGCATACATATGCACGTCAATTTGTTTCATCATGATACGGTCCAATATGGCCGCCTAGCAGCCATTTTTTTGCGAATTTTCCCTGTCTAAAGCCATAACTCAAACATACTTGAACAGATCTCATTCAAAGTTGGTATTAGGACAGTGTTCTATGACATACATGTGCATATTCATTTGCATCATGATACGGTCCAATATGGCCACCTAGCAGCCATTTTGTTTGCGAATTTTCCCTGTCCAAAGCCATAACTCAGACATGCTTGAACAGATCTCATTCAAAGTTAGTATTAGGACAGTGTTCTATGTCATACATGTGCATATTCATTTTCATCATGATACGGTCCAATATGGCTGCCTGGCAGCCATTTTGTTTGTGAATTTTCCATGTCCAAAGCCATAACTCAGACATGCTTGAACAGATCTCATTCAAAGTTAGTATTAGGACAGTGTTCTATGACACACATGTGCATATTCATTTTCATCATGATACGGTCCAATATGGCTGCCTGGCAGCCATTTTGTTTGCGAATTTTCCATGTCCAAAGCCATAACTCAGACATGCTTGAACAGATCTCATTCAAAGTTAGTATTAGGACAGTGTTCTATGACATACATGTGCATATCCATTTTTGTTGTGATACAATCCGATATTGCTGCCTGGCAGCGACTTTGTTGGCGCAGTTTTTATGTCCAAAGCCATAACTCAGACATGCTTGAACAGGTTTCCACCCCCGTACCCGACCCATCCTTTATTGTTGAATGGTTTATTCCATGACGTCATCCTGAAGACTAGGCATGTCCCATGTCCAACGAGGAGACACAACATGAGTAGGCATGTTCCATGTCCAATGAGCAGACACAACATATCTAAGTCTGTTTGATTTGGGTACACAAGTGTTGTTGCGTGATCAGAGTAGTGATATCAAGAAAATGACAACATAAACTGCCAGTTCCTTAAAACCCAATCATAGCGGGGACTATGTCATTCTTAATGACTTGTTTCTATGTACGATGACAGTGTCTAAACGTAAACGGCAAGCTCGTCAAGATTTTGGCATCGAGCGATCCGCAAGGCTATTAAAGTTATAAAACAGAGATTTTGAAGGTAGAAGTAGTTTAAAGAAATGAGGTAATGTCTACTACGACTCCGAGTATCATAAAACGTCACTCAAAGGCTGTCCTAGAGTGGAAGAAAAACTATTGATGCGGGTTCGTCAAGTACCATAGTTTTCAATCTGATTAAAATCTGATGTGGTGAAAGCGGCTAGATGTCCTTATTTACCTCTATTCATCGTGTTGTGACGTTTGTTTTGTTCGGAGTGATCGCCGCCTTCCCACATCTGAACCGATGTAATCTACAATCCCGTTTAAATCTCGCGCTTTTGAATAGCCAATCAGGACGAGCGTTACGTTGGCAGCTTCAAACACCGGAGAAATTGAAATCGATGTTTTGCAAACAGCAGGACACCACTTCCCATTAAAGGCAGTGTGTGAACTTAAGGGAAAATGACTACTGGTCATAAGGACCGACATGTAGCAAATACTGCTGGTCCTTAAGGAAAACTGCTGGTCCATATTCAATGCAGTTCACATTCACGACCTTTATCTACACCCCCCCCCCCCCCCAATTACAGATTAAATGATTTTGAACTTTAATATGATACAACATATCTTTAGATATACTAAAGTAAAAGAGAGTACAACGAATTGTTTACTATCCACTATTATTTCATCAATCTGTTCTTACAATTGAAAATTTCCACTCACAGAGTCAAAAAATACAACTTGGAAGTAAACTTGGTAGTAAATTTTGGATTCGCAACCAAGTAATTTTTGACTCTGTGAGGAGAGACTTTCATTTGTAACTATGAACCCAGAGACTATGAATATTCATTCTCGATTAATCTGTTCCTATAGACTATAGTGGCCTGAGACTGAATGTATTCATTCCATCATAGAAATACAGATCCATAGCAGTGTTCTCCACGAGGGGTTTTTGAGGGGCGCACCGCCCCTCTGTTTTCATGGACCGCCCCTCTGTTTACAGAACCGCCCCTCTGTTTGCGTTCAGCGCCCCTTTGTTTTGGTGTGAACTTATTTATCATTTATGAACTTATTTATCGCCTTGATTATAACAATGGTAGCCGAAACAAAAACAGTAAATGTAGTACCGTCGTAAAGTAGAAGACGGTACGTTGGTAGTTTCTATGGCCGGGTATATCAAGCCGGTAATTTCCAAGCCTTCCCGTATCCGTAACTAATACAGTACGCATACGATGTACGATGTCACGGCAATTTTCGTATTGTATCGATAAATACGAACAAAATCCTAAAATTTATACATGTTCTTTAGAAATAACTACTCCGGTACGGTTCCATGGTAAAATTTATGTCCTAAATGATCACGTTTGGATGTGAATCGCGATCATAGTACCACGAGGTAGCTCCGATGTGGCAGCCATGTTTGTTACTGTACATTTGCACTGAACGTATTCGGTTATTCTTAGCCCAAATTCGTCACATTAAAAATGTACGTATTTCCGGCAAATTTGGATGAAAAATCATTTTCCATTCATGAAAATTAAAAGGGTATCAAATTTTAGAGAAATAAAGGAAAATGAATTGTTTTCAATTAATTTTTATGAATGACATGCACATTTACAAGGTGAAACCAACAACTCAAAACTAAGTGATAGCTAGCCTAGAGGTGCATACATGTACATCAACAATGCCATGTGTTGTCACTCCTGTGTGTAAAACATGCTTGCCAACATTACTATAACATCGTTTGTGTAACTGTCAACCTCCTTCCTGAAATTTTTACATTGTGAATTATGTGAAAGGTTTGGAAATTGGTGATTACAATACATTTCAGTACATTTTAGTTTGCTGAATGAATAAAATAGGAGTTTTTGATTTTGGAAACTTTTTTCACTTCCTAATATTATGATCTGGAAATATGCTAATGATATGCAAATAAATATGCAAATTAGGCGCCCCTGTATTTTTCTAAATTGTGGAGAACCCTGCATAGATTGTAGATAATATGGGTGAATGAATGAATCAATAAATCTACATTATCTGCAATCTCTAAGAGCTCACAGTCCTCTCCTTACTCTCTGTACGATTCACTAAATTCTGAATCACATAATCCAAAGTCAGATTCATTGTCTGTGTCAACAGCTGATGTAGCTTTCCCACCCTTAGCAAACTTAGACCACAAATTCACCACAAATTCATCACAGTAGAAAGTTTTGACACATAACTATCCCTCTTGAAAACTGTGTATTCGCTTTATTTCAATTTCCATCCACACAGTGGCACGGAGTGGTTTCGTCTTTCTTCAGTCTTTACAAATATGTACTGAAGCCCCCCCCCCCCCCCCCCCATGAAGCCCTACCCGTATACCCTACCGTGGTGTATTGAGTATTGTCTCTGACTGTCTGTGTAAGAAATCTGACCATGATGAAGAGAACTATGGCTAAGCATGTCTTACAGTGCGAGTTTTTTGACGTGGGAGCGTGATGTGTTGACTGTACTGTCCTGTGTCATCCACTATGTACCCGTGTTTGGCATGATGCATTATATTTCCAGATACAACAATGGCAACAAAAATGCATCATTTCTAAGTTTATACGTTGATTACAACATGACAGGATGTACATTATCATGTGCATCAAATTGAAAGCAATCAGACTACGCATTTCTTTTACTGTTTTTACACAAAAAAACCTATCGTACTGGAGATATCTTACGAAGTGTACCTGCCTTCTTTATTAGTTAAAACGCCATTTTCAGAGTAGTTTATATGTTTTCCGTCAGTTTGTTTTGATCATGGCCACACACATGGGGAACTCTGGTAAATTGATCGGGAAACCCGCTAACATTTACCAGCTTTAATACCAGCCTTTAAAAACATTGTCTTCTGCTTAGTCAAGACACAAATAATTCGAGAAATTCAGCCAATCATGTGTTTGCTAACATATTTTTATAAAGTAAATGCTGTATGCTGCGTCATATGTAGACATGATACATGTACATGTACATGTATCAACATATATTGACAACAACACATAGCAAGCTAGCTCTGTGTTGCTTGACTTGAACGAGATGTCGAGAGTAAAATAGGTAACACAAGATCAGATTCATGTAGGTGAAATTGGATCTATCTTTGAATAAATGTTTTTATTTACTCCAAATTTCAACTGGTCATAAGGACCGATATGTTGTTGTAATTCTGAAAAACTGTCGGTCCGAACGGAAATCTGTTGGTCTCGGGCCGAAGGACCGGCGTTAATTTCGCACGCTGATTAAAGGCCATTCCAAAGATTAGATCGGATGAAGTAACCATTTTCACTGGGTAGCAACATTGCAATTCAAATTGTAAAACATTTAACTGTCTCTGCAAAACATAGTTTCAACTAGAAATTGTATTTACCAGTTCTCATGCATTTTAGCCTTCAAGTTGTTTATGTCGAGTCTATATATTCGCACGCTTTCGTAATTTATACAAGTTGATTTTGACTGTGACATCGCACCGCGACAGTGACGAACACGTTGACCACGCCTTTGACATGCATGTTTCAACTATCATCTACAAACATCTACAAATCCGTTTGGAATTACTAAACTATTGCTGAATAATTATTTCAGGCGACCAAACTTTTGATTTTCACGTTAATAGAAGGATTGAATCAACATCAGTGGAACGAGCAACTTGTTGCTAGTGCGGAAATAAACATTCGCAATACCACACTATCTACGACAATTTAGTCCAAGTTTAGAGGTCACTACACGTCACGTCAAACATGTGACATCTCATCGGTAATTTCCGGATTTACATTCGTATTAGTTTCACATTATACCCCAACATGGCCTAACTTAGAACTTTCGTGTAGGTTGATTTTGGCAACGTCCTCCCCACATAGTCTATTCAAATCAATTATCATGAAGGTACGTCCTTTAAAAGTTGCGACTACGATTGAGCAATCGGCTCTGATCATGTGCACGTACCTACTGTGCCTTCGTTAACTTTCGTTGACAGACAAGATCACATGACATTACCTACGTATACGTAGTGGAGTGCCGTATTTATATTTGTGTACGATGAATCGCATCGTGTCTAAACAGCTACCCGTCTAGTCTAGAATTTGGCATTAGGTAATCCTAAAACGTAAAGCTATATAGGACGTTTTAAAAACCGAGAGTTGTCGTACAAGTAAATGAGGTAATGTCTACATTAAGTGTAATCAGTAATGACTTGCTTGGGTTGTACACTTACTAGTATCAATCCTAGTCGCACGAAATTGGTTGACACGTGCGTTCGTCACGTACCATCATTTATAGTTGTGATGACCGAACAAACAGAAAAACAGTCTCTTGAATTCAGGAACTTCTGTTTAGGTGTGGGTGAATAATAAAATCATGTTTTCGAAGCTTTCATGTGGTTGTTTTTGTCATTCATTAATTGTACATCATTCCCTGGCCAGCTGGGTTACTTGTCCATACGGTTATTTCAGAACAACATGCATCTCACTCCGTGTATGTCGGCAAAGTTTCTGACTGTCATTTTCAAGAGTAGCAAAATAGCATAGCCTCTTTTGATTCCATCTTAGTATGAATTATATATCCCTGTAGTGATTTTGATGCACGCGAAAAACGACAATCTTACCCCCCCCCCCCCCCTCAAGGAATTACGTTTGTATAATAAAATAAAATGTATAAAAACCATGTATAATAAAATAAGTAGTTGACTCGCTCATACACACATGGTGCCATTTCCTTCCAGTCGAAAGTCTACCTCAAGATCAAATACACATGATGATACAAAGAGTGATTAAGGCCCGGCTGGGTGCCTACTAAAGGCTTCACTGTGTATATGACAAGAATCCCCCTGCCTGTTAGACTAAATATGATAACTTTAACTTGGCATTATGTTAAGCGACCCGATGCGTCGGTGGTGGCAACTGTATCTCTAAATGATTTTGAAAGAAATGGGCTGATTGGTTGAGAAATCCTTACAATATTGTCCACATTCAATGGGATTGTAGATTACACCGGTTCAGATGTGGGAAGGCGGCGATCACTCCGAACAAAACAAACGTCACAACACGATGAATAGAGGTAAATAAGGACATCTAGCTGCTTTCACCACATAGGATTTTAATCAGATTGCATAGTTTTGTAACACTCCTTACAATTTGTATAAAATTCCCGATGTCGTACGGTGTCTTGATTTCAGGGAAAGGGTTCACTTTTGTTATTGTGGGTCTTCAACGAAACACCAACAACAATTGCGTAGCAATGCCTAATACATGAGAAGGAATATGGCTTCAAATCAGAATGTAGCCCATATTCGAGTCAGACCACTATAGGGAATTCTTTTAGTCTGAATCTCAGACTACTTCATTAGTGGTCTGAGTCTGAACCCATATGGAGAATGGTATGCATAATAATTAAAAGATTATCTAAAGTCTCTGCCCCATTGACGACTAATTAATGAGGCAACACCTTTATTGCACGAAACAAACACGTGAACTATCTGTTGACTGTGTATCTTCTCTCATCACATTCCATAGCCATCCCAAAATACCACATTTTCTCCGTGTCTGTAGCAAAGGAGCTATACACAACCAAATGGCAATGTTAAACAAAGGGATTGCAAGTCACAAGAAACAGCTGTTGAAATGTCTGTCGAATTTCAGAGGTTTTGTAGAGCGGAAAGGGTCTAATTATGCAAATTTGCCATTTTCCCAGCTCTTTATTCAGTACATGTTAAGAACTTCAAAACTATTTAGCTTGGCGTCGGACCGTCCCAGGTGTCTCAAATTTGTAGACACTACTCGGAGACACTATACCGAAAAAAGGTTCCTCCGGATAGTGGAAATTTTGAGGGAACAGAGAGATATCGCGCCGCCAAGTGTGAAAGAACGCTAATTTATGCAAAAAATACAAAAATACAACTTTTGATGATTATTACAAGACATTGAGAGAAAAACTAAGCAAACCCAGGGAACCTTTTTTAGTCCCCGCCGGACGAAGTCCGGGACGGGGACTTATGGATTGGGTTCTGTCTGTCCGTCCGTCCGCAGCCGTTTCTTGGAGATGCCTGGACCGATTTTTTTCAAACTTGGTACGGGGGCAACATACAATGGCATACATATGCATGTCAATTTGTTTCATGATACGATCCAATATGGCCGCCTAGCAGCCATTTTGTTTGCAAATTTTCCCTGTCTAAAGCCATATCTCAGACATGCTTGAACAGATCTCATTCAAAGTTGGTATTAGGACAGTGTTCTATGACATACATTTGTATATCCATTTTTGTCGTGATACGATCCAATATGGCTGCCTGGCAGCCATTTTATTTGTGAATTTTCCATGTCCAAAGCCATAACTCAGACATGCTTGAACAGATCTCATTCAAAGTTGGTATTAGGACAGTGTTCTATGACATACATGTGCATATTCATTGTTGTTGTAATACGATCCAATATGGCCACCTGTCATTCTCAATGACTTGTTAGTTTATGTACTCAAGTTTCATTTACAGTTGAAAAAATGACTCTATTTGACTGTTTGTTAAAGTTAAATACTTTTAAGTGAAAATCGACAAAAAATGCAGGTTTGGGTAAAAATCAGTAATATGCTTGAAAATGTAAAAACTCACCACAGAAACAAATATAGACTCAACATAATACATGAAACACATAGTGTATTTATCTTGTCTTTATTGTGAAATATTATGAAGGAAAAGTGAGCCAACGAACCTGCATCTCATCCTTAATGATGGCAATACATTACAATAAACCACACTTAACATCTAGTATGTAGACCCTTACAAATTGTTGTAATCATGATATTTACAGTATCAATCATACATGTAAACCCTTACAAATTGTTGTAATCATGATATTTACAGTATCAATCATACATGTAAACCCTTACAAATTGTTGTAATCATGATATTTACAGTATCAATCATACATGTATACCTAATAAATTGTTATTATTATTATTATTATTTACAGCTGAAATTATTATGTTAGATGGAGTAACATGTGTCTATAGAAGTAATGTTGATCTGTTTTTCTATGTCATGGGTGGATCTCATGAAAATGAACTCATTCTAGTCAGTGTACTCAATTGTCTGTATGATGCCATCAGTCAAATGTTAAGGTAAGGTAATGAAACTTAAACAAACTCTCCGCTATTGTTATATGGTAATTGGTGGGTGTGAGGGATGAGTGACAAGGGCTGACAATCTTTAGGTTACAATGCCATTAGCTATCTCTTGGCTGTTACATGATATGTTGATTGGTGGTAAGGAAGGCAAGGAGGGGTGTGTAACAGAAGGGCTGGCAGTCACTTAGTATAAAATATGGAGTTCAAAAACATTTGTAAAGTTATTACTATAAATCATAATGATGAAATCATGTACACAATCTTGGTAATTGGTTGGATTCCAATCACCTGGAAAGCTAATCCAACATCACAATCTCAATGGCCAACAATATGCAGATGACAATCAGGTTTATCACAGGTGTTATTTGTGCGTGTTTACTACTTGGGACGCATTTTTTTGGATGTATGCATCACTAGCACTGGGGATGGCCATGGTAGCATTCAAATGCAAATTGGGTATTTATCACCCTGGCTTTGTACACTACAATCAATCAGATTGCCTCATGCATACCACGTGATATGCAATGTCTTGGCAAGATAAAGTATGTATACTGAAAACTGACTTGGACAAGTTGATTTCTTGTCGCTGAAATTTAATTTTAATCATCCTACAGACAAGATTGGAACGATACATGTATGAACAGAAAATAATGACTTATAAATCTTGCCTGGAAGTATCAAATAATGTCTTTTATACTCTTTAACTCCTTCAAATGTTAGTTATCCTAGTGATTTTAAATGAGCCTTTGAATGGCCTGTTCACATTCACTCAGTGTATGCATCTGTCAACGTTTGCTCTTCACGCTATGTCTGTCTGTTGGACTCACTTGATACAGTCAGAAAATACTGTTGCTTCAAGAGAAATGAATGCCCTATAAACAGGCACATTTTATAGTCACATTGACATTCATTCACAGACAGTGACAAGTCAGGTATAAGTCAGAGTATAAGTATAATTAGTTGCTGATCAGTGTTCGATACACATTTACCATGAACATGCTTGCACTCCAGAACATATGGTTCGTCATTACGTCATTACTCATGAATATTTATTACTAATCTGAAATAACCATCCATCCATCGTAAGAAGCCAGAGCTCACTATTTCACGGAAGAAATATCAGCTCTGGTGTGCGAGAATTAAGAAGCACATCTCTTTGACATGTAGATCAGTTCTTTTTCACCTCCGAACAATAGGTCACATACGCCAGTACAGGGTCTGGCTCACGGCAGTCGGCGGCTGTCAGGCCCGACCGCACTCACATTTGCCGGCCTTGACTACTTGAAATGCATTTTTCTCTCTCCCCTTGTGTTGATCCATCATTGTCACCTAAGTTTTCTGCCCACAAGTGCATTTTGATTTAAAAGACAATAAGTATAAAAATGTCTTTGAGAAAAGAACAATGTAGACGACCATTAATTACAATAATGACAAATACTCGACTATTTATAAAGACGAAGTGTGAACTGACCACAGCTGATGCTGATATCTGCATGTACAGTACTGTGTGAATAAGATGCTGCAGACTTTCGAATAGCATTCTTCAACATAGTCAAAAAAGTATAACAGCCTCATATACCTTTTTATAAAGTGTTGACGTTGTGTCTGATCATTAGTTTTCTGTTCAATTTCACTCTGAAAACACTTTTAGTTAGTAGTTTGACATCGTACATAGCACGACGATGAAAACATGTAATTTCCAATATGGCAGGTGGTGATGTCACAAACTATCGCGAGGTCTCACGTAGCACCAGATTTCGTCTAGACGCGATGCGTATGTGTGGGTATATGCAACTTTTTAGAGTTTTGAAACTGCACTCGTCTTTGGATATTTAATTTGAAATAATTTTAGCTTTTCTGAGAAAAGTAATCAACTGTGATTGAAAAAAATCGATGTGCAAAGATTGAGATTAGAGTTATAAAGCTGTAGAGAAAGAAAACTTGGTTTTAACTTTTTCGTTAGCAACTTTGATCATACACCATGTACAAATTAGCATGAATATTAATTACAAAGGAAGGTTGTCAGAAACTTGTTCATGCACTTATATCATTCAAACTTGACTCGTGACTCATGCAATGCCCTTCTGTATGGGCTGCCAGCTAAAGACATTGACCCTATTAAACATCCACCAAAATAAAGCAGCTAGGATTGTGTCACGTACAAAGAAAACAGATAACATCACACCGGTTCTTTCTGCTCTTCACTGACTACCTGTCCATTACAGGCTTCAATACAAAGTAGTACTGATCACCTACAAGGCACTCAATAACACTACTCCTGGTTATATCGCTGACTTGAATGAGATCGCTATCTGTTAAACTTGTGATTATTTATGACAAATATGGCCACCATTTTGCTGTTATCATTGGGGTTGTGAAACGAAGTGATGTGTATATGCAGTCTTTAGTATCTGACATTTGTACAAAGTTTGCTTGAATTGAAATCAGTCCATATGTACATATCAGAGATATACATGTACTTACACACAATAAAATGGCTATTCAGGGTTCGTACACTTAAAGCAAAACAAAATTCCAGGACTTTCCAGGGGTTTTTCGTCAGTTTTCCAGGGGTATTCATATTGATTTTGGACATTTTCCAGGGGTGTTGACACTAAAGTATATTTTTTGAATGACATCTAATTGTCTGATGTGGACGAGAAAAATCAACAACAATTCCCAAATGTCACAAAACATTTTAAAGACAATCGACACTATGCAAGATATTGGTTTCAAAACCACGTTTACACGCTAAGATTAACGGAGAAACCTCTGTCCTACCCCCTAAGCAGCCGTTTCGTCAAGCTGGTGCATTGATCGTGTAAGATTGAGTCGCAGCATTCGTCAGTCTAATTCAGACATATCCAGAAAAATAAATCAAAAACTAAAGTTTGTCCTCGTTATTGTATGGTTTGATGTTACTAGATTTATAAGCCACCTAAAATAATTTTTTTCTTCAAAATTTTGAATAAAAACGTCATTTACGTAACGAAATTTCGAGCTATGAATAACTGAATACATTCATCGCTTGCGTCTCGATGTTTATGTACGGATGCCACGAGTTGCGGAACATCGCGATTTCAACTCAACTTGACCATTGACGAATGTTACTGTACCGACAACATAAAACAGTAGTTATTCTTTTAGAACATGTAACACAAATACCCATTTCTTGACGAAATAAAAGTCACAACTGTACTTCCACAACCCGGAAATTCAACTGCACTTCTCTAGGCCCTAGCCCTATCTTGTAGTATCAGTCGACTCGTGCGCCGAACTTGTAACAATTTCTAATCGAGGTTGATGATGCATTGATAGTCGCTACAGTGTTACGATAATCTTGTTAACAGACCTACTGTACATGTTACCCCGGCGCGGCCGGGACTGTTACAATATCATGTCCCTGAAATGACGACGGGGAGATGTATGGAGTACGTAAGCAATATATGCAAGATCAAAAGAAACACTGCGGCGCCCATTCAACTAATAGGCACGGTCTGTGGGGCAAAGTGTCTCGTGGAACGATCGTTTGACTGTCTGGGTTCAATCGGCGTGGCGAAAGACTTTGAAAATATTTTCGCAATTTCACATTTACGAGATTCAGAATCATACGAATGGGTGGCTCGAGCACAGACATGACAATCGTCAATATTAATTGATCGATTATACATGATCATTTTCCAGGGTTTTCCAGGGGTAGGGCGCATTTTTCCAGGGTTTTCCAGGGCTTTCCAGGGAGGGTTTGAAATTCCAGGGTTTTCCAGGGTTTTCCAGGACCGTGCGAACCCTGGCTATTTGACCTTGAAGCTGGAGGTCAAGGTCAAAAGTCAATGGGCCATTAAAAAGCTCATGATTGATAACATTGGTGAAGATACTTGAAAGAGGTATCTGTCTCTCTGTTAAATTTCAAGAGTTATTGGGCAAAGTGTGATTATTTATGACAAATATTGCTGCCATTTCGCTGTTTTCGAGAGGGTTGTAAAACCAAGTGATGTGCATATGCCCTCTATAATATCCGACATTTGTACAAGGTTTGGTTGAAATTGGCGCATGCATATTGGAGATACAATTGGATACAGACGGAGGGACTGACAGACGAACGGAGCCCAAAGTAGTAGCCCCCATCAGGCTTTGCTCTTTGGGGGCTAAAAATGTATCTTTTTGGTCAAAATTGTTTAATTCCAAAACTACTGAGCAGATTAGGTTGAAATTTGGTTGGAACGTTCTTCAGCATGTTTATATTAAGCATTTTTCATGACAGGATAATCCCATCAGTGATATGCAAATTAGGGCTAAACATGTGTCTTTTTTGGTCAAAAATCTATAATTCAAAAATAGTCGAGTAGATTGGGTTGAAATTTGATGGGAACGTCCTTAGTGGTGTTTAGATAAGAATTGTTCATAACATGATGATCCCATCAGTGATATGCAAATTAGGTCTAAAAATGTGTCTTTTTGGTGAAAAAAATATAATTCCAAAACTACTGAGCAGATTGGGCTGAAATTTGACAGGAATACATCTAGGGATGTGTGTATAGATGAAGCTGTATTCACAATTTGATAATCCCATTAGCAATATCCAAATTAGGTCTAAAAATGTCAATTTTTGTCAAAAACTTATATCTTGAAACTGCATGGTGAGTGGGGTTGAAACTTGGTGGGGATGTGTCTGGAGGTGTTATTCTGCAGTTTTTGTTGAAAACATTTTGACACAACTAGCCCTAGCAACCATGGCCATGCCCTTAGCAACAGTTAAGTGATAATGCATATTACAAGGATAACAGAGGCAGTTAGGTAAGCGAATGAAGAATCAAGAAATGTATGTTATTGTTAATATGCATAGCAACTTGACCACACCCAAAGCAACATCCAAATGATGGTTTATATTGCAAAGATGAAAACTGAGAAGGGTAGGCAAGTGAATGAAGATTCCAAAAATGTTTGCAAATATGCCTAGAAACAAAATCATGCCCATAGCAACAGCCAAATACACTTGTGCTACTATTTTTATATACACATGTAGTGCTTTCCCATATTGTCCTCAGAATGCTTTTGGAAAGTGTGACTCCTGGCATGGTTCTATAGTGCAGCACATTGGCCCTCTTTATTTATATACCACGCCCATAGCAACAGTCAAATAGAGTTGTGCTACAACGTTATTGGCACTATTTTTAATTGTTATTGTTCATAACATGTAGTTTTATATTAATACTAAAGGTCGTCATAGAAAAGTTCAAACAGCTATCAGTTGTTAGACCTGTTTTGTATCAGACAACTCTCATACTGTTCTGCTAAATACAATGAAATGAAATAAAAATGATTTCTTTATTTGTCATTTGTTACAGGAAAAATGTAGAGAAGCGTATGTTAATTGATCATTTAGATGGTGTAATGCTTGCCGTTGATGAAATTATAGATGGAGGGTAAGTCATGATATAAAATCAATTTCATTACTCAGTAAACAGGTTCATAAGGTTGGAACTTCAATAATATAGTAATGTTCTTTGATACACAACCAAGTTTATTTTTGGTCAAGTTTAAGCTTTGACAACATAACTGTTGCAAATATAGGCAACAGTCACATTGCAAAGAAAGGCAGCAGTCACATTGCTAAGATAGGCAACAGTCACATTGCTAAGAAAGGCAACAGTCACATTGCTAAGATAGGCAATAGTCACATTGCTAAGATATGGCAACAGTCACATTGCTAAGATAGGCAACAGTCACATTGCTAAGAAAGGCAACAGTCACATTGCTAAGAAAGACAACAGTCACATTGCTAAGATAGGCAATAGTCACATTGCTAAGATAAGGCAACAGTCACATTGCAAAGATAGGCAACAGTCACATTGCAAAGAAAGGCAACAGTCACATTGCTAAGATAGGCAACAGTCACATTGCAAAGGAAGGCAACAGTCACATTGCTAAGATAGGCAACAGTCACATTGCTAAGATAGGCAACAGTCACATTGCTAAGATAGGCAACAGTCACATTGCTAAGATAGGCAACAGTCACATTGCTAAGATAGGCAACAGTCACATTGCAAAGAAAGGCAACAGTCACATTGCTAAGAAAGACAATAGTCACATTGCTAAGAAAGGCAAGTCACATTGCAAAGATAAGCAACAGTCACATTGCAAAGATAGGCAACAGGCACATTGCAAAGATAGGCAACAGTCACGTTGCTAAGAAAGGCAACAGTCACATTGCTAAGAAAGGCAAGAGTTGTTTATAAAAAAACATTACTGTATGAAGTAATCGCTATTTCTTTTACATATATAATTTCATATTTTCTGTAGTGATATACATCATGTGTATATATACACACTGTAATGTGTTGTATTCAATAGCTACCACTATAGTCAGAGTGCAGCACAGGTCTGGGTTTCACTAAATATTGCTATACTGAGAAAGAAAGATAAGTGTCATTCAGTTGGACTCTACTGATCAATGTATGTTTTCCCAGTTTCCTCCTGCATTGAAACTGAACCCATGAGGGTTGGTCATCGCAAGATGTGATAGGAGACAAGTTTGTAACAACTTCAAGATCTCTCAAGTGATGATTGCGATGCCAGCTGAATTTTTGTGTTATTTATTTCCTCCAGAATAATCTTAGAAGCTGATTCACATGCTGTAGTAAACAGAGTAGCATTAAGAATGGATGATGTACCCCTGACAGAACAAACAGTTGTACAGGTATGTCAATGGCCAACACTTCATACAAACATTACACTCTCTGAGTATCTCCTATCAGATGTAACCAATGGCAACAACAGTTTTTTTAACAATCAAACTCTCTGCCACATTGTTGTTATTTTAGTAATTTTCCAGTCAGTGACATGGTGATCTATTCAACATGGTCAATTTTATGATCTATTCATATGAATCATATTGGTCAATCTGTTCAATTAAAACTAATCAAGACATGAAAAGTTAATTTAATATGCAAATTTTATTATTAAAGCTTATCTATATATATATACTTCTTCTGCATGTCATCATTTGCTGTTATGTAACTATGACAACATTATTTATGTTTTCTTCTTGTGTACTAGCATATAACTAACAAAATTCAAGTAAGTGTCATCTACTAGCGTAACAGTAAATGTATATCTACACATACTGTACTAGCTGTCTTTGTATCTATACACCTTATGTGGGACATAGTAAACACTTATGCCATACATCATTCTGTTATTAATAATTTGGTGCAATTGTATATCTTCTCTGTATGCTTGCAGCTTATTGAAAATTTACAGAAGGTAGATAATTCCATTGCATTGAACATTAAAGCAAGGTGTTGATATCAGTACTGGGTTAAGAGAAGGTTTTGAAATAATTTTAATGAGACTATTAGTGTTGTATTAACATAGGATGCCGTAAATATTGACAGTTGGCTACTAACATATATAGGGTGACTGGACATGCCGCAAAATATTGACGTTGGCTATTGACATATATAGGGTTACTAGACATGCCTTAAATATTGACTGTTGGCTACTAACATATATAGGGTGACTGGACATGCCATAAATATTGATGGTTGGCTATTAACATATATAGGGTGACTAGACATGCTGTAAATATTGACGGTTGGCTAGGGTAACCATTCATGCCATAAATATTGACGGTTGGCTATTAACATATAATATATAAGGTGACTGGACATGCCATAAATATTTACGGTTGGCTACGGTAACCGTTCATGCCATAAATATTGACGGTTGGCTATTAACATAGGGCATCTAACTGTACTTGCCATTAATGTTGACGGTTGGCTATTAACATAGGGCATCTAACTGTACTTGCCATAAATATTGACGGTTGGATATTAACATAGGGCATCTAACTGTACTTGCCATAAATGTTGATGGTTGGCTATTATTAACATACATCATTACGTGTATATAATGTAATCACATTCACTTGTGAGCTAATACGCATGTTGACCACCATTTGACAAGTACGGTATACACACATTGCATGTTGACCACCATTTGACATGTACGGTATACACACATTGCATGTTGACCACCATTTGACATGTACAGTATACACACATTGCATGTGGACCACCATTTGACATGTACGGTATACACACATTGCATGGTGACCACCATTTGACATGTACGGTATACACACATTGCATGGTGACCACCATTCGACATGTATGGTATACACACATTGCATGTTGACCACCATTCGACATGTATGGTATACACACATTGCATGGTGACCACCATTCGACATGTATGGTATACACACATTGCATGTTGACCACCATTCGACATGTATGGTATACACACATTGCATGGTGACCACCATTCGACATGTACGGTATACACACATTGCATGGTGACCACCATTCGACATGTACGGTATACACACATTGCATGGTGACCACCATTCGACATGTACGGTATACACACATTGCATGGTGACCACCATTCGACATGTACGGTATACACACATTGCATGGTGACCACCATTCGACATGTATGGTATACACACATTGCATGGTGACCACCATTTGACATGTATGGTATACACACATTGCATTTTGTAGAAGAGTTCATAATCAGACTGTAACATTGTGAGTATGGTTCAGTAGTCATTCAAACGTTTTAAAGGAATGGTTGAATATATGAACTAGCTAACTGTGGCTACACTTTCCTCCCATGTTGTAATGAAAGGTTGTAGTGAATGCATAAAGTGTGGCCTGTCATGGCAGACTCTTTGTACTGCTCACATAAAGCCTGCCTTCTATGGCAAACCTTTGTAGCGAACACATAATTACTCTTGTATTATTAAAAGGCAAGTTTGTCATTTATCATGTTTCTGTTTTATTTGTGTTTTGTTTGTCAATCCTCAAGATCATTATGAATGAGTAAATCAGGCAGAAAATTTAAATCTTTACTCGGATCACATGATCTAATCCAATATGGCGAAGACCACAATATCAACAAGGTGGCATCCTCGAGTCTTGTGACTATGCATCGATTTTGAATGTAACAGTATAACTACCCGTTCATCGGTGCATTCGCGCTCATATCTCTGCACCAACTGATTTCAGTCAAACCTGGCATAAAGGTATCATACTATGTGAGACATATGCCCATCACTTTCTTTTAGGACCGAATCAATTATGGCCAAATGGCAGCCATATTTGTTGTTATATTTCACTATATACATCATAACTTTGTAGGCGTAATATGTAGTGACTCCATTTAAGTGCCTACACCAATATTATTAGATATGCGCTTTCTTTAAGTTTTAAGACCCTGACCTTTTACCTTGAAAGTCGTCCTTGGGGTCAAATAGCCAAATTTGGGTTCTCCTCGTAGGTTTTTAAATCAAACATTGCAAGTGATGAGAATATTTTAATCATGTCTTGGTTTTTACTATGTGAGGCATATGTATATCACTTAATTTCACAACCTTGACCTGAACAGCAAAATGGTGGCTATATTTGTGATAAATAAGCACATTTGCTCATTATCTCCAAATGTTTGATACATATGGACACCATTTCTAGTGTCTACATTCACATTATCAATGATGAGCTTGCTAATGAGACATTGACCTTTGACATTGACAAACATTTGCAAGTGTGTTTGTGTGTGTGTGTGTGTGTGTGTGTGTAAAAAACTGCCAGACCAATAAACCATCTTCCGTCTCGCGGAAGATCTCATGAGATCTCACGAGACCACATTGAGTGCATAACAACCACGTTCGGGTGGTCAAGCTGAAGTGTCGAACACTTAGCAACACCATTGTTCTCGATGTCATCATGTACATACAGTGCAGTATGTATGATAGATCAAGGGAAGCAAACTTTTAAAGTATGGTTGTAAAAACAATGTGCGCATGTAAAACTAAAAGTTTAATAACTAGCCGTCAGACGGTGATTTTTGGCTGTCTGGACACAGAGTGGTTGAAATTGGCAGTGTTACCTTTGAAATCAGTTTCAACACGAACTTGAAATTATTACATTTTGAATTAGAGTTTGATCGCAGGCTCTATGGTTAATCTTGCATGCCAGGCAGTGAAATTGCTGTATTGTATTCCTATTTTTAAACAAAGTCTAAAATTTGATACAATGTCGTAACTTTTCCATGGACTTTATACGTCGCGTGGCGTGGACGCGATCAGTTCACTGTAACGCAAGTTAATAGTTGACAATGATGTAATTTTTAGTCCCCGCAAACGAAGTCCGGAATGGGGACTTATGGATTGGGTTCCGTCCGTCCGTCCGTCCGTCCGTCCGCAGCCGTTTCTTGGAGATGCCTGGACCGATTTTTTTCAAACTTGGTACAGGGGCAACATGCTATGGCATACATATGCACGTCAATTTGTTTTATGATACGATCCAATATGGCCGCCCAGCAACCATTTTGTTTGCGAATTTTCCCTGTCTAAAGCCATAACTCAGACATGCTTTAACAGATCTCATTCAAAGTTGGTATTAGGACAGTGTTCTATGACATACATGTGCATATGTATCCATTTTCATTGTGATACGATCCAATATGGATGCCTGGTAGCCATTTTGTTTGTGAATTTTCATGTCCAAAGCCATAACTCAGACATGCTTGAACAGATCTCATTCAAAGTTGGTATTAGGACAGTGTTCTATGACATACATGTGCATATCCATTTTCGTCGTGATACGATCCAATATGGCTGCCTGGCAGCCATTTTGTTTGTGAATTTTCCATGTCCAAAGCCATAACTCAGACATGCTTAAACAGATCTCATTCAAAGTTGGTATTAGGACAGCGTTCTATGACATACATGTGCATATCCATTTTCCAAAACGGGGCATTTGTTCTCTAAAAATGTGCCAGACTTCTAGCTTTCATCCGTATTTGTCAACAGTGTTAATGTCAACGGTACATAAGGGCTTACGGTGTATGTGTACTCCTTCTACATGACACTTCAGCTTGATGTGCATAGCATACTAAATACTACTATTGAAAATTGGTGAAGGGAAATGCTTCCACCATGTACATCCTCATTCACAACTAGCTATTTCTGGAAATCGAAATTCTGTTATTTTTAGTACTTTTTGATTTTCTTTCCTACGGCATTTCTATCGTATACCACAGTAATATTAATAAAATGCCATTTTTGGTCAAATTTAGGTGTTTTTTCGATTCTCTTAATTCTTGAACTTATGATGTCGTCAGAGAAGCCACTACATGTGACAATCAGCTGGAATGAAAACAAACTATGTTTGCACATTTGTATTTGTGCATTTATCGTCATTTTTAGGAAATCCCAAATTTTGGGATTTTAAAGCTGTCTCTCTACGTTTTTCAAAATCCATGAACGAAGAATTGTAGTACGTGTGGATATGAATCGAATGATATACTGGGTACTTAGGCATGTAGTAAATTCCTTGACAGAGATAGGATTTGAATGTAGTCCTTGCAGTCATATGGAATCTTTGAAATTGTCATGTCACCACGTATGACAACTATGGGACAGCAGGTTCATAAATCTTCTGCAGATATGTTCTATACAAAGCACTTGTCCCCAAAAATCGGTGAATTACGTGATATAATAACCTACGGCTTTCGAAAGAAAATAAATTTGTAACCGTGAATAAATGTTTGTGTAGTTTTATTAATTGTAAATATGAGACAGTATGCAGCAGGGTCGTAAATCTTTACCTGTATTTTCTATGGACAATCGGTGCTGTGGTGGTGCACATGGACGGTGTAACGTGTATCATCATGCTAGGCACAACATTAGTCAAGTTACGTGTACACCGTGTGTCTGTAATGCTGTCACTCGGTAAATTGTATCATGTACTAATATTATATTCTGGCCTTTGAGTGAGAAATGAGACAAATAAAATTTATAACTGTTAGTAAATGTATGTACTTGTACTATATTAATTGCGATTGTGGGATAGCTGGGTTGTGAAAGATTGTGAATTTTCAAAAATGAATGATAAAAAGTTGATAATAGTCTTTTGTAATGTCTTCTACCTAATAAGGTTTAATTTTAGTCAATGAATCTAGCAGCTCAAAAGCAAGGGACAGTTATTCAGGAGACGGTAGATGACCTAGTACCTTTCAAAAACATTCAAAAAATGTATGCAAATGTGCCTAGCAACAAGACCACGCCCATAGCAACAGCCAAATGATCACATATATTGCGAAGATAACAGGGATTAATAGACAATTGAATAAACATTCAAAAAATGTAATAGTATGTAAATTTGCCTAGCAACAAGACCACGCCCATAGCAATAGCCGAATAATCACGTATATTGCGAAGATAACAACAGGAATAGAGAGACAAATGAATAAGCATTTTTAAATGTATGCAAATATACCTAGCAACAAGACCACACCCATAGCAACAGCCAGATGATCACGTATATTGCAAAGATAATATCAGGAATTCATACACAAGTGAACAAAAACATGCAAAAATGTATGCAAATATATCTAACAACATGACCACGCCCATAGCAACAGCCAAATGATAGTGTATATCGCAAAGATAGCAACATGGTTGGATAGGCAAGTGGATAGTCATTCAGCAAATGAACACCTATTGTTAGCATGTAGTTTTATTAAATGTAAATTCTTAAAACATATGAGAAAACTGAAGCGTGGAAGCAAAATGTGACACTGACAGACAAGTTAGACGTACGTTACATGTACTTACAGGAGGCAAGGCACACCATGTGGTGCAAACTGGACAATGATCGTGCATGTCACATATACGGCATCAGATGTAATACATGTAGCTAACCAAATGTTCTTGGACTGCAGTCTTTCTTTTAACAAATATTGGAAATTGTCAGAAACCTTAGGATTTTATGACTGAATATGTTTCGATCAAGAATTCCCATACTTTCAGTTAAATTTTCTGATGGTCGGGAAGCAAGACATTTTTGAAACATTTAGTGCGACATTTGATACTGATGATAAGCAATGTTGATGACGGGTACAGTGATATGAATCATAAACAAATCTAACGTTGGCAACTATTTTATTTCTGTAATGATCCTCAAATCTCAAGGACAACTGTCTATGTTGTACACATAGATTATACATCACTGCCTAGTCTAGTTCCTATACCTGTCGACTGTTCTCTACGATCTCTAGCTCTGTGCATGTTGTGGAGATGAACGTAACGCGAACTAACTAGACTACAAGTACAATCATGGAGGCATCAGAAATTATTTGTTTCATTCGAATTTGAGAGTTGAGAAATCGTATTAAATTCTTTCCAGAAATCGTTTCCACATATTTTTGGCACTATCCGGCAATAACCCTCATCATGTAAATGACATCGACTGACATCGTAGTCAAACATACAGAGACAAAGCGGAGACCAAACTAGAGTTGATACTCACCCCATCACGACGTATGCATTTTAGCGTTTGTTTTGAAATAGCAGGGGTGGTACTCATACACATCGGGATAACTCGGAGAAGCACATGTTTGTGATTTTATTGGCTCTTTGCTGAGATGAGACATTGGGTTTGGAAATACAAGTTTAATCAATCATAAAACAGCCATAACATACTTTCAAAGAATTAGAACACGGAAGGAAATAACTGCAACATCAATGACATTTCTACCAAACTCGAGATCGCACGTAGCTAGCTACCTCATGTACAGTAAGTATGGAAGTGTAAAGTTTAGTCTGCTCTGGTCCGTGCGATACTTGTGAAATTAATTAAGTTTTTCCCGATTATGTTGTCCGAACACGAGACCTCCATGTAATCTGTAAAAAAAAAATTGTCATCTATCTAACGATTTGGGTGTTTTCAAATTTACGTAACGATCAACCAAATGCCGACGCTAGTATACATGTGCAACTGTAATCTAGTACCTTGTACAAATGATACAAATAAGTTAGTTCATACCCAAGAATATCAGTTTACAATTTCAATTATACAATTGTCACTGTGTAACAGTGTTTGGATGGTGTTGGAACAGGTCCCTCAAAATATAATTTTCTCTGGCTATAATTTTTATGTATATCTTTATAGAAATACGTGTTTCACCAAGGCTGGGTGTCTGGCCGTACATATGCACCGGAATAAAACGTAGCAGAAACACTGTCACTTGGAAAATATAACACAGGACTCTTTGGATTAGGCAAGAACTACATGTAACCAATATGTGTGAACAACCACTAATATGTTTATAAACTACCTGGGTCGGATTTACCAAATGCTCCTCCCAGATAAACAAACGTATTCCGTTACACATGCGCAAACCTACTTCCGTAGCGTGGGCACATAGCTTGGTTGAACCTTGGGCTTTAACACAGTGTCAAACTCTATGGAACCTCAGTTAAAGGGGAGTAAGTTTATCACACGGGTTCATTACGCATGCAATTATGCACTTCTCCACCCAAACGACGTAATCCTAACGTAATCCTGAATAATTAACGACCAAGCTGAGAATCACTATCTTTCTCGGTAAATACTGGTAAGACGTAAGACAAAAAGAAATACACAAGGGTTGAATTGGATTACCGAGAGTAACTGTGCTGTTTACCATACCTAGTTGAAATATACTAAATGAGTTGAATACAGGTTTGTATACTGTGCGTTTATATAATTTATAAACTGTAAATGTACTTGCATGTCCCGTGACTTGAGTATTCACACGGCTATGTTGTACGCAACACTAAATTTTTTTTCCACGTTCCATAAGTTACCGTTCAAACTTTTTGACTAAAAATATTCCAATACATTGTGCCATGTATTTGTCAAAACACACCAAACATTCCGAGCCAATAATTATATCGCAAACGCATGCTACTGAGCTACGTGTTGACGACTGTTTACTGTGGTCTGTTCTGATCTAGCTCTCAGTCCTATGATATGCGTTCCGATAGTCCGATCATATGTCGTAGTATCGCGGCGCAAATACATCCAGTGTTAGGTTCTGATCATGATTACCGCCAACATGCTCGATTGTCATATAAAATAAGTGTACTTGAGTGCCGTTTATTTTTTTCAGGGTTTAATTTGATTCTTGATGAGTCTTTTCGATGTCAGAGCATAACATTATTACAAGAAACTGTGAGAATTTGCATTGAACCAAACGTATAGAGAACGTCCATATGACCATAGACCCAGCACACGGTGTAACAACGTCAATGTGGCTACAAGTTCATCAACACAGAACAAGATGGACATTCGGGAATTTTGTAAAAGCCTCCCAAAAGTCTACCAACCAAAATATAAACAAACTAATTCTAATACGCAAGTGTGCATACCGAGTTACACAGTCTGATCGATCAAACTGTTACATGTTCATACTATCAGCCACTCCGGGCTGTCACAAATACAACCATTGCTGGAGTTATATAGAAATGCCTCTGATCTGAACATTGTTGTATCAGTGATGGACAATGAAAATTGGCTTTGAGGGTGCCGAAAAAAGTCTACTTCATGTCACTATCAAACTGTTAGAGTCAGAACCAACAGGTACCATAGACACTACAATACGCCATGGCGAAAGACTGTTGACACCTTTCTATTAAAAAATGGTATTGATCCGGTTCTTCTAAAATACTCAGATGACTTATTTTGTTTAGATTTCAAAACCGAGTCCACAATAAAGTTTTTTCCGTTCAAGAGATTTAGAAAAATTCTCTCAACCAGTCAGCACCATGCACAAGTGGAGTTGCTAAAATACAAACTCCACGAGCACATCTGTTGGAATTATTCAGTGAAGACGTTTCTATGTCCTGCTGTAAGGTCATGTTCTGTGGCGATTTTCAGCCCAAAACTCAGAATATAATCCATACACTGTAAGTTTATTTTAGGATCAGGAAGACTATAGGTTTACACTCAACTTTTATATTACTCAATAGATAAACTTGTCTATTGTGGGAAAGTTTTGTCTATATTTCAATGCACAGGAAATATACAATATGTGGGGACCACTTGTTTATCATCTCATTACACTTATGACAATGTATAAATGATCGACCAATTATCACCACCAGCCTGCGTGTTCTATACAACATTTTAGTACATGTTCCATATGTGTTGGCGGTCGACATTCAATCGAACATGACACTACGGGTCGATACATGGGGAAACAAATATAACATACAATTGTCCACAATATTGTAATTCATAAAAATAAAAATTTATAAACGACGAAATGTGTGGTTAGGTCTGCTGTTTTACGCGAACGGCCTGGCCTGTACTTCACATCTCAACAGAAACGTCAACAAATATGTAATCTGATCTCAAGATATTGACATGTCGAGAAACCTTCTTGTTATCGAGAGAGTCAACAAGTTGTATCTCATTTTCCAGTCGAAAGCAACTTATATTCGAGATAACGTCAATTTGTGAATGCAAAAGCTACCTCGAGATTATTTTAAAATGCAAAGGAAAAATTCACAAGACCGGATATAACATTGCCGTTCGTTTTCTGAAATCTAACATTACAACTCGAGATCACTTTTTCACCCATCCAAAGCAAAATATATAAAAATATATTTCGAGATATCATTTTCGTTTTACTGAATCAAAACAAACAAACAAAATGTAAACAAATTCTCACACCAGTTATGCATGATTTCTAAAAAAGTATTACACGTGTTGTATTTCACTTTCGTTGTAAATTGCAGGGTAAATTGTAAAATATGTCACATATTGGCGCCCTGCTGTCTCCACAAAAACATCGCAAACCATAATAATCCTGAGTCAGCAAAGGACAATGTGTGGCGGCGTTTTTTTTATAGCCTTTTTGATTGGGACTCGGCTTACATATAGCTGACAGGTCAAAAGACCGCACTGAAGATCCAAGTCAAAATAACCAGCTCTGAACCAGAACTATACATGTATCTCGACGTATCGCGGCAGATGTCTGCAGATACTGCCTGTGCTTACCATATCTCTGATAAGTTCACAGGCATGTAGTTAGTTCGGCACAGGTCAGCCAGCATGCGATCACAATACTTTCTCCGTAAAATCGGGTATAAATAGTATTGGACCCTCATGGATAGATGTGGGGCATAAAGAGACGACCGCTACTTGAAAGTAAATGGGCGTCTAATGTGAATGGTTGGCGTTGTCAAAAGAGATGTGATGCCAGAGTGCGTCATCGAATCGATGGGCTCCCTATACGTCTTACGATACGACCGTACGTTGGTTATATATAGGAGTATAGTACAATGTTGTAATTTGCCATACAACGTGTGCGAAAGCATTGTATATCCCAAAAAGAGAAATGCCGTATACCGGAACAAGTTTCACTTATTTACTATTCTAATTTGACAATAGAGTATTTTCCGTCTCGCGGCAGATCTCGCGAGATATGTAAATAACCTAGCAACGGTTGCTACGGAGGTCAAGCTTTGCGGAGTGGCCATGTTGTTCATATGAAAGTCAATGCATTAGTCTGAAAAAAATACTACCGTTTGTGACCATCTACAATCCTAAGTCATCATGGAAGACATTGAAAAATTGAAAGTACACGAACTAAAGAGCATGTTGCGAAAATATAGCGTGTCAACATCAAGTTAAAAGAAAAATACGCCAGTGTCACACTGTCATTATATTTCCGAACTGACTGTCATTTCTGGGAATACGTTGTCAGTGCCAAACTTATGCAGCATACTAGATGGCTATAATATTTCAATCTTGAGAAATGGTAATTAATGACAAGCAAAATCGAGTAGTTTTGATTATTAGTACACATGTACATGGTGGAAACATTTCCCGTCACCAATATTCAATATAAGTATATTAGAATGCAATGCACATGAAGTGTGGCGTAGTACTACTACACATCCACCAGCCGTAAGCCCTTATGAACCGTTGACATTTACGCTGTTGACAAATACGGACGAAAGCTAAAAGTCTTACACATTTTTAGAGTGCCAATGTCCCGTTTCGGTCCTAGAGTTCAGAATTGAAAAGTTCTTAATTATCGTCACAGATCGGGAAATCATAGTCAGTTCCTGACAATCGTATTCCGATTTTACCACATGTTATCTTCATACAACAATATCTACCAGTCTAGTTCCCAATGACCGTATTCCAATTTTACCCTACCTTAATAACGTAGAGTAAAATCGGAATACGGTCGTCATGAACTAGACTAGTACTGTATGAAGATAACTTAGAGTAAAATCGGAATACAATCGTCAGGAACTAGAATTGGGAATCACCGGCGATGCGTGAAACACGTGTACGTGTCAGCCATGTTTATACTTGAGTTCGATGAACATGTTGTAGAACTCATAGTCCAAATTCGTAAAATAAAACGACATAGTATCTCTAAATTTTAATTTTAAATGCATATATATAGCTCATTTATAAATGTATATGATAAAATCAAAGACAGCGAAAAAAATTCTCAACCGATTTCAAAGTTTTTAGCGGACCCTGACGAATTTAGCTGACGAATTACGGACTAAGAATTACATCATTGCCAACTATTAACAGCACGTTATACAGTAAAGTGATCGCGTACACGTTGTTGTGTTGGTTTTTAGACGACGCTACGCGACGTATAAAAAGTCTATGGAAAAGTTATGACATTGTATCAAATTTTAGACGTTGTTTAAAAATAGGAATACAATATTCGCGACCTGACATGCAAGTTTTCAACCATAGGGCCTGCGATCGTCGAGTGGATCCAACTCTAGTAATATTTTCAAGTTCATGTTGAAACTGTCAATCTCAACCGCTCTTCATCTGTGCCCAGACGGCCAAAAATCACCGTCACGTCTGACGGCTAGTTATGAATTTCACATACGCACATCGTTTTTACAACCATACTTTAAAACTTTGCTTCCCTTGATCTATCATACCATGGAAGTATACTTCCATGATCATACGTATTGCACTGTACGTGACGTCGAGAACAATGGTGTTGCTAAGCGGTTGACACTTCAGCTTGACCACCCGAATGTGGTTGCTATGCACTCAATGGCGTCTCCCGCGAGACGGGTAATGGTCTATTAGTACAACTCCAGGACTATCCCTGTACGTTCTGTATCAGTGGAAGTACACGGCTCAGTGTGAACACTATCAACAAAAATCCTGTTGAAAACATATTGTTTCCTTGAACAGTACAATCAACTCTATAGGCCTATAGTCGTAGTGACTTGTAGTAGTGTTCGCTATTCATCTTTTTGAAATCTTTCGTTTCAGCACCGTTACTTTATGCATAGACACCAGTAAATATAAGCCAATGCTTCCTGAAAGCAAACATGCATGTACCGTTATGCTTGGGCATGGAGAGGTACTAATTACAAATCATATTTACTTCAAGATAACGTTGATTGCTTCACAAACTTTCGTGGATTTACGTACCCTTATTTGAACAAGTGTGATTGGCAGGTGTTTTAATCCCAGGTTTGAAAAGTAACGGCTTTTCACTAGTAACGAACAGACCCAGTTTGACCGTGTTTTGTACGAAATTGTCTCTATCGTGTTTAAATATCACCTTTCTGTGACCACACCCGCATTCAACAGACATTCACAAGTCTACACATACCAAATTTATTACGAAAATCACCAGCTGCTAATTATTATCACGGCTTTTCAGAGAGGAATCAAGACGTTGTTAACAGTCTGCATTCAAATTTGACAGTAATCCCCGCGAAGTTAGGGGGCCTTTTATACCCGACACTCCGCTTTAACACAGTGTCAAACTCTATGGAATCTCAGTTAACAGTGTCAAACTCTATGGAATCTCAGTTAACAGTGTCAAACTCTATGGAATCTCAGTTAACACAGTGTCAAACTCTATGGAATCTCAGTTAAACACAGTGTCAAACTCTATGGAATCTCAGTTAAACACAGTGTCAAACTCTATGGAATCTCAGTTAACACAGTGTCAAACTCTATGGAATCTCAGTTAACACAGTGTCAAACTCTGGAATCTCAGTTAAACACAGTGTCAAACTCTATGGAATCTCAGTTAACAGTGTCAAACTCTATGGAATCTCAGTTAACACAGTCACTTTGTGGAATCTCAGTTAACACAGTGTCAAACTCTATGGAATCTCAGTTAACAGTGTCAAACTCTATGGAACCTCAGTTAACACAGTGTCAAACTCTATGGAATCTCAGTTAACACAGTCACTTTGTGGAATCTCAGTTAACACAGTGTCAAACTCTATGGAATCTCAGTTAACACAGTGTCAAACTCTATGGAATCTCAGTTAAACACAGTGTCAAACTCTATGGAATCTCAGTTAACAGTGTCAAACTCTATGGAATCTCAGTTAACACAGTGTCACACTTTATGAAATCTCAGTTAACACAGTGTCACACTTTATGGCAATACACTTCATACTCTCCAGAATAATTGTGTAAACTTAATAGTCTTAGACCACATTAAGACTTTAGAAATATTTTTTTCCCCTCAAAATAGAGTTGAAAAGGATTTTGGTATTACTAAACTCTTAATCAGTTTGCAACTTTAGACCATAACTTACAAAAATAGGCAACAACTAATATTATGAAAGTGCTAAAAAAGTAGTTTGACAAAAATACATAACATTAGTGTGTAATGATTCCTAAAAGAAATCTTAGATGATGTACTATGCTATCTTAGTCTATTTATGAATACATTACATAACAGATAAAGACCTGACTGTCTAGTAGTTTATTATTATAATATTATATAAAGGAATGTTTGAATCTCCTTCTAGACATTGTCTTCAGACACCAACACTGGTGGAATATCCCTTTATGCATTGGTGGATAAATGGAGCCATATGTAGAACAGTGGCCTGCCTGTGTGTGATATTACAAAGTTTAACTTAGTCATGTTACAAGATCCTAACACTATACCAGGTCAAATACGTGTATTTCTAGTTATAATCATATAAACTAAGGGAGTCCGTAACATAGGCCTAACTCCCTGATTTGATTGCAATTGTGTGGAGTCATGTAGAGTGGCTAGCTTGGAATCTGAAAGGTTACAGGTTTGAGTACCATCACTGCCATTTGTTTCGGTAAGATTTGAACTGTGATTGTGCCTCAGTCAACCCAGCTGTATAATAGGGGACCTGGTAGGATAGAGTTTGCAATGTGAATGCTTTAATCATATGTGCTTATATAGGCTGCAGTGGATACATGTATGCTACCCAGGGAGTTGAAGAAGTATATAGGGCCGTTGTGCCACCATTGGTCCATGCGAGGGGTAATCATTTTGAGCACCTTGAGCTCTCAGGATAAAAGGCGAATTATAAATTCACATTATTAGTGTTATTATTAACAGCACAGTTGGTCCACTGTTCTACATTCTTGCCTAGAGGGTTTTAAGGTGTTGAACTATGCATGCAGACTCTCATAAACTCATTGGTTTATTTCATAACATGCAAAAAAAAACTCATTTATTATGGTAATGCAATATTTGTTATGAACTGCATGTTTTCTCTTCAAAAATTACACAATACGTGTTAATCCTAACTCTGATACAGTACAAGGTGAGCACTAGTGATTGTTGGGTGGACACATTCAAAGTCATCATTGGGGTGCTCTTTATCCAAAGCTCTACATCATTAAGGATTAAAGATCGCCACCAACTTCACATGTTATCCTGTCCAGGCTACCTAATTGATAAATTTCACTTCGACAGACATTCTACATACTTAATAGTAAGGAAAGGGTTCACTTATCAAGCACTCATGTCTAAATCTCACAAATCTCTATATTTCTAGGTTCTTCAATCAGCCAAAGAACAGATCAAATGGTCGTTATTGAAGTAAATTATTTGATGAAAGAAGATTTCAGAACTGTTCCCAGATGTTTATGATATGAA
The DNA here is from genome assembly GCF_964340395.1 of Glandiceps talaboti. Classification (NCBI taxonomy): domain Eukaryota; kingdom Metazoa; phylum Hemichordata; class Enteropneusta; family Spengelidae; genus Glandiceps; species Glandiceps talaboti. Next base: position 23,521,876 of record NC_135562.1, on the reverse strand, counting down.
TTCTACATACTGGTCAGCCATCAAATACAACTGTGCTTTTGGTCAGCCAATGCTAGGTTATCTTAATACACTGTAATTATTAACACTGGTAATGTGTACATCATTTTCTAAATTACAGATAAATTCAGCTTAATGTATTGGTTCTTTAATCTTTCACTGTATACATGTATTTTAGTGCTGACAGATGATTTTATTGGATGTCTGGTGATATTACTAAGGTCTTATATGATATGTGTTTCATCATGATTTGGATAAGGTAGCATAGTAGAATATCTGTGAGCTTTATTAAGTTATAGAAATGCACCCATCACCCCTACTCTTTATTCAGTCCAGCTTGGTAAGTGTAACTGTGCTATAGATTCAATCCAGCTTTCTGTAGACTTCAAATGCCCACAAACCCATGTCTGGCTTGTAACTTGTTCTGTTTCAATGAATAAAAACTGACAGTGTATATGGTTACCATGGTAAATATTGTGAGTGTCTTATCTTGTTTAATGGTATGTTTTTTGTTATCAACAGTGTGTATGGTAACCATGGTTACTGATAGTGTATACGGTTACCATGGTAAATAGTGACTCTTGTCTTGTTTATTGGTATGTGTTTAGCACAACTGAACTGATAAGGTTCAGTAGTGCTATAGGCATAGCAAAGTGTATGTCCGTCTGTCTATCTGTCTGACTGTGTGTGTATAAACAACTTAAAGTCAAAAACCGCTGGACCAATATTACTTGCCATGATATTTGATGGGTGTCTAGTTGGGAAATTGTTCAAATCAAAATGATCTTACCACCGATATGTGATTTTGGGTAAAAAAAAATGTGTCAAAAAAAACCTTAAACTCAAAAATAATAATAATAATATTTATTTCTTATTGAGCACATTACATTAAAACAATCTCAATGCACTGAACAAAAGTATAGAATTATTTCAAAAGGTACACATACACAAGTTTAAACATGATATGAAACAGGATAAAAATACAAAGACACGGAATGACAATTAAAAGACTGAAATGTAAAAAAAGTTAAAAGTTAATAATAATAAGATCTAAAAAGATGACATTTCAGGGCAGATTTAAAACTGTTCAAAGTATGAGAAGAACGAAGACAAAAAACTACTGGGCAGATTGGTCTGAAATTTAGTGGGAACATTCTCAAGGTTGTTTAGATTACCAAGTGTTCACAACATGATCCCATCAGAGACATGCAAATTAGGGCTAAAAATGTGCCTTTTTGGTCAAAAATCTTTAATTCCGAAACTACTGAGCATATTGGGCTGAAATGTATTGAGGATGCATCTAGGGTGTGTATAGATGAAGAAATATTAAGCTTAATTCATCAGTGATATGCAAATTAGGTGTACAAATGTTAATTTTGGTCAATAACTTATATCACAAAAATTACTTGGTCAACGAGATTGAAACTTGGTGAGATGTTCCTAGAAGTGTTATTCTGCAGACTTACTTCAAGACATTTGGGTACAATTGGCCCTAGCAACCATGACCACACCCTTAGCAACAACCAAATGGCAGTACATTTCGGTTAAATAACAACAGCATCTGGTAGGCAAGTGGGCAAACATTCAAAAAATGTATGCAAATACCCTTAGCAACCATGACCACGCCCATAGCAACAGCCAAATGGTGGTGTATTTCACAAAGATAACGGATTCTTAGACAAGTGAACAAACATTCAACAAAATTTTAACTGAATGCCTCCTGTAAGGGCCAAACCCTAGCTTTTTGGGCCTACATACATTGTTGGAATACAAAATTCTAAATTATAGCTATTTTACATGATGTACAACTTAATTGGAAAATTAATTATATGAAAGTAAATGAAATTTGAAGCTTGCAAAGTTAATAATAATAATAATAATAATAAATTCTTATCAGCGCATTACGCAACAGCCTCAATGCGCTTTACAAAACTGAGAGAGAAAAAACCCAAAAAAAAAACGACAACTTGAAATTCACTAAAAAACAAAACTTATTGATTACTGCTTATAAAAGTATAATATGTTCTAAAAGTTTGTAAACAAGTATGTCTTTAGTTAGGACTTGAATGTTTCGATCGATACCGCTCTCCTAATGTGAATTGGGAGAGAGTTCCATAACTAAGGACCGGCAACAGAGAAGGCGCGATCTCCATACGTGGTAGTTGCAACACGTGGAATGGCAAGTGTAAGATGAGTACTAGAACGTAAGGCACGCGTTGGCTTGTGTATGGGTATTAGTTCAATGATGTAGGATGGTGACAGTTTGTTGACAGCCTTTGTAGGTTACGAGCAAGATTTTGTATGCAATACGTTGACGTACAGGTAACCAATGAAGATTATGTAATACTGGTGAGACATGATCATATTTGCGTAGTTTGGCAACAAGTCTAGCAGCTGTGTTCTGCACACGTTGAAGTTTGTTGATCTCTTTGTCTGGTAATCCATAGAGGATGGAATTGCAATAATCCAGCCTAGAGGTAACAAATGCATGGATTAGTCTTTCGGTGCTGGTATTGTCGAGGTACTTTCTAATTTGGCCGATCTTTCGAATGGCTAGGGATGCTGCTCTGCAGATGTTATTTACATGACAAGTCATTCTAAGTTCCGAGTCAAGTATAACCCCAAGGTCACGTGTTGTGGATGATGTGTTGACAGTGCTGTCCCCAATTGTGATACATGGTACAGGATTGGTTTTACTGAATCGAGATGAGAAGTGGATTATCTCTGTTTTACTGTCATTAAGCTTTAATTTATTTGATGCATACCAAGTTCGTATATCAGCAATGCATGCTTCAATACGCGAGACTGTGTTCATGTGTTGTGATCGTTTCATCATCTGGTAAAGTTGAGAGTCATCAGCATACATCATACTGTTTAGATTATGTTGTGAAATCAGATCCTCTAAGGGTGCGACATACATGGTAAAGAGTATGGGACCTAGAACTGATCCCTGTGGGACTCCAAAGTTTAGGCTGTGACAGGCAGACTTTGCATTGTTTACTGTTACATGTTGTGTTTGATGCTGGAGGTATGACCTAAACCAGGAGAGTGCTATGCCATCTATCCCAAACCGCTTATGCATTCTGTCTATTAAGATTTGATGGTCAATCGTGTCAAATGCTGCAGACAGATCTAATAGGACAAGTATGACATCTTGGTGTCCATCAATAGCATGAAGAATATCATTATAAACACGAATGATAGCGGTTTCTGTACTGTGGTGTTTACGGTATACAGACTGCATCTTTGCATATAGGTCATTGCTTTGTAGGTGATGATGAAGATCATGTGCCAACACTTTCTCCAGAACTTTTGACAGGAACGGTAAGTTTGATATTGGTCTGTAATTCTTGAGGTCATTGGGGTCATTTTTCAGGTTTTTGATGATGGGTGTAATTAAGGCTGTCTTGAATGAGTTGGGAACACATCCACTTGCCAATGAAGCATTGATGATTTCCGTAATCGATGGTAAAAGTTCATCTATACATTCCTTCAGCATCCAGGTTGGTAGAGGGTCCAGTTGACAGTGTTTATTTGGTGAATCCATAATTATCTTACGGACCAGCTCTGATGACACAGGTGAGAATTCGCTGAGTCTCTTGGCAATAGGTGTACGGGAGTTGACAGTGTTCACTGTTGGTACTACTAATTCATCAAGGTCCTCTCTAAGACTTGATTTTACTGTCGAAGTAGTTAGCAAATTTGTTTGCCAGTTTTTCAGGGCAATCGGAAGCTGGTAATGTATTGTCATCTTCTGGAGTCAGCATCTTGTCAATAATCTTGAAAAGTTTTTTCTGATCACAGTTCGCAATTCTGTCCGAATGGTAAGTAGATTTAGCAATCTTAATCATATGATGGTATGCCTTACATTCTTCTTTGAAGATCTGTTTGTCAATCTCAAGTCCATATGACATCCATTTCCTTTCAAGTTGTCTCTTCTTTTGCTTGGCGGCATGGATTACATCAGAGTACCAAGGTGCATGTGGTCTTAAAGGTGATTTAAAGACGACATGTTTGTGAAATGCATTCTGGTTTTAAAACTTTTCAAAAGCGTCTGCAAACACCTTAAAATGACCCTTTTTCAGTCACTTCCCTTCGGATTTACTTCGAGAGTTTTCGGGTATTTCCGGTCCCACCTAGACCACGGGATTTTATGACGTCATAAAGAGACATGGATAGCACGTAGCCTATGGCGAGCGTAGTCACTAGGTGAACAAAACTCAACAGCATTGTGAAAAAATACATTGCTAGTGGTTGTAACAGACATCAGTAAACAAAAACTACACTCTACATGTCTTATTAACCAACATTTACCGATATTTACTCACACTTTCTGACTAATTGGCAGTGTCTGTTGGTATAAATGCTAAAATATGATCTCCCCATATTATGGCAAAATAAATCAAAACGGCTAGACTACAGTGTAGATATACATAAACACTTGTAATGTCGCTCGCGTGTTTCAATTTATTTATCTGATTTTTTTTATTATTTGCCGAGGAGAAGAATTACAATATCTTCGACAGGCATGGCGTCGACAGCATATTATAGCCCACTATACTCGACTATACTTACTGATGTCGCCTTTTGAACGGCGCATTTAGCAACAAAGTAAACATATTTATCTTGAATAAATATACTAGCTATTAGATTGCCATATCATCAGCAATAAAATTGTAAAGAATTGAGGAAATTTCGTGAGTTTAGTGTTGTCATTTACATGACTTTAGCAACTCGTCTGGAAGAAAACTTGTATGGTTTCCCTGCCTTGTTGCGATATCACTTAATTTAATGCAACAAGCCTATTTAATATTCATTAGAAGAATTCTGTAACGAATCATGGTATTCGAAGTGTACAGTTTAGGAAACCAACAAATCAAATATCGCGATGTGTTCATGATATCAAATACGATTGGACAATATTGACGTCAGCAATCAAGGTCGTGACCCCAGCACATGGTTATGAAAGAAAGCCTGCAACTAGATACTTGGCTAGCCACGTCCGGTCCCGTTTCTCAGGCCGGATTTGTTTTGAAGTTAGAGACGTTATTTCTGTACGACTTGAAGAATTTTACAATATATCTGATTGATAAATATGGATTACATCAACACGTGGATAAATTTAACCCGACACGAATGTGCGCTGTGCTCTCCCGATTCCATACGTACATTGTACATACACTGCTTCAGCTTTGATCGGCGGCCTAGTATGAGCTTACTGCCGCGGCCGCGGTGACTGCACAAAACTTGACAACACTACCCCTCTACCGATATATAATAATCACCTGTATACCGTGATAAAAACAAGCAATAATTCTAGTCCCCAACAAGTCGATGAGACCTACTTCTGTTCTGTCCGATCCGAATGCGAGTTTCTTAGGTTTTATATGGGTTTCAGACTCGGACTAGAGTATTACGCCCTAGACAATAATAGATGTAAACTTGTGTTCACAAGCCAAACATGTGACAATACAAGACCACAACGAAAACTGTGAAAAATTTGCAGGTCAGTCTCATTTTATATATGGACAACAAAATTAGGTCGGTCACGGTTCCATTTACATTTACATGTACATGATGCAATGACTCGGAGCGTACTTCCATATGCTCGGAGCAAATCGAATCAATTAGTGTATTATGGGACCAACAAATATATTGTGGCACATGTCCCGATACGCCTTCTTGAAGTTTCCCATTGGTATTCTAATAGCTAGTATATTTATTCGAGATGAAATATGTTTACTTTGTTGTTAAATGCACTGTTCAAAAGGCGACGCGAGTACGATTGGGCTAAAATATGCCGTCCTTGGCCCGGGGATGCCGTCAAACGTCACCACGGTATCGTAATGCTTCTTGTCGGCAAATAATAAAAAAACAGATAAATAAAAGTCAATGAGTGTGAAACACGCGACATTACAAGTGTTTATATATATCTAGTCTAGCCGTTTTTGATTTATTTTGCCATAATATGGGGAGATCATATTTTAGCATTTATACCAACAGACACTGCCAATTAGTCAGAAAGTGTGAGTAAATATCGGTAAATGTTGGTTAATAAGACATGTAGAGTGTAGTTTTTGTTTACTGATGTCTGTTACAACCACTAGCAATGTATTTTTTCACAATGCTGTTGAGTTTTGTTCACCTAGTGACTACGCTCGTCATAGGCTACGTGCTATCCGAATCGATATCCATGTCTCTTTATGACGTCATAAAATCCCGTGGTCTAGGTGGGACCGGAAATACCCGAAAACTCTCGAAGTAAATCCGAAGGGAAGTGACTGAAAAAGGGTCATTTTAAGGTGTTTGCAGACGCTTTTGAAAAGTTTTAAAACCAGAATGCATTTCACAAACATGTCATCTAGCAAATTAGCGATAGTGAATGTGAGCATTTTGAATCACCTTTAAAGTGATGGTGCGAGTCTTCTCTGGGGCATGGTGATTAATATATTGGTGCAAGGTTGTGTTGTATTGATTTATGATAGTAGTCAGATCGGAAGTGTGGCTTGTGACAAGAGGTGATGCTTGGATGTCTTTGCGCATTTCTGCCATGTTGATGCTCTTGAAATTACGATAACAAACTTTGCGCCTTGTTGACTTTACATGAGGTACAGCAAGATTACAACTCACAGCATCATGATCAGATGGAAGACCTCTGTGAATAGTAGTACTTGAGACGAGGTTATCTGTTTGGCGTGAGATGATCAAATCAAGAGTGTGCCCACAACGATGTGTGGTTTCTGTAGTATGTTGTTGAAGGTTGGAGGATTCAAGTAGCTCAAGGAAGTGTGATGCCTCACGATTTGTTACATCATCTATGTGAAAGTTAAAGTCACCCGCAATAAGTAGGTAGCCAGGAGCAGTTGTTAATGTTTCAATCAGGGAGGAGAATTGGCTATAAAGGAACATTGATGTTGTCAACTTGTTCTTCTTTGATGGGGTGGGCGGTATAGTGTGATCAGGCGTACTGTGGTAGACATTGAGCTAATTGTAAGATCAGTATGTTCAAATGAGTTATACTGAGTTGATGATTTATTAACTTTGACACTGAATGCCTTTCGTAATAGGACACCAACTCCACCACCTTTACTTTTGCAAGGTACGTGATATAAATTATGATCAGGTAGGGTACTTCTGAGTTCAGAGATGGCGTGATTATCACCAGAGTTACCAGTTAGCCAGGTCTCTGTTATAGAAATAACATCAAGTTGTTTTTCAGTTACAAAGTCACATAGTGATGTTATCTTTGACTTCATGGCTTGTGCATTCCATAATGCAAATGAGATGGTCCTGGGGTGATGATTTGTCCCTTTCAGCAGTGAAATGTTCATCAGGTTGCTTTTGTTTTGGTGTATGTTGTTATTCTGTTCCATCTTTGCATTTGTAATCACTTCGGTCTGATGAGTGATCATTACAGGAAGAAGTTGTTTCTTTTTTGTTCCACTGGCACATCCTCTTTTGGTTGGCCACGTCCTGCATATATTAAGTGTCTTCAGCTGATTCCAGGTGTTGAAGTTAACTCTAGACAATGCATGATTGTTGAGTACTCCATTATTGATACTAATTAAGGCAGCTCTTGTGTATATTAATGAAGCCATACTTACCAGGTGTAAGGTCAGCAGAAGACTTTCCAGGGCAGCAACAACAAAATCCAGCAAGTAAATCTGCAGCAAACTATCAACTAAACTTCAAAAAGACTTCTTCTGATAGGTCCAAAGGTATCACAGGATATTCATAAAACTAATAAGAACAGTGATTTCACGGAAAGTTCTCAAAAACGGGTAAAATTTTAAGCAAGATCAGGAGAGCAGGTTGAGTGCAGCCTCACAGCGCAACTCATTAGCATAAGTTAACATATTGCCTAATTGTTAAAAAAAACATTGATTATGCAAATTAACCATTTAGTTTATAAGTTACAACATCAAGCTTTAAATGACACATGCACTTCTTTACCATCGACCATTAATACATATACAAAATTACAGAAAATCATTAATTATGCAAATTAGTCATAGAATTAAAAACTATATCAACAGGCATTAGGGGATGTGTGTTTTGTCCTGGTTGATGTGTATGTGCCAAATTATATGGAATTTGAAATGTGCATTCCAAAGATATAGCTTAATTACTGAAGATCATTAATTATTCAAAATACTCATTAAAAGTAAAGGCTATGTCAACAAACTTGTGCACATTATGTTTAGTATATGTACCAAATTCTTCTTGAAGCTTGCATTCTTTTAAGATAAAGCAGAATTAACAAATGTCATTAATTATGCAAATTATTTATTAAAACTGCAATCTACATCAACAATCTTTATAGAACATATGCACTTAGATTTGGTTAACGTATGTCCTAAAATTTGTCCCCGCCGGACGAAGTCCGGGACGGGGACTTATGGATTGGGTTCCGTCTGTCCATGCGTCCGTCCGTCCGTCCACAGCCGTTTCTTGGAGATGCCTGGACCGATTTTTTTCAAACTTGGTACAGGGGCAACATACAATGGCATACATATGCACGTCAATTTGTTTCATGATACGATCCAATATGGCCGCCTAGCAGCCATTTTGTTTGCAAATTTTCCCTGTCTAAAGCCATAACTCAGACATGCTTGAACAGATCTCATTCAAAGTTGGTATTAGGACAGTGTTCTATGACATACATGTGCATATTTATTGTTGTCATGATACGATCCAATATGGCCGCCTGGCAGCCATTTTGTTTGCAATTTTTCTATGTCCAAAGCCATAACTCAGACATGCTTGAACAGATCTCATTCAAAGTTGGTATTAGGACAGTGTTCTATAACATACATGTGCATATCCATTTTCGTCGTGATACGATCCAATATGGCTGCCTGGCAGCCATTTTGTTTGTGAATTTTCCATGTCCAAAGCCATAACTCAGACATGCTTGAACAGATCTCATTCAAAGTTGGTATTAGGACAGTGTTCTATAACATACATGTGCATATTCATTTTCGTCGTGATACGATCCAATATGGCTGCCTGGCAGCCATTTTGTTTGTGAATTTTCCATGTCCAAACCCATAACTCAGACATGCTTGAACAGATCTCATTCAAAGTTGGAATTAGGACAGTGTTCTATGACATACATGTGCATATTCATTGTTGTTGTAATACGATCCAATATGGCCACCTGGCAGCCATTTTGTTTGCGATTTTTCAATGTCCAAAGCCACAACTCAGACATGCTTGAACAGATCACATTCAAAGTTGGTATTAGAACAGTGTTCTATGACATACATGTGCATATCCATTTTCATCGTGATATGATCCCCCATACCCGACCAATCCTTTATTGTTGTAGGCATGTTCCATGTCCAACAAGCAGACACAACATATCTAAGTCCGTTTGTTGTTGCATGACCAGAGTAGTGATAATTCCTTAAAACCCAATCATAGCGGGGACTATGTCATTCTCAATGACTTGTATTGAATTTGAAGTATGCAATGTTCATTGGATGTTTACCAAAATCTAATCAGTTCTTGCCATTAGCATATGTGTAGCAAATTTCATTGTATTTTAGCCAGCTGTTTTTAAGAAAAATGATGACACAGACACACACACAGACGAACGGACAGACAGACAGACAGACACACACACAGACATCCCCCTTTTAATACCTCTCGTACCTTACCTTAAGTATGACCACATTACTGGAGTTCTTCAAAACCTCCACTGGCTTCCAATATCTGAATGGATTGAATTCAAGGTACTTCTGATTGCATATAAAACACTACATGACACGGCTCCACCATACATATCCCAGCTTCTGAAGTTTTATGAATACAGTCGTAATCTACGCTCTAAGTCCAAGCTACTTGTCAAAATTAATCTGGTAAAATCATCGAATGGGAATCATGCTTTCTCCAATGCTGCAGCAGTCTTATGGAACAGTCTACCTCTTGACATCAGACAGTGTGATGAACTATCGTGTTACTATTACTATTATACTGAATCTACTTGTAGCTTTCTGATCAGATTTTCTTCATCAGAAAGAAAATCAACATAAGTTACTAAGTTCGTTTGGGTACTACAGTATTTAACAAAATCATGTTGGGCATCACCATTAGTAATAAATATTCATGAGTAATGATGTTATGATTCTCTCAGATATACTGGACTTGTATATATGACAGGCTTTCAAATATACTAGTAGTTTTAACTATGGGAAAGAGGAAGTGACTTATGGCTCCAGATGATGATATCAACTACCGGATATGCTGAAGAGTTTGAGACAGGAAAAACTGAAAAGTTATAAATGATAGCAATGCTTTTACTTGTGTGTACTGGACTTCGAGGTGTATTGGGACTGTGTGCATTGGACACCAATGTGTATTGGGCCTGTATCAGAAATTAAAAATCCTGTTTGTAGAAAACTAGTGACTAAATTTAGAATTTCGGATTATATTATTCAAATTGAGTTGGGTAGACGGTCTATTCCTAAGATTCCTGTAGATGAAAGATTCTGTAAATTTTGTCAAAATATAGTAGATGAATTTCATCATTTCAATTCTTTGCTCTCATACAAATGAAAGAAATGCACTTTTTTCGTCTTTGTCATTATAGAATTTTCATATCTTAAAATGACAAAAGTAAATTTTTGCATATTTTGACCTCTGATGATAAACTTCCTCTTGGAAAATTTCCTGTTGATGTATTAACATTTAGTCCTCCAACAGTTGGCTAAATGGCTGTATTGTATTCACTTTATTTATGTATGTTATGCTTGTATGCTTTACCATGCTTGCTATGGCATGTTGTTATGAAATAAAGATTGATTATTGGAGCTAAATTTGAGATTTTGATTTCCAAATGATAAAAATATTATTTAAAAGTATTAATGAGTGAACAGAAACAAATAAATAACATAATTCACAAAGTATGCTGTAACTTTATTTCTATCAAAGCATCAAACAATGGCTGACATTACAAATCTAATTAAATTGTTCTAATGTGGTCATAGTGTATACATGTACATGCACTTATATGTCACCTGTCATCAATCTCACATTCTGATTGGTCGAATGCCCTGCAGATATGCAGTCCTATTTTTCACCAATAGCCGTATTTTTGCTTGATGTACCACGTGATCTTGTAAACACTTCCCCTTGTAAACAAACATAGCAGACTAGAAATCCTGCTATAAGTTATAACCAGCATTTTCAATGCCAAATTTATTGTCAACCGTACACAATATCATTGCTGTATACATTGTAACAAGTCTTTATAGATTGTAATTACTGTACTGTAAGTCCAGTAGTATAGCTATATATTGTAATTACTGTACTGTAAGTCCAGTAGTATAGCTATAGATTGTAATTACTCTACTGTAAGTCCAGTAGTATAGCTATAGATTGTAATTACTCTACTGTAAGTCCAGTAGTATAGCTATTGTAATTACTCTACTGTAAGTCCAGTAGTATAGCTATAGATTGTAATTACTCTACTGTAAGTCCAGTAGTATAGCTATTGTAATTACTCTACTGTAAGTCCAGTAGTATAGCTATTGTAATTACTCTACTGTAAGTCCAGTAGTATAGCTATAGATTGTAATTACTCTACTGTAAGTCCAGTTAGTATAGCTATAGATTGTAATTACTCTACTGTAAGTCCAGTTAGTATAGCTATTGTAATTACTCTACTGTAAGTCCAGTAGTATAGCTATAGATTGTAATTACTCTACTGTAAGTCCAGTTAGTATAGCTATTGTAATTACTTTACTGTAAGTCCAGTTAGTATAGCTATTGTAATTACTCTACTGTAAGTCCAGTTAGTATAGCTATAGATTGTAATTACTCTACTGTAAGTCCAGTTAGTATAGCTATAGATTGTAATTACTCTACTGTAAGTCCAGTTAGTATAGCTATAGATTGTAATTACTCTACTGTAAGTCCAGTAGTATAGCTATTGTAATTACTCTACTGTAAGTCCAGTAGTATAGCTATAGATTGTAATTACTCTACTGTAAGTCCAGTAGTATAGCTATTGTAATTACTCTACTGTAAGTCCAGTAGTATAGCTATAGATTGTAATTACTCTACTGTAAGTCCAGTTAGTATAGCTATAGATTGTAATTACTCTACTGTAAGTCCAGTAGTATAGCTATTGTAATTACTCTACTGTAAGTCCAGTAGTATAGCTATAGATTGTAATTACTCTACTGTAAGTCCAGTAGTATAGCTATTGTAATTACTCTACTGTAAGTCCAGTAGTATAGCTATTGTAATTACTCTACTGTAAGTCCAGTAGTATAGCTATAGATTGTAATTACTCTACTGTAAGTCCAGTTAGTATAGCTATAGATTGTAATTACTCTACTGTAAGTCCAGTTAGTATAGCTATTGTAATTACTCTACTGTAAGTCCAGTAGTATAGCTATAGATTGTAATTACTCTACTGTAAGTCCAGTTAGTATAGCTATTGTAATTACTCTACTGTAAGTCCAGTTAGTATAGCTATTGTAATTACTCTACTGTAAGTCCAGTTAGTATAGCTATAGATTGTAATTACTCTACTGTAAGTCCAGTTAGTATAGCTATAGATTGTAATTACTCTACTGTAAGTCCAGTTAGTATAGCTATAGATTGTAATTACTCTACTGTAAGTCCAGTAGTATAGCTATTGTAATTACTCTACTGTAAGTCCAGTAGTATAGCTATAGATTGTAATTACTCTACTGTAAGTCCAGTAGTATAGCTATTGTAATTACTCTACTGTAAGTCCAGTAGTATAGCTATAGATTGTAATTACTCTACTGTAAGTCCAGTTAGTATAGCTATAGATTGTAATTACTCTACTGTAAGTCCAGTAGTATAGCTATTGTAATTACTCTACTGTAAGTCCAGTAGTATAGCTATTGTAATTACTCTACTGTAAGTCCAGTAGTATAGCTATTGTAATTACTCTACTGTAAGTCCAGTAGTATAGCTATAGATTGTAATTACTCTACTGTAAGTCCAGTTAGTATAGCTATAGATTGTAATTACTCTACTGTAAGTCCAGTTAGTATAGCTATTGTAATTACTCTACTGTAAGTCCAGTAGTATAGCTATAGATTGTAATTACTCTACTGTAAGTCCAGTAGTATAGCTATAGATTGTAATTACTCTACTGTAAGTCCAGTTAGTATAGCTATAGATTGTAATTACTCTACTGTAAGTCCAGTAGTATAGCTATTGTAATTACTCTACTGTAAGTCCAGTAGTATAGCTATTGTAATTACTCTACTGTAAGTCCAGTTAGTATAGCTATTGTAATTACTGTACTGTAAGTCCAGTAGTATAGCTATTGTAATTACTCTACTGTAAGTCCAGTTAGTATAGCTATTGTAATTACTGTACTGTAAGTCCAGTAGTATAGCTATTGTAATTACTCTACTGTAAGTCCAGTTAGTATAGCTATTGTAATTACTGTACTGTAAGTCCAGTAGTATAGCTATAGATTGTAATTACTCTACTGTAAGTCCAGTAGTATAGCTATAGATTGTAATTACTCTACTGTAAGTCCAGTTAGTATAGCTATTGTAATTACTCTACTGTAAGTCCAGTTAGTATAGCTATTGTAATTACTCTACTGTAAGTCCAGTAGTATAGCTATTGTAATTACTCTACTGTAAGTCCAGTAGTATAGCTATAGATTGTAATTACTCTACTGTAAGTCCAGTAGTATAGCTATTGTAATTACTCTACTGTAAGTCCAGTAGTATAGCTATAGATTGTAATTACTCTACTGTAAGTCCAGTAGTATAGCTATTGTAATTACTCTACTGTAAGTCCAGTAGTATAGCTATAGATTGTAATTACTCTACTGTAAGTCCAGTAGTATAGCTATTGTAATTACTCTACGGTAAGTCCAGTAGTATAGCTATTGTAATTACTCTACTGTAAGTCCAGTTAGTATAGCTATAGATTGTAATTACTCTACTGTAAGTCCAGTTAGTATAGCTATTGTAATTATTCTACTGTAAATTATCTTACATAATATACTGATTTAGGATACTTTGTTTTTTGCTAAACTTTGGGAAACTGGGTGTAACAGCTTGAGTGATACAGTCAATAAAATGTGTGGATTTGTCATTTGTAGAGTAAACACTTGTCTGCCATTGTATGATTTAACCAGTACTAATGCTGTACATCGTTAAAAAAATTAACACCTAGTCTAGAACTGGGTCACCTTTAGAGTATCAATACATGAATAAAATTGGGAAATCTGATTTCACTGAATGCGTCAATAAATCACACTTGATTGATTGATTGGAAGTAATAAAAGCTATCCCACTACAAAAATACACAGTATAAATGTTTAACTTTAAGAAGACTGCAAATAGCAACATTGAGTAATACAAATGGTAAATATGTCAATATGCACAATATGAGTGCATTCACCTCACACCTCTATTGGCTTACAACATAGTATGTTTGGCTGAATTCAGTTCAAGTTCAACATCTAAGCTTACAACATAGTATATGTTGGCTGAATTCAGTTCATGTTCATGCAACATATAAGCTTTAGTATGTTTACCCTGAATTCAGTTCATGTTCAACATCTAAACTTTAGTATGTTTGGCTGAATGCAGTTCATGTTCAACATCTAAACTTTAGTATGTTTGGCTGAATGCAGTTCATGTTCAACATCTAAGCTTTAGTATGTTTGGCTGAATGCAGTTCATGTTCAACATCTAAGCTTTAGTATGTTTGGCTGAATGCAGTTCATGTTCAACATCTAAACTTTAGTATGTTTGGCTGAATGCAGTTCATGTTCAACATCTAAGCTTTAGTATGTTTGGCTGAATGCAGTTCATGTTCAACATCTAAACTTTAGTATGTTTGGCTGAATTCAGTCCATGTTCAACATCTAAGCTTACAACATAGTATGTTTGGCTGAATGCAGTTCATGTTCAACATCTAAGCTTTAGTATGTTTACCCTGAATTCAGTTCATGTTCAACATCTAAGCTTTAGTATGTTTGGCTGAATGCAGTTCATGTTCAACATCTAAACTTTAGTATGTTTGGCTGAATTCAGTCCATGTTCAACATCTAAGCTTACAACATAGTATGTTTGGCTGAATGCAGTTCATGTTCAACATCTAAGCTTACAACATTGTATGTTTGGCTGAATGCAGTTCATGTTCAACATCTAAGCTTACATACAACATAGTATGTTTGGCTGAATGCAGTTCATGTTCAACATCTAAGCTTACAACATAGTATGTTTGGCTGAATTCAGTCCATGTTCAACATCTAAGCTTACAACATAGTATGTTTGGCTGAATTCAGTCCATGTTCAACATCTAAGCTTACATACAACATAGTTTGTTTGGCTGAATGCAGTTCATGTTCAACATCTAAGCTTACAACATAGTATGTTTGGCTGAATTCAGTTCATGTTCAACATCTAAGCTTACAACATAGTATATTTGGCTGAATTCAGTACTTGTTCAACATCTAAGCTTACAACATAGTATGTTTGGCTGAATTCACGAAGTCCACGTTCAACATCTAAGGTTGCCAAGGCTGAAATTTAAAAAAAGAATTGCCTGGCTTGAAGTACAAATTTTGACAGCATGTTTGGTTAGACTAACATCTGGGCCTTCACAAAACTGATGTTAACCCCCCCCCCCCCCCCCCCCCCCCCCCCGGATTCTCTTGCACAAACTCGCAGGAGATGGTTTCCATGGTAAAGTTGAAATTATTTTGAAGAAAGCTAAAAATTAAATATGTTATATCTCGTGCCCCAGAAATGCTATAATAATAATTAAAGTATGTGTATATATATTTGAGGGGGACAGGGAACTAAATGATCACATGACCTTTCGATTCAAGCTTAAAGTCATTGTCAAAATTCAAGGTCATCTTAATTTGTTTAAACATAAACCTTTCTGTATACTCCCATCAGATATAACTGGTAAAGCTGCAAGTCAGTCAGAAAATAGCCAAACAGAAAAACTTGAAAAAAGTATATATGATGTTGCTTTGTAGCAAAACTTTGTTGCCAAGAGAACTGCTGTCAATATCCCCAATTATACCACAGTGTTAATATACTAATCTGAAAGTGTTTGTATAGAGTGGTTTCTGGACTAAGCAATTCACTGTTTACATGATCTTTTCGATCCAAGGTCAAGGTCATTGTCAAATTCAAGGTCATCTTAATTTTTTGTTTTTATTAAAACACTATCTGAATTTTTTCTATAGCTAGCATAAGACAACTGAGATCTTTACAGTTGAAAATCACTGTCTTTCAGGAAAAATACAGCAAAGGCATATGCAGAGTTGCTTTTATTACAAACTTTTGTTACCATGACAACTGATATCAAGATCACAAAGATACAGCAAAGGCATATGTTGAGCTGCTTTTTTTTACAAACTTATGTTACCAGGACAACTGGTATCAAGATCACCAAAATATGAAAGTACCAAATATCTTGTGGTCCCAAAGTGCTACAGATATGATGAAAGTATATATATATATATATATATATATATATATATATATATATTGGTTTTAGGGGACGGGAAACTCACTTATCACATGATCTTTACCATTCAAGGTCAAGGTCATTGTCTAATTACAATGTCACCACAATTGTTTCACTTTTTAGCACAACTGAACTGAGGTTCCGTAGAGCTATAGGCATGGTGAAATGTGTGTGTGTGTGTGTGTGTGTGTGTGTGTGTGTGTGTGTTTGAGAACAACTGAGTCAAAAACCGCAAAACCGATTGACTTGGTATTTGGTGGGGACATTACTTTAATATTTATACATTACATTACATTGCAAACATATATACACATACTTTAATTATGATTACAGCACTTCTGGAGCCCGATATATGATGTTTTTTTTACCTTCAAAATAAAGTTACATTACTATGGAAACTGCTTCCTGTGAGTTTGCGCAAGAGAATCAGAGGGGCAACATCAGTATTTTGAAGGCCCAGTTATTACTTTAACCAAATATGATGTCAAAAACTACCTCAAACCCTGTAAGGTAACTCTTGTTTTAAGTACACTTTTTGGACCTGGGCATATATATAGTATATATGTATAATATATAACATATTAGTATGTTTGGCTAACAACACAATAAATCAAGCGATATCTAAACTTGTACAATTAATACAAAGTATATTTCAATTATTTGGCTGCAATATGACTGGTAACAAATGTCAAAGTTTGACTGAATCCAATAAAATGTTCAAACTTCTCAGCTTACAATATTATGTTTAACAAGTCTTCATAGAAGGCAGTCCCTTCAAAGACGTTACTTCTATGTGACTGAATGGCGACATGATTTAATAGAAATTGGTAGCGACAAATAAATACAACAAAGAGTCTGATATAATGCAGGAAATTGCTGAATTTTGATAATTTACCCTGAAGATCAGATTGAGTCACACTTGAATGTAGTCTCCATGTATTAATGTTTTTGAGTTAATGTTGTAAATCATGATTGCTCACTACAAAAACGACTGCCATTGAGTAAAAAGTGATATGAACACCAAAAATAATGTATGTGTTAGTGTATGTTTATCTGATTCTGTATTATCAATAGACATGATCTCAAAGATCATATTTGCAACAAAGTGTCTGCAATATGTAAGTAAGAGTTTAATTTTGATGATCTACTCTATAGGTCAAGGTAAAGGTCAAAGGTCACTCATACAAGAAAGCTTGCATGTGATTACATGGGGTTAGACACTTGAATAGAGTCAATGTACTGAAGTTTTTGAATTATTTTTATAGTGATTTTTTACTACAAATATGGCTGCTATTTAGTAAAATCTATGTGAGTACATATATACTTCTTTTCTTCAATATTACTTCTAAACATGATTTAAAAGAAATTGACAATATGTAAATACTACAATGTGTCTGTGATAGGCTGGAATTGGCTTGATTTTGATTATTAGCCCTCAAGGTCAAGGTCACAGGTCAAGGTCTTAAAAGATAGCTTGTATCTGATAATATAGGGAAAGAAATTTGAATGGGGTGTGTGTGTTACAGTTTTTGGATTATGCAGTAAATACTGATTGTAACTACAACTAAGGCCGCCATTCAGTCAAATTTGCATACTATATCAAAAACAAATTTATGTGCATATATGTCCCACATGATATGTCACCTTTGTGTCAGGTTTAAAAGAAATTGGATGTTGCATGTCTGAAAACTGACATATTATGGACAGACAAATGGATGCACATACAGACGGACAGCAGGACAGAGGCCATTGTTACAGTAAGCACACCTTCAGGGGATAATTAAAAAAATTAAACTTTTCAGCTTACAATGCAGTATCTTTATAAAAGTCAACATCTATGTTTACAATACATCTAGGATATGTTTATTTGCATACTACAAGAAAAACCGTTCTAATGTCTGTTTGGTTCATTTTGACTTCATACAGATGTGACATTATATTCTTTTCTGCCACCACATACTGCTTTAAATTTTAATATGCCACTATGATATCATTGATTGCTTGGTATACTTGTATGTATGATAAATGTAATTATTTAAGTCTTTGATCTCTAGAGGAAACTCACATTTGTCTAATCTCCCGTATTTGGTCGCCATCCATCCAAGATGTACATTTTGATCTTGGTGACACTGAGTGAAGATATCTTAAATTCCTCCTCAAGGCTATTGTCACCCTTTTCCAGAATTCTATTAAGTAATCTGCCATCGATTTCAAAGTCTATAAATTTGTTGACTGTTTCTTCTGGAACTTTAATCTTTGTTCGTAGTATATTTGCTACATCCTTCACACTCAACGCCTTGATATCAATTGGTTCTTTTTCCTGTAAAAAAAGCACAGAATACAAGATAATCTAGTTTACACTTTAATGTATCACTATTCCCATTCAAAGATTTATTTACATGCTGGAACATGCTGCTTAAAATAGGTGGCACTCTTATAGCAGCCCCTGGACAGAGCTCCTGTAAAAGGCTACAGTCTCCAATGTCTTATAGCATCCCCTGAACAGAGTTCCTGTAAAAGGCTACAGTCTCCAATGTCTTATAGCATCCCCTGAACAGAGTTCCTGTAAAAGGCTACAGTCTCCAATGTCTTATAGCATCCCCTGAACAGGGCTCCTGTATAAAGTGTTACGTAGAGCTTGAGTATGAGCACTAATGTATTTGAAGTAGTTTATTTTGTACTCTGAATTCATTAACATACAACTGTGTAGACGTCCACCTGGATGCGCTATTATTATAATGACTCGAGAGATGTTAGATTTTTTGATTGGTCGAGAGAGTATATTAATGTTTGGACAATGAGAAACAAATGAGAGAGAATAAAGTCTTATGTTAGTGTAGAAGGTGGGAGTCAGACTTTCCCAGGACAACAGTGTGCAAGTAGCAGTGATGCCACAAGGGGCTGGTCAATTCCAAGTTCATGAATTCTACACACCTGTAAGGATGTCTTCATTAGCATACAGCAGAATGGCCCTATTCAACATAAACAGTGTAATCATCAACACACCATTATTGTCAAGGTTAAGTTCCAACACCCAGCAAAGACTGAGAATTCTTATTTAATCCAAGAACAAAGAGTATTATATATATATACTCCTTTCCAACTCTTCCTCATTGTTTCAACTGTATACTCTTAATTTCACTTAACGGACACTTTTTCAGTCAGTGAGACACTTTCACACAAAGAAACTGTCTGCATATTGTTTAAATCCATGAGAGGGACTGTCCTCTAACACTTAATTTCAACACATGAATGAAACTGTCCGCAGCTTGTTAATCATTTCTATGGCACTGTCCCCACCTTGTCAAGTGTTACAATGCAATCAACATATGCTGCCCTGCCCTAAACCAAGTCCTACTGCTATCGCACTTAATTCTGCACCTGTCATTCTGAAAAGTGTGTATGTTCACCAGGTGAGTCTTTGCCAGGATAATGGATTTCACACTGAACTTTTGGGGAAATCATTGGATTATTTGGCTGAGATAAGAGGGATGAGTTTTTGTATTAAAGTGAATTTTGTAATTAACAAGAAGAGGTTATGTATTAGGGCTATAGATGACAAGGTTGATTCTGGTGAAAAACCGAAAACTCATTGATTTCGAAGTATACCTTCATTATAGGACAAGTCCTCAGCCATTAACCGGAAATATAAATCGGACAGTATTGGGTGAAGCTCCATTATTTTGTCCTTGGCTATGCCTCTCGAGGAATTGATCTATAACTTTCAGTTAGACTTACTGACCACACTGCTCAACCCTGAAAAGATGTCAAACTTCCTTTGCCAAGATCAGTCACCCAAGTTCCATTACCAAAGACTAATAATACAAGCAGAGGTCTCCCTAACATCCTATTATCAAATGCAAGGTCACTGGTTAGAAAAGTGGAGGAATTACAGTCAACTTGTGCAATGAATAACATCAAGATTCACTGCTGCTGCAGTGACTGAGACATAGTTTAGTGATAAAATCAGTTTTGAATCAGTTGTTATGGATAACTACAAATTCTACTGAAGGACCATGCAGACAAGAGGGGTGGCAGCAACTGCATATATATACAGAATCACTTGCATCCTCAACCACTCAGTGCCCAGTTCCTGACAGGCACCGACCATGTTGAATATATTTGCCTGTCCATATTGGTTACCAAGGACAGTGTCCCAGTTACTAATTGGCTGTGTTTATCATCCACCTGGGATGAACAACCATATCACATCTATAGAGGATAAAGTGAAAGACCATATCACATCTATAGAGGATAAAGTGAAAGACCATATCACATCTATAGAGGATAAAGTGAAAGACCATATCACATCTATAGAGGATAAAGTGAAAGACCATATCACATCTATAGAGGATAAATTGAAAGACCATATCATATTTATAGAAGATAAAGTGAAAGACCATATCACATCTATAGAGGATAAAGTGAAAGACCATATCATATCTATAGAGGATAAAGTGAAAGACCATATAACATCTATAGAGGATAAAGTGAAAGACCATATCACATCTATAGATAGAGGATAAAGTGAAAGACCATATCACATCTATAGAGGATAAAGTGAAAGACCATATCACATCTATAGAAGATAAAGTGAAAGACCATATCACATCTATAGAGGATAAAGTGAAAGACCATATCACATCTATAGAGGATAAAGTGAAAGACCATATCATATCTATAGAGGATAAAGTGAAAGACCATATCATATCTATAAAGGATAAAGTGAAAGACCATATCATATCTATAGAGGATAAAGTGAAAGACCATATCATATCTATAGAGGATAAAGTGAAAGACCATATCACATCTATAGAGGATAAAGTGAAAGACCATATCACATCTATAGATAGAGGATAAAGTGAAAGACCATATCACATCTATAGAGGATAAAGTGAAAGACCATATCACATCTATAGAGGATAAAGTGAAAGACCATATCACATCTATAGAGGATAAAGTGAAAGACCATATCACATCTATAGAAGATAAAGTGAAAGACCATATCACATCTATAGAGCATAAAGTGAAAGACCATATCATATCGATAGAGGATAAAGTGAAAGACCATATCATATCTATAGAGGATAAAGTGAAAGACGATATCATATCTATAGAGGATAAAGTGAAAGACGATATCATATCTATAGAGGATAAAGTGAACGACGATATCATATCTATAGAGGATAAAGTGAACGACCATATCACATCTATAGAAGATAAAGTAAAGGACCATATCACATCTATAGAGGATAAAGTGAAAGACCATATCATATCTATAGAAGATAAAGTGAAAGACCATATCATATCTATAGAGGATAAAGTGAAAGACCATATCATATCTATAGAGGATAAAGTAGAGGACCATATCATATCTATAGAAGATAAAGTGAAAGACCATATCATATCTATAGAGGATAAAGTGAAAGACCATATCATATCTATAGAGGATAAAGTGAAAGACCATATATCTATAGAGGATAAAGTGAAAGACCATATCATATCTATAGAGGATAAAGTGAAAGACCATATCATATCTATAGAGGATAAAGTGAAAGACCATATCATATCTATAGAGGATAAAGTGAACGACCATATCATATCTATAGAGGATAAAGTGAAAGACCATATCATATCTATAGAGGATAAAGTGAAAGACCATATCATATCTATAGAGGATAAAGTGAACGACCATATCATATCTATAGAGGATAAAGTGAAAGACCATATCACATCTAAGGAAGATAAAGTGAAAGACCATATCATATCTATAGAGGATAAAGTGAAAGACCATATCATATCTATAGAGGATAAAGTGAAAGACCATATCATATCTATAGAGGATAAAGTGAAAGACCATATCATATCTATAGAGGATAAAGTGAAAGACCATACCATATCTATAGAGGATAAAGTGAAAGACCATATCATATCTATAAAGGATAAAGTGAAAGACCATATCACATCTATAGAGGATAAAGTGAAAGACCATATCATATCGATAGAGGATAAAGTGAAAGACCATATCATATCGATAGAGGATAAAGTGAACGACCATATCATATCGATAGAGGATAAAGTGAAAGACCATATCATATCTATAGAGGATAAAGTGAAAGACCATATCATATCTATAGAGGATAAAGTGAAAGACCATATCATATCTATAGAGGATAAAGTGAAAGACCATATCATATCTATAGAGGATAAATTGAAAGACCATATCATATCTATAGAGGATAAAGTGAAAGATGATATCATATCGATAGAGGATAAAGTGAAAGACCATATCATATCTATAGAGGATAAAGTGAAAGACCATATCATATCTATAGAGGATAAAGTGAAAGACCATATCATATCTATAGAGGATAAAGTGAAAGACCATATCATATCTATAGAGGATAAAGTGAAAGACCATATCATATCTATAGAGGATAAAGTGAAAGACCATATCATATCTATAGAGGATAAAGTGAAAGACCATATCATATCTATAGAGGATAAAGTGAAAGACCATATCATATCTATAGAGGATAAAGTGAAAGACCATATCATATCTATAGAGGATAAAGTGAAAGACCATATCACATCTATAGAGGATAAAGTGAAAGACCATATCACATCTATAGATAGAGGATAAAGTGAAAGACCATATCACATCTATAGAGGATAAAGTGAAAGACCATATCACATCTATAGAAGATAAAGTGAAAGACCATATCATATCTATAGAGGATAAAGTGAAAGACCATATCACATCTATAGAGGATAAAGTGAAAGACCATATCACATCTATAGAGGATAAAGTGAAAGACCATATCACATCTATAGAGGATGAAGTGAAAGACCATATCACATCTATAGAGGATAAAGTGAAAGACCATATCACATCTATAGAGGATAAAGTGAAAGACCATATCACATCTATAGAAGATAAAGTGAAAGACCATATCACATCTATAGAGCATAAAGTGAAAGACCATATCACATCTATAGAAGATAAAGTGAAAGACCATATCACATCTATAGAGCATAAAGTGAAAGACCATATCATATCGATAGAGGATAAAGTGAAAGACCATATCATATCTATAGAGGATAAAGTGAAAGACCATATCATATCTATAGAGGATAAAGTGAAAGACCATATCATATCTATAGAGGATAAAGTGAACGACGATATCATATCTATAGAGGATAAAGTGAACGACCATATCACATCTATAGAAGATAAAGTAAAGGACCATATCACATCTATAGAGGATAAAGTGAAAGACCATATCACATCTATAGAGGATAAAGTGAAAGACCATATCACATCTATAGATAGAGGATAAAGTGAAAGACCATATCACATCTATAGAGGATAAAGTGAAAGACCATATCACATCTATAGAAGATAAAGTGAAAGACCATATCATATCTATAGAGGATAAAGTGAAAGACCATATCACATCTATAGAGGATAAAGTGAAAGACCATATCACATCTATAGAGGATAAAGTGAAAGACCATATCACATCTATAGAGGATAAAGTGAAAGACCATATCACATCTATAGAGGATAAAGTGAAAGACCATATCACATCTATAGAAGATAAAGTGAAAGACCATATCACATCTATAGAAGATAAAGTGAAAGACCATATCATATCGATAGAGGATAAAGTGAAAGACCATATCATATCTATAGAGGATAAAGTGAAAGACCATATCATATCTATAGAGGATAAAGTGAAAGACGATATCATATCTATAGAGGATAAAGTGAACGACGATATCATATCTATAGAGGATAAAGTGAACGACCATATCACATCTATAGAAGATAAAGTAAAGGACCATATCACATCTATAGAGGATAAAGTGAAAGACCATATCATATCTATAGAAGATAAAGTGAAAGACCATATCATATCTATAGAGGATAAAGTGAAAGACCATATCATATCTATAGAGGATAAAGTAGAGGACCATATTATATCTATAGAAGATAAAGTGAAAGACCATATCATATCTATAGAGGATAAAGTGAAAGACCATATCATATCTATAGAGGATAAAGTGAAAGACCATATCATATCTATAGAGGATAAAGTGAAAGACCATATCATATCTATAGAGGATAAAGTGAAAGACCATATCATATCTATAGAGGATAAAGTGAAAGACCATATCACATCTATAGAGGATAAAGTGAAAGACCATATCACATCTATAGAGGATAAAGTGAAAGACCATATCATATCTATAGAGGATAAAGTGAAAGACCATATCATATCTATAAAGGATAAAGTGAAAGACCATATCATATCTATAGAGGATAAAGTGAAAGACCATATCATATCTATAGAGGATAAAGTGAAAGACCATATCATATCTATAGAGGATAAAGTGAAAGACCATATCATATCTATAGAGGATAAAGTGAAAGACCATATCATATCTATAGAGGATAAAGTGAAAGACCATATCATATCTATAGAGGATAAAGACTACTGAACTACTATACTAGTACTATTACTAGGCTGAATTACTTAACGGCAAACTTGTACATAAATTTCAGCTGATGACGTTTTCATGGTTCGTACACTTAAAGCAAAAGAAAATTCCAGGACTTTTTCGTCAGTTTTCCAGGGGTATTCTTATTGATTTTGGTCATTTTCCAGGGCTGTTGACAACTAAAGTATATTTTTGAAGGACATCTAATTGTCTGATGTGGACGAGAAGAAATTAACAAGGGTTCCCATAATATGTCACAAAACATTAAAAAGACAATCGACACTAAGCAAGACCTTGGTTTCAAAACCATGTTTGCACACTAAGGTTAAACGGAGAAACCTCTGTCCTATCCCCTAAGTAGTCGCTTCGTCAAGCTGGTGCATTGATCGTATAAGATTTGAGTCGCAGCATTCGTCTAATTCAGACATATCCAGAAAGAAACAAATTAAAAACTAAAGTTTGTCCTCATTATTGTACGGATTGATGTGACTAGATTTATGGTCAGGACGCCAAGGTCCAAAAAGTGGCTTAAAACAGGAGTTACATTTAAAGGGACCGGTCAGTTTCTTCAGCCTGGGGGGGGGGGGGGTGGATTCTTCAATTGGGCTGACAAAAAGTCACTGACCCCCCCTATCTGCAAAACCAAAAACAGGCTGAACCCCCCCCCCCCCTATCACTTAATTCTAAATCATTATGACATCCCCCCCCCCCCCCCATATATATATATAATATTCACATGACAGGTATTTTTTGATCGTGACTCAGTGTGGACTGCTTGACTATCTTGCATCTACTTTATAAGATCCCAGGTTAGCACTATCATAATTATAATTATTGACTTCACAGGGTAAATATATTCCAAAAGGAGTTTAATAGCATCTTGACAGTGAAAGGTATAGGAAAGCTTGAGCAGGGAATATGTATATCTCTCATGGGGGGTCCTAGGGGTCTCCCCCTAGAAGCCCTGGAGGTTTTTTACTCTGAAAAGTCAATTTTGAGACTATTCAGGCCCTTTCAGACAATAATTTCCAAGCTTTACAAGACAGCACCAACATATAAAAAGAAAATATTATTTTTGAAATATTAAGTTTGATAGCATCTTGACAGTAAGAGGTAGGGGGAAGAGCTTGAGACTGGGATGTTTATACCTCATGTAGTGGGGGGGGGGGGTCCTAGGGGGTCTCCCCCTAGAAGTCCTGGAGGTTTTTTACTCTGAAAAGTCAATTTTGAGACTATTCAGACCCTTTCAGACAATAATTTCCAAGCTTTACAAGACAGCACCAACATGTAAAAAGCAACTACACAGTGTTGAAATACTTTTGAAATATACTTTGATAGCATCTTGACAGTAAGAGGGGAAGAGCTTGAGACTGGGATATGTCCACCTCATGTGGGGGGTCCAAGCCCTGGAGGATTTTTATTCTTAAAGCCAATTTTTAGGCTATTCAGACCCTTTCAAGCAATAACTCAAGTATCAGAAACTATTCTTTATAACTTACATAGGGTTGAAATATGTTCTTAAACTGTTAAATGGCATCATTATATGCATGTAGTAAAGGTCAGCACATCTACTGGTAGTATCATTGGTAGGGGAGATTTGGAGTTTAAGGCAATTTTAGACTACCTTGGCAAACATTTCACATCTTTAAAAGACTATCATCTCAAATTAGAACTGGGTGAAAATATGTAAGAAAAGTTTAATATCATTATGACAGTAAAAAGGTTGTTGGTGCATCTGATTGTTGGTTGAATGCATGAGTGACCTCTGGGGGTGAGGGAGTCCTTGGGGTTTTCCCCCTGGCAGATCTGCAGTTTTTGCTTCTAATACGGCAATGTTTAGGTTATTCATAGCCTTTGAGGTAATATTTCCAAGCTTCAAATAGCTAACGTAAGTGTAAGTTTTATAATAATATATATAATAATAATGACTTTTATTATCAAAATGCTTTAAAATACACCGACAAACGGGTAACCCTGTTAGGACCAGCCTAATCTACCCAGGGGCCCAAGCAAGTTAAGCACAAAAATACACCGACAAACGGGTAACCCTGTTAGGAGCAGCCTAATCTACCCAGGGGCCCAAGCAAGTTAAGCACAAAAATACACCGACAAACGGGTAACCCTGTTAGGAGCAGCCTAATCTACCCAGGGGCCCAAGCAAGTTAAGCACAAAAATACACCGACAAACGGGTAACCCTGTTAGGACCAGCCTAATCTACCCAGGGGCCCAAGCAAGTTAAGCACAAAAATACACCGACAAACGGGTAACCCTGTTAGGAGCAGCCTAATCTACCCAGGGGCCCAAACAAGTTAAGCACAAAAATAAAGGGAAAGTAGACCACACTCGGAAAAGGCCAAACGGTACATCAAAGACAATACAAAAAAATACAAATACATCTACAATGACTAAAAGAAACAACTTGACACAAAAACCTTATAATCATTCCAAAATGTGACACTTTAAAAGTTTTTTAAATACATTAATATTTTCAGTCTTTCTTATTAAAGTTGGAAGTTCATTCCATAATTTGGTTGCCTCATAAGAAAAAGAGTGAGTGAAGCGTTGACAGTTGGGAGTACGTAGAACGAAAAGGTCATTAGAACATGTACGAGTAAATATTTATTAAAAAGGAACCTTTTACCTAAAGGTAAAATATCAATTTTTTTAAAAAGATCAATACTACTAGTGTTTTGCAATTGTATTTCCCTAGTACTGATGTTTAAGATATGTCTGACGGCTTGTTTTTGTAGTTTGTAAAGATTATCAATATCACCTTTTCTGGCATGGGACCAGATGTTACAACATGTATCAAAGTGAGGCTGAATATGACTGAGATAAAATAATCTTCTAGTATGTACATCGAGAAACCTTGAAATATAGCGTAGTGCAGCAATATTAGTTGAAATTCTTTTACAAATATAGTCACAATGGTTGGCCGAGGATAGAGCTGAATCTATAAAGAGACCTAGAGATTTTTCTACATTGGAAAGTGAGATTGGAATATTATTAAAAAGAGGGGAGAAGCTGTCATGCATAGTAGAATTCTTTTTGGGTGGAATTAACATGGCTTTAGTCTTATTAGTGTTAAGAATCGTGTGATTTTGGTTGCACCAGTGATGAAGTTTGTCAAGGTCATTATTGATTGTCTGATTAATTTGAGAAACTGAAGAAGATGAATAAAGCAAGGAAGAGTCATAAGCATAAGTGGTGATATGATTTTAGTAAAAACTTCTCTGAATAGTCTCAAAATTGACTTTTCAGAGTTAAAAGAGACCCCCTAGGACCCCCTCCCCCCACATGAGGTGTACACATCCTAGTCTCAAGATCTTCCCCCTACCTCTTACTGTCAAGATCTTATCAAACTATATTTCAAAAATATTTCAACCTTATGTAGTTGCATTGACTAAAAATGTGTCATTTTGTTTAATTACTGCCCAATACCTTTGGCGAGTACGTCTGACACCCCTGCAAAGTAATGGTGTGTACAGTTTCTCATCACGCATGCTCAGTCACTTAGTCTGCACTGTCCAACTGAAGTTTACACGTCGCAGTAGTTGGCCAATAGTTTGAGCCAAATTTCTGAATGTAGTGTTCAGTTGGGACAGGTTTCCTTTTTTTTTTTAGATCTTTCACGATATCTCCCAACCTCACAGTCGGTTTCAGCCAGTTTATTTGCATCAATATGTTGTTCCTGGACAGGGATGAGCAATAGTCAGATGTTCAGGATTCGGAAGCAGCCAAGGTTGACGATTGATGGTCAAGTTACGATCGAACCAAAGATTTTCGCTGAATTAGGAGCGAAGCCAGAGTTAATGCGACCTAAGAAGCCAACCCAGATTAGAAGACAAGGGACCAAAGTTCAAGGGCAGCTCGACGAATTATTGGGTCAAATGCAAGTGTTAACCAGTCAGTTATACGCCTTCATGAACATTTCCCGCCAGAAGAGTGACGTCACTATATATGGAGCCAGTCGTTCAGTCGCATGGCGGACACAACAGCAGCTGATCAACGATGGCGTGACAGTGTCCTTTTAAGGACAAAGTACCCAGAGACCAAATGAAAGATGTCTGGTCGTAGTTACCCATAGTGTGCCTAATATTAGCAGTTCCGTTCATTTTCGTTCTGAGTCATGTTACCTGTGTTACCGCCGTATACCGTTCGTATGCCATACGTGTGTTGCCTTTGATGATTTGAGCAATGCACTCATTTTATTAACCCTTTGTCAAAGTTTCTGTCAGTACGCTACTTGGCTGTGCCAGTTCGTATCTTCTTCTTGCCAGGTGGCAATATTTTGTAGTCGAACTTTCCTTTACAAGTTGTGGATTACAATAGATAAAAATATAGAGAAGTTCTAGTTTACTTTACAAATACAGCCTAGTGTAGATTACTATAATACAGGGATGGACTAGTTGAAGTTTTTTCTAGATACAAATATAGACAAGTTGTAATTTACCATACATACAAGTATAGTCTAGGTTTAGTTTACTGTGCATATGAGTGTAAACTGTTTGTACTTTACATGTCTACATACAAGTATAGAAAAATTGTACTTTACGGTCGATACAAATTTACACAAGTTATATTTTACTGCAGATACAGGTATAGAATAGTTGTGATTTACTGTACATTCACGCATAGGCCATTTGTAATTTACTGCAGATGCAAGTATACATGTATAGACCTGTGTTAACTATAGATAAAAGTATAGACTAGTTTTAATGTACTGTAGACAAAAGTATAGACTATATGTACTCTACTTCAGGTACAAATATAGACTTGTAGTAGTTTACTCTAAAACATGTAGAGACTAGTTGTAGTTTATTGTATATTCAAATACAGCCTATTTACAGTTTATTATCTACAATTATACATAAATGTATAAAAACGTACTTTAATATCAATACAAGCAGACAATGCTGTGGATACAAATATAGACGAATTGTACTTTACTGTAGCCACAAGTATAGACTAGTTGTAGTGTATTGTAGATACAAGTATAGACTAGTAGTTTACTGTTGATTCAGGTATAGACACATTGTAGTTTATTGCAGATACAAGTACATGTTTTGTATAGATAAAATGTAATTTATTGTACATGTACTTGTAGATGCTAGTATCGATAAGCATTAGTTTACTATTGATATAGGTATAGACTAGTAGTAGTTTACTGTAGATACTAGTATAGACTAGTTGTAGTTTACTCTAGATACTGGTATAGACTAGTAGTAGTTTACTCTAGATACTAGTATAGACTAGTTGTAGTTTACTGTAGATACTAGTATAGACTAGTAGTAGTTTACTGTAGATACTGGTATAGACTAGTAGTAGTTTACTCTAGATACTAGTATAGACTAGTTGTAGTTTACTGTAGATACTAGTATAGACTAGTAGTAGTTTACTGTAGATACTAGTATAGACTAGTTGTAGTTTACTCTAGATACTAGTATAGACTAGTTGTAGTTTACTATTGATATAGGTATAGACTAGTAGTAGTTTACTGTAGATACTAGTATAGACTAGTAGTAGTTTACTCTAGATACTAGTATAGACTAGTTGTAGTTTACTATTGATATAGGTATAGACTAGTAGTAGTTTACTGTAGATACTAGTATAGACTAGTTGTAGTTTACTGTAGATACTAGTATAGACTAGTTGTAGTTTACTGTAGATACTAGTATAGACTAGTTGTAGTTTACTGTAGATACAAGTACATTTTGTATAGACTAGTTGTAGTTTACTGTAGATACAAGTATAGACTAGTTGTAGTTTACTGTAGATACTGGTATCAATAAGTTGTAGTTTACTTTTGATGCAAGTATAGACTAGTTGTAGTTTACTGTATATGCTAGTATAGACTAGTTGTAGTTTACTGTATATGCTAGTATAGACAAGTTGTAGTTTACTGTAGATACTGGTATAGACTAGTTGTAGTTTACTTTATATGCTAGTATAGACAAGTTGTAGTTTACTGTATATGCTAGTATAGACTAGTTGTAGTTTACTGTAGATACTGGTATAGACTAGTTGTAGTTTACTGTATATGCTAGTATAGACAAGTTGTAGTTTACTGTATATGCTAGTATAGACTAGTTGTAGTTTACTGTAGATACTGGTATAGACTAGTTGTAGTTTACTTTATATGCTAGTATAGACAAGTTGTAGTTTACTGTAGATACTGGTATAGACTAGTTGTAGTTTACTGTAGATACTGGTACAGACAAGTTGTAGTTTACTGTAGATACAAGTATAGACTAGTTGTAGTTTACTGTAGATACTGGTATAGTCAAGTTGTAGTTTACTGTAGATACTGGTAATAGTTGTAGTTTACTGTAGATACTGGTATAGTCAAGTTGTAGTTTACTGTAGATACTGGTATAGTCAAGTTGTAGTTTACTGTAGATACTGGTATAGTCAAGTTGTAGTTTACTTTAGATACTAGTATAGTCAAGTTGTGGATTACTGTAGATACTGGTATAGTCAAGTTGTAGTTTACTGCAGATACTAGTATAGTCAAGTTGTAGTTTACTGCAGATACTAGTATAGACTAGTTGTAGTTTACTGTAGATACTGGTATAGTCAAGTTGTGGATTACTGTAGATACTGGTATAGTCAAGTTGTAGTTTACTGTAGATACTGGTATAGACTAGTTGTGGTTTACTGTATATGCTAGTATAGACAAGTTGTAGTTTACTGTAGATACTAGTATAGACTAGTTGTAGGTTACTGTAGATACTGGTATCAATAAGTTGTAGTTTACTTTTGATGCAAGTATAGACTAGTTGTAGTTTACTGTATATGCTAGTATAGTCAAGTTGTAGTTTACTGTAGATACAAGTATAGACTAGTTGTGGTTTACTGTATATGCTAGTATAGACAAGTTGTAGTTTACTGTATATGCTAGTATAGACTAGTTGTAGGTTACTGTAGATACTGGTATCAATAAGTTGTAGTTTACTTTTGATGCAAGTATAGTCAAGTTGTAGGTTACTGTAGATACTAGTATAGTCAAGTTGTAGTTTACTGTAGATACTGGTATAGACTAGTTGTAGGTTACTGTAGATACTGGTATAGACTAGTTGTGGTTTACTGTAGATACTAGTATAGTCAAGTTGTAGTTTACTGTAGATACTGGTATAGTCAAGTTGTAGTTTACTGTAGATACTGGTATAGTCAAGTTGTAGTTTACTGTAGATACTGGTATAGTCAAGTTGTAGGTTACTGTAGATACTGGTATAGACTAGTTGTGGTTTACTGTAGATACTAGTATAGTCAAGTTGTAGTTTACTGTAGATACTAGTATAGTCAAGTTGTAGTTTACTGTAGATACTGGTATAGTCAAGTTGTAGTTTACTGTAGATACTGGTATAGTCAAGTTGTAGGTTACTGTAGATACTAGTATAGTCAAGTTGTAGTTTACTGTAGATACTAGTATAGTCAAGTTGTAGTTTACTGTAGATACTGGTATAGTCAAGTTGTGGGTTACTGTAGATACTGGTATAGTCAAGTTGTAGTTTACTGTAGATACTGGTATAGACTAGTTGTGGTTTACTGTATATGCTAGTATAGACAAGTTGTAGTTTACTGTATATGCTAGTATAGACTAGTTGTAGGTTACTGTAGATACTGGTATCAATAAGTTGTAGTTTACTTTTGATGCAAGTATACACTAATTGTAGTTTACTGTATATGCTAGTATAGTCAAGTTGTAGGTTACTGTAGATACTGGTATCAATAAGTTGTAGTTTAATTTTGATACAAGTATACACTAATTGTAGTTTACTGTAGATACTAGTATAGTCAAGTTACATGTTACATGTTACATGTTACATGCGCGGGTCATCATGTTTTAGAATTAAGTGATGGGGGGGGGGAGGGGGGGTCAGCCTGGTTTGGTTTTACAGATAGGGGGGTCAGTGACTTTTTGTCGGTCCGATTTAAGAATCCACCGCCAGCGCCAGAGTCAAATGTAGGATCCTGACTGCAATTTACATAACCAATCAAGTTACGTCAAATTAGTTAATCTCAAGTCTAAACAATCTCTCCTAACCAATCCTATATTTGTCCTAATTGACCAATCAAATGAAGGTCAATATCAAATTCAAGCAAATATGTATGGAATGTAGGAAACCTTCATTTCTGTGTGATCTGTAGTTTTTTGTTGGGTGTCAATAAAGTAGGAGTAGCTATCTTTATAGTACTTGGTTGTACAGGCATCATTCCTTTTCAGAACCCCTTTCTAGACAATTCCCTTACCCCATAGTAAGCTGACCCTGAATATGCTTTTGCTACAAAATCTATGACAGACTATATAATTTGCTATC
This sequence comes from Glandiceps talaboti, assembly GCF_964340395.1. Taxonomy (NCBI): domain Eukaryota; kingdom Metazoa; phylum Hemichordata; class Enteropneusta; family Spengelidae; genus Glandiceps; species Glandiceps talaboti. Next base: position 23,488,549 of record NC_135562.1, on the reverse strand, counting down.
TGATGTCTGCAGTAAAAAAGCTATGTGGGTGTTTCGATAAAACTAGGACCACACATGGTCTCAATGAGTTTTATGGGGCTAATTGTTTACTTTCCAACTGATAACCAACAAGATTAATTGTCTGCTACAACTTAGCAAAACGGACAGTCAAATAATTTCTACAGTAAGTTGACCTTGAATTTTGACTATGACCCTGACCTAGAATCGAAAAGGTCATGTAATCATTGAGTTCCCTGTTCCCTAAAATATATATAAACATACTTTAATCATGATTATATCATTTCTGGGTCGCGAGATGTTTTTAATGTTTTAGTATCCTTCAAAATAATGTTAATGTTACCATGGAAACCATCTCCTGTGAGTTTGCGCAAGAGAGTCCAGAGGGGCAACATCAGTTTTCTGAAGGCCCTGATGTTACTCTAACCAAATATACTTCCAAAATTTGTACTTCAAGCCGGGCAATTTTTTTCCAAAATTTCAGCCTTGACCTATTAGAGGTCACCAAAAATAATTTTTTTCTTCAAAATTTTGAATAAAAACGTCATTTACGTAACGAAATTTCGCGTTATGAATAACTGAATACATTCAGCCCTTGCATCTCTATGTTTATGTACGGATGCCACGTGTTGCGGAACATTGCGATTTCTCAACTCAACTTGACCATTTAAGAATGTTACTGTAATGTACTGACAAACATACTAGTAAAAAAAAAGTAGTTTATTCTTTTAGAACATGTAAAAACAAATACCCATTTATCGATGACATAAAAGTCAAAACCGTACTTCGACAACCCGGAAATTCAACTGCACTTCCCAAGGCCCTAGTATTGCCATGTGTGAGCTTGTAGTATGTCGACTCGTGCGCCAAACTTGTAACAATTTCTAATCGTGGTTGGTGATCAGGCTGGTGATGCTTTGATACTCGCTACAATGTTACGATAATCTTGCTGACAGACCTACTGTTAACCCCCAGGACTGTTACAATATTATGTCGCTGAAATGACGACTAGATTCAGAGTAGCAATAGCCAAGATCGAAACAAACATTGTGGCGCCCATTCAACTATGCATAGGCACGGTCTGTGGGCAAAGTGTCTCGCGGAACGATCAGTTGACTGTCTGGGTTTAATCAGCATGATTCACCATGGTGGCAAACGACTTTGACTATATCGCCATTTCATATTTAAGAGACTCAGTGTAGTGAATCATATGAATGGGTGGCTCAAGCACAGACATGTCAATCGTCAATATTAATCGATCACGATCATTTTCCAGGGTTTTCCAGGGGTAGGGAGCATTTTTCCAGGGTTTTCCAGGGAGGGTTTGAAATTCCAGGGTTTTCCAGGACCGTGTGACCCGACCCCGAGTTTATTCTTTTATTCCATGATGATTGGTACATATTTTTAAAGAGGGCCACACTAAGCCAACTTTGTAGCCACTGCAAGACAGTTTCCTGATGAGCATCAATTGTAAATTGACCCTGGTGACTTAGACATCAGAGTATGGTCTAAAATTGGGTATGGATATTTGGTCAAAATTGGTCTGAAATGGTGGTGTCTGGAGTAATTGGCAGTGTTGGAAGCATATCCTTAACACGGTTACAGGTCGTTTCGCCCCATAACCAGTTCGCCCCATTGCCAGTTCGCACCTACCATGGATGTATTAGTGAGTCTCACTAATACATCCATGCACCTACTTAGTCGTTTCGCCCCAGCGGTTTGGTCATTTCGCCCCATAGGTTTGGTCATTTCGCCCCATGTGGTAAACAATGGTTATGGGTTAGAATACACAGTTTTGAGACAGTGCTTTCCCACGATCGAAACATTACGGCCACATTCGTAAAACAAATTACGGTATTTTTTCAGTTTACTACGTAGTATCTCCTGTTACTAAACCAAGTAATGATGAAAACCACTGACACGTGCCGTGTTTATAGGTCAACTTGAAGTTGAAGTAGAACCTTAGTCCATGAGTACGACGGGACGATCATTCCGACTTTTTTGCAATTTTCATTACATGTACATGTAACTTGTCTTCAATTTCATGATGTTGCCTATTCTGAAGCAAGTTTGCTTGAAGTTTTACCGCGATCTGGTCGATTGATACACAACCTCGCATCAAAACCATGTACAACCCGTTTACGTTTCAAGGCGAATGGGTAGCGAGAATTTGTTCACTTTATCTGATAGATGCGTTGCCGACCATTTACAATGGTTTCGGGTTTTTGCGAACGATGCCGAGTTTGGTGGTCTTTCGTACTAATTCACGGAAACTAACGAAATGCAAACGTTGGTCACTCCACTACACATGCTACATAAGCCTGACAAGAGACATCGTACTAAGATATGATAAACAGGGTTTTGCCGTCATCACGCGGATCTATTATCAGGGAAGGATATAGAACAGAAACGTATTAACACCTTTGTCACATATTGTTCTGGCCCATTAACGCTTTTTCTTTTTGGTCTTTTAACAAGAAGTAAAACACCGATAACGTCGACGCATTTTCTTTTAGGTCTTTTACAACCAGACGTAGAACACCGATTGCATCGATTTCAAACCTCATGTGTTTCTTGTTCCGCAAAAAGCCTCACTTGCTTTTTTAGTTCAAAATAAAGTTTGAAACATGAGCTTTGTGGAGTTCCTCGGAAAGATTTATAAGCGTACAGATGTGTATCAATACCCAATCACACCTTGTAACAAAAGGGGTTATGAATTTATGTATCCTTTATATGTGCTTGTACACAATTCGATTCAATTCTTTATTTACTTTGAGCAATTTCTGCTCATCAGTTACAGAACTAGAAAAACAAAAATCGTCACAAAGAAAACGTGGTGGAGAATGTACTAAATACAAATTACATTAATATATGCACAGAACGTAGGATGCCTGCTTGTTTTAAATATCTACCTAAATTGCAAAGCTGCTTTACATTTTCCATGGACAGTAGTTGTACAAGTTTAAAGACGGATGTTTTTTTCCAATAATATGGCTTAATAAAACGGACTCGTAATTCTCTATATAATGGGCATTTAAGTATAAAATGAAATTCGTCCTCGACATCTTTATTACAGTGTGGACAATTTCTCATACGCCTTAGTGTACCATGATAACGCCCAGTTTCTATAGTTAAATTATGGGACGAGAGACGGTATTTGGAAATCAATTTCTTATACAAACTTGGTATCGGCTTACCCAAATAATATTGCAAACGGAATGTATGATTCAAGTAATATACTACTATTTACAAAATACACATTTTGGCGATTCATCAATTTGTGCAGCAAGGCTCTGTTGCGCTTGATCAAAAATCCTTTGCTTAATAACCACAAGATACTTTTTATCCAGACACTGATTAGACCAAATACTGCCGAAACCTAAAGACAGTAACTCCTGTTTAATATGGAATAACCAATTTACCTCGTTACCATTTTCTACTCTATCAACAACCTTTCAAAATACAATTGTTTGTGTCTAATAATTTACAACAGTAGCTTATCATAATGGTACATTCTAGTATATTTCATTGGATCAACTATTTCAAGGATTTGACCATTGTAGACCCATTGCTCAAAATTTCTCACCCTACCACCCTTCCTGAAAACCATGACCTTTGTTTTTCGAATATTTACTTCAAGGTCCCATTCACGGGAATAATTACAAAGATAGTCCAACTGGCTAAATTTGCAGCCCTTCAACACTTTCAGAAAATAGTACCAAATCGTCAGCATACATTAAAAGAAAAAGACTCAAGGATTTACAATCAAAGGGAATACAATCATTAGTCAAAAATCCCATTTCCAAGTCATTAATATACAATGAAAATAGAATAGGAGACAATGCTTCTCCTTGCATTAACCCAAGAGTACTAGAGAAAAAATATGACTGGAAGCCATTGACTGTGACACAAGACCTGACATTTAAGTACATCGACCGAATTATTTTCAAGATTTTTCCCCTTATACCTATTTTTGATAGTTTATACCACAATTTGTATCGATTTATAGAGTCAAAAGCCTTCTTGAAGTCTATAAATGCACAATATAAACGTTTTCTATTTGACAAAGATTTAGCAATAAAATTGTTCAAAGCAAATATTGCATCCACAGTACTCAAACTAGGCATAAGCCAAACTGGGCATCGGTAATAACATCTTGGTTCGATGACAATGTAAACAAACGTTGATTAATTACCGGTGTGAAAAGTTTACCTAAATGACTTACTAAACTAATACCACGATAATTGCTGGGATCTTTGGCATCACCCTTTTTAAATATTGGCACAATTACTGCTGATGACCAACTTTCTGGAAAAAAACCTTTATCTAACACAAAGTTAAAGATCTTAACTAAAATTGGGACAAGAAAATCTTTACATTCAATGAAAAATTCATTCATAACACAGTCTGGCCCATGACTCTTCCCACGTTTTAACTTGCCAATAGCATTCTCTAACTCGTCCTGTGTAATATTGACCTCAAGTTCATCAAATACAATGTTGTGTTCATCGATATCATATTCTTCCGCAGTCTCAATGTCAACTATAGACGACTGTAGTTGTTTGAAGTACTCTGAGAGCGTCCCCAAATTAACACCTATACTACCCTTCTTGGAACGAGAGAATCTTTTAAACAATTCTTTGGGATTGTGTTTTTTCAAATGAGCTAGCATATCTCCTTCAGTACGCAAATAATATCACTTACGCTTAGCTTCTAAAAATTTATATTTTCGTTTCTTTTCGTTCAAAAAAGTGTGGTGCTCAGTAGTCTTACTCCTGTTGAATTGAGTGCACGTTTCTACTCTCTGTAATATCGCTTTTAGCTCATCATTAAACCAAGGTTTGTCAGGTACATTACAAGACGATATATTTACATCAAATGTATGAACATTGCCATCGGGTGTTCGAGATCGGGTAGCATAGGATTTACAGAAAGGAGTGAATACCCCACTCAGCACACTAGTGAAATTATCAATGTTACTATTCATGGTAGTTTGTGAAACAATCTCAGCTTCATTGAAAGAAGTGTGAATTTTATCGAGATTCACTCGTACTGCCTCACGACATTGTGGTGCAAGATTAGAGTTCCAATGGTACACTTCTCGAACTTTCCCTGTACTGAGTTTCATGTTCTCTACTTGTGGATACAAATAGCTGACTGCCAATTCCACATGTAGGGGCGCATGGTCAGAATATTCATTAAAGTTACACACAATAAATTTACTAACAATAGGGAAAAATGCTGGTGGGGTCAACACATAGTCAATTACACTCATTCCACGTGCCCCATTGAATGTAAAGTCATTGCTAATGCCACCTGTATGTCTACCATTCAAAATCCGCAAACCAGTTGACTTGCATAAATTAATTAATTAACCTAGTTCCATACTCATTAGTTCCTGTGTCAGGATTTACACGTGTAGATAAAGTTACGTCACTGTGGTACGTAAAGACATCTCTGGGGTTGACTGTATCATGCAAATTATCGTACCTTATGAAATCATCGCACGTTCTAGTTCGACTATTTGTATCGCCAATAACAATAACTTTGCCAGAAGTTTGAAAAGTTGCAATTTGGTTTTCAAGTTCGTAGAAAATATCACAGTCATAATACATATAGAAAGTTGAGCCAGTTGGTGGTAAATATACAAATGCGCAATAAATATCCTTAGCATCTTGGCATAAGACTTGATCTAATTTTAGCCATATAATTGTATCAAAATATACATTACACAAGGAAATGAAAGGAATAAACTCGTCCCTAATCAAAATGATAGATCCTCCACCCTGTTTTGATTTTACTTTTAGCCTAGGGAAAACAAAAGATTTGAAACCATCCGTTTGCAATTCATAATCCTTGTCTGTCCAGCATTCAGACAGAAATATCAGGTCATATGTCCGTATGAAATTTCTAAAAGCTGTGTCAAGCCATTTACTTGCAAACCCTCTGTTAACATTCCATGAAATAATTTACAAAGTCACGAAGCTTAGGTGAGGGCAGAACATTCCCCAACAAATCCTATTCTGTGTCCCGCGTACTAGAAATAGGAGCAGTATACAACACCCCATCAATATATAGCTTATCCTTTACTAACGTCAGAAACGCAGATACTTCGTAACATTCACGCGATGTACACGAGGGTCTTGTGTATATTTTATACCATAAAATAATATTGTAACAATGTTATGACATTTTAGCCTTCGATCAACAGAAACTGTTTTACTACGGCTAGACCCACTTGGCCAATCAGATGCCCGGATTTCAGGCGATGTATAGCTATAACCCACTCATTCTCAGCACTCAATTTGCATGCATCAAAACTACTCAAGACTTGGATACAATTTAACGACACTATTTATTCCCGACCAAACACTTTACCACGTCATATGACAAGCACTGTTTCCTTTGAACCATTTAAATTCAAATGAAAATATCATTTCTTGCAAGAACGTTCCAAACATACTGTATTAATGCGTAGCTGAAAATTTAAATTTTGATACAAAGACTTCGCTTGAACCAATCACGCCGTAGTATAAGCTCAGACCATAATAAGAATTCGTATTATGGTCTGTCTAATACTTACTGAATGAACAATTATTGACTAAGAAACAGTTTACAGTGAAAGAAAAAAAGATTATTTTATTGACTGAGAAACAGTTCACAGTGAATGAAAAAAAAGATTATTTTATTGACTGAGAAACAGTTTACAGTGAATGGACAAAAGAAAACAGTTTAACTATTTACAATTTCATCTTTACAATCCAAATGAACAAAAGAAAGAAGTTTTACAACTTTTACTATTTACATCACTACAATCCAAATTAACAAAACAAATCATTGTTCGATTGGTTTCACATTGTTACTAGACGGGTCCGTTTAAGTAAGCACATCCTTTGAGAAGTTGATTTGCTGTTTTCGTTCCGTTATTATATGCGTCCCATAGTGCGAATATCTTTTGTTGTAATTTCACGTACTTCTTCCTATGTTGCCGTGTGAGTTTGCCGTCCGAAACGAGACGAATGTTCATTTCTGTAATGCGAGATTCTTGGTGGAGAAATTCTACAGCGGTACAGCGGAAGAGAGCATCGACCTCCGGCGCGGTCTAAGATCTTACTTCAATCTTTGTTACTTGTATGTGCTTCAATCATAGACAAAATGTCTATGCTGCAATTAACTTTTTTCTTTCAACAACCTCGCCGCTAGTTAGTCTGTTGTCGTCATTCAGTTGTTTGCTACAATGTTTCTAAAGACGTGAGAACGATCCGACAAGGCCACAAAGACACATGTTTGTCCATCATGGCCTATGTCAATGGAGTGTGAATGATTACAACGAATAGAAAAAGCTATGACAGCTATCTATCAATCGACTAAACTACGTTGACATGACATAAAAATTCATACAAACTCGACATCGTTCGCAAAAAAACGAAACCGGCAATGCATCTATCAGATAAAGTGAACAAATACTGATCGAGTTCTCTCTACCCATTCGCCTTGAAACGTAAACGGGTTGTACATGGTTTTGATGCGAGGTTGTGTATCAATCGACCAGAACGCGATAAAACTTCAAGCAAACTTGCTTCAGAATAGGGCGACATCATGAAATTAAAAGACAAGTTACATGTACATGTAATGAAAATTTCAAAAAAGTCGGAATGATCGTCCCGTCGTACTCATGGACTAAGGTTCTACTTCAACTTCAAGTTGACCTATAAACACGGCACGTGTCAGTGGTTTTCATCATTACTCGGTTTAGTAACAGGAGATACTACGTAGTAAACTGAAAAAATACCGTAATTTGTTTTACGAATGTGGCCGTAATGTTTCGATTGTGGGAAAGCACTGTCTCAAAACTGTGTATTCTAACCCATAACCATTGTTTACCACATGGGACAAAACGACCAAACCTATGGGGCGAAACGACCAAACCGCTGGGGCGAAACGACCAAACCTATGGGGCGAAACGACCAAACCGCTGGGGCGAAACGACCAAACCGCTGGGGCGAAACGACCAAACCTATGGGGCGAAACGACCAAACCGCTGGGGCGAAACGACCAAACCGCTGGGGCGAAACGACCAAACTGCTGGGGCAAAACGACCAAATCGCTGGGGCGAAACGACCAAACCTATGGGGCGAAACGACCAAACCGCTGGGGCAAAACGACCAAACCGCTGGGGCGAAACGACCAAACCTATGGGGCGAAACGACCAAACCGCTGGGGCGAAACGACTAAGTAGGTGCGAACTGGCAATGGGGCGAACTGGTTATGGGGCAAAACGACCAGACACCCTTAGCACAGCCGACCAGTCCAGGTAAACCAACCCATGATTTGCATATAAATTAAAATTCATTTATTGAGAATGGATGGAAATGATAATTTAGTATATTTACCTTGGAGATACTAAATTTACTTTTGAACACAACATTTTCATAACTATCTCTGCGAGGTGGTTGCATCTTTGGAAGTCCAACAGACTCCATAACAGCTGATTTCTGTGTGAAGAAATAACTCCTAGTCAATGTTTCATGGGTGGAAACCAACTTGGACACATCTGGTACCACATTAACAGTACATCCAATGATGTACACCAAAGATTCAAAATAAAAACAATGCTTTTTCTTAATCAAGTGACTGCACACTAGCACACTAAGCACACAGGCAAATACTGCAGTGAAATTACCATCAAGATAAATAGAATAGAACAATGAAATAATGAAAGCTCATTTGTGGAAATGCTCATTCTATTTTCATGTTGCACCAAAAAAATACTCAAATTCAAGGTTTACAGGGACGATTAAAAGGGAGCATCACTCCAGGAAAAATGGGCATATTCATAATTTTGGGAGAGTCATTTGTGTAATGTCTTTTAGATGAATGGCTCTACAGTTGTGTGAATGGGTTGATATAGACGCCGGAGAAATTGTTTACTATTTGAATACTTACTATAGAATGATACTTTATTCACATATGTACAGATGGATATAAGGATCAGTTACACTTTGATGAGGAGGTGGTATGTGGATGTGTAAGTCATTAGGACCACTTGGTAGTTGAATGTTTATTTGTCGATACTACAATTTATACCTTCTGTAAGGAAGGTAAGGTTATATATTAGGGATGAAAAGTCTGTGAGTCTGTATGTCAGTCTGTATGTCAGTCTGTATGTATAATGTATTGTATGTATATGTATGTCAGTCTGTATGTATAATGTATTGTATGTATGTATGTATGTATGTATGTATGTATGTCAGTCTGTATGTATAATGTATTGTATGTATGTATGTATGTATGTATGTATGTATGTCAGTCTGTATGTCAGTCTGTATGTATAATGTATTGTATGTATGTATGTATGTATGTATGTATGTATGTATGTATGTATATGTATGTATGTATGTATGTATGTATGTATGTATGTATGTATGTGTGTGTATGTATGTATGTATGTGTATGTGTGTGTGTATGTGTGTGTGTATGTATGTATGTATGTATGTATGTATGTATGTATGTATGATTCTGGCATTTGAGAGTCAGTGATATTGATTGTGGCATGCCACAATCAATATCATTGACTCTCAACTACCACAATGGATGTCACCTACTCTCAACTACCACAATGGATGTCACCGACTCTCAACTACCACAATTGATGTCACCTACTCTCAACTACCACAATGGATGTCACCGACTCTCAACTACCACAATTGATGTCACCTACTCTCAACTACCACAACTGATGTCACCTACTCTCAACTACCACAATTGATGTCACCTACTCTCAACTACCACAATTGATGTCACCGACTCTCAACTACCACAATTGATGTCACCGACTCTCAACTACCACAATTGATGTCATCGACTCTCAACTACCACAATTGATGTCACCGACTCTCAACTACCATAATTGATGTCACCTACTCTCAACTACCACAATTGATGTCACCTACTCTCAACTACCATAATTGATGTCACCTACTCTCAACTACCATAATTGATGTCACCTACTCTCAACTACCACAATTGATGTCACCTACTCTCAACTACCATAATTGATGTCATCGACTCTCAACTACCACAATTGATGTCACCTACTCTCAACTACCACAATTGATGTCACCTACTCTCAACTACCACAATTGATGTCACCTACTCTCAACTACCACAATGGATGTCACCGACTCTCAACTACCATAATTGATGTCACCTACTCTCAACTACCACAATGGATGTCACCGACTCTCAACTACCACAATTGATGTCACCGACTCTCAACTACCATAATTGATGTCACCGACTCTCAACTACCACAATTGATGTCACCTACTCTCAACTACCATAATTGATGTCACCGACTCTCAACTACCACAATTGATGTCACCTACTCTCAACTACCACAATTGATGTCACCTACTCTCAACTACCACAATTGATGTCACCTACTCTCAACTACCACAATTGATGTCACCTACTCTCAACTACCACAATTGATGTCACCTACTCTCAACTACCACAATTGATGTCACCGACTCTCAACTACCATAATTGATGTCACCGACTCTCAACTACCACAATTGATGTCACCTACTCTCAACTACCACAATTGATGTCACCTACTCTCAACTACCACAATTGATGTCACCGACTCTCAACTACCACAATTGATGTCACCGACTCTCAACTACCACAATTGATGTCATCGACTCTCAACTACCACAATTGATGTCACCGACTCTCAACTACCACAATTGATGTCACCGACTCTCAACTACCACAATTGATGTCACCTACTCTCAACTACCACAATGGATGTCACCTACTCTCAACTACCACAATTATTGATGTCACCGACTCTCAACTACCACAATTGATGTCACCTACTCTCAACTACCACAATTGATGTCACCGACTCTCAACTACCACAATGGATGTCACCGACTCTCAACTACCACAATGGATGTCACCGACTCTCAACTACCACAACTGATGTCACCGACTCTCAATGTCAATGTTATCATTTTCTGTGTTTGCAAATTTGCTCTATTAATTTATTTTAGTTAAATTTTTTGATGTTGGTTGGACACAAGGAGAGGTGCTCGGCATCTGTTTGTTCATTCCATTCACAGGCTATCTTTTGTTGTTATAGTTGTATTTTTATTGTTTGCTAGTTGCTACTTTTTTGTAATATGTATGATTTTTCTGTCTTGTCAAGTGCCATTGTTAATATTTTTTCATTATTGTGTAAATCACGTTTTGCCTGTGATGAAGAGTAATAAATAAAAAATAATAAAATAAATATACTTCTTTATAATCATGGTGAATAAATTACAGTTCAACGATATTTTTTTTTAAATTATCTGTACCGTCAAACTAAAATCAACGTATATGATACTTGACACAATGATAATAGTAAATTCAAATACCTAGAATATTTCACTCTTTTATCACAACATCTTCAAAATTAAGTGTCCCAAATATTCATTTCCTGGAGCAGCATGGCATTATCCCTTTATGTAAGCAATTCAATGAACCTGGGGATGTTACCAAATTCTAAGAATTTAGAATAGTTGTCTGAAGTCATGGATGCGTTGTGACTTCTGAAAATACTGATGAACAGCCGCCATGGTGGATATCTGGCAATTCCTTTGGTGACCTCCTAGTATTTCTTGGTGCAAAATGAATTCTAGTTATGAACATGAATAGAAGAACCTAGACATTGTTATTAAAACACTTTTAGCAATTTGTCTTGGGTGTGTGCATTTTACAACTAAATTTATCAACAATTCAATATTTTGATTTAACTATACCTTTACTGCCCTGTCTGGAATCACCTTCTGCTGCCTGGCTTGAGCAAGTCCTTCTGTAAAATTGAATTGCACAGAAACAAAGTGATCCTTATAGTTTAAGTAGGAACAGCTATATACATAGTAAGGGACCGGTCAGTTTCTCCAGCCTAGGGGGGGGGGGGGGGGTGGATTCTTAAATCGGACCGACAAAAAGTCACTGACCCCCTATCTGTAAAACCAAAAACAGGCTGACCCCCCCCCCCCCCCCCCCATCACTTAATTCTAAAACATGATGACCCCCCCCCATATATAATATTCGCATGACAGGTATTTTTTTATCGTGACTCAGTGTGGACTGCTTGACTGTCTTGCATCTACTTTATAAGATCCCGGGTTAGCACTATCATATTTATAATTATTGACTACACAGGGTAAATATATTCGAAAAGGAGTTTAATAGCATCTTGGCAGTGAAGGGTAGGAAAGCTTGAGAAGGGAATATGTACATCTCTTATGGGGGTCCTAGGGGTCTCCCCTAGAAGCCCAGGAGGTTTTTAATTCAGACATTTTCAGAAAATAATTTCCAAGCTTTCAAATCAGCACCAACATGTAAAATGCAACTACATAAGGTTGAAATATTTTTGAAATATAGTTTGATAGGATCTTGACAGTAAGAGGTAGGGGGAAGATCTTGAGACTAGGATGTGTACACCTCATGTGGGGGCGGGGTCCTAGGGGGTCTCCCCCTAGAAGCCCTGGAGGTTTTTAACTCTGAAAAGTCAATTTTGAGACTATTCAGACCCTTTCAGACAATAATTTCCTTTATAACTTACACTAAGGGTTGAAATATGTTCTTAAAAAGTTTAAATGGCATCATTATATACATGTAGTAAAGGTCAGCACATCTATAATGGTAGTATCATTGGTAGGAGAGATTTGGAGTTTAAGGCAATTTTAGACTATCTTGGCAAACATTTCAGATCTTGAAAAGACAATATCATATCAAATTAGAATAGGGTGAAAATATTTAAGAAAAGTTTAATACCATTATGACAGTAAAAAGGTTGTTGGTGCATCTGATTGTTGGTTGAATGTATGAGTGACCTCTGGGGGTGAGGGAGTCCTTGGGGGTTTCCCCCTGGCAGATGTGGAGTTTTTGCTTGAGATACTAAGGCAATGTTTAGGTTATTCATAACCTTTGAGGTATTATTTTCAAGCTTCGAAAAGCTAACATAAAACGTTTTTTAATGAGTTTCTCATATCACATAAAATGGACACGTAACATTAGTATATAGGGGCATTAATATTGCATGTATAATAAAGTCACCGGTATGTTAGAGAACTTTAGGTGGTCATACCTAGTGTATAATAGTAACTGGAATCTGATGAGATGTGGTGATTTGTAGTGTCAATAGCATGATGAGTAGAACAATTTAGATTAACTTCATTTATAAACTATCTATGAAAATTACCATTACGAAACCTTCAAGTTCACTTTTGCCCCAAACTGCAATATGAGTGAAGCATTGATTGTGAAACAGCCAAGCATTTACATGACATGTTCTGTAACTAGTGTGGTAGCTAGGTAATACCGGTACATGTACAAGGTATATGAATATATATAGTTAGGTTTGAACTAGAAAGTAATGTTAAAGAATTCATAAAGAAACAGGGACAAGAACAAATATTGACATGTACCACATTTCAGACAAGACTATATGCCATTGTAGAAAGGATTTTTTTCTTCCATCACAATCTAAAACACAATGACCCCCCTCTTCCACAATTTCAAAAACTGGGTGACCCCCCTACCAATCCACCGCCGACCCCCCTACCAATCCACCCCCCCCCCACCCCCCCCCGGCCGAAGAAACTGACTGGTCCCTAATATCAATTCTATGACTGCAGTCTATATACATAGTAATATCAATTCTATGACTGCAGTCTATATACATAGTAATATCAATTCTATGACTGCAGTCAATATACATAATAATATCAATTCTATGACTGCAGTCTATATACATAATAATATCAATTCTATGACTGCAGTCTATATATATAATATCAATTCTATGTCTGCAGTCAATATACATAATAATATCAATTCTATGACTGCAGTCTACATAGTAATATCAATTCTATGACTGCAGTCTATATATATAATAATATCAATTCTATGACTGCAGTCAATATATATAATATCAATTCTATGACTGCAGTCTATATACATAATAATATCAATTCTATGACTGCAGTCTATATACATAATAATATCAATTCTATGACTGCAGTCTATATACATAATAATATCAATTCTATGACTGCAGTCTATATATATAATAATATCAATTCTATGACTGCAGTCGATATACATAGTAATATCAATTCTATGACTGCAGTCTATATACATAGTAATATCAATTCTATGACTGCAGTCAATATATATAATAATATCAATTCTATGACTGCAGTCTATATATATAATAATATCAATTCTATGACTGCAGTCTACATAGTAATATCAATTCTATGACTGCAGTCTATATATATAATAATATCAATTCTATGACTGCAGTCTACATACATAATAATATCAATTCTATGACTGCAGTCTATATACATAATAATATCAATTCTATGACTGCAGTCTATATATATAATAATATCAATTCTATGACTGCAGTCTATATACATAGTAATATCTATTCTATGACTGCAGTCAATATATATAATAATATCAATTCTATGACTGCAGTCTATATACATAATAATATCAATTCTATGACTGCAGTCTATATACATAATAATATCAATTCTATGACTGCAGTCTATATATATAATAATATCAATTCTATGACTGCAGTCTATATACATAATAATATCAATTCTATGACTGCAGTCTATATACATAATAATATCAATTCTATGACTGCAGTCTATATACATAATAATATCAATTCTATGACTGCAGTCTATATATATAATAATATCAATTCTATGACTGCAGTCGATATACATAGTAATATCAATTCTATGACTGCAGTCTATATACATAGTAATATCAATTCTATGACTGCAGTCAATATATATAATAATATCAATTCTATGACTGCAGTCTATATATATAATAATATCAATTCTATGACTGCAGTCTACATAGTAATATCAATTCTATGACTGCAGTCTATATATATAATAATATCAATTCTATGACTGCAGTCTACATACATAATATCAATTCTATGACTGCAGTCTATATACATAATAATATCAATTCTATGACTGCAGTCTATATATATATAATAATATCAATTCTATGACTGCAGTCTATATACATAGTAATATCTATTCTATGACTGCAGTCAATATATATAATAATATCAATTCTATGACTGCAGTCTATATACATAATAATATCAATTCTATGACTGCAGTCTATATACATAATAATATCAATTCTATGACTGCAGTCTATATATATAATAATATCAATTCTATGACTGCAGTCTATATACATAATAATATCAATTCTATGACTGCAGTCTATATACATAATAATATCAATTCTATGACTGCAGTCTATATATATAATAATATCAATTCTATGACTGCAGTCTACATAGTAATATCAATTCTATGACTGCAGTCTATATACATAGTAATATCAATTCTATGACTGCAGTCTATATAAATAATAATATCAATTCTATGACTGCAGTCTATATAGTAATATCAATTCTATGACTGCAGTCTATATACATAGTAATATCAATTCTATGACTGCAGTCTATATATATAATAATATCAATTCCATGACTGCAGTCTATATACACAGTAATATCAATTCTATGACTGCAGTCTATATACATAATAATATCAATTCTATGACTGCATTCTATATACATAGTAATATCAATTCTATGACTGCAGTCTATGTACATAATAATATCAATTCCATGACTGCAGTCAATATACATAATAATATCAATTCTATGACTGCAGTCTACATAGTAATATCAATTCTATGACTGCAGTCTATATACATAATAATATCAATTCTATGACTGCAGTCTATATACATAGTAATATCAATTCTATGACTGCAGTCTATATACATAGTAATATCAATTCTATGACTGCAGTCTATATACATAATAATATCAATTCTATGACTGCAGTCAATATACATAATAATATCAATTCTATGACTGCAGTCTACATAGTAATATCAATTCTATGACTGTAGTCTATATATATAATGATATCAATTCTATGACTGCAGTCTATATATATAATAATATCAATTCTATGACTGCAGTCTACATAGTAATATCAATTCTATGACTGCAGTCTATATACATAATAATATCAATTCTATGACTGCAGTCTATATACATAATAATATCAATTCTATGACTGCAGTCTATATATATAATAATATCAATTCTATGACTGCAGTCTATATACATAATAATATCAATTCTATGACTGCAGTCAATATACATAATAATATCAATTCTATGACTGCAGTCTATATACATAGTAATATCAATTCTATGACTGCAGTCTATATACATAGTAATATCAATTCTATGACTGCAGTCTATATACATAGTAATATCAATTCTATGACTGCAGTCTATATACATAATAATATCAATTCTATGACTGCAGTCTATATACATATCAATTCTATGACTGCGGTCTATATACATAATAATATCAATTCTATGACTGCAGTCTATATACATAATAATATCAATTCAATGACTGCAGTCTATATACATAATAATATCAATTCTATGACTGCAGTCTATATACATAATAATATCAATTCTATGACTGCAGTCTATATACATAGTAATATCAATTCTATGACTGCAGTCTATATACATAGTAATATCAATTCTATGACTGCAGTCTATATACATAGTAATATCAATTCTATGACTGCAGTCTATATACATAATAATATCAATTCTATGACTGCAGTCTATATACATAATAATATCAATTCTATGACTGCAGTCAATATATATAATATTATATTATAGCATTACCAATTCCAGTGAATTTTGTGACGTCATCTCTGTACATTATTACTGATAATGTACTCCGTTATTGGGCATCGCGGCCCCGGAACGAGCATAACAATACACGCTTATGTCCGTAAGGCAATAACGGTGTGGGTATTTAAGAACAGGGAAATTATGGGGTAAACACCATAAGAATTTTTTGATTGAAATTAAAATGAAACAAATTTGTGTTCACAGCAGTTCATTGAAGTGTATATGTGTATGTACGTGTACGTACGTGTGTCGCAATGATTAGTATTCAGCTTCCGGGCCGAACATGGCAGACGATGTTCAGCGCTGTGTATATTATACGTTGTTTTGCGTTTCTCGGTCTACAAATTCACTGGAATTGGCAAAACTATAAAATAATAACAATAATGTACGCCCTCCCAGTCCATAATGGACTCAAGCAAACTTTGCACTCCATAATGGGCTCGGCTGTCGCCTCGCCCATTATGTCGTTCAAAGTTTGCTTTCGTCCATTATGGGCTGGGAGGGCGTACATTATTGTTTAAATATCAATTCTATGACTGCAGTCTATATACATAGTAATATCAATTCTATGACTGCAGTCTATATACATAATAATATCAATTCTATGACTGCAGTCAATATATATAATAATATCAATTCTATGACTGCAGTCAATATATATAATAATATCAATTCTATGACTGCAGTCAATATATATAATAATATCAATTCTATGACTGCAGTCAATATACATAATAATATCAATTCTATGACTGCAGTCTACATAGTAATATCAATTCTATGACTGCAGTCTATATATATAATAATATCAATTCTATGACTGCAGTCTATATACATAATAATATCAATTCTATGACTGCAGTCTATATACATAATAATATCAATTCTATGACTGCAGTCTATATATATAATAATATCAATTCTATGACTGCAGTCTATATACATAGTAATATCAATTCTATGACTGCAGTCTATATATATAATATCAATTCTATGACTGCAGTCAATATATATAATAATATCAATTCTATGACTGCAGTCTATATAAATAATAATATCAATTCTATGACTGCAGTCTATATAAATAGTAATATCAATTCTATGACTGCAGTCAATATATATAGTAATATCAATTCTATGACTGCAGTCTATATACATAATAATATCAATTCTATGACTGCAGTCTATATACATAGTAATATCAATTCTATGACTGCAGTCTATATACATAGTAATATCAATTCTATGACTGCAGTCTATATACATAGTAATATCAATTCTATGACTGCAGTCTATATACATAGTAATATCAATTATATGACTGCAGTCTATATACATAGTAATATCAATTCTATGACTGCAGTCTATATATATAATAATATCAATTCTATGACTGCAGTCAATATATATAATAATATCAATTCTAGGACTGCAGTCTATATATATAAATAATATCAATTCTATGACTGCAGTCTATATATATAATAATATCAATTCTATGACTGCAGTCTATATACATAATATCAATTCTATGACTGCAGTCTATATACATAGTAATATCAATTCTATGACTGCAGTCTACATAGTAATATCAATTCTATGACTGCAGTCAATATATATAATAATATCAATTCTAGGACTGCAGTCTATATATATAATATCAATTCTATGACTGCAGTCAATATAAATAATAATATCAATTCCATGACTGCAGTCTATATAAATAATATCAATTCTATGACTGCAGTCAATATAAATAGTAATATCAATTCTATGACTGCAGTCTACATAGTAATATCAATTCTATGACTGCAGTCAATATATATTATATCAATTCTATGACTGCAGTCTATATAAATAATATCAATTCTATGACTGCAGTCAATATAAATAATAATATCAATTCCATGACTGCAGTCTACATAGTAATATCAATTCTATGACTGCAGTCAATATATATAATAATATCAATTCTAGGACTGCAGTCTATATATATAAATAATATCAATTCCATGACTGCAGTCTACATAGTAATATCAATTCTAGGACTGCAGTCAATATATATAATAATATCAATTCTATGACTGCAGTCTATATATATAATAATATCAATTCTATGACTGCAGTCTATATACATAATAATATCAATTCTATGACTGCAGTCTATATACATAGTAATATCAATTCTATGACTGCAGTCTATATACATAATAATATCAATTCTATGACTGCAGTCTATATATATAATAATATCAATTCTATGACTGCAGTCTATATATATAATAATATCAATTCTATGACTGCAGTCTATATATATAATAATATCAATTCTATGACTGGTCTATATAAATACTAATATCAATTCTATGACTGCAGTCTATATACGTATGTATACATCTATAACCTATGTACATGTGTACGTATACATCTATAACCTATGTACATGTGTATGTATACATCTATAACCTATGTATATGTGTACGTATATATCTACAACCTATGAACATGTGTATGTATATATCTATAACCTATGTACATGTGTATGTATATACCTATAACCTATGTACATGTGTACGTATATATCTACAACCTATGTACATGTGTATGTATACATCTATAACCTATGTACATGTGTATGTATATATCTATAACCTATGTACATGTGTATGTACCGTATATATCTACAACCTATGTACATGTGTACGTATATATCTACAACCTATGTACATGTGTATGTATACATCTATAACCTATGTACATGTGTATGTATATATCTATAACCTATGTACATGTGTATGTATATATCTATAACCTATGTACATGTGTATGTATATATCTACAACCTATGTACATGTGTATGTATACATCTATAACCTATGTACATGTGTATGTATACATCTATAACCTATGTACATGTGTATGTATATATCTATAACCTATGTACATGTGTATGTACCGTATATATCTACAACCTATGTACATGTGTACGTATATATCTACAACCTATGTACATGTGTATGTATACATCTATAACCTATGTACATGTGTACGTATATATCTACAACCTATGTACATGTGTATGTATACATCTATAACCTATGTACATGTGTATGTATATATCTATAACCTATGTACATGTGTATGTATACATCTATAACCTATGTACATGTGTATGTATATATCTATAACCTATGTACATGTGTATGCTATACATCTATAACCTATGTACATGTGTACGTATATATCTACAACCTATGTACATGTGTATGTATACATCTATAACATATGTACATGTGTACGTATATATCTACAACCTATGTACATGTGTATGTATACATCTATAACATATGTACATGTGTACGTATATATCTACAACCTATGTACATGTGTATGTATACATCTATAACATATGTACATGGGTGGATGGACGGAGCCCCATTGTAGTAGACCCCCTTTCGGGGACTGATTATTATTTCAAAATTTATAAGATCCTCACCAGGAATTTTCTCATAATCATGATCACCATCATTTTCTTCATATGAGGAAGGAGGCTCTGTATGATATAGATAACATTCATAAAATAAATATTAATATCTGGGTCAACAGTATTGTACCACAACTGCACACACTTTACTGAAAGGGGCACGGTCTGAAACTTTGTGGTGGTTATTTTTGTTATTTTTAGCCTAACTGAACTAATGAAGTTCAGTAGTGCTATAGGCATGGTGCGGTATATGTCCGTTTGTGTGTGTGTGTGTGTGTGTGTGTGTGTGTGTGGGGGGGGGGGGGGGTTATGTGTCATTTATTGTAATTGCAGTCTGTTTAGGGATGACCTCAGTATTGACCTCTTTGGTATGACATCATTGTTTAGTATGTTAATGTAAGAGTAAGCCCTGTATTGCGCACGTGCATGAATTTACTTTTCATTGTAAACTTTCAATCAGTCCTGTGTGGAACTGGTCAGTATTTTGGGACAATAATTTCTCTCATATGTCCCTCCGACTTTGTACCACTTGTCGCAAACCTATCCAAGGCCACCAGGGACTAAGTGGGAAGCTTTGTTCTGTCACCATGTCAGGGAATTCAAGCGATATGGAAGGGGCGGACGTCAATTTAGCAGGTCCGAGTACAAGTACCAGTGACCAGACCAACGGAGGCAAACACAAGTCAAAAGCAAAGTCAGCTATGGACAAGCTAACAGCAGAGACAATGGAGACGAAGGTACATGTATACAGAGACAGGTCGACAGGTTGGCAGAAATTGCTCACGCTAGAAAAAGACACATCGTAACCGTAGAATCATTGACACAAGATTTCAGCGGCTCCGGGTCGAGCGATGTACAATCGAATACGAATTCGCACTCATTAACTTTGTGGTGGTTATTTTTGTTATTTTTGTTATTTTTAGCATAACTGAACTAATGAAGTTCAGTAGTGCTATAGGCATGGTGCGGTATCTGTCCGTCTGTGTGTGTGTGTGTGTGTGTGTGTGTGTGTGTGTGTGTGTGTGTGTGTGTGTGTTTGTGTGTGTGTTGACAACTTAAACTAAAAAAAACACCAGACTGACTGTAAGTATTCCAGACGTGCAGACACAACTGCCTGAAAGCATACACTGTAGAGTGTGTGAACAATTTTAAACAGCTCTAATTTTGCGATGGAAATTCGACCCAAAAAATAGCTTTTTACACAAATGTTGTTTTTATTTGTTCAGTGAAGTTTCAATATCGTACATAGTGACATTGTTGAAAAATCGCTCCGTAAAAATAGCCCTTCGTCATACGAGACAGCCATGTTGTCACTCTCAGGAAATGGGGTCATTTGCTTGGGGTTAGATCAAAGCTCTTTGGCTTTTGAGCCTTACCATATATGGAAATAATAAATTCATAAACATGTGGACTCCGTTTCGAAAAGTAAGGTGATATATTTTGCTTGAATTTTCGCAGAGAAATCGGGATGTGAGGTCAATTTGAAGTTTTCAAAAACGATTCTCTCCCTCACACTATGCCGTGAAATTATAATGAACCCTAAAAATAAGTAAAACAGTGTTTATTTTACCCATTTGGGTTGTTATTTTTTCAATGAATGCAATGGCTTAAGAGTGAACGAAAGTTACTCCAGTGTGGTATGATGAGTTTTGTGGGGAATTCCCCCGCCAGCACTCCACCCACAACAATCATGGCACTCGAAGACATATGCATACACACTAGAAAATTTTTCAGATGAGACATTTACAGGTATGCCAAGTTGAAAATAAGGATATCTAAGTATGAATGATGATGTAAACTATTAGTTTACATGATTTAATTCTGTATCCTACAATGATGTGAATAGAAATCTATGTCAAAAATTTACATGTTTATATGACGTTACGATGTAACTAGTCTTGCATTATGAACTAATTATAGTTGGTGATCGATGCAACCAGTTTTTATTTTTTTTCTTAACACAAAAGCATTGTTACTATTAATAGCGTGTCTAAAGTCTGAGTCATTTCTGTTGTGTTGCCTTTTTGAAATATTCATTATTTATTTCCCCTCCACTGTCTATGTCAACGGATCACATTAAATTTGCATAACTATACATGTCTGTTTTGGTGTACTTTTATTTCATTTGTTCATGTTTATTATGTTGTTGTTATTGTTTTTGTTATTTTTATTCTGATTGGCAGCTGTTTTTGTTTATTTGTGAATTTTTTCAATTTTTTTTAAAGTTTGATTTTAAAATTTAATATACAAAAATTATTGAAGGTTTAGATAGTGTTTTGTTAAAAGTAACATCACTTTTGTTTGTTATTCTTAAAATTTTCGATTTCTTTTGGCAATATTTCATGTTTTGTGACACTTCAAGGATCCCATAGATAATAGCATACAAAGTATAGTTGTTAAAATTGAATCTTTATTCATCATCTCCTTTGTATTATCCTAAAATCATAGTTCCTACTCCAGTGTGCTACAAGCATGTGCTGGTACTCTTAGGGTCCTCATATTCATCAGCTGCACTTGAGGACTTGTTACGTCAGCAAGGATTACATCTCACCTCAAAGTTAGCCTATATAAAAAGAAAAATAATTCACCAATATCAAAGTATGTCATCATCAGAATATCAGGAATTCTTAGAAAGTGAAGTAAAAGAAATTAGACAGGAATGTGACTGTAACATAGATGTATTTGGACTGGAATGTACCAGGATAGGGATAAAAGTGACAACATAGTTGGACCGGAATGTACCAGGATAGGGATAAAAGTGACAACACAGATGTAGTTGGACCGGAATGTACCAGGATAGGGATAAAAGTGACAACATAGATGTAGTTGGACCGGAATGTACCAGAATAGGGATAAAAGTGACAACATAGTTGGACCGGAATGTACCAGGATAGGGATAAAAGTGACAACATAGATGTAGTTGGACCGGAATGTACCAGGATAGGGACAAAAGTGACAACATAGATGTAGTTGGACTGGAATGTACCAGGATAGGGACAAAAGTGACAACATAGATGTAATTGGACTGGAATGTACCAGGATAGGGATAAAAGTGACAACATAGTTGGACCGGAATGTACCAGGATAGGGATAAAAGTGACAACATAGATGTAGTTGGACCGGAATGTACCAGGATAGGGATAAAAGTGACAACATAGATGTAGTTGGACCGGAATGTACCAGGATAGGGATAAAAGTGACAACATAGATGTAATTGGACTGGAATGTACCAGGATAGGGACAAAAGTGACAACATAGATGTAGTTGGACTGGAATGTACCAGAATAGGGTTAAAAGTGACAACATAGATGTAATTGGACTGGAATGTACCAGGATAGGGACAAAAGTGACAACATAGATGTAATTGGACTGGAATGTACCAGGATAGGGATAAAAGTGACAACATAGATGTAATTGGACTGGAATGTACCAGGATAGGGACAAAAGTGACAACATAGATGTAATTGGACTGGAATGTACCAGGATAGGGACAAAAGTGACAACATAGATGTAATTGGACCGGAATGTACCAGGATAGGGATAAAAGTGACAACATAGATGTAATTGGACTGGAATGTACCAGGATAGGGACAAAAGTGACAACATAGATGTAATTGGACTGGAATGTACCAGGATAGGGATAAAAGTGACAACAATAAATGAAAGCAGTGCAGTAGAATGCAAGGCAGTAACTAATGGTGTAGTCATAGAGTTACAACAATACAGAGATCAAATTTCAGCAACCTGGAATACCATGGCAAAATGGCTCAATTTGGTCCTGGAGTCAACAAGCATGCAGCCATTAATGACAACAGACAATGCCAGATATGCCTACACAAAAATATTAAAAGAGTTCAGTAAAGGTAAATAAAACTGATCACCATCAATCACAGGAATTTCTGTAAACACATGTTCAGGTCAAGAAAGATAGGAAAGGAGAAGTGAAGAAAGTACCATTTATACAGTATCAGGTAGCAAATAAGAAATACAAACACGAGAGGCTAGCTAGGATGAAGTTAATAGGGGAACTACAGAACAAGAGTATAGTGATCGAAAAAAGAAAGAATGAAGAAAAGTTAGGTGATAAAAAGGTCTTGAAAAGGAAAAATACAGTTTTGGAGTTAGAACTTGAGAGTAGCAAGAAAAAGATGAAAGCTATGAAGCACAAAATTATTATAAAAGATTAAAAGGTAAAGAAGAGACTTTAGCAAAGAAGGATCATTGTTGTCAGCGGAAATATTAACAGCTTAGCAACAAGGTAAATGAGCTGGAAAAAAAGAAAAAAGGCATGCTAGCTATAAATCAAAACAACTTGCTGAAGAGCAGATAGCATAAAAAAAGTGATAAGTAAATTAAAACATGAAAAGAAACTTTGCCAAACAGCACTATCACAAGCAAAGAAAGACAACAACACAACAAAAGAGAAGCTTACCAAGTCTCGAGAAGGAAATAGAGAGTTAAGACAAGAAGTAGAAAAATTATCACACACAGTAAATGTAAATGACAATGACTCAAAAGAACTACAGACTTATAAATTTAACAGTATCAGTGGTCCATTTACTGATAATATAAGACAATGCGTAATGGAGCCAGAGAGTCAACAAATTGGTAGCAACAAAGTTAGTGCATGCATAAAAATAGTGTCAAGAACACTTCATAACACAAATGCCAACATGGCTGACTTTCCAAAAAAATACCGCCAATGGCGTTGTAGCACAACTGTACAGTTTTTAAAAATGTTTATCCATATGGTAGTTCAAGCTAACAATAAGTGTTCATTTGTTGAATGACTATCCAGTTGCCTATCCAACCATGTTGCTATCTTTACGATATATGCTATCATTTGGCTGTTGCTATGGGCGTGGTAATGTTGTTAGATATATTTGCATACATTTTTGAATGTTTTTGTTCACTTGTGTATGAATTCCTGATATTATCTTTGCAATATATGTGATCATTTGGCTGTTGCTATGGGCGTGGTCTTGTTGCTAGGCAAATTTACATACATTTTTTGAATGTTTATTCAATTGTCTAATAATCCCTGTTGTTATCTTTGTGAAATACACAACCATTTGGCTGTTGCTATGGGCGTAGGGTATTTGCATACATTTTTTGAATGTTTACTCATTTGCCTACCAGATGATGTTATTATTTGACCAAAATATACTGCCATTTGGTTGTTGCTAAGGGCGTGGTCGTGGTTGCTAGGGTCAATTTTGTCAACATGTTTTGAAGCAACTCTACAGAATAGCACTTTCAGAATCATTTCACCAAGTTTCAGACTCATTGACCAAAAATGAACATTTTTACACCTAATTTGCATATCACTCATGGAATCATTGTATGCTTAATATTTCTTCATCCATACATCCCTAGATGCATTCCCATTAAATTTCAGCCCAATCTGCTCAGTAGTTTTGGAATTATAGATTTTTAACCAAAAAGACACATTTTTAGCCCTAATTTGCATATTACTGATGGAATCATCATGTCATGAACAAATCTTACTTTACACCCCTTAAGAATGCTCCCACCAAATTTCGCTCCAATCTGCGAAGTAGTTTTTGCCCAAAAATCACTTTTTTTTACCCAAATCACACACCTTTGATGTGATCATTTTGATTTGAAAAATTTCCCAACTAGACACCCTAGGTAATGGACCCACCAAATATCATGGCAATTGGTTCGGTAGTTTTTGACTTTAAGTTGTTTACACACACACACGCATGCACGCACGCACACAGGCAGACAGACAGACAGACAGACAGGCGATCCGATCCCTATAGCACTACTGAACCTCCAGTTGTGCTAAAAAACAATAAAAGACAGAGTAGAACAACGTAGAGCTGGGAAAAGAATAAACAGTGTAAATAGTGATGAAGGGCAACTTGTTACATGTACTGGTACTAACTGGAGACTAGGTTGCTTTCGCAGATAAGGATGATTGGTACCCTGGTGTGATAATTGACTCTGATAATGAGGACACAGTACTGGTGAAGTTTCTGCAATATGCAGGAAAACAGTTCAAATGGCCCACTCTCCCAGACATTGCCCCTGTAAACAAACATTTTATTTTCTTCACCGAGTGCTGTATTGAACCTAGTGGAGGTGGATGGACATGGACAATCTCAGAAATAGGTCAAATTGAAGACCGATACAAAAAATATGCTACAAAGTATTTCACATAGACTTTAAAGTATAAATCTAATGATTGCTTGGAACTTGAACATGCCGTGAACTTAAACAAATGTGCAGTACCTTGAACTGATCAAAATAGATAGTGGTTAGATTAGAAAACAACTTACCTGAAATACTTGGATTATCACACATGTAAGTCTTCTTCCTTCACATACACAGTAGTTCAATATTGAATTTTAAATACATGTAGCTTCTATTTATAAAAACCCAACTTGAATGCAGTGAGTCTGCATCCCAATGATGAAATGAGCAAACTTGACCAATGTCTTGATCAACTCGAGTTCTGCATAGTTTATGCAACTTAAGTTCTAATATATTGTAGTGCACCACAAGCATATCTAGTTAGTTTCAGTTGCCATGTAAACAATTACATCATAGATCTAAATGCATCATGGGTCTGTGTTTTGAATGTTTTAAAACAGTTTAGTTCAACATGAAAATAGCCTATCTGGATTTTTAAAATGTTACCATGGCAACACAATATTTGTAAAAAGAAATTCCTCAAATGACAGTATTCCTCAAATGATACATGAATGCAAAAAATGGTATACATAATAATATATGTATAATCAAGTTTGATAGCTGACGGCAACTTTTAATGAAGTCTTGATGTAACCTTGTATTTTTGTAATTCAATTTAATTTGATTTGTGAGATATCCGTTTCCATGTAAATGGGTTAATAATGAATTGATTTTGATAAAATGAGACAACATTCTAGTAGAGCACCCCAAGAAACCCCTGAAACCCTAAATTTAGCCTTATCTGATGTTTATTTCGTATTCCAGATGAAATATAAATAATGCAATCTGGCAATTTAGCTGCTATTTTGATGAAATTACAGTTTTTTAGGATTTTGGAGCCTAACTATCTACTCTAATAAATACTTTCCAGGTTCTCTCTATGAAGAAATCTGTAAAAGAGTAACAGTTTTACAATGAAAAAGTTTTAAATTGCACTTTAATGTTATATTTTTAGGGTACAGGTCACCCAATACCATGAAACATGCAAAATGACAGATTTTTCCCCATGGTTCCATTGGAATTTTTGTACTTTCTTGAATTCTCAGTCTTAAATTCTGATATTTTGGATTTTTAATATTATTTGGTTTCATTCTTATTACTTTATTATTTGGTCATGATTTCATTCTTATTCCATTATTATTTGGACATGATTTCATTCTTATTCCATTATTATTTGGTCATGATTTCATTCTTATTACTTTATTATTTGGTCATGATTTCATTCTCATTCCATTTTTATGTAGTCATGATTTCATTCTTATTCCATTATTATTTGGTCATGATTTCATTCTTATTACTTTATTATTTGGACATGATTTCATTCTTGTTCCATCATTATTTGGTCATGATTTCATTCTTATTCCATTTTTAATTAGTCATGATTTCATTCTCATTCCATTTTTATTTGGTCATGATTTCATTCTTATTACTTTATTATTTGGTTATGATTTCATTCTTATTCCATTTTTATTTGGTCATGATTTCATTCTTATTTCATTATTATTTGGTCATGATTTCATTCTTATTTCATTATTATTTGGTCATGATTTCATTCTTATTCCATTTTTATTTGGTCATGATTTCATTCTTATTACTTTATTATTTGGACATGATTTCATTCTTATTCCATTATTATTTGGACATGATTTCATTCTTGTTCCATCATTATTTGGTCATGATTTCATTCTTATTCCATTTTTAATTAGTCATGATTTCATTCTCATTCCATTTTTATTTGGTCATGATTTCATTCTTATTACTTTATTATTTGGTCATGATTTCATTCTTATTACTTTATTATTTGGTCATGATTTCATTCTTATTACTTTATTATTTGGTTATGATTTCATTCTTATTCCATTTTTATTTGGTCATGATTTCATTCTTATTTCATTATTATTTGGTCATGATTTCATTCTTATTTCATTATTATTTGGTCATGATTTCATTCTTATTCCATTTTTATTTGGTCATGATTTCATTCTTATTACTTTATTATTTGGACATGATTTCATTCTTATTCCATTATTATTTGGTCATGATTTCATTCTTATTACTTTATTATTTGGTCATGATTTCATTCTTATTCCATTTTTAATTAGTCATGATTTCATTCTCATTCCATTTTTATTTGGTCATGATTTCATTCTTATTACTTTATTATTTGGTTATGATTTCATTCTTATTCCATTTTTATTTGGTCATGATTTCATTCTTATTTCATTATTATTTGGTCATGATTTCATTCTTATTTCATTATTATTTGGTCATGATTTCATTCTTATTCCATTTTTATTTGGTCATGATTTCATTCTTATTACTTTATTATTTGGACATGATTTCATTCTTATTCCATTATTATTTGGTCATGATTTCATTCTTATTACTTTATTATTTGGTCATGATTTCATTCTTATTCCATTTTTATTTAGTTATGATTTCATTCTTATTCCATCATTATTTGGTCATGATTTCATTCTTATTTCATTATTATTTGGTCATGATTTCATTCTTATTACTTTATTATTTGGTCATGATTTCATTCTTATTCCTTTATTATTTGGTCATGATTTCATTCTTATTCCATTATTATTTGGTTATGATTTCATTCTTATTACTTTATTATTTGGTCATGATTTCATTCTTATTACTTTATTATTTGGTCATGATTTCATTCTTATTACTTTATTATTTGGTCATGATTTCATTCTTATTCCTTTATTATTTGGTCATGATTTCATTCTTATTCCATTATTATTTGGTCATGATTTCATTCTTATTCCTTTATTATTTGGACATGATTTCATTCTTATTCCATTATTATTTGGTCATGATTTCATTCTTATTCCTTAAATTATTTGGACATGATTTCATTCTTATTACTTTATTATTTGGACATGATTTCATTCTTATTCCATTTTTATTTGGTCATGATTTCATTCTTATTACTTTATTATTTGGACATGATTTCATTCTTATTTCATTATTATTTGGTCATGATTTCATTCTTATTCCATTTTTATTTGGTCATGATTTCATTCTTATTACTTTATTATTTGGACATGATTTCATTCTTATTCCATTATTATTTGGTCATGATTTCATTCTTATTCCATTATTATTTGGTCATGATTTCATTCTTATTCCATCATTATTTGGTTATGATTTCATTCTTATTCCTTTATTATTTGGTCATGATTTCATTCTTATTTCATTTTTATTTAGTCATGATTTCATTCTTATTCCATTATTATTTGGTCATGATTTCATTCTTATTTCATTATTATTTGGTCATGATTTCATTCTTATTCCATTATTATTTGGTCATGATTTCATTCTTATTTCATTATTATTTGGTCATGATTTCATTCTTATTCCTTTATTATTTGGTCATGATTTCATTCTTATTACTTTATTATTTAGTCATGATTTCATTCTTATTCCATTATTATTTGGTCATGATTTCATTCTTATTCCTTTATTATTTGGTCATGATTTCATTCTTATTTCATTATTATTTGGTCATGATTTCATTCTTATTTCATTATTATTTGGTCATGATTTCATTCTTATTCCATTATTATTTGGTTATGATTTCATTCTTATTACTTTATTATTTGGTTATGATTTCATTCTTATTACTTTATTATTTGGTTATGATTTCATTCTTATTCCTTTATTATTTGGTCATGATTTCATTCTTATTTGGTCATGATTTCATTCTTATTACTTTATTATTTGGTTATGATTTCATTCTTATTACTTTATTATTTGGTCATGATTTCATTCTTATTCCTTTATTATTTGGACATGATTTCATTCTTATTTGGTCATGATTTCATTCTTAATACTTTATTATTTGGTTATGATTTCATTCTTATTACTTTATTATTTAGTCATGATTTCATTCTTATTACTTTATTATTTGGTCATGATTTCATTCTTATTCCATTATTATTTGGTCATGATTTCATTCTTATTTCATTATTATTTGGTCATGATTTCATTCTTATTACTTTATTATTTGGTTATGATTTCATTCTTATTACTTTATTATTTAGTCATGATTTCATTCTTATTACTTTATTATTTGGTCATGATTTCATTCTTATTCCTTTATTATTTGGACATGATTTCATTCTTATTTGGTCATGATTTCATTCTTAATACTTTATTATTTGGTTATGATTTCATTCTTATTACTTTATTATTTAGTCATGATTTCATTCTTATTACTTTATTATTTGGTCATGATTTCATTCTTATTCCATTCTTATTTGGTCATGATTTCATTCTTATTTCATTATTATTTGGTCATGATTTCATTCTTATTACTTTATTATTTGGTCATGATTTCATTCTTATTCCATTATTATTTGGTCATGATTTCATTCTTATTCCATTCTTATTTGGTCATGATTTCATTCTTATTACTTTATTATTTGGTCATGATTTCATTCTTATTCCATTATTATTTGGTCATGATTTCATTCTTATTCCATTCTTATTTGGTCATGATTTCATTCTTATTACTTTATTATTTGGACATGATTTCATTCTTATGCCATTATTATTTGGTCATGATTTCATTCTTATTTCATTCTTATTTAGTCATGATTTCATTCTTATTCCATCATTATTTGGTTATGATTTCATTCTTATTCCATTTTTATTTGGTCATGATTTCATTCTTATTACTTTATTACTTGGACATGATTTCATTCTTATTCCATTATTATTTGGACATGATTTCATTCTTATTTCATTATTATTTGGTCATGATTTCATTCTTATTCCATTTTTATTTGGTCATGATTTCATTCTTATTACTTTATTATTTGGACATGATTTCATTCTTATTCCATTATTATTTGGTCATGATTTCATTCTTATTCCATTATTATTTGGTCATGATTTCATTCTTATTCCATCATTATTTGGTTATGATTTCATTCTTATTCCATTTTTATTTAGTCATGATTTCATTCTTATTCCATCATTATTTGGTTATGATTTCATTCTTATTCCTTTATTATTTGGTCATGATTTCATTCTTATTTCATTTTTATTTAGTCATGATTTCATTCTTATTCCATTATTATTTGGTCATGATTTCATTCTTATTTCATTATTATTTGGTCATGATTTCATTCTTATTCCTTTATTATTTGGTCATGATTTCATTCTTATTACTTTATTATTTGGTCATGATTTCATTCTTATTCCTTTATTATTTGGTCATGATTTCATTCTTATTACTTTATTATTTAGTCATGATTTCATTCTTATTCCATTATTATTTGGTCATGATTTCATTCTTATTCCTTTATTATTTGGTCATGATTTCATTCTTATTACTTTATTATTTAGTCATGATTTCATTCTTATTCCATTATTATTTAGTCATGATTTCATTCTTATTCCATTCTTATTTGGTCATGATTTCATTCTTATTTCATTCTTATTTGGTCATGATTTCATTCTTATTCCTTTATTATTTGGTCATGATTTCATTCTTATTACTTTATTATTTAGTCATGATTTCATTCTTATTCCATTATTATTTAGTCATGATTTCATTCTTATTTCATTATTATTTGGTCATGATTTCATTCTTATTCCTTTATTATTTGGTCATGATTTCATTCTTATTTCATTATTATTTAGTCATGATTTCATTCTTATTCCATTATTATTTGGTCATGATTTCATTCTTATTCCATTATTATTTGGTCATGATTTCATTCTTATTCCTTTATTATTTGGTCATGATTTCATTCTTATTCCATTATTATTTGGTCATGATTTCATTCTTATTCCTTTATTATTTGGTCATGATTTCATTCTTATTCCATTATTATTTGGTCATGATTTCATTCTTATTTCATTATTATTTGGTTATGATTTCATTCTTATTACTTTATTATTTGGTCATGATTTCATTCTTATTCCTTTATTATTTGGTCATGATTTCATTCTTATTTCATTATTATTTGGTTATGATTTCATTCTTATTACTTTATTATTTGGTCATGATTTCATTCTTATTCCTTTATTATTTGGTCATGATTTCATTCTTATTTCATTATTATTTGGTCATGATTTCATTCTTATTCCATTATTATTTGGTCATGATTTCATTCTTATTCCTTTATTATTTGGTCATGATTTCATTCTTATTCCATTATTATTTGGTCATGATTTCATTCTTATTCCTTTATTATTTGGTCATGATTTCATTCTTATTCCATTATTATTTGGTCATGATTTCATTCTTATTTCATTATTATTTGGTTATGATTTCATTCTTATTACTTTATTATTTGGTCATGATTTCATTCTTATTCCTTTATTATTTGGTCATGATTTCATTCTTATTTCATTATTATTTGGTCATGATTTCATTCTTATTACTTTATTATTTGGTTATGATTTCATTCTTATTACTTTATTATTTAGTCATGATTTCATTCTTATTACTTTATTATTTGGTCATGATTTCATTCTTATTCCATTCTTATTTGGTCATGATTTCATTCTTATTTCATTATTATTTGGTCACGATTTCATTCTTATTACTTTATTATTTGGTCATGATTTCATTCTTATTCCATTATTATTTGGTCATGATTTCATTCTTATTCCATTCTTATTTGGTCATGATTTCATTCTTATTACTTTATTATTTGGTCATGATTTCATTCTTATTCCATTATTATTTGGTCATGATTTCATTCTTATTCCATTCTTATTTGGTCATGATTTCATTCTTATTACTTTATTATTTGGACATGATTTCATTCTTATTCCATTATTATTTGGTCATGATTTCATTCTTATTTCATTCTTATTTAGTCATGATTTCATTCTTATTACTTTATTATTTGGACATGATTTCATTCTTATTCCATCATTATTTGGTCATGATTTCATTCTTATTTCATTATTATTTGGTCATGATTTCATTCTTATTCCATTATTATTTGGTCATGATTTCATTCTTATTCCATTATTATTTGGTCATGATTTCATTCTTATTCCATTATTATTTGGTCATGATTTCATTCTTATTTCATTCTTATTTAGTCATGATTTCATTCTTATTACTTTATTATTTGGACATGATTTCATTCTTATTCCATTATTATTTGGTCATGATTTCATTCTTATTTCATTATTATTTGGTCATGATTCATTCTTATTACTTTATTATTTGGTCATGATTTCATTCTTATTCCATTATTATTTGGTCATGATTTCATTCTTATTCCATTCTTATTTGGTCATGATTTCATTCTTATTACTTTATTATTTGGTCATGATTTCATTCTTATTCCATTATTATTTGGTTATGATTTCATTCTTATTTCATTCTTATTTGGTCATGATTTCATTCTTATTCCATTTTTATTTGGTCATGATTTCATTCTTATTCCATTCTTATTTGGTCATGATTTCATTCTTATTCCATTATTATTTGGTCATGATTTCATTCTTATTCCATTATTATTTGGTCATGATTTCATTCTTATTTCATTATTATTTGGTCATGATTTCATTCTTATTCCATTCTTATTTGGTCATGATTTCATTCTTATTCCATTCTTATTTGGTCATGATTTCATTCTTATTCCATTATTATTTAGTCATGATTTCATTCTTATTACTTTATTATTTGGTCATGATTTCATTCTTATTCCATTATTATTTGGTCATGATTTCATTCTTATTCCATTCTTATTTGGTCATGATTTCATTCTTATTACTTTATTATTTGGTCATGATTTCATTCTTATTCCATTATTATTTGGTCATGATTTCATTCTTATTCCATTCTTATTTGGTCATGATTTCATTCTTATTACTTTATTATTTGGACATGATTTCATTCTTATGCCATTATTATTTGGTCATGATTTCATTCTTATTTCATTCTTATTTAGTCATGATTTCATTCTTATTACTTTATTATTTAGTCATGATTTCATTCTTATTCCATCATTATTTGGTTATGATTTCATTCTTATTCCATTTTTATTTGGTCATGATTTCATTCTTATTACTTTATTACTTGGACATGATTTCATTCTTATTCCATTATTATTTGGACATGATTTCATTCTTATTTCATTATTATTTGGTCATGATTTCATTCTTATTCCATTTTTATTTGGTCATGATTTCATTCTTATTACTTTATTATTTGGACATGATTTCATTCTTATTCCATTATTATTTGGTCATGATTTCATTCTTATTCCATTATTATTTGGTCATGATTTCATTCTTATTCCATCATTATTTGGTTATGATTTCATTCTTATTCCATTTTTATTTAGTCATGATTTCATTCTTATTCCATCATTATTTGGTTATGATTTCATTCTTATTCCTTTATTATTTGGTCATGATTTCATTCTTATTTCATTTTTATTTAGTCATGATTTCATTCTTATTCCATTATTATTTGGTCATGATTTCATTCTTATTTCATTATTATTTGGTCATGATTTCATTCTTATTCCTTTATTATTTGGTCATGATTTCATTCTTATTACTTTATTATTTGGTCATGATTTCATTCTTATTCCATTATTATTTGGTCATGATTTCATTCTTATTCCTTTATTATTTGGTCATGATTTCATTCTTATTTCATTATTATTTGGTCATGATTTCATTCTTATTTCATTATTATTTGGTCATGATTTCATTCTTATTCCATTATTATTTGGTTATGATTTCATTCTTATTACTTTATTATTTGGTTATGATTTCATTCTTATTACTTTATTATTTGGTTATGATTTCATTCTTATTCCTTTATTATTTGGTCATGATTTCATTCTTATTTGGTCATGATTTCATTCTTATTACTTTATTATTTGGTTATGATTTCATTCTTATTACTTTATTATTTAGTCATGATTTCATTCTTATTTGGTCATGATTTCATTCTTATTACTTTATTATTTGGTTATGATTTCATTCTTATTCCTTTATTATTTGGTCATGATTTCATTCTTATTTGGTCATGATTTCATTCTTATTACTTTATTATTTGGTTATGATTTCATTCTTATTACTTTATTATTTGGTCATGATTTCATTCTTATTCCTTTATTATTTGGACATGATTTCATTCTTATTTGGTCATGATTTCATTCTTAATACTTTATTATTTGGTTATGATTTCATTCTTATTACTTTATTATTTAGTCATGATTTCATTCTTATTACTTTATTATTTGGTCATGATTTCATTCTTATTCCATTATTATTTGGTCATGATTTCATTCTTATTTCATTATTATTTGGTCATGATTTCATTCTTATTACTTTATTATTTGGTTATGATTTCATTCTTATTACTTTATTATTTAGTCATGATTTCATTCTTATTACTTTATTATTTGGTCATGATTTCATTCTTATTCCATTCTTATTTGGTCATGATTTCATTCTTATTTCATTATTATTTGGTCACGATTTCATTCTTATTACTTTATTATTTGGTCATGATTTCATTCTTATTCCATTATTATTTGGTCATGATTTCATTCTTATTCCATTCTTATTTGGTCATGATTTCATTCTTATTACTTTATTATTTGGTCATGATTTCATTCTTATTCCATTATTATTTGGTCATGATTTCATTCTT
This sequence comes from Glandiceps talaboti, assembly GCF_964340395.1. NCBI lineage: Eukaryota > Metazoa > Hemichordata > Enteropneusta > Spengelidae > Glandiceps > Glandiceps talaboti. Next base: position 23,452,324 of record NC_135562.1, on the reverse strand, counting down.
ATTCCATTCTTATTTGGTCATGATTTCATTCTTATTACTTTATTATTTGGACATGATTTCATTCTTATTCCATTATTATTTGGTCATGATTTCATTCTTATTTCATTCTTATTTAGTCATGATTTCATTCTTATTACTTTATTATTTGGACATGATTTCATTCTTATTCCATCATTATTTGGTCATGATTTCATTCTTATTTCATTATTATTTGGTCATGATTTCATTCTTATTCCATTATTATTTGGTCATGATTTCATTCTTATTCCATTATTATTTGGTCATGATTTCATTCTTATTCCATTATTATTTGGTCATGATTTCATTCTTATTTCATTCTTATTTAGTCATGATTTCATTCTTATTACTTTATTATTTGGACATGATTTCATTCTTATTCCATTATTATTTGGTCATGATTTCATTCTTATTTCATTATTATTTGGTCATGATTCATTCTTATTACTTTATTATTTGGTCATGATTTCATTCTTATTCCATTATTATTTGGTCATGATTTCATTCTTATTCCATTCTTATTTGGTCATGATTTCATTCTTATTACTTTATTATTTGGTCATGATTTCATTCTTATTCCATTATTATTTGGTTATGATTTCATTCTTATTTCATTCTTATTTGGTCATGATTTCATTCTTATTCCATTTTTATTTGGTCATGATTTCATTCTTATTCCATTCTTATTTGGTCATGATTTCATTCTTATTCCATTATTATTTGGTCATGATTTCATTCTTATTCCATTATTATTTGGTCATGATTTCATTCTTATTTCATTATTATTTGGTCATGATTTCATTCTTATTCCATTCTTATTTGGTCATGATTTCATTCTTATTCCATTCTTATTTGGTCATGATTTCATTCTTATTACTTTATTATTTGGTCATGATTTCATTCTTATTCCATTTTTATTTGGTCATGATTTCATTCTTATTCCATTTTTATTTGGTCATGATTTCATTCTTATTCCATTATTATTTGGACATGATTTCATTCTTATTACTTTATTATTTGGACATGATTTCATTCTTATTACTTTATTATTTGGACATGATTTCATTCTTATTCCATTATTATTTGGTCATGATTTCATTCTTATTCCATTTTTATTTAGTCATGATTTCATTCTTATTACTTTATTATTTGGACATGATTTCATTCTTATTACTTTATTATTTGGACATGATTTCATTCTTATTCCATTATTATTTGGTCATGATTTCATTCTTATTCCATTTTTATTTAGTCATGATTTCATTCTTATTCCATTTTTATTTGGTCATGATTTCATTCTTATTCCATTCTTATTTGGTCATGATTTCATTCTTATTCCATTATTATTTGGTCATGATTTCATTCTTATTCCATTATTATTTGGTCATGATTTCATTCTTATTTCATTATTATTTGGTCATGATTTCATTCTTATTCCATTCTTATTTGGTCATGATTTCATTCTTATTCCATTCTTATTTGGTCATGATTTCATTCTTATTACTTTATTATTTGGTCATGATTTCATTCTTATTCCATTTTTATTTGGTCATGATTTCATTCTTATTCCATTTTTATTTGGTCATGATTTCATTCTTATTCCATTATTATTTGGACATGATTTCATTCTTATTACTTTATTATTTGGACATGATTTCATTCTTATTACTTTATTATTTGGACATGATTTCATTCTTATTCCATTATTATTTGGTCATGATTTCATTCTTATTCCATTTTTATTTAGTCATGATTTCATTCTTATTCCATTTTTATTTGGTTATGATTTCATTCTTATTACTTTATTATTTGGACATGATTTCATTCTTATTCCATTATTATTTGGTCATGATTTCATTCTTATTCCATTATTATTTGGTCATGATTTCATTCTTATTTCATTATTATTTGGTCATGATTTCATTCTTATTCCATTATTATTTGGTCATGATTTCATTCGTATTTCACTCTTATTTGGTCATGATTTCATTCATATTTGGTCGTGATTTCATTCTTTTTTCATTCCTATTTGGTCACGATTTCATTATTATTTGGTTAAATTTAATTTTCACTTGGAATACCTACTGACTGCCTTGATATTTGGTGGGGACACTACTTCTGGTGTCTAGTTGGGAAATTGTTCAAAGTAAAATGCTTTCAATACAGGTGTGTAATTTGTCATTTTTGGTCAAAAAACTTGAACTCCCAAGCCACTTTTCAGATCGGTCTGATATTTGGTGGGAAAATTCATAGGAGTGGTTAGATAAGAATTGTTCATGACATGATGATCTCATCAGTGATATGAAAACTAGGGTAACCAGATTTAAACTGAATGCCTTCCGTAAGGGCAAAGTTTTGATATTCTTGTTTTTATAGAGATTTGTTGGAATACAATAGAACATGTGCAATTAGTTATTTTTCCTCATTTATTGTTAATTGCCAAGATCATGATGTAAATAGTTTTGTGTGTTGTCATTATTTCATTTGTTTTTGTTTTCTGTTGTGGTTGTTTGAAGTTTTTTCTTTTCACTTTTGCATTTAATGCTCCTTTTTTTAACTTTCATATTTTTTGTTTCGTTCAGTAATTTGATATATATTTGATATCTTGCTTTGTTTTTTAACAGGGTAGTATATCATATTGTGGCCTCTGAACTAGTTTAGTAATATCTTTGTTTGTTTGTATGATTCTGGGCTCGAAAGAGTTTTAGTATTGTATGCTTTATGACAGGAGGAGGGTATTGTTGAGGTGTATTTGTTTGTAATTGAGGAGTTTTGCTATTATTCTGTCAGTATTTATTTATTTTCTTGTTTTGGACAATTTTTAAGTGGTAATGTTGGTTTCTGACAATTGCTTTTTTGTTTTGTGTGCCTTCTGGCAATTGTTATGTGTTACAGTCTCTGGATATTGCCTTCTGACAATTCTTTTTATTTCTGCCTTCTGACAATTGTTATGTGTTACAGTCTCTGGATATTGCCGTCTGACAATTCTTTTTATTTCTGCCTTCTGACAATTGTTATGTGTTACAGTCTCTGGATATTGCCGTCTGACAATTCTTTTTATTTCTGCCTTCTGACAATTGTTATGTGTTACAGTCTCTGGATATTGCCGTCTGACAATTGCTTTTTATTTCTGCCTTCTGGCAATTGTTATGTGTTACAGTCTCTGGATATTGCCTTCTGACAATTCTTTTTATTTCTGCCTTCTGACAATTGTTATGTGTTACAGTCTCTGGATATTGCCTTCTGACAATTGTTTTTTATTTCTGCCTTCTGACAATTGTTATGTGTTACAGTCTCTGGATATTGCCTTCTGACAATTCTTTTTTATTTCTGCCTTCTGACAATTGTTATGTGTTACAGTCTCTGGATATTGCCTTCTGACAATTCTTTTTTGTTTTGTCTGCCTTCTGACAATTGTTATGTGTTACAGTCTCTGGATATTGCCGTCTGACAATTGCTTTTTATTTCTGCCTTCTGACAATTGTTATGTGTTACAGTCTCTGGATATTACCTTCTGACAATTGTTATGTGTTACAGTCTCTGGATATTGCCTTCTGACAATTGTTATGTGTTACAGTCTCTGGATATTGCCTTCTGACAATTCTTTTTTGTTTTGTCTGCCTTCTGACAATTGTTATGTGTTACAGTCTCTGGATATTGCCGTCTGACAATTGCTTTTTATTTCTGCCTTCTGGCAATTTTTATGTGTTACAGTCTCTGGATATTGCCTTCTGACAATTCTTTTTTGTTTTGTCTGCCTTCTGGCAATTGTTATGTGTTACAGTCTCTGGATATTGCCTTCTGACAATTCTTTTTTGTTTTGTCTGCCTTCTGGCAATTGTTATGTGTTACAGTCTCTGGATATTGCCGTCTGACAATTGCTTTTTATTTCTGCCTTCTGACAATTGTTATGTGTTACAGTCTCTGGATATTGCCTTCTGACAATTGCTTTTTATTTCTGCCTTCTGGCAATTGTTATGTGTTACAGTCTCTGGATATTGCCTTCTGACAATTGCTTTTTATTTCTGCCTTCTGACAATTGTTATGTGTTACAGTCTCTGGATATTACCTTCTGACAATTGCTTTTTATTTCTGCCTTCTGGCAATTGTTATGTGTTACAGTCTCTGGATATTGCCTTCTGACAATTCTTTTTTGTTTTGTCTGCCTTCTGACAATTGTTATGTGTTACAGTCTCTGGATATTGCCGTCTGACAATTGCTTTTTATTTCTGCCTTCTGGCAATTGTTATGTGTTACAGTCTCTGGATATTGCCTTCTGATAATATATCTTGTTTGCCTTTGGTTTTTGCCTTTGATTCTCTGCCTTAGTCATTTTTTTTTTCCAGTTGATCAAATCTCAACTAATTCCCGTCAGTGGGATTTCTCCTTCTGGAGTAAATATGTTAGTGTTTGTTTGAAGGGTTGGTGAGTATATGAGTGAGTGTTGTACAAGTGTATTAACTCTGATATTAGTGTTTGTTGGTAAAGTTAATGACTGTAATGTGTTTGAATGTCTGTTGTATCAGTAAGGATGCAAGTGTTGGTTTGTAAGGGTAATAATGAATGTAGGAATGTCTGTTGCAGTTGTCTTCCTCTCCACCTGGATATCTTCAGTTGGTCAAGGGGAATCCATGACATCCCAAAAAAGAAAAGAAAAAAGAAAAAAGTGTTAGATATTGAGATCATGGCTTGAAACAAAGCATCTTGGATTGTTATTCTTTGTTTATATCAATAAAAGTTGAAACAATTACATATATTATATGAAAGTTGTAAGAATTTGACATCCAACCAATTTCTAATCAAACTAAATTGTGTATGTATGTATGTATGTATGTATGTATGTATGTGTGTATGTTTATTTGATTGATTTTGGTCATTCAAGCTTTAGGGCACAATGACCTATTTGCGTAATTACATATAGTTGTGGAAACTCAGTTTTGAAAGATAATAAATGGCGTTTGAGAACAACTTTTTCAGTTAGAACAAATTTTGGTTGATATGATATTGTTTGCCAGAGACTGGCGACAATGTAGAAAAATAATGTACAGTGAAAGTTGGTTGTGTATTGCACTATGCATTTACATATGAAAGGAGATTCGATCATGATGGTTGAGAGTACATCAAAGTATGCAGTACACTCATTTGAAGATGAAACATGAAGAAGAAAAAAAATCAGATCAGAATCGCAAAGTTGGGTACGTGCCAAAAAAATCTGACATTTCCTAACACCAACATTAATTACGGAGCCTTCAAGACACAAGAAGTGTTCAGAGGTACCCCAATTCCGTCAAAATTGACAAATGTAGCAACGCATATGCAGCATTTTGAAACAGCCAATACGCTGACATCTTGCTGACGTTTTGTAGCGTTTCATTCGGGGTAAACATCGGATAAAAAAAAGGCACAAAAACGGATGAAATAGCCCTCAAAATCAAAGCAAACGCTACAATTATTGCAGCTACTGTCCGTATACTACGTTTTTTTGGACACATCTGGTTTTGGTAATCTTAATCAACTTATGCTACCTCTACCAACTGTTAACATTTTTGGGGTAATTGGAGACACTTGCTTACTAAATTTTTGATCTGGATGACAACCTCAGTGTGGACTTCGGAAAGCAAAAGGTGCCACACACATCACAGTAGACTAAACAATAATTGTTCTTCTATCACACATAACGTTAGTTATCTGTCAAGTAAAAGAACAATCCAGCTTGGAAAATAATGAACTTTGATTTTATATGACATTTATTACTTATACTACAACCGTATGGCAACACTTCCTATTGTAATAAATGGAAAGTAATCCATTTCAAATGTATTTGATTTGAGAGATCAAAATGGCATGCCTCACATGGTGAGGTATTATATGAACTTCTCCCAAGCCCGGCCTGGTGAATGCCGAAAATGGTCAGTGATTTCTAGCATTCTAACATAATAGTCTCCATCTGACCTTTTAGTTCAAACAAAAGTCATGATCAAAACATGCAAAGCTGTAAATAATATGTATGATTACTTACCCAATGCTTTGAATATCACTGACAAGGTTGGCATGAAACCCCTAACAAACAGAGTCTTTCTCAGTGTAGAGCAGCTTACCGTAGCTTCATGGTTTACCTTACATCAACGTTGGTGGCGCACTTGCGACACGAAGCGCATGTGCGACCAGACGAACAATCGATTAATTACTCAAATTGTTATTAATATTCATGGGATTTTCATCAAAACCTAATCAGTTCTTGCCATTACCCTAAGAAACATGTCTATCAAATTTTGTTCGAATTGATGCAGCCGTTTTTTCCGAAAATGGTGATACAGACACATACACACACAAACCAGACTTTTCATGCCTTCTTATATATCTTTCCTTATGGAAGGAAAAAATGTGTGACTTTTTGGTCATAAATCAATAATTCCAGAACTACTGAGCAGAATAGAGTGAAATATAATGGTAGCATTCTTAAAGGCGTTTAGATAAAGAATTGTTCATGAAATGATTATCGTACCAGTGATATGCAAATAAGGTCTAAATGTGTCTTTTTTGTCAAAAATCTGTAATTCCAAAACTACTTAAGGTAGCAGTAAAGGCTATTTTTCCCCCATTTCTTTGTTGTATTAAAAAAATCATAAAAAATGTCAGAATGAAGATTTTGCAACCAAACTTGCAGCAAACATCCTTCTTGATATAATTGTTTTAGGAGTATTATTATTTTGTGTTTCTTTATGATTAATGAAATATGAAAATTAAATATTTTTTATACTTTCATTTCTATCTGGGAAACTACATGATGTTTTACTCTTTTATTGACAGTTATATATTCCTTATAAAATTTTCCAACTTCTGTCGGTGGTTTTTGTCAATATCCATCTTCATTTTTTAAAATGAATTTTTAGAACTAAATTTTGGTAAAAACATGAGTGCTACACTGGCAACACCTTGTTATCAAGCTATACTTGCTACGTCGAAAAACCACCAACAGAATTTTTTATAATGATGTGATATCGAATAAAAAAAGTGTCATTCTATAGCCATGAGTAACAACATGTATCAAAAGCTTTAAAATGGGATACAAAGGGTGAAAAATGACGTTTTTCGTGTATTTTTAGCATTTTTTACAGCCCCTTTTTTTTTGTTCACTCGTCTATGAATTCCTGATGCAATATACGTGATCATTTGGCTGTTACTATGGGCGTTTGCATACATTTTTTGAATGTTTATTCATTTGTCTATCAATTCCTGCTGTTATATTTGCAATATGTTATAAGTTGGCTGTTGCTATGGGCGTGGTCTTGTTGCTAGGCAAATTTACATACATTTTTTGAATGTTTATTCAATTGTCTATTAATCCCCGTGGTTATCTTTGTGAAATACACCACTGTTTGGCTGTTGCTATGGGTGTAGTCATGGTTGCTAGGGATATTTGCATATCTATGGAATGTTTACTCACTTGCCTACCAGATGATGTTGTTATTTGACCAAATTATACTGTCATTTGGTTGTTGCTAAGAGCGTGGTCATGGTTGCTAGGGCCAATTGTGTCAAAATATGTTGAAGAAAATTTGCAGAATAACACCTCACATAACATCTCACCAAGTTTCAGTCTCATTTGAGATAAATCTTTGACCAGAATTCACATTTTTATACCTAATTTGCACATTACTGATGAGATCATTATAAGCTTAATATTGAGATCAAGGCTTCATTGACCAATATACTACTACTTGGCAGTAGTACTAGACAAGCTTAATTTGTAAGCATTAGTTAATTTGTTGCAATATATATATATACACAGAGTATGACCGAAAATTCAATTGTTGTTAGTGGAGCTCAAGGCACACATCACGACGAACCATATTGTCAATGCATGAATGTTTATGATTAATTACATTGTACACGAACATAAAATATCAAGTTTACATTCCATTTTGAGGTCATGGGGGGGGGGGGGGGATAAAGCTGCAAAACAGCTCTGACGACTTGTAGTCGGTGGCTCAATCATTACGAAGTCTGAACATTGTGAGCTGGTTTGAATGCGAGTTATTTTTCACCTGAAGCGTTAATGGGTGAACAATCGATATGTTCCGAGGGGTTTAAATTCTCCAATCATAACAAAAACATGAGAATCCTACCTAAATGCGTCGCCAATATTTATCTTCTTAGGCGTAAATATCTAATTTGTATGAACATTTGTATGAGCCTATATCAATTCCGTATATTATGTCTGAATTACGTTGAAAAGACCAAAGGTCCATATATATCAGGTTTGCATATCTGGCCAAAGTCGACAACTTGATTTTTAAGAAATTGTACACATCAATGTGGGTACTTACGTGGTCGTGCAGGAGGAGAAGGGGGTGATGTTTGTGATCTTGAGGGACGAAAACTTGGTGGTTTCAATTTTCTATTAATGGGTGGGGGTTGCAAGGTTGGAGGCAAACTCTGTCGATGACTCTCATCTCTGGATGATAATTTTGGACCTGGGCTGGGCCATTTCTTCTTTTCGATTGTACCTGGCGCATCGAAATTCTGATAAATATACGCTTCTTGTTTGTAAACTTTTGGTTTCTCATAGTACTCCAAGTATGGCATGTTGTTCATTTTGCCAACTTCGATATTTGGTAATTTGAATTTGTCTACTATCAGTTCGTAATCGGCGCTGTCGTCTTCAGCAACGAAGAATTCAACATCGTCATAATCTAACGTCATAATGCACATATATCTGACACCATCCACTTTGGTACTTCCAATAACGTACGTTTCCTGGACTTCTCTCATTAAGTTAAATATGGTGTCAGCTCCCCCCAGTTCGTGCAGCATTGCATGTGTATCTCGGTCATAATTCGTGAATTTGGCTTTGACGGGAAGTTCAAATTGATCTAACAGTTCATCGACGCTGTATTCGTTCTCGGGATTCACCGCCATATGACCATCCGGGATAACAGCCAGCATACCATTAAAACCCCTCGGAATAGTGATTTTTTCAAGGCTATTTCCTGGTCGCTTTCGAACTGTTGCCAGTATCTTGGATTCTCTACGCACGCCATGTATTTTACAAACATCTCCAGTTGAGAACGAGACATCATCCTCATTGGAGCCATATACCCCTTCGTGTACTTGCAGTATCTGAGGCAAGTCGTTCTCGTACTTCTCCACGAATTGCCTGAGTGTGTAATGGTCATCAGACCACTCCAAATTCTGAGCCAACACCTCGTCCTCATATGATTCTTTCGCCATGTTGTTTGCTAGTCCAGGCAGGGCACTTGATAACCAGTCCAGAGGCACTTGTCCGACAATTAACTAGAGCGCGCGCGCGCGTGTGTATGTGTGTTTGTTTGAATATAAATTCCATGCATACGTACGTACGTGCACGCTCTTCACCCCAGCGTGCACGCAACTGTTTCGTGTGAAAGTCTTATTAAACTTTGTTACAAACTGTCCAATATATCCCACAGTCAACAAAATAGGCCTTTACCTAATATGGTAATTACCATGTCATCATTGGTGAGGTTATTGAGGTCAGACTACTGTATACCTGAGGCTCGAGGTCACACTCAGTTCATTTGAACATGTTTTTATGTAACGCACAACAACAAAGATAGATGGGTGTTTATATGGCATGCCCCTGTTTATTTATTTAATTAATTTTTCCATCTATCTATCTATCTATCTATCTATCTATCTATCTATCTATCTATCTATCTATCTATCTATCTATCTATCTATCTATCTATCTATCTATCTATCTATCTATCTATCTATTTAATATAATAATTTATCTATCAGGTGCTTGTATATTTACTTCCATCGAGGTAAAATTTGCTCTATCTCTATTTTGAGTAAAATAGTTTTCGCGAGGGAGGTTGTAATACTACTAGTGACGTGTCAAAACCAAGTCAAAGATCTTGGCGTTGTCCTCTCAACTAATTTAAGCTGGGAGTTACACATTCAGGACATTGTCAAAAAGGCTTACAGTCTAGTTGGTTTGATAAAGCGTACCTGCAAGCATTTCCATGACAGTTCTTGTATCATTATTTTTAATTTATATTTCATATAAATATTATACAAGTTTGGTCACCCCATCAGAAGTATATTTAATAACTAAAATTGAAAGAGTCCAGCATAAATTCCTCAACTACCTTTATTTTGGAAAATCGTTCCCTGGTAAAGGAGTAAACCTCGATTACAATAATCTTTGTCAGTATTTTAATATTCAAAGTCTTCAATCTCGTAGGAAATTGCTGGATGCAGTCTTTTTTATATAAATGGCTCTTTTAACTCAATGTATATTGTTGCCAATGTTCCGTTTCATGTGCCATCCAGGAATCTCCATTCCCACTACACATTTAAAATGGCACGTTTTAATTCTACTCGAAGGAAAAACTCGTTTTTACCTAGGACCTTCAATTTTATTTTCAAGTCTCAGTAAGCCTTACTTTTAGAAAAGATGTCCTAAATGAAATAGTTGATGTGTGAATTTAACGCAATTTCGGTAAATTTATCTTCTTTGAATTTATTTTATTTCTATTTTTACTAGTTTTGTAAATATTGTATGCATTTTAGTCTTTCCAATTTCAGTGTCTGTAAATGGGGTAATCTTGTAGACATCTCAAATAAATAAATAAAATAAATAAATGAATACATACTAGTCTAATATCGTATTGCAAGTAGCTCCAGCTTGGGATGGGGATGGTCTCGATAAATGTTAATGTACTAGTCTAGCATATGCTATTGTAAGTAGCTACAGCTTGGGGACAGTCTCGGTAAATGTTATTGTGCTAAATGTATGTAATATGGTATTGTAAGTAGTTCCAGGCTGGGGACTGTTCTAGCTGCAATAATTGTAGTGTCTTGTTGCGGTTTTGAGGGGTTTTCGTATGTTTTGGTGACTTTTTAAGTTTTAGGTGCGGGTTAAACACTAAAACTTAAAAAGTCACCAAAACAGACGAAAAAACCCCAAAAACCGCAGCAAGACGCAACAATTATTGCAGCTAGGGACTGTCCCAGAACATGGTTTTGTGCTAGTTGTATTGTAATTAGCTCCAGCTTGGGGACGGTCTCGGTCAATGATTTTTATAAGAATAGTAATGCCCCCCCCCCCCCCCCATTAAACTTTTAGGGGGTTATGAACACAGTGTATTTATAAGCCCTCCACTTGGAAACTAAAAAACGCATTAACGAAACATTGGGAACTGCTAGAAAATAATGTAACCTTGAACAAACTCTACCCGACCACACGAATCATATCACAAAAAAGGAACAAAAGTCTTAAAGCTAAACTGAATTCTCTATAAGCCATAAAAGCCAGGCTGATCATAATATACTCGAAATACTCGCATCTCTGCTTGATGAACAAAATTGAATTTTAAGCCAAACAAAAGCGGGAACATTGTCCCGTTAGACAGAACTGCGACTGATGAAGGACCCCAACAGCCGGTCCGAAACGTCTAAAAAGAAGGGCCAACTAAGTATCGGCTCGGGGACGTATCGCCAATGTCTTCCTAGTCTTGCTGCTAGACGTTCGGGCTTTCTTTCGATACTATAGGCGAACGAAGTTCGCAGTGAGGGCTTGGATGTTCCATCCTCGATAGCGATGTTCGGTCGTGTGTCGTATTGTATCGGAAGAACATCCGAGGTCTAGCAGATAGACTAATGTCTTCCTTGCTAATTTACCCTAATACTAGGGTCAATAACCTTGACAAAACGGTCACGTGGATAACTGAGCTTCAAAACGATTTATTAACACACAAAAAAAATAATCAAGTCTGAACCAGCGTGGAAAAATATTTCCACTTATTAACAAACTTGATCTAACAACCCAAGCAGAGACAATTTACTTAGGTAAAGACAACAAGATAAACTGTATGGGGTGAGATCTATGGGGTGAGATCCCCGCCAAAATTAGGTGTTACCTTTATTTCAATATGATTTTATCATTCAGTGGCATTATTTCTTATTTCATCATTCTATCATTGTTATTTCATCATTATTTTTTTATTTTATCATTATTTTATTATTTCATCATTATTTTATTATTATTTTATTCCATCATTATTTTATTATTTCATTATTTATTATTATTTCATTATTATTTTATTTCATCATTATTTTATTATTATTTCATCATCATTTCATTCTTATTTGGTTATTTCATTCTTATGCCATTATTATTTGATCATTATTTCATTCTTATTTGGTCATTATTTCATTCTTATTTGGTCATTATTTCATTATTTCATACTTATTTGATCATTATTTCATTCTTATTTGGTCATTAATTTATTCTTATTTGGTCATTATTTCATTCTTATTTGGTCATTATTTTATTCTTATTTGGTCATTAATTTATTCTTATTTGGTCATTAATTTATTCTTATTTGGTCATTATTTCATTCTTATTTGATCATTATTTCATTCTTATTTGGTCATTATTTCATTCTTATTTGGTCATTAATTTATTCTTATTTGGTCATTATTTCATTCTTATTTGGTCATTAATTTATTCTTATTTGGTCATTAATTTATTCTTATTTGGTCATTATTTCATTCTTATTTGGTCATTATTTCATTCTTATTTGGTCATTAATTCATTCTTATTTGATCATTATTTCATTCTTATTTGGTCATTAATTTATTCTTATTTGGTCATTAATTTATTCTTATTTGGTCATTAATTTATTCTTATTTGGTCATTAATTTATTCTTATTTGGTCATTATTTCATTCTTATTTGGTCATTAATTTATTCTTATTTGGTCATTAATTTATTCTTATTTGGTCATTATTTCATTCTTATTTGGTCATTATTTCATTCTTATTTGGTCATTAATTTATTCTTATTTGGTCATTATTTCATTCTTATTTGGTCATTAATTTATTCTTATTTGGTCATTAATTTATTCTTATTTGGTCATTATTTCATTCTTATTTGGTCATTAATTTATTCTTATTTGGTCATTAATTTATTCTTATTTGGTCATTAATTTATTCTTATTTGGTCATTATTTCATTCTTATTTGGTCATTAATTTATTCTTATTTGGTCATTAATTTATTCATATTTGGTCATTAATTTATTCTTATTTGGTCATTAATTTATTCTTATTTGGTCATTATTTCATTCTTATTTGGTCATTAATTTATTCTTATTTGGTCATTATTTCATTCTTATTTGGTCATTAATTTATTCTTATTTGGTCATTATTTCATTCTTATTTGGTCATTAATTTATTCTTATTTGGTCATTAATTTATTCTTATTTGGTCATTATTTCATTCTTATTTGGTCATTATTTCATTCTTATTTGGTCATTATTTTATTCTTATTTGGTCATTATTTCATTCTTATTTGATCATTATTTCATTCTTATTTGGTCATTAATTTATTCTTATTTGGTCATTAATTTATTCTTATTTGGTCATTAATTTATTCTTATTTGATCATTATTTCATTTTTATTTGGTCATTATTTCATTCTTATTTGGTCATTAATTTATTCTTATTTGGTCATTAATTTATTCTTATTTGGTCATTATTTCATTTTTATTTGGTCATTAATTTATTCTTATTTGGTCATTATTTCATTCTTATTTGGTCATTAATTTATTCTTATTTGGTCATTATTTCATTCTTATTTGGTCATTATTTTATTCTTATTTGGTCATTAATTTATTCTTATTTGGTCATTATTTCATTCTTATTTGGTCATTATTTTATTCTTATTTGGTCATTAATTTATTCTTATTTGGTCATTAATTTATTCTTATTTGGTCATTAATTCATTCTTATTTGGTCATTAATTCATTCTTATTTGATCATTATTTCATTCTTATTTGGTCATTAATTTATTCTTATTTGATCATTATTTCATTCTTATTTGGTCATTAATTTATTCTTATTTGGTCATTAATTTATTCTTATTTGATCATTATTTCATTCTTATTTGGTCATTAATTTATTCTTATTTGGTCATTATTTCATTCTTATTTGGTCATTAATTTATTCTTATTTGGTCATTAATTTATTCTTATTTGATCATTATTTCATTCTTATTTGGTCATTAATTTATTCTTATTTGGTCATTATTTCATTCTTATTTGGTCATTATTTTATTCTTATTTGGTCATTAATTTATTCTTATTTGGTCATTAATTTATTCTTATTTGGTCATTAATTTATTCTTATTTGGTCATTATTTCATTTTTATTTGGTCATTAATTTATTCTTATTTGGTCATTATTTCATTCTTATTTGGTCATTAATTTATTCTTATTTGGTCATTAATTTATTCTTATTTGGTCATTAATTTATTCTTATTTGATCATTAATTTATTTTTATTTGGTCATTAATTTATTCTTATTTGATCATTATTTCATTCTTATTTGGTCTTTATTTCATTCTTATTTGGTCATTAATTTATTCTTATTTGGTCATTAATTTATTCTTATTTGGTCATTAATTTATTCTTATTTGGTCATTATTTCATTCTTATTTGGTCATTAATTTATTCTTATTTGGTCATTATTTCATTTTTATTTGGTCATTAATTTATTCTTATTTGGTCATTAATTTATTCTTATTTGGTCATTATTTCATTTTTATTTGGTCATTAATTTATTCTTATTTGGTCATTAATTTATTCTTATTTGGTCATTAATTTATTCTTATTTGGTCATTATTTCATTCTTATTTGGTCATTAATTTATTCTTATTTGGTCATTATTTCATTTTTATTTGGTCATTAATTTATTCTTATTTGGTCATTAATTTATTCTTATTTGGTCATTAATTCATTCTTATTTGGTCATTAATTTATTCTTATTTGGTCATTATTTCATTCTTATTTGGTCATTAATTTATTCTTATTTGGTCATTATTTCATTCTTATTTGGTCATTAATTTATTCTTATTTGGTCATTATTTCATTCTTATTTGGTCATTAATTTATTCTTATTTGGTCATTAATTTATTCTTATTTGGTCATTAATTTATTCTTATTTGGTCATTAATTTATTCTTATTTGGTCATTATTTCATTTTTATTTGGTCATTAATTTATTCTTATTTGGTCATTAATTTATTCTTATTTGATCATTAATTTATTCTTATTTGGTCATTATTTCATTCTTATTTGGTCATTAATTTATTCTTATTTGGTCATTATTTCATTTTTATTTGGTCATTAATTTATTCTTATTTGGTCATTATTTCATTCTTATTTGATCATTATTTCATTCTTATTTGGTCATTATTTCATTTTTATTTGGTCATTATTTCATTCTTATTTGGTCATTAATTTATTCTTATTTGGTCATTAATTTATTCTTATTTGGTCATTAATTTATTCTTATTTGATCATTATTTCATTCTTATTTGGTCATTATTTCATTTTTATTTGGTCATTATTTCATTCTTATTTGGTCATTAATTTATTCTTATTTGGTCATTAATTTATTCTTATTTGGTCATTAATTTATTCTTATTTGGTCATTATTTCATTCTTATTTGGTCATTAATTTATTCTTATTTGGTCATTAATTTATTCTTATTTGGTAATTAATTTATTATTATTTGGTCATTAATTTATTCTTATTTGGTCATTATTTCATTCTTATTTGGTCATTAATTTATTCTTATTTGGTCATTATTTCATTCTTATTTGGTCATTAATTTATTCTTATTTGGTCATTATTTCATTCTTATTTGGTCATTAATTTATTCTTATTTGGTCATTATTTCATTCTTATTTGGTCATTAATTTATTCTTATTTGGTCATTATTTCATTCTTATTTGGTCATTAATTTATTCTTATTTGGTCATTAATTTATTCTTATTTGGTCATTAATTTATTCTTATTTGGTCATTAATTTATTCTTATTTGGTCATTATTTCATTCTTATTTGGTCATTAATTTATTCTTATTTGGTCATTATTTCATTCTTATTTGGTCATTAATTTATTCTTATTTGGTCATTATTTCATTCTTATTTGGTCATTATTTCATTCTTATTTGGTCATTAATTTATTCTTATTTGGTCATTATTTCATTCTTATTTGGTCATTAATTTATTCTTATTTGGTCATTATTTCATTCTTATTTGGTCATTAATTTATTCTTATTTGGTCATTATTTCATTCTTATTTGGTCATTAATTTATTCTTATTTGGTCATTAATTTATTCTTATTTGGTCATTAATTTATTCTTATTTGGTCATTAATTTATTCTTATTTGGTCATTAATTTATTCTTATTTGGTAATTAATTTATTATTATTTGGTCATTAATTTATTCTTATTTGGTCATTATTTCATTCTTATTTGGTCATTAATTTATTCTTATTTGGTCATTATTTCATTCTTATTTGGTCATTAATTTATTCTTATTTGGTCATTATTTCATTCTTATTTGGTCATTAATTTATTCTTATTTGGTCATTAATTTAATACTTATTT